>NC_140585.1:514605679-515805679 GCF_964204655.1 Triturus cristatus | reverse complement strand
CGAGCGCAATTCTGATTGGCTCTTAGATCTTAGTAAACATTCGAATCGGTCGAAACCAGGAAGCGGCGGCCGCCATTTTCTCTCTCGCTTCCTGAGTTGGGCAGCAAAAACGAACCCCAAAAATGTGTAAAGAGGCAGTTTCATGAGATCCTAACCACCCAGCATTGATACAGGGGTCCCCAAACCACCCCCAAGCCCAAAAAAAAAATAATTTTTTTTTTCGGTAAATCGCCGATTACGCTTACCGTACGCGTACGGTAAAAAATTGTAAAAAAAAAAAATGTATCCACATTCTCCCCACCCCCTGTGCAAATGGTGCCCGAAGGGCACCATTTGTGTATGGCATAAAACATGTAAGAAGTTAACAAAGAATACATTTCACAAAGATGTGCAAAATATGTCCCCCATGTGCGCACGGTGCGTGAAGCGCATCGTTCGTACATGGTCCACCCCGCTTAACGTGGGCACGCGGTGCGCACAGCGCACCGCGTGACCACTGTGCGTGCACGGCACTAACTGCGTAAAGTGGGCGCGCGGTGCGCGAAGCGCACCGCGTGCTCACTGTGCGCGCACGGTGCGCGAAGCGCACCGTGCGCGCACGGAACGAACTGCGTTAACTGGGCGCGCACGCCACGAATGGCGTAAAGTAACTTAGCATTTAAAAAACCTTGCAAATTCACTGAAAAAACCATAGGTTTCACACATGTTATAGTTAGCTGGACATTTTACTGATAAAAAACCAATGAAATTCCCCCGTTATAGTTACTGCAGGCAACTATAACTCACGCGACCGCAATCTTCTGCTGATGACATATGTGTCTTTATGAAAAAAAAATATTTGTAATATATGTAAAGCTAAAATTTAATGGAAGAAGACATGGGCAAATAAGTGTCTAAATACAGTATTAGCATCAGCAGAGGATTGCGGTCGCGTGAGTTATAGTTGCCTGCAGTAACTATAACGGGGGAATTTCATTGGTTTTTTATCAGTAAAATGTCCAGCTAACTATAACATGTGTGAAACCTATGGTTTTTTCAGTGAATATATATATGTATAGAGGAGGCATTATCTCAGCTTAATGACAGCGCATGATATAAGAGGAGCTCCACACAAACAGTCTGGACTACACACAATAATTCTTCAGCAAGCTGTTGGCTTGGAAAAGTGTGGGGCTGTTAAGCCTGGAAGAATAAAGCTTCTAGAAAACGGATCATCCTGTTATGCCAGTGATCTATTTTATACCTAAGGTCCATAAAAATGTTAGAAAGCCTCCAAGGAGACCAATAATATCTGCATGTGACAGGTTACTGGAAAACACATCCAGTTTCATTGATTATTTTTTGCAGGACTATGTGAAAAGTATCTTGTCCTACATACAGGATTGTAGAGGATTAATGACATTGAGTGGCATGAAGGCTATGTTCTGATGTCATTGGATGTCACATCACTATATACCAGTATACAACACAAAGATGGCATCCGGGCATTCTAACACTTCCTCAGCAACAGGGCACCATGCCTGGCACAACGCAGCAAGATGCTTGTGAATAGGACCCTGTTTTGTCTAGAGAACAATTTGTTTTTATTCCAAAATCAGGTCTATCAACAGCTACGAAGCATTGCAATGGGAGACAGCTTCCCTCCCAGCTATGCATTCCTACACATGGGCTGGTGGGAGAAGCTGGTTCTCAGGGGCAAATTCAGTCATCAAATACAAGAGCGTGGAATAACCTGGCTACAGTTTATTGATGATTTATTTGTTGTCTGGTATGGAACTGAGGAAAGTGTGCTAGAACTTGTGTTCATGATCAATGAGAATGACATTAACCTACATTTTTCTGCTACAGTTTGTTCGAAGACAATAGATTTTCTTGATGTTCAAGTTAGTATTATCAACAACAAATTATTAACATCACTGCACCTCAAGGAAACAGCAGTGAACTCAGTTCTGCATGCCAGTAGCTCCCACCCAATCCATCTGATTGAAAGTATACCCTATGGGGAGATGTTGAGGCAAATAGGCAGCAATGACTTTGAGCTAACAGTAATACAACAGAAGCGCAAGACTAGGTTTTTGGCAAGGGGCTATTCGCCTAAAACAGTGGACAGAGCCACAGCCAAATCAAGACAGTACAGTAGATCTGATCTACTATTTGGCAAAAGTAGAGACCCTGGGGGTGATGTGACAACAAATACAGATCAGAGCAAGGACCCCATGAGACTAATATTGACGTACTGCAAACAGGAACACCAGTTCAGAAGTATTATTAAACAAAATTGGCCCCTAGTGCGTGATGATCCTGTTATAGGACACCTTCTACCCAAAGTACCCTCCATTTCATACAGGAAGACAGCATCTATGAGCAATGCTCTGGTAAAGAGCAGTCAGGAAGTGGAGGAAGGGGGCACATGGCTGATGCCAGAATGGGTTTTTATAAATGTACATCCTGTAAGGCTTGAAAGTATGGGGTGAACAAAAATACATATGTAACCGCATTTTGAGAGAAAAGATAATCAGCAAACACCTTACTTGCAAAACAGACTTTGTTGTCTATGTACTGCAATGCACATGTGGGTTACAATATGTTGGCAGTACCAAACTACAAGCCCATAAGCGTATACTCCAACATATTAGGGCTATTTCCAACTCGGACCCCACTTGCCCAGTAGCACTTCATTTTAAAGATACCCACAAAAACAATTTGAATGATTTTAAATACTTCTTAATTGATTCAGTACCCACTCAGAGAAGAGGAGGCAACAGGCAGGGGAAACTTAGAAGATTAGAAACACAATTTATTCTTGAGTTAGATACTAAAAGCCCTGGCCAACTTAATACCACTGAAGAACTATACACTTGTTTGTAAATAAACAGTAAAATATCTCAGTTTTTGTATATATACACACATATATATATGCATATTGCTAGTCTTTGAACTTTGTTATTCAATCTTTAAATGTAAAAAGTAGAGGATATATTTCCAATTGATGTACGACGTTACAGCACAAACATGTGAAGAATGTAAATATAGAAAAGATTTTCTTTGTAAGTAAGTATTCCGCTGCTGCATGAACGAATATTCAGAATAACAAATAGCAATTAGGCACTTTACAGTAAACCATAAGATTACGTGGGTGTGAATGCACATTTTGCACATTATGTTGCAGTCATTTTAATGAACTTTTAGGGTCAGATTTGGATTTTAAGTATTTTACCGTGATGTATTTCTGCACAGCTTCAATTATCAATCAAGTTATTAACCCCTTCCATGCTGCGCAGATTCCGCCGCTGTGCTGATGGAATCTTGCGCGGGCGTGGTCATGACGGAACGGTTCCGTCATGAGCACAGCTCAACCGTGGCTCATGACGGAACCGTTCCGTCATGAGCACCGAAGGGGTTAAGACACGCATTTTCTTCACAATGAACCACTACATTCAATTATTTATTAATTTATTTAGTTATTTATTTCTTGTCTTCATATTTGGACAACAGAAATGAATGCACTGATAAATATATCAATAATATTTGATGTAATTTCAGATATTGAAGTTGTAAAACCTATAGTCTGCCCCTTATATTCATTTATCTGACCTAGGCACTTGTCACTTTAAAAATGCTGCTCCATTTAGGCAGTGTTGTCATGTGATCAAGGCCGGGGACGGCCGAAACACGTAATGGACGACAGCATGAATTTAAAATACAGCAAGCACTACAATTGTGGTCCGTTCCGTTTTTATCCATGTAACGAAACTTTCGGGAAAGCGGATTCTTGAATATATATATATATACCGCAATGGGGACCTTCTTCGCTCCCAGCTACGTCAATCTTTTGGTGTGCTGGAGGGAGGAGCAGGTCCTATGGAATCGTGATCACAATAGATACATCGATCGGATCAGTGTGTGGTATAGGTATATAGACAATGTCTTTTTTGCTTGGGAGGGGAGCGAAAAAGACTTGAATGACAACCTAACAGTGATAAATGAAAACAAAGTCAACCTGAGATTTACCATGAACTATAGCCAAGACACAGTAGATTTTCTGGATTTGAGGGTGACTTTAAAAGAAGGTACGCTACACACGGAACTGTTTAGAAAAAGTACTGCCAGGAATTCCATACTCCATGCGGATAGCTGTCATCCACCTAGCTTCCGGGGGAGTATCCCATTCAGTGAATTCCTAAGGCCAAAACGAAACAGTAGTACTGAGGAAAGTTACAGGAAAACTAAACATAAAATGACTAGTCGCCTTATCGCGGGAAAATATCCTAAGAAGAGTCTGGATAAAGCGAATACTAGAGCTGACGAGAAGAGCAGGGAATATCTGTTGCAAAACAGACCACAGACAGCCATCGATTCAGAGAACGCACCGATCAAGTTTATCACTAAATACACGAGCCAGGCAAGTAATTTACGCAGGATTCTACAGAGTAGATGGGCAATCCTTACATGGGATACCACATTGAAGCCTAAAGTAGGAAACACACCTAATATAACCTTTCAAAGATATGTCTCATTAAGAGACATGTTAGTAAACAGTCACCTGAAAAGTAATATCCGAACATGGTTACAGCAAAGTCGAGGTTTTAAAAAGTGTGAGCACTGTAAGGCCTGTAAACACAGTACTAACATTAAGGAAGTGTATCTAGAAGGAATCAGGATAAAATAGTGCATCACCAAGATGATTACATGTAAGACAGATTTTGAAGTATATGTTATCACATGTCCCTGCGACATGTGGTACATAGGATCTACAACATTTCCAGTACAGAAAAGAATATTGGAACATTGGCATGCTATCACCAACTCAGATATGAGTTATAGTACAGCACGACACTTCAGGCAATACCATGAGGGAGACTGGACCAAAGCCAAGTTTTTTGGATTGGATACAGTCGTGAAACACCCCAGGGGAGGTAACAGAATCACTGCATTACGCAGAATTCAGTCCAAATACATCCTCAAGGCTGGTTGTCTGGCCCCACACTGGTATGAACCTTGACAAAGAGCTATACACACATCTGTAACCTCGAAGCTCTGACCCTCTCTTTTAATCCTAGGAAGGACTGATATCCCTGTAATAAGATTTATACAATCAATGTCTGTTTGGTTTTTACTGTTTTTTCTTCCTTATTTTGCTCACTTTTTATTCATTTCTTTGTTTCAATTGTACTAGATTGTATTATTGTTCCTAACAGCTGCAAAGGACCAGGTGTGTGTATATATATATATATTACCTACTGACGGTCGCAAGTAGGTAGTTATAGTTAGGACCTATTTTCCAGAGAAAATCTGCAACATTCTATTCCCAATAAGTCTGGCGCCGGTTGACGAATCTTCGTGAAATTTTCCAAACTTTTGTCCAGCTCCGGTCCTCTCCTATCCTGAAAGTTTTGTGGTGATTCGTCAAGCGAGGGCCGAGAAAAAAGGGGGGTCCCAAAATGCATTTTCCCCATGCAATTTCCCATAGGACCTTTTGACGCAGCTACAGCCCGAACTGCTGAACGGAATTACACCAAATTTGGCAAAGAGGTAGTCCCCAGTTCAGACTCGTGCATTTTGCATAAATGGTGTAAATCCGTTCAGCAGTTCCTGAGAAAATTGGAGTTAAATGTACATATATATCAATGGCCTCAGAGGATCCGCGCACCCTATGCGCACCCTGAGCACACCCTCTGCGAACCGTGCGCGCACCTTCCCGATCATGCGCTGAATGCTAATTGGCTGTCAAGTGTCTGTCAACATTCGAAACCAGGAACTGTTGGCAGCCATTTTGTGCCTTGGTAGAAGCGAGGCTGATTAAGTAAGGGAGATAAGTGTGTGAAAGATGTAAAGGGGGCAGGGTAGAAATACTCTGACCCTCTAGTGTTGCTTAGGGAGTCCCAGAAGGACTCCGGGCCCCCATTTTTTTTAAACTGCAAAATACACGCAGGGTGCGCGGATACAGCCGGAAAAAAAAAAACCCGAAGCGCCTGCTTCCGTGCTTCCTTAATCCCGGGGGCAAAATCTGTAAAAATGTATGGGGGGCCCAGGGGGGCCCACCAGCCCCGGGGACCGCTACCCCCCTGGGCTAGAAAATAAATAGGGTAGGGGACAGAACGGCCGCCCCAAGCCCCGGGGACCACCACCCCCAGGGCTTTATTGTTTGAGGGAGAGGGGCTGCATGGCCCCTCTCCTGGAGCCCTCGAGGGCCCTGGGGACCGCCACCCCCCAGGGCCGGCTCCTACAGTGTCCTGGGGTGCCCACCCCAGGACACTGTTGTTTGCTATGAGAGGGCGGGAGTCTCCCGCCCTCCCATAGCAAACTTTGTTTGGATTTTGAAAGCGAGAGCAGGGAAACCTGCTCTCTCTTTCAAAATTCAAACGATATTGCTTTTCCACACGGGGAGCTGCATGTCAGCAGCTCCTCACGTGGAAAAGCAATGGTGACTCCCGAAGGACGCGGGCAGCCGGCTGGGACCGTGGGGGCGTTGGGGCTCCCCGCATGGTCCCCAACGTGTTTTAATAAACCCCGTGGATGGGGTCCCCGGGGATAATAAAAATTAGTGATAGGGGCTATTTTTTGTTTACGGTAAAATTAGGAGTCGCGCATCCTAACACGTTGGGTGCACGATTTCTCTCGTGTAGGGTGCGACTCCAAGGGAAAAAAACTTAATTTTTTGGGAGATAAACATCAAGCTTAAGTGTTTTGTCCTTGAGTGGCTCTAAAAAGAGCCGTTGTATTCATTGAGAGTTTTTGGTACTTATAAGTAATTACCTATACAGAGTTTAAAGTTGTTTAGGAAGACTCTGTTTCGTTCATCAGTAAAGTGTACTCCATCTCTCCTATACATCTCTTGCATATGAAAGCGCAGATTGTTATTGTAAATGGACCCCATTCTATAGTCTCGGAGAAAAGCAGAAACAGATTTATTTACATGTTTCCTAGCTTTCTCAATCTGTGGACAAAAATGATTGGACCGGTTCCATTTCTGCCTTTGGCATATGTTAGAATACACAAAGGCAGTTTTGGGAAAAAGTGAAATCAATTCTGCAAAAGTGTCCTTCATAAGTATTTCCAGACCAACCCCAGTGAAAGTGCCTAGGTCATTGCCACCACAGTGCATTATTATGAGGTGAGGGTGTTGGAGATGCATAAAGGATTTTACCAATGGCATCAATTGGTGCCACTTTAACCCTCTCTGTCCAATCCATTTAATGTCTACATTTGGCAAACCTAGGTCTTTGTGAATGCCTTTGTTTTCTGCATACCTTTGGCTCCAGAAAATATAGCTGTGTCCCACAATCCACACTCTAAGCATCTTGAAGGGAGGTCTGGATGCACTCAGATGGTCTCAGTAAATGAAATGTCAGTTTGAAAAGTAAGATTTTTCTAAAATGGTGGCTAAGATGCAGTTTTGAAAAAAGACAAGAAATCATTGGTTGTTTGACAACCTTCTATACTGAAAACCAGGGTGCAGGTTTCTGTTTTTTAAACGCATGATTCTTATTGGTTAACAAAAACTGATTGAAAGGGACATTATATATGATAAGCTGATATATTGAAAAGTCAAGCCCACTTACTGTTTTGATTAGCAACATTGTGTGCTGAACTTCCGGGTCACCCATACCTCCCAGCACGCCTGGACCGATCACCACAGTATCCATTTCACTTTCACGTCCGGCGCCTCACCCAGAATAGCTCCGCGCCCTCCTAGACGAAGCTGGAGCAAGATCTCCGTGGAACTCCTCAACTCCACCCTCCTTCAGGACCCCCCACCTCCTTCACTGACACTGAAGTGGCCGCAGTGGAACTCCACAGGTGGATCACCAGCTGCGCAGATAAACTAGCTCACCTGAGACAAGCTATCACCATACGCCCTCCAAAAGCCGCCTGGTTCACGACGGAACTCTTCGAGTCCAGACGCACCTGTAGACGCCTCGAGAAATCGTGGAGGAACCAGAAGACCCCGGCAGCCCACCCAGACTATAGAAGCGCTATGAGGAATTACCACCAGCTGATAAGAGACACCAAAAGAACTTTCATCAGCGAAAAGATCAACGCCAACGCAACGAACAGAAGCGAACTCTTCAAGATCATCACTCATCTCAACAAACCCACCTGCAAAGCCTCAGACATCACCCCCTCCCAAGATCTCTGCAACAAGGTAAGCACTTTCTTCCACCATAAGATCATGACCCTCTACGTCAACTTCAACGAACCAAAGAATGCGTCCACTCTCACCACCACCATCTCCACTACGTCTACCATCACCACTTGGTCCCCCGCCTCCATCGATCTCATCACCATCACCATGAAGAGAACTCACTCAGGAGCCCCCACGGATCCCTGCCCCCCCATATCTTCCACAGAGCCTCCTCGGCCATCGCTCCAGAGCTAGCCCGCACCATCAACTCCTCCCTGTCCACTGGCACCTACCCCCCGGATTGGAAACGCGCAGAAGTCAAGCGCCTCCTCAAAAAACCATGGGCGGACTCGACTGACCTAAAGAACTACCGGCCCATTTCCCTCCTTCCCTTCGCGGCCAAAGTAGTAGAGTGACTCGTCAACACCCAACTGACCACTTTCGTCGAAGACAACTGCATCCTAGACACTTCCCAATCCGGCTTCCGGAGCAACCACAGCACCGAGACAGCCCTAATCGCCGCCACCGACGACATACGCATGCTGCTCGACCAGGGCCACACCGTGGCCCTCATTCTCCTGGACCTCTCCGCAGCTTTTAACACCGTATCGCACGGCATACTGACCACCAGACTCCACAACGCAGGAATCCAGGAAATCGGCCTCAACTGGATCCGCTCTTTCCTCTCCAACAGGACTCAGAGAGTTAGGCTCCCTCCTTTTCTCTCCAAACCCACGAACATCATCTGCGGAGTCCCCCAAGGCTCCTCCCTGAGCCCCACCCTGTTCAACATCTGCATGGCCCCCCTCGCCAACATAGTCATACGATACGGACTAAACATCGTATACTACGCCGACGACACCCAACTAATCCTATCCCTCACCAGAAACCCAGAAGATACCAGAATCAGCTTTCAAGAGGGAATGAAGAACGTCGCCACCTGGATGAAGGACAGCTGTCTTAAACTCAACTCCGAGAAGACCGAGGTTCTCATCTTCAGATCCCACCCCACCGCATGGAACAACTCATGGTGGCCACCTGCCGTTGGCCTCCCCCACCTCCACGGACCGCGCACGTAACCTCGGTATAATCCTAGACTCCTCCCTCTCCATGAATCGCCAAATCAACGCCATCTCATCCACCTGTTTCAACTGCCTACGGACTCTACGGAAGACTTTAAAATGGATTCCCCCCGATTGCAGCAAGACAGTCACCCACGCTCTCATCACAAGCAGGCTAGACTACGGAAATGCCCTCTACGCAGGAATCAACAAATCTCTACTACGCAAACTCCAAATGATCCAGAATGCAGCCGCCAGGCTAATCTTAGGGACACCTCGCCATGATCACATGACCCCTCACCTGCGAGAACTCCACTGGCTCCCCGTCGAGAAGAGGGTCACCTACAAACTAATCACACACGCCTACAAAGCTCTCAACAACATCAGACCCAGCTACCTCAACGACAGAATGAGTTTCCATGCACCCACAAGGAACCTCCGTTCAGCGGACCTCGCCCTGGCAGAGGTCCCCCGCATGCGCCGAGCCAGATCAGGAGGAAGAGCTTTCTTCTACACCGCTGCCACAGCTTGGAACTCTCTCCCATTAGGAATACGGCGCTCTCCTAACCTGCACTCATTCAGACGAGATCTCAAGACCTGGCTCTTCGACTGACCTGGAGCTGTCCCTCAGTGCATTGAGACCCTCACAGGTGAGTAGCGCGCTTCACCAACCCCTGATTGATTGATTGATTGATTGAACTTGTGACCTGTGTGCTCAGTTAAGTGTTCCATGACCTGTTTCTATGGTAACAGGCAGAAGGCAGATTGGGGTAGGGTTCAAATTTAAGTCATTTGGAAAGGGTTGAAATGTTTAAACAATAGAAATGTGTGTTAGCTTTTGAATTAATGTGGGAAGGAATGTGAATTGATGTTTACATGTATATGTGTGCAAAATGAGATGGAAACTTTGCCATTCTTTGGTTTTGCTGACAGGTGCACAGTGCAGTGATTCTGTATAAGAAACTCTGGTGTGTGACTGACATACTTTTTAATCTACAAAACAACTTGAAAGGTGAGTTATTTAATTGTGAGGGGATGTATGTGGTCTATTTTGATTTTATTCAGACTAATGTATTTCTCCTGCTAAAGTGCAGGGAGTACTTTTTTTTGTCTACAATCTTATTGACAGTGTGTGTGCATGTAGAAACCATTCTGTAATAAGCATTTGTGTTTGTCATGGGTTTGCATACAGATAACTGTGCTGTTTTCATATTTTGGTAGAATTAGAAACCAGTCATTGTTTATGTATTTGCAAAATGAGTCATGTTTCTACACTAAAATGTAGTACTCCTTCTAGATTAAGAAATGTGTTTTGGTACAGTGCAAGGGATGGTGTTGTTTGTCTAGAATCACACAGATTACTGCTTTAAAATTTGGTTTGTTGTCAAGTTTGAGTAGCATTAGAGGGCAGTCATTGCTTATGCAATTGCAAAATGAGTCAGGCTTTTATAGTAGTGTGCAGTATTGAAATATGTAGAACGTGTGCAGTCACCTTACCCCTTCTAGACTATTCAATGACTTTTGGTAAACTCCTAGAGATAGTGTTGCTTGTCTAGAATCACACTGTGAGTCTGTGTGCATTTGGGTAACCATTGTGAGAGAAGCATTTGGTAACATCATGTATTTGCTGACAGATAACTGTTTTACAACCTGTCATGTTGTTACGTTTTAGTAGCATTAGAAGCCAGTCTTTGCTTATGCATTGATAAAATGAGTCAGGCTTTGACACTAAAGTACAGTACTGAAATATGTAGATTGTGGGCAGTCCCCTTACTCCTTCCAGAGTAGTGAATGTGTTTTGGTAAAGTCCAAGGGATAGTGTTGCTTGTCTAGAATCACACTGTGAGTCTGTGTGCATTTGGCCAACCATTGTGAGAGAAGCATTTGGTTTTATTGTGTATTTGCTGACAGATAACTGTTTTAAAACCTGTCATGTTGTGAAGTTTTAGTAGTATTAGAAGCCAGTTATTGCTTATGCATTCATAAAATAAGTCAGGCTTTGACACTAAAGTGCAGTTCTGAAATATGTAGATTGTGTGCAGTCCCCTTACCCATTCCACAGAAGTGAATGAGTTTTGGTAAACTCCTAGGGATAGTGTTGCTTGTCTAGAATCACACTGTGAGCCTGTGTGCATTTGGGTAACCATTGTGAGAGAAGCATTTGGTAACATCATGTATTTGCTGACAGATAACTGTTTTAAAACCTGTCATGTTGTCAAGTTTTAGTAGCATTAGAAGCCAGTCATTGCTTATGCATTGATAAAATGAGTCAGGCTTTGACACTGAAGTGCAGTACTGTAATATGTAGATTGTGTGCAGTCCCCTTACTCCTTCCAGAGTAGTGAAGGAGTTTTGGTAAAGTCCAAGGGATAGTGTTGCTTGTCTAGAATCACACTGTGAGTCTGTGTGCATTTGGGTAACCATTGTGAGAAAAGCATTTGGTAACATCATGTATTTGCTGACAGATAACTGTTTTAAAACCTGTCATGTTGTGAAGTTTTAGTAGTATTAGAAGCCAGTCATTGGTTATGCATTCATAACATAAGTCAGGCTTTGACACTAAAGTACAGTTCTGAAATATGTAGATTGTGTGCAGTCCCCTTACCCCTTCCACAGTAGTAAATGAGTTTTGGTAAAGTCCAAGGGATAGTGTTGCTTGTCTAGAATCACACTGTGAGTCAGTGTGCATTTGGGAACCATTGTGAGAGAAGCATTTGGGTACTTCATATCTTTGCATACACATAACTGCTTAAAAACCTTTCCTGTTCTCAAGTTTTGGTAGAATTAGAAGTCAGTCATTGCTTATGTATTCACCCAGGAACTCTCCTTGCAATACTGTAAACATTTAGTTAATATCCAAGTAGTGATGGAGTGAGGCAGGCCTCAGCACATGGATTGATTCAAACGCCTATACACTATGCATGCAGTCCTTTAACCATCTACACACTTGTCTTTCACACCTTCAATTCCCCAGTCAATATCGATACACTTCCAGGAAACACCCTGTCACTGCCTTTGCACTACTGTACTGATCCATTCAGCACCATGTACTAATCCATTCACTGTGCGAAAACCCTACCACTAATCAATTAATCCAGGCACTGTCCTTGCAGTACTCTAATTATTCAGTCAGTACCCAAGTACTCATTCAGTGACCAGGCCTTAGCACATGGACTGCTTCAAACCCCTATCCACTATGCAGGCAGTCCTCTAACCATTTACACATTTGTCTTTCATACCTGCAATTCCCCAGTCAGTATCCATACACTTCCAGCAAACATCCTGTCACTCCCCTTGCACTCCTCTAGTGACCCATTCAGCACCATGTACTAATCCATTGACTGCACCAAAACCCAACCACTTATAAATTCACAGAGGCACTCTCCTTGTAGTACTCTAATGATTCAGTCAGTACCCAGGTACTCATGCAGTGACCCACGCCTTAGCCCATGGAGTGCTTCAAATGTCTATCCACTATGCATGCTTGCCTCTAATCACCTACACAATTGTCTTTCACACCTTCAATTGCCCAGTCAGTATCTATATACTCCAATAAACACCCTGTCACTCCCCTTGCACACCTCCAGTGATTCATCCAGCATCATGTACTAATCTATTCACTGCGCTCAAACCCAAAAACTTAAAAGATTCATCCAGGCACTCTCCTTGCAGTACTCTAATGATTTAGTCAGTACCCAGGTACTCATACAGTGACCCAGGCCTTAGCTCATGGACTGCTTCAAACGTCTGTCCAGTATGCATGCAGGCCTCTAGTCACCTACACACTTGTCTTTCACTTCTTCAATTAACTTGTCTGAATCTATATACTTCACTAAACACCCTGTCACTCATTTTGCACTCCTCCAGTGACTGATCCAGTACCATGTACTAATCTATTCACTGCGCCAAAACAAAAAAAAACGTAAAAGTTTCACCCTGGCAGTCTCCTAGCAGTAGTTTAATGATTCAGTCAGTACGCAGGTACTCATGCAGTGAACCATGCATTACCACATGGACTGCTTCAAAGTTCTATCCAGTATGCATGCAGGCTTCTAACCTACTATACACTTGTCTTTAACAGCTTGAATTCCCCAGTCAGTATCCATGTACTTCCAGCAAACACCCTGTCACTCCCCTTGCACTCTTCCAGTGACTTATTCAGCACCATGTAGTAATGCATTCACTGCGCCAAAACTGAAACACTTATAAATTCACCCAGGCACTCTTCTTGCAATAGTCTAATCATTCAGTCAGTACCTAAGTACTAATGGAGTGAGGCAGGCCTTAGCACATGGATTGATTCAAACGTGTTTCCACTACGCGTGGAGGCCTCTAACTACCAACACAATTGTCTTTTAGATCTTCAATTTCCCAGTCAGTATCTATAAACTCCAATAAACACTCTGTCACTTCAATTGCACACCTCCACCGACTCATTTGGCACTAAGTACTAATCTATTCACTGCGCCAAAACCCAAAAACGTAAAAAGATTCACTCATTCACTCTCCTTGTAGTACTCTAATGATTCAGTCAGTACCCAGGTAGTTTTGCAGTGATCCAGGTGTTACTCCATGGACTGTTTCAAACGTCTATCCACTATGCATGCAGGTCTCTAGCCACCTACACACTTGTCTTTCACACCTTTGATACACCAGTCAGTATTCATACAGTTCAAAGCCCTAGTACTTGCACACAGAGCAATCAGAGGGACTGGTCCTCAATATCTGAAGCGGAGACTTCAGAAATACAACCAAGCTAGGGCTCTCAGATCTAATAGTTGTAACTTTCTGGTCATTCCTCGTTTCATGAAGGCAATGACAGGTGGCAGTGCGTTTTCTGTAAAAACTGCTACCCTGTGGAATACTATGCCCAATCACCTAAGAAAAATAGATATGGTTTACCTGTTCAGGAGAGCTCTGAAGACTTGGCTTTTCGGCCTGCCCTAGATACGGCAGTCTTCTCTGGTTTCCTCTTCTCTTAGGTAGGATGCTAGCGCCGGGACACTTCCGTTGGAGGTAGCCGTGCGCTCTACAAGCTTCAATAATAATAATAATAATAGTGTTTTAGGGTTTAGGGAAGTGCAGTGGTGTTTGTGTAGTGTAGGGGGTCGTGTTTTAGGGTTTCGGGTTGTGCAGTGGTGTTTGGGTAGTGAAGGGGGTCGTGCTGGGGGTAGTGTTTTAGGGGTTAGGGTAGTGCAGTTGTATTTAGGTAGTGAAGGGGGTTGTGCTGGGGGTAGTGTTTTAGGGTTTAGGGTACTGCAGTGGTGTTTGTGTAGTGTAGGGAGTCGTGCTGTGGGGTAGATTTAGTGTTTAGGGTAGTGCAGTGGTGTTTGTGTAGTGTAGGGGGTTGTGCTGGGGTAGTGTTTTAGGGTTTAAGGCAGTGCAGTGGTGTTTGTGTAGTGAAGGGGGTCGTGCTGGGGGTAGTGTTTTAGGGTTTAGGGTAGTGCAGTGGTGTTTGTGTTGTGTAGGGGTCGTGCTGGGGGTAGATTTAGGATAGTGCAGTCATGTTTGTGTAGTGTAGGGTGTCATACTGGGGGTAGTGTTTTAGGGTTTAGGGTAGTACAGTGGTGTTTGGGTATTGGAGGGGGTAGTGTTTTAGGGTTTAGGGTAGTGCGCCCAACCAGCCACAATATCCGTGGACAAAGGGGATCCTGACTCTTTTGAACGCTCCACCAATTGAATAATTTGGGTCAAGGGCCCTACCACGTCCAAGACCTCTCAATTCCTTTCTTGGGATCCCTCATATACTTGGAGAAAAAGGTACATAGTTTCCCATCAATTTCAGTCGTGTGTGCCACCTTCCCCTTCAGTGAGGGCCTGGGGCATTCTCCCCTCATCCTATTCCTGACCTCCGTTTCAAGGGGTTGATGGATTTTCCCCACCACATACTCTGCCACTTTGGTGTCAGGGGACCACTCCGCCGACCTAGGATGGTAAATTTGGGTAGGCTCGAACATGTCAGAGTGGACACCATCCCCAAACCGGGACTGAGAGGAGTGGGACTCTGGATGCCAGGGACGCCCTGAGAACTTATCCTCATCGGAGGAGAAATCGTCCTCCGATACACCCTCTCCCTCTAAGGGAAACCTGCCGTCGGGGTCTACAATAGTGGTGACAGCGTCGCAATTTTCTCCAGCCTCCTCCTCCTCCCGGCAGGGTGCATGTTTTAGCATTCATGCATTCTTGAGGAAGGTCTCTGTAAGTTTATCAAATCCTTCCAAGTGCCCCGCATTATGCTTAACGGCCCTTTTATTCCCCATCTGGGAGCTACTGGGACCCGCCACCACCAGATCTAGGTCACTGAACACCCCAGGGATGCTTTTCACTAGCTTATCAACCTGATCCCTAAGAGGAGCCAGCGCCCTAGAAATAGCCAGAGAGAGGGCTTGGTCCACTGCTGGAGGGAGAAGTTGGGGGGCCATTTCTCCTCCACTTCCTGGTAGGAGGAGTAAAAAAGGTCTTCTGGAGAAGACATGATAGCAGAGGGTGTGAGCACAGAACAAATGTCCTTAAAATCCTTAGGCGATACCAAAGGGGATGATGGGCGGAGCACTTCAGCAAATCAGACACTCACCCCCAGTCAAATGATCTGGGTTTAATCCATCATCATTCTTTAGCTCCCTCCACCACCACAGTTCAGACATGGCCATATGCAAATCAGTCTGACCCTGTGCTTCATGGGAACAGTCCAGCCCGAACTGCTAAGAAATGTCTTCCCTGGACCGGAAACAAGCATCCTGGGACCAATGGATTTAGGCCCAGATCTCTGTACTGGGGTGAATGTATGACATTGTTCTGCATTCTGTCCATCAACAGTTGTTTTTGCATTTGTCACCCCAAGTGGGACAGGTATACTCAGACGTGAGTCCCGTGCTCTCCATGCCACTGGAATCAAGCTGTCCTGGCTGAAGATGGGTGAAACCCCGAAACCGGTCCTAGGATGCTTGTTTTCAGTCCAGGAAGGACATAACTTGGCAATTTGGGCTGGACTGTTCCCATGAGGTACAGGGTCAAGACTGATTTGCATATGGCTGGCTTCAAACTGGAACGGCATGGTGAGCAAAAAAACGATGGATTTAGGCCCAGATCTCTGTACTGGGATGAATGTATGACATTGCTCTGCATTCTGTCCATCAACTGTTGTTTTGCATTTGTCACCCCGAGTGGGATGGGTATGCTCAGACGTGAGTCCCGTGCTCTCCATGCCACTGGAATCAAGCTATCCTCGCTGAAGATGGGTGAAACCCTGAAACCGGTCCTAGGATGCTTGTTTCCAGTCCAGGAAGGACCTGGCTTGGCAGTTCGGGCTGGACTGTTCCCATGAGGCACAGGGTCAAGACTGATTTCCATATGGCTGGGTTCAAACTGGAACGGAATGGTGAGCAAAAAAAAATGGATTTAGGCCCAGATCTCTGTACTGGGGTGAATGTATGACATTGTTCTGCAGTCTGTCCATCAACTGTTGTTTTTGCATTTGTCACCCCAAGTGGGACGTGCATGCTCAGACGTGAGTCCCGTGCTCTCCATGCCACTGGAATCAAGATATCCTGGCTGAAGATGGGTGAAACCCCGAAACCGGTCCTAGGATGCTTGTTTCCAGTCCAGGAAGGACCTGACTTGGCAATTTGGGCTGGACTATTCCCATGAGGTACAGGGTCAAGACTGATTTGCATATGGCTGGGTTCAAACTGGAACGGCATGGTGAGCAAAAAAACAATGGATTTAGGCCCAGATCTCTGTAGTGGAGTGAATGTATGACATTGTTCTGCATTCTGTCCATCAACTGTTGTTTTTGCATTTGTCACCCCGAGTGGGACGGGTATGCTCAGACGTGAGTCTTGTGCTCTCCATGCCACTGGAATCAAGCTATCCTGGCAGAAGAGGGGTGAAACCCCGGAACCGGTCCTAGGATGCTTGTTTCCAGTCCAGGAAGGACCTGGCTTGGCAGTTCGGGCTGGACTGTTGCCATGCGGCACAGGGTCAAGACTGATTTGCATATGGCTGGGTTCAAACTGGAACGGCAGGGTGAGCAAAAAAACGATGGATTTAGGCCCAGATCTCTGTACTGGGATGAATGTATGACATTGCTCTGCATTCTGTCCATCAACTGTTGTTTTTGCATTTGTCACCCCGAGTGGGATGGGTATGCTCAGACGTGAGTCCCGTGCTCTCCATGCCACTGTAATCAAGCTATCCTCGCTGAAGATGGGTGAAACCCTGAAACCGGTCCTAGGATGCTTGTTTCCAGTCCAGGAAGGACCTGGCTTGGCAGATCGGGCTGGACTGTTCCCATGAGGCACAGGGTCAAGACTGATTTGCATATGGCTGGCTTCAAACTGGAACGGCATGGTGAGCAAAAAAACGATGGATTTAGGCCCAGATCTCTGTACTGGGATGAATGTATGACATTGCTCTGCATTCTGTCCATCAACTGTTGTTTTGCATTTGTCACCCCGAGTGGGATGGGTATGCTCAGACGTGAGTCCCGTGCTCTCCATGCCACTGGAATCAAGCTATCCTCGCTGAAGATGGGTGAAACCCTGAAACCGGTCCTAGGATGCTTGTTTCCAGTCCAGGAAGGACCTGGCTTGGCAGTTCGGGCTGGACTGTTCCCATGAGGCACAGGGTCAAGACTGATTTCCATATGGCTGGGTTCAAACTGGAACGGAATGGTGAGCAAAAAAAGATGGATTTAGGCCCAGATCTCTGTACTGGGGTGAATGTATGACATTGTTCTGCAGTCTGTCCATCAACTGTTGTTTTTGCATTTGTCACCCCAAGTGGGATGTGCATGCTCAGACGTGAGTCCCGTGCTCTCCATGCCACTGGAATCAAGATATCCTGGCTGAAGATGGGTGAAACCCCGAAACCGGTCCTAGGATGCTTGTTTCCAGTCCAGGAAGGACCTGACTTGGCAATTTGGGCTGGACTATTCCCATGAGGTACAGGGTCAAGACTGATTTGCATATGGCTGGGTTCAAACTGGAACGGCATGGTGAGCAAAAAAACAATGGATTTAGGCCCAGATCTCTGTAGTGGAGTGAATGTATGACATTGTTCTGCATTCTGTCCATCAACTGTTGTTTTTGCATTTGTCACCCCGAGTGGGACGGGTATGCTCAGACGTGAGTCTTGTGCTCTCCATGCCACTGGAATCAAGCTATCCTGGCAGAAGAGGGGTGAAACCCCGGAACCGGTCCTAGGATGCTTGTTTCCAGTCCAGGAAGGACCTGGCTTGGCAGTTCGGTCTGGACTGTTCCCATGCGGCACAGGGTCAAGACTGATTTGCATATGGCTGGGTTCAAACTGGAACGGCAGGGTGAGCAAAAAAACTATGGATTTAGGCCCAGATCTCTGTACTGGGGTGAATGTATGACATTGTTCTGCATTCTGTCCATTAACTGTTGTTTTTGCATTTGTCACCCCGAGTGGGACGGGTATGCTCAGACGTGAGTCCCGTGCTCTCCATGCCACTGGAATCAAGCTATCCTCGCTGAAGATGGGTAAAACTCTGAAACCGGTCCTAGGATGCTTGTTTCCAGTCCAGGAAGGACCTGGCTTGGCAGTTCGGGCTGGACTGTTCCCTGCGGCACAGGGTCAAGACTGATTTGCATATGGCTGGGTTCAAACTGGAACGGCAGGGTGAGCAAAAAAACTATGGATTTAGGCCCAGATCTCTGTACTGGGGTGAATGTATGACATTGTTCTGCATTCTGTCCATCAACTGTTGTTTTTGCATTTGTCACCCCAAGTGGGACAGGTATACTCAGACGTGAGTCCCGTGCTCTCCATGCCACTGGAATCAAGCTGTCCTGGCTGAAGATGGGTGAAACCCCGAAACCGGTCCTAGGATGCTTGTTTTCAGTCCAGGAAGGACATGACTTGGCAATTTGGGCTGGACTGTTCCCATGAGGTACAGGGTCAAGACTGATTTGCATATGGCTGGCTTCAAACTGGAACGGCATGGTGAGCAAAAAAACGATGGATTTAGGCCCAGATCTCTGTACTGGGATGAATGTATGACATTGCTCTGCATTCTGTCCATCAACTGTTGTTTTGCATTTGTCACCCCGAGTGGGATGGGTATGCTCAGACGTGAGTCCCGTGCTCTCCATGCCACTGGAATCAAGCTATCCTCGCTGAAGATGGGTGAAACCCTGAAACCGGTCCTAGGATGCTTGTTTCCAGTCCAGGAAGGACCTGGCTTGGCAGTTCGGGCTGGACTGTTCCCATGAGGCACAGGGTCAAGACTGATTTCCATATGGCTGGGTTCAAACTGGAACGGAATGGTGAGCAAAAAAAGATGGATTTAGGCCCAGATCTCTGTACTGGGGTGAATGTATGACATTGTTCTGCAGTCTGTCCATCAACTGTTGTTTTTGCATTTGTCACCCCAAGTGGGATGTGCATGCTCAGACGTGAGTCCCGTGCTCTCCATGCCACTGGAATCAAGATATCCTGGCTGAAGATGGGTGAAACCCCGAAACCGGTCCTAGGATGCTTGTTTCCAGTCCAGGAAGGACCTGACTTGGCAATTTGGGCTGGACTATTCCCATGAGGTACAGGGTCAAGACTGATTTGCATATGGCTGGGTTCAAACTGGAACGGCATGGTGAGCAAAAAAACAATGGATTTAGGCCCAGATCTCTGTAGTGGAGTGAATGTATGACATTGTTCTGCATTCTGTCCATCAACTGTTGTTTTTGCATTTGTCACCCCGAGTGGGACGGGTATGCTCAGACGTGAGTCTCGTGCTCTCCATGCCACTGGAATCAAGCTATCCTGGCAGAAGAGGGGTGAAACCCCGGAACCGGTCCTAGGATGCTTGTTTCCAGTCCAGGAAGGACCTGGCTTGGCAGTTCGGGCCGGACTGTTGCCATGCGGCACAGGGTCAAGACTGATTTGCATATGGCTGGGTTCAAACTGGAACGGCAGGGTGAGCAAAAAAACGATGGATTTGGGCCAGATCTCTGTACTGGGATGAATGTATGACATTGCTCTGCATTCTGTCCATCAACTGTTGTTTTTGCATTTGTCACCCCGAGTGGGATGGGTATGCTCAGACGTGAGTCCCGTGCTCTCCATGCCACTGGAATCAAGCTATCCTCGCTGAAGATGGGTGAACCCCTGAAACCGGTCCTAGGATGCTTGTTTCCAGTCCAGGAAGGACCTGGCTTGGCAGTTCGGGCTGGACTGTTCCCATGAGGCACAGGGTCAAGACTGATTTCCATATGGCTGGGTTCAAACTGGAACGGCATGGTGAGCAAAAAAAGATGGATTTAGGCCCAGATCTCTGTACTGGGGTGAATGTATGACATTGTTCTGCAGTCTGTCCATCAACTGTTGTTTTTGCATTTGTCACCCCGAGTGGGACGGGTATGCTCAGACGTGAGTCCCGTGCTCTCCATGCCACTGGAATCAAGCTATCCTGGCTGAAGAGGGGTGAAACCCCGGAACCGGTCCTAGGATGCTTGTTTCCAGTCCAGGAAGGACCTGGCTTGGCAGTTCGGGCTGGACTGTTCCCATGCGGCACAGGGTCAAGACTGATTTGCATATGGCTGGGTTCAAACTGGAACGGCAGGGTGAGCAAAAAAACTATGGATTTAGGCCCAGATCTCTGTACTGGGGTGAATGTATGACATTGTTCTGCATTCTGTTCATTAACTGTTTTTTTTGCATTTGTCACCCCGAGTGGGACGGGTATGCTCAGACGTGAGTCCCGTGCTCTCCATGCCACTGGAATCAAGCTATCCTCGCTGAAGATGGGTAAAACTCTGAAACCGGTCCTAGGATGCTTGTTTCCAGTCCAGGAAGGACCTGGCTTGGCAGTTCGGGCTGGACTGTTCCCATGCGGCACAGGGTCAAGACTGATTTGCATATGGCTGGGTTCAAACTGGAACGGCAGGGTGAGCAAAAAAACTATGGATTTAGGCCCAGATCTCTGTACTGGGGTGAATGTATGACATTGTTCTGCATTCTGTCCATCAACTGTTGTTTTTGCATTTGTCACCCCGAGTGGGATGGGTATGCTCAGACGTGAGTCCCGCGCTCTCCATGCCACTGGAATCAAGCTATCATCGCTGAAGATGGGTGAAACTCTGAAACCGGTCCTAGGATGCTTGTATCTAGTCCAGGAAGGACCTGGCTTGGCAGTTCGTGCTGGACTGTTCCCATGAGGCACAGGGTCAAGACTGCTTTCCATATGGCTGGGTTCAAACTGGAACGGCATGGTGAGCAAAAAAAGATGGATTTAGGCCCAGATCTCTGTACTGGGGTGAATGTATGACATTGTTCTGCATTCTGTCCATCAACTGTTGTTTTTGCATTTGTCACCCCAGGTGGGACGGGTATGCTCAGACGTGAGTCCCGTGCTCTCCATGCCACTGCAATCAAGCTAGCCTGGCTGAAGAGGGGTGAAACCCCGAAACCGGTCCTATGATGCTTGTTTCCAGTCCAGGAAGGACCTGGCTTGGCAGTTCGGGCGGGACTGTTCCCATGAGGCACAGGGTCAAGACTGATTTGTATATGGCTGGGTTCAAACTGGAAGAGCATGGTGAGCAAAAAACACAATGGATTTAGACCCAGATCTCTGTACTGGGGTGAATGTATGACATTGTTCTGCATTCTGTCCATCAACTGTTGTTTTTGCATTTGTCACCCCGAGTAGGCCGGGTATGCTCAGACTTGAGTCCCGTGCTCTCCATGCCACTGGAATCAAGCTATCCTGGCTGAAGAGGGGTGAAACCCCGAAACCGGTCCTAGGATGCTTGTTTCCAGCCCAGGAAGGACCTGGCTTGGCAGTTCGGGCTGGACTGTTCCCATGCGGCACAGGGTCAAGACTGATTTGCATATGGCTGGGTTCAAACTGGAACGGCAGAGTGAGCAAAAAAACAATGGATTTAGGCCCAGATCTCTGTACTGGGGTGAATGTATGACATTGTTCTGCATTCTGTCCATTAACTGTTGTTTTTGCATTTGTCACCCCGAGTGGGACGGGTATGCTCAGACGTGAGTCCCGTGCTCTCCATGCCACTGGAATCAAGCTATCCTCGCTGAAGATGGGTGAAACTCTGAAACCGGTCCTAGGATGCTTGTTTCCAGTCCAGGAAGGACCTGGCTTGGCAGTTCGGGCTGGACTGTTCCCATGCGGCACAGGGTCAAGACTGATTTGCATATGGCTGGGTTCAAACTGGAACGGCAGGGTGAGCAAAAAAACAATGGATTTAGGCCCAGATCTCTGTACTGGGGTGAATGTATGACATTGTTCTGCATTCTGTCCATCAACTGTTGTTTTTGCATTTGTCACCCCGAGTGGGATGGGTATGCTCAGACGTGAGTCCCGTGCTCTCCATGCCACTGGAATCAAGCTATCCTCGCTGACGATGGGTGAAACTCTGAAACCGGTCCTAGGATGCTTGTTTCCAGTCCAGGAAGGACCTGGCTTGCCAGTTCGTGCTGGACTGTTCCCATGAGGCACAGGGTCAAGACTGATTTCCATATGGCTGGGTTCAAACTGGAACGGCATGGTGAGCAAAAAAAGATAGATTTAGGCCCAGATCTCTGTACTGGGGTGAATGTATGATATTGTTCTGCATTCTGTCCATCAACAGTTGTTTTTGCATTTGTCACCCCGAGTGGGACGGGTATGCTCAGACGTGAGTCCCGTGCTCTCCATGCCACTGCAATCAAGCTAGCCTGGCTGAAGAGGGGTGAAACCCCGAAACCGGTCCTATGATGCTTGTTTCCAGTCCAGGAAGGACCTGGCTTGGCAGTTCGGGCGGGACTGTTCCCATGAGGCACAGGGTCAAGACTGATTTGCATATGGCTGGGTTCAAACTGGAACAGCATGGTGAGCAAAAAACACAATGGATTTAAACCCAGATCTCTGTACTGGGGTGAATGTATGACATTGTTCTGCATTCTGTCCATCAACTGTTGTTTTTGCATTTGTCACCCCGAGTGGGCCGGGTATGCTCAGACTTGAGTCCCGTGCTCTCCATGCCACTGGAATCAAGCTATCGTGGCTGAAGAGGGGTGAAACCCTGAAACCGGTCCTAGGATGCTTGTTTCCAGCCCAGGAAGGACCTGGCTTGGCAGTTCGGGCTGGACTGTTCCAATGAGGCAGAGGGACAAGACTGATTTGCATATGGCTGGGTTCAAACTGGAACGGCATGGTGAGCAAAAAAAACAATGGATTTAGGTCCAGATCTCTATACTGGGGTGAATGTATGACATTGTTCTGCATTCTGTCCATTACTGTCGTTTTTGCTTAAAATCCTTAAGGCAGCCCCCTCGCCGGTGCTCCAACAGCTGGGCTTTCCCCGAAGCTGTTATAAGAATAGACTGAGTCGCACTACCAATTACCACCACCTGGTGGCGCTGGTCACTAACGTGGCCGTGTGGGGAAATCACCGCTTAGCGGTGTCAAAATTAGGCGAGGGTTGGTCGGGAATCAAGTGGACACTAAAGGAGTGACCGCATTCCCAAACGCGCGTAAAGGCCAGCGGGAGCGCTCGAGGGAGCTGCCTCGCTCGGACCAGACGCGCCTGACAGGATCTAACCGTGCGCAGAGTGCACAGTGGGAGAAACTGCGAGGGGGATAACACTCTCGGGCAAGAGCCTGCTGCGCAGGGAATATGAAACAATACCCAGGCAATAATGCTAATAACGTGCACAAGAAACCGCAATACAAACAGCAACAACGTCAGACTAAGCCAAGAATGTAAGGAATGCACTTAACTGACGAGCAGTGAAGAAAGAGGAAGTGGAATGGACCTCACGATATTATATACGATGGACTGTGATATGATTGGACTATAGTTGCTTTGGAGACTACCCCCCCTAATGGTTCATGGGATGTGTAGTCTTTTGTTTAATGATTGTTGTGTTATGTTTTCTTTGAACTGCTATGCAAATAAAGTGCGGAAAGATATGCATAATCGTCGCCTCCGTCCTGCCATAGAATTCATTAAACTTTATTCGATCTGATTTAATACAATACAGTGAGAATTAATTAAAACCAGTAGGTAAAAACGGGTGTTACAAAGCCCGGTTCAGAGCAACTTCCGGTTAACAGAATCCTAAAGTTCAATGCTTCGCAAGATCAGTCTCATGTACTTCGGGCAAAATTCGCAATAAGGGGTCCAAGTAAGATGTAACGCTCCAATACCTGACCAGTTTGCACTATATAAAACTGCAGAAAAATAAAAAATAAAAAGTGTTTCGCACACTTCTGTCATTGGCATATATGTGGGCTACATCTGGGTGATATTTGTGCTACATTTGGGCTCTTTCTTCTCTGGTGGCCATCTTGGGAGACTTATTTGTTATGAAGTTTCCTAATTTCCTAATTTACTGCAGTCTCCTCAGTAGGAAATGCTTTCAGTTTTTTACTTTGATTCCGTCAAGAAGGCATTCAGATGTGTCACACATTTGCCATAAATTCAGAACGTTAGCACTCTAGTTGTTCATTAGATCACTGTAGTAAAGCTACTGCTCACCAGGGAGTTAACTGGAAGTCTACTGCTGGTATTAAAAGTGATTGTTTCAGTATGCATGTCAGAATTTTCTAATTAAATAGAAGAGGATTTGAGATCTCACCTAAAACATGCCCTAAAATTTCTTTCTGCAGCACTAACCATAATTTCCATGGCAAAATGAACCCCTCATTTTGTTCCTTTTTAAATTAAATGTTTTAAGTGTTACCAGTCTATTCCAATCAAGATGGCTTCAGGTGTACCATAATTTTGTCATAAGTAAGGCTGTTAGCGCTCTAGTTGTTCTTTAGAACACTCTGGGAAGCTGCAGAAGAACACAAAGGCATCAACTGACAGGCTGCTCCTGTTGAAATATAACAGGAAGATATTTGAGATCACATTTGAAACATGTCCTAATTTTTCTTTCTACAGCACTAACCATAATATCTATGACAAAAGGAACCCCATCATTTTATTCCTTTTTAAATTAAATGTTTTAAGTGTAACCAGTTTATTCCAATCAAGATGGCTTCAGGTGTGTCATAAGTAAGGCTGTTAGCGCTCTAGTTGTTCTTTAGAACACTCTGGGAAGCTGCAGTAGAACACAAAGGAATCAACTGACAGTCTCTGCCCTTGTTGGATGTACATGATTTACTGAGAATGACAGACTTCATTCTTACATGACTGAGAAAGATAATGTGAATTTACAGAAAATATGTTCTCATTTTAGTTTCAGTTTTCTCTCAAACATGATTCATGATATCCCAGCAGAAGGTTTTTCACAGGGTAAAATCACCTTAGAACACACCACAATTCCTGAAATGAGTATGGTACCATCAACAAATGAATTCTAATGTAACTAAAGTCTGTTATCACCCTTTATAGTTCTCCTTTTGGTAACCCTCAAAATCTTCGATTCACTACAATGCATTTCAATGGGGTACTATCATGTATATTGGTCCCAAGATGGCTGCCAGCAATTCCAGGATGAAGTGCTGACAGCCAATCAGATCTCACGATGAGATGTGTCGTTAGGCTCCGCCCAGATATTGAATCTTTTTCTAATTTCTCATGAACTACTGAACGGATTTACACCATTTAACAAAAAGGGATCTTTCTGAACCAAGGACTACCTTTTCGCCAAATTTGGTGTAATTCCGTTCAGCAGTTCGGTCTGTAGCCGTGTCTAAAGTTTCCTATGGGAATTAACATGGTGAAAACACGTATTGGGACCCCCTTTTTTCTCAGCCCCTGCTTGCCGAATCACCCTGAAACTTTTAAGGTAGGAGCTGACCAGACCGCCCCGCACGTTTTGAAAATTTCGTGAAGATTCACCAACCGACGCCAAAGTTATTGAGAAAAGAATGTTACGATTTTCCCATGGATAATAGGTCCTAACTATAACTACCTACTGGCGACCGCCAGTAGCTAATATATATATATATTATATATATATATATATATATATTTTTTTTTTTTATACCAAAGGACCACCGTTTAAAGACGCACTCCAAAGCAGCGTATTTACGGCACCAGGCACTTCTTTTATTCGATCATTTTGATGAAGCCTTACGCGTTTCGGAGCATTCCCGCTCCTTGGTCACAGGCAGTTCGGCATGGAAAAACAAATTAATCAGAGGGGGCGTTGCCCAGCCCATCACTTTATCATGTCTTCCATTAGGCAGCAGGTATGGCAGTTTGCATAGCATGTTGGTACTTGTAGTAAGTACATTTTCTATAGTATATTGCATGCCCCTTAAATTACCTTTAATATCTTAGTAGGCTTTGGTAGTCCATGCAAATATCGATTTTATTCTGAGCCCTCCTGTGGGCTTACGTTTAAAAGAAACGCCGTATTTACGGTATTGTCCATTCGCCACTTTCACCATATATATATATGTATATATATCGAATTACCACTCCAACGTGCATTCATGCACTCAAGAGATATGGACAACTTGTTGAGCTTGATCCCAATGTAGCGCTTTTTTTTCAGTTTTCAGTGCAGTCGATCAAAAAAAAAAAATATATATATATCTATATATATATATATATTCACTTAAAAAACCATAGGTTTAACACACGTTATAGTTAGGAATTAGCATTTAAAAAACCTTGCAAATTCACTGAAAAAACGATAGGTTTCACACATGTTATAGTCAGCTGGACATTGCACTGGTAAAAAACCATTGAAATTCCCCCATTATAGTTAGTTCAGCTAACTATAACTCGCGCGACCGCAATCCACTGCTGATGATGTCACATATTACATCACTCATGACATGGTCAGTGACATCACTCATGACATCACTGATGACAACTCAAATTACATCACTGATGACATCACTGATGACATCATACTTGTGTAAGAGTGGCAGACCTCCTCTTATCCTAATATAAACTTTGATACACACATTGAAAAAAACAAACTTAAGTTTTGAAAACTATAGAGATACCAATACCAGTTAGAACGGCCTATTCAGTAATTCCAAAATCTACATACGAATTCACTCATTCATCAACACTTCTATATAGTCACTCATACATGTACTCAGTCATCATATGTACTCATACACCTATACATCCTGTTACACACCTGCACTCATACATAGAGTTACTCACACACATACTCACACATGCAAATAAACATCCATTTACTTGCATATACAGATATACACACACCACTACACTTACTTCTACAGAAACGTACACATACTTACTCTCTTAAACAATCACTTATAGAAACATATACTTATTTATACTGGAACTCTTCCAATCTCCCACTCTCATATATCCTCACTTATATACATCAATACTCACATATACTAGTTTAAAACATATGGACTTACTCATAAAGACACTATTGAGACAGTCATTCACTCTCTTACTCACCCATACACACACTCATCCGCCCATACTGTCCTGCTCACATACTGTCTTCAAAACACATACAAACAGTGAGGCACTCATTCATGCATCTATACGCTAAGTAACATCCCCCACTGAACCATACAGACACTCATACTGATACTCTAAAAACAAACTAATAACCCATATACACACTCATGTAGCTACTCACCAACCCATGCAGCCACTTATACACACAGTGAGACACTGATACAGATATTTATATATTTAAACATTACTCACTAATACTTGTATTCACTAAGATACTGTTAATAAGTCAGTTATACAATTAATTTTACAATAAAAAACTTTTAGACACTAATTTACCCATTTATTCTTCCGTTAACCTTAAGATATACATATATAAAAAATATTTATTTTTCAGAAAGACACATATTCACTGGATGATGTCATCAGTGATGTCATCAGTGATGTCATTTGAGATGTCATGAGTGATGTCATGAGTGATGTCACTGACCATGTCATGAGTGATGTAATATGTGACGTCATCAGCAGTGGATTGCGGTCGCGCGAGTTATAGTTAGCCGAACTAACTATAACGGGGGAATTTCAATGGTTTTTTACGAGTGAAATGTCTAGCTAACTATAACATGTGTGAAACCTATGGTGTTTTCAGTGAATTTGCAAGGTTTTTTAAATGCTAATTCCTAACTATAACGTGTGTGAAACCTATGGTTTTTTAAGTGAATTTGCAAGGCTTTTTAAATGCTAATTCCTAACTATAACGTGTGTGAAACCTATGGTTTTTTCAGTGAATTTGCAAGGTTTTTTTAAATGCTAATTCCTAACTATAACGTGTGTGAAACCTATGGTTTTTTAAGTGAATTTGCAAGGTTTTTTAAATGCTAATTTCTAACTATAACGTGTGTGAAACTTATGTTTTTTTTAGTGAATTTGTAAGGTTTTTTAAATGCTAATTTATGTATGTATTATTATATTTTGTATATATTTATTTTACAATAAACTACCTATGTATATAGTTATAGATTGACTGTATCCTGTAATATGGAATGGCTCAGCTCTTTTTTTTTAAATTTGGATAAAGTTTAACAGCATAGTTAATATCTTCTATAAACTTATAAACAGTTTACAATGTTTTTTTTTTTAAGGGTTTTTCACCATGCGCGCACCGTGCGCGCACAGGCAATTTTTTTTATTAAAGGAAATGTTTTTTTTTTATTTACGAGGTCCTTTAGGGATCCCCTGAGAAGGTCTAGGGGGTCAGGGAGTGTCTTCCCTGCCTCCTTTTCATGTTTTAGAAATCAGGTTAAAAGTAATTATTTCTGATGCGTGCGTGCACCGTGCGCGTGCATGCGAGCACCGTGCGCGCACTGGCAATTATTTTTATTAAAGGAAGTGTTTTTTTTATTTATGAGGTCCTTTAGGGACCCCCTGAGAAGGTCTAGGGGGTCAGGGAGTGTCTTCCCTGCCTCCTTTTCATGTTTTAGAAATCGGGTTAAAAGTAATTCATTTCTGATCCGTGCGTGCACCGTGCCCGCATGCGTGCGAGCACCGTGCGCACACGGTGCACGCACGGTGCACACATACGTGCAAGCACCGTGCGTGACGGAATGACGGAGAAGGTTAAAAAATTAACATAGAAGGAAAATGAGTGATGGAGAGAGGAGGAGTGGTAGAAACAGATGTTAAGGAAATTAAGGGTAAGACAGACAAAGGGAGAGAGACAGAAACAGAGACAGAGAGCAAGGAACTGAAAAGGAGTAAGGCAGTTAGAATGACTGAGACATATGGAGACAGGGAGAGAAACATGGTTGAAAAAATAGTGATGGAGGCTGTAAACCTAGGGGAGTAGTGGAGAAGGAGTGAGGGAGTTACGAAAGAGCAGTAAAGGAAGAAGAGAGAGGGAAGGGGAATGAGAAAAGCAGAGTGAGGAGAAGTGAAGAAAAGGGAGTATGAAAGTGAAGGGGTGAGAAATACAGATATTTTAAACTTACCTGACCAACAAAATAACTTAATTAGAAATAAATGGGTTTTTTTAATTACAAGAAAAATGGATTCAATTTCCTAAATTTTCTTTCTTGATCTTAAAAAAAAGAAAAAAAGTAGTAATATTTAACAATAAATTTTAGAATACAGTACACATATTTTCATATTTAACAAAGTAATTTTTTGCCCTTTTTTGCTGTTTTCAGAATATATTGAATTTCACTAAAAATAGTGATATCAATTGTATTCATCACTTAACAGCGGGCAAAAAAATAAACAATCTGAAAGATTGTTTAAAAAAGCCCTGAATCTATCCTCAGTAAAACATACCTTGATAGAAATGTAACATATATATTAAAAATATCTTCTAAGAACAATAACTATTTGCAATAAATAACGTCTGTAAATCTTGTTGCTTAAGCACATACACCAAAATAATATCTGTCAAAGAAGTCCACAATAGAAAGATTTACCTTTCCATGAGGCCAAATGGTAATTTTTAAATCCTTTTTAGGTGAAATATCCAATGGTAATCCTATAAAATCGAAATAATGGTGTCTTCAGATGCTGCAATTTGTTTTAGAAAAATTAAGTAGGAATTTGGTAATTCTGCAGGCAAACGTTGCTTGAAAATCAATTGAGAATCATTACACAGTGTCCAGCCTTTTTCACATTTTAGATAAACTGTGTAATGACCAGAAGTTATAGAAGGTCCATCATGGAAAATTATTGCAACTGCAACAAAAGTCTTTCCTGATATTGATAATTGATTTCCTACAAACTTCTTTATTAAAGTGTCCAATTTTGTTCCATCAGCTCTACAACGTTGCATCATTAAAATTATATACTGTCCATATTTCTTTAAAAATAACGTTGATAACATTTCTGATTTACATTGAGAACATTCCATGTTGTGATTTGCATATTTAACTAATTTACTAAAAGTCAATGATTTACTCTCTGGTAATGTTAAATGTATGAACCTTTCAGAATCAACATTAGTGCTGCATGTGTTCATACAGTTTTCACAACAATGTTCCCATTTATAAGAGAGACCAAACATATTTTCTATTTCTACCCCTTCATCTTCCAGTACCATAAGCATATACATTAAGAATTCTTGTGCATCTTGCTGGACATTTTGTGTAAACTGTGTACATCCAGAACATACATCTAAAAGATTTCTAACATCAGAAGCACTTTCTATTTTAGTTTTATCATTACTCAACTTCTCATAAAGTAAACTCAGCAGAGAACAAAATCTTTTTTCATGATTTAGTATTATCTGCTCTTGCAAACTTTCAAGATAAAATACAACATTCAGCACTACATTAGCATAGCAGTTGACACCAGAGCTATTTTCAAAATGACAACCAACAACCTCTTCAACATTGTCCTTTTTCTTTTTGCTTGCAATCACATCACTCTCTTTTTGTTTTCTCTTCTGTACATCCTCATTACAGATATTCTCAATTCTCCTTTTCCGACAAACAACACGTTTTTCAAACACAGGATACTGACCTAAATGAGGAGCATAGCTTCTTCTTAATCTATTATACTCCTTTACACAATTTGCATCAGCACTAACTTTTGAGTCATCAAAGTCTATCATGAATAAACCAGATAATTTTTTCACTCGTGACAAAGCATACCTTCTTTAACCCCTTGAGTGCCCATGACGAGATGGTCTCATCATGGGCCGCGGTTGCGCTGTGCCCATGACGAGACTATCTCGTCATGAGCCCCGCCCGCTAATGAAACGCCCGGCACAGGGCGTGGAAAGGGCGGGGCACACAAGGGGTTAAACACACTAGATCCAATGTTTACAAAAGCACTATCTACAGTTAATCCTTGAGATTTGTGAATAGTTACAGCATATGCTAGAGAAAACGGAAACTGCTTCCTACGTACATATAAGTCTTTCACAAGCAAAAAACGAACTGAACAACGACTAATGTCTTTAACCTCTTCAATCTGATCAAATTTTATTTTTAAAAACTCAATTCCATCTTTTTTCTGGTAATTAACAAAACCCACAACTTTACCCATAGCTCCCTTCACTAAACCTTTTTCTACATTCAAATTACGTCTTAAAATTACTCGACAGTTCATACATACATAAAGATTCTTTTCTAAACCAGCTGTTTTCGATATGTTTTTCTCTAGAGAATCCAATTTAGTTTTCAATTTGCCTGTCAATATAATAGTTATTCCTTCATGCTGTATTTTATCCACGGCTTCCATTTTCATAATCTCTCCATTTTCCAATTTCAAAAGTTCTTCATTGAATATAGAGCATTCATGTAGTGTTGGCATTAAGCAGATTACAGTATTTTTTTCTGCAATTTTCTTGTATATTTTCTCTGGAACTATTTGTTCTGTTGGAAACAAATTACATAGCAATCAACTCTGTAAAGCTTTTCTGCCATGTTCTGTGAGTAGTCCAATTCTGATATCTTTGAGAATACTTGCATAATCATCATCATTTGCTTGCCGCATATTGGTAATGAGTTCTTTGTATTCAAAGTATGACCAAATATTCACATTACCTATACTTCCTAATGACTTTTTCGTGTCTTCATGTGCAAGAGTATTAAATACTGGTTGTCCTTTAACTGGAGTGAGCTGCAGTAGATCCCCAAAAACTATAACATGTTTTCCTCCAAATAACACGTCATAGTCTGTCTTTAGAATTTGCTGCATTCTTAAATGCACAAAGGCAAGCATTAAGTTTGATTTCATGCTTACCTCATCAATGATGAGAACTTTCATTTTTTTCAACACTCTTGAAACTTCAAAACATGCTTCTCCTGTTAGCTTGTGGTATTCTATTTTGTTCTCATGCTCTACTGGTAACATTAGCAAACGATGTAAGGTAATTCCTTTTATGTTATATGCTGCTAACCCAGTTGGAGCAGTAACAACACAAGACAAAGTTGAATCAGTTTTTTTCTGTAGGTAGCTTCTAATTACTTCAATTAAGAAACTTTTTCCAGTTCCAGCTTGTCCACTCACATACATTCTGATTGGTTCAAATGATGTGCATGAGCACTCTTTATTTTCATGTAGTAATCCATGATCAATTTGTTTTGTGGCTTCTTCATTAATGTGTTGTTGTTCATCATTCAGTTGTTGTTCCAAATTTGGTAAGTCTATTAAATCTTCCTGAGCTTGATCCATAGCTGTTTCCACTTCAGTCATGGCTATTGCAGCTTCATTTTCTACGATTGGTTGTCCTAGGGGATCTTGGCTGAGCGTACCAGAACTTTGACTGTCTTCAGAACTGTCTCTAGCTACTTCAGCTGCAATTGTAGCTTCTTGTTCATTTTCTTCATTTAACATTTGTACATAATTTGTGAAAGTACTGCATTCTATGCTATCTTTGCATGCATTAAAGGAATCTTCATAGCTCTGAAAATCTCCAAGTAATTCATCCTCTGAACGCCATGGTTTAAACAGCTGTAAAAGTGCTAAGTAGTAAAATTCCTTTTTGTCAGTAGTGTCGCAACTCAGCTTCCTGTGATTAATCAAACTTCCTTTTGTTTGTTTCACCAAACATCCTTCCTCACAAATGACTATATTTTCCATTGTTGATGTCTTCTGTGGCATTCCGTGTAAAAATGTAGTTCTGCAGCACTTCATAGAGACACATGTTCTCAAGATGATGACTTCTGTTTGGGTAATATGTGTCCAACATATTTGTTTTCAAAATGTCTGTACTTTCTGGTTCGTTCTCTGCTAAATATTCAATTTCTCGAATAGATTTCAGTACCCGATTTCGCATTCCTGCAAGGCCTAAACTTACCCAAATTATTCTTCTGGATTGGGAGTACAGACTTGCAGATGATAACCTATCTGAGCATTCGTATGACCCAATTTCTCGATGCGATAACATCTTTAAACTGAAACTGTACAGCTTTTTACTGACAGTCTTCTCGTGAGAAATCTCTTCCCACATTTCTTTCAATTCCGTTTTCTCAGATTTAGTGATGTAAGATGTGACATACTGAGCAACAGCAATAGAATTGTCAGCTACATACTGAATATCCATGTTAGCATTCCACATGGATAAAATGACTGGGTTGTAGTCATTTATATATTTTGACTCTTCTTTTCTTCTTAGGTTGTAGGTATTTTTCGGAGATTTTCTTGTAATGGTATGTCGCACAGCTGACATAAAATTGTTTACTCTTCCTTTTGAAAGAACAGGTCGTGGAAATCCAAATCGACATTTTGTGTAGAATTTATCTTTACTCTTGTACTTTCGTTGCTTTTAGGTATAGCACATGTTGCATATTCTTCAATGAAAGATAAAACTGCATCATCAGAATCTGTTCCAAGTTTTGGGGCATCCTTGATCCACAACAGCATATGAATATGAGGAGCACCTCTTGCTTGGTACTCTTTTCTCCAGAAGAAATCCACAACTTCTCCAAGAGGTGGATTTTTTTTTATTGCAGACGAAGGACATCATAGCCTCAAATCTATGATTGAAATATCTGCAAACTTTAACCGGATCCAATGAGCACAATTCTCCTGCTGTCTTGTATTGGATGTTTTCAATATTTGAATTTGCCTCTCGAAGAAAATCCAGTAAATCATCCCAAGCGTACTCAGCACAGCTTAGGGTAAGGAACCATGTAGGAGTTTCTAAATTCCATAACATACATTTCAATTCTCCATGGCGTCGGTACCAGTATTCATTAGTTCCACGCTGACAAGCCATCAGATTAATCAATTGAGATTCCAAATGATCATCTCGCTGTTGCACTTTGTTCATAAAATCCTTTGCAGACACATTATGTAGATGTACTCCAGTTTTTAAAATGTGATTTACTGTATAAGATAGTGCAGACAAGTCACTTTCAAATAAAAGATGGAACAAATAAGGAATACTTTGACGAAATCTTGGATCTTCTGCATATAATCTTGTAGTCCGACACTCAGAAGCAGGAATCTGTACTGGACGTTCATCATATCGTCCACCTTTTCCTGTAGGAAACAGCTGGGGAAAACAATGAGCTTCCAAGCTCTCCTCCCATACACTCACAGGAGTTCCTTTTGCTTTTTTCATCTGAAATAGATCAATAGTGTTTCCCATAACTTCTTTAGAATGAAGAGGATGTATGCTGAAATGTTCATAAATTTCTTCTTCTTTTGACTTATCCACTTTTTCAATTTGCCCAGTTGGTATTCCTGTGTCTGCTAGTAAAACTTCTTCATCTTCATCCATATAAACTGATTCATAGTACTTAATATTTCTTTTCAAATAAAAATTTGCTCTTTGTACTTTTCGTACATCTACTAGCTCCTGCCAAATTTTCTTATTCTTTGTAGGTACACCATTAACCAGAATAACTAATGGTTCAGTTTCCAAACTATCTGCATCAATTGTTTCAATATTTTTTTCCAAATCTAATGGCAAATAGACAGCTCTTCCTTTTAAACCTCTTTGTAAATCTGAAGGAGGTAATTTACCTGTTTTGGGCTCCATGCGAACTATAGTCTGAAACGGATGGACACATTGAATGAGTATAGACTCATACGTATTTAAATCACTAAGTTCTGCAGGAATATCAACCAATTCTAAATTATTATGTACAGCTCTAGCTGGCATTTTATTTTCTTCTAACTTGGTATAACAGTATTTACAAATACGCTGATCTTCACCCAAATCAAAACAATTTTCCAGAAACAAATATGTAGCAAAATCCTTCCCCTCATAATTATTTTTTTTTTCACTTTTTTTATAGAGATCAACATTCCTTGTTTGAGTTTTATAATGGCTTCTCCGGCAACAAATACAAGTAATATTTGGTCTTTCATTAGAGATGATAGTACATTTTGTCATTTGATCTTCAAAATTTTTACTAACAGTGGGTTCTACATTCTCTTCCACATTTTCTTCAATAACTGTGTCATTTCCTGCACTTTCTTGTTCTGGACCAAAGTAACAAAACTGAATATCATCATTAACCTTCTCTACATCTGATACAGATTCACGCAACAGAGCACTATTCAACTCATTTAACTTTAGTGCTGGACTTTTAGCAAAATACAATCTTTTCACAAACTTTCTCATTTCAGTATGATGTACTGCCAGCATCCTAAAATGGTGAAAAACACTTTGACAAACTTTCCTAGAAAGACAAGCCAGAGAATGTCCTTGCAAACCAGTATTCTTTCTCACTCTGCATGGATCTAGTCTTTGAAGCACCTTAATCTTCTGTTTAACACTTTTTTTTACTATATTCTCTTAGAAAGTCACGTAATTTATCAATAGATTCTTGTCGTACAGTACAAATACTACTACAATTCCAAGTGTACACTGGGGCTTTAGGACGTTTCCCCACAACCTCATCAGCTAACACTTCTTCCTCATTTCTTGGAACCATTTTCTCCTTTTTCATTACACAACCATCTTTAACTTCATAACTTCGACCACTGGTGTCAACTGCATGCAGCAAACTATTACTTTGAAGATAACTCTCTTCATTAAAAAATGGTTCAGTACTTGAACTATGCTTCCATTCTCCTAAGAACACATTACAAAAGTTATTTTTTTTCACTACTCTTTTCCTTTTGCTTTTTGACTTCATTAAATTGACTATTTTATCTAATGTACGGATCCTGTTCAAAATTAAAATGAATAGTTTTCTTTTTAATTCCAAAGCCTTTGCAACAATTGATTCAATATGTTTCTTTTTCTTATAAAATATTGCTTTCTTCCTATATTTTTTCAAATCCTTTAGCAAATTGAACACCACTTTTCTCTGAAACATTTTATTACGAATGTTTTGAAATTCTGTTTTTCTTTTTAAGTCATTCTTTCTTGCTTCTGATTGTACATTAGCATTTAGTATTTTCTTTCGAATGTCTTGTTGTTTTCTTCTTGAAACACTATTTGCAGTGGATATACTTTGTACATTTTTTCTATGTTTAAGGATATTTTTAAAAAAACTCCTTAGTCTGCTTACCAGAAGACTTTTTCTTTTTTCCAACATGAGGTTCTTCAACTAATTTCTGTTGTCCAGTTGTCTTCAAATATAGATGTTTTTGCTGTTCTTTTCTCTTTCTTGATTTTATAGGCATGTTTAATTTATTTCAGTGTTGTTCAGCAATACCTAAAGGAAACTAAAAAAAAATACCTTTATGTAATTTAAATATATTACTATATTTTTTCTGAGCTTTTCAAATCCTATCATATGAGCTGCCCCTTTCCTACGAGTGCAAGTCTTACAGAACAAGAGCAACACAAATTAAATCTCTGACAACAATTCCTGTGTGCAGACAGACTCATGGTGTTATTCTAGGTAGAAAACGATATTTGATTGGCAATTTCAAAGCACATTTACTCCTGTGGTAGAGCAAGTGATAATTACTGTAACAGCATGACACATTTTCCTTATAGTTTATAGAGGCAGAAAAGAGCACATGTCCTAACAGCTACTTGAGACCATGAGCATGTGGAACCTGGGTGAGTGATTAGACTAGAGCAAAGGAAATGAGCCTTGGTGATGTTGAATGTGTTAGCGTTACACACTGCTATCTGAAATACCAAACAGTGCTGAATACTTAGCATGGGACTGCAGGAGAAGCAACTGCCTGTGTGCTAAAAGTGTGTTTCTGGAGACTGTGTATTGTCAGGTGCAAGAGAGATATGCATGGACGCTTCCACAACTGCATGAAGACTGCAGAGATGTATGTAAGAGTACATGTGTGGTAAGGGTTAATTGGAGCTTTGAACATGTAGGAACTACCTCACCCATTGCAGGAGTGGAAGGAAAATCTACCATGTTGATTTCAAATGTGTTAGCATTTGCCTTTCATTTGTGAGATAGTGATTTGTGCTGAATGCTAACCATCACAGTTCAAGAAAACAAGCTGCCCCTTTCCTACGAATGCAAGTCTTACAGAACCAGACCAACAGAAATTAAATCTCTGACAACAATTCCTGTGTGCACACAGACTCGTGGTGTGATTCTAGGTACAAAACAGTATTCCTGGGTGATACCACTACACCTTAACTCATGGTGAAGACATACTCCATAATATCTTACAAGTTCAAGGCAGTTAAATATCTTCCAAAACATAAAATGTAAAACACAACTTTAAAAGAAGAAACAAATTTCTATTATTTATATCAAAATACACCACATACATCCCCTCTCAAATTCATAACTCACCTTTAAAAGTAGTTAGTTGAGAAAGAAATGTGCCACTCACACAGCAGATTATCAGAGCCAGAATGTCTGAGCTGTACTCCTCTCACCAGAACCACTAAATGGCTAAATTTCCCTCTCTTTTTTCACACATATACATGTTAACTTTAAATCACATTGCTTCCCACATTTTTTTTAATGGAAACTAAGCCTGGGAAAAGCACTACGCTACGCTTGCGTAGTTTGCGAAGTTTGCGCTACTTCGCACAACGCAAATTGCACGTAGCACAGTGCGAACACGCGTAGCGTAGTGTTGCGTAGTGCTGCGGTCATTTGTTGCTTGCTCGCGGTCCTCAACGTCAAGTTGGCGACCGCGAGCAAGCAAAATGACATCCCGGCGAGACTTTTTCCTTGTTCGCGATCAGCAACAGCAAGTTGGCGATCGCGAGCATGGAAAATAAACCTCCCGGCGAGATTCCCAACGCGAGGAGGTCAGGTTTCTCATTGCGAGTGGTCGCGTATGCTCGCGACCGCTCGCGATGAGAAACTACCAGTTTGCGTTGAGAAAGCTGCCGCTCGAGTAAAAATCTACTCGAGCAGCAGAAAACTACAGCTCGCACTGTGCAAGATGCCATTTTCAATGATTACACGGTGTCGGTTGCTTGTCCGCACTGTGCAATCATTGAAAACGACATCTGGCACAGTGCGAACAAGGTACTACGCAGTTCGCGAAGTGCTACGCGTAGCTCGCGTAGTGCGAAGTGCACTTTGCGTAGCTTCGCGAAGTGCTACGTCGCGAACTATGCCCAGGGTTAATGGAAACACACATTTCTATTGGTTGCACATTTCAACCCTTTCCAAATGATTCCTACCCCCAACATGACTTCTGCCTGCTACCATAGCAACAGATCATGGAACACTGGTGTGAGCAGAGGTCAGAAGTTCAGCACACAATGTTTCTAATCCAAAGAGCAAGAGTGCTTGACTTTTTAAACCTAACAGCATATCCAAAGTAATCTTCTGTGGGAACACATTTTTCTGAACAAATACAAAACATGCTTTTAAAAATGTAAACATACAGCCTAGATTTTAGTGTTGAATGGTCTGAAACAGCCAATGAGTTCTTTTTATTTAAAAAAAAGTATGTAAGCCTCCATTTTACAACTATCTTTCTTTTCATATTGCCATTCTACTGAAAGACACATTCTGAGTGCATCCAGATCTCCTTGAAAGATGTTCACAGTGTGGATTGTAGGTCATAGCTATGTCTACTGGAGTGAAAAGTATGCGGAAAAAAGAGGTATTGTGAAAGACCTTGCTTTGCCAAATGTAGACATTAAATGGATTGGTCAGAGAGGGTTAAAGTGGCACCAATTAATGCCTTTGGTGAAATACTTTCTACATCTCCCACAGCCTGACCTTATAATTGTGCACTGTGGTGGAAATGACCTAGGCACTTTAACTGAGGTAGGTCTGGAAATGCTTGTTAAGGACATCTTTGTGCAATTGATGTCACTTTTTCCACAAACTACCTTTGTATATTCTAATATATGCCAAAGGCAAAAGTGGAACTGGTCCAACCAATATTGTCCGCAGATTGAGAAAGCAAAAAAGCACGTCAATAAGTCTGTTTCTGCTTTCCTCAGAGACTATGGTATGGGTTCTATATACCACAACAACTTGCGTTACAACATGCAAGGCATTTATAGAGGAGACGGTGTACATTTCACAGATGAAGGGAACAGAGTCTTCCTCTTGAACTTTAGACTGCATCGGTACTTACTTGTAGCTACAAAAAAACACTCAATGAACACAACGGCTCTTTTTAGAGCCAACCAACATCTAAACACTTAATCTTGATTTTTGATTCTATTTTTTTTATGAATTTTTTGTCGCCGTGCGCGCACCGCGCAATATTTATAACATTTTTTTGGGGGGGGACCTTAGGGGTCTTTCATGGTCCCCCTGAGAAGGCCTAGGGGGTCAGGGACTCTCTACCCTGCACCCCTTTTCACATTCTCCACTTGTGTTTTTAGCTCTCTTCTGCCTCTAAAACTCAAAATGGCGGCTTGGGGTGCGCGCACCGTGCGCGCACCTCGCGATTTTTTGAAAAAAAATAAAATGCTTTTTTCACCCTTCGGGGTCCTTCAGGGACCCCCTGACAAAGGCTAGGGGGTCAGGAACTCTCTACCCTGGCCCCTTTTCACGTTCTCCACTTGTGTTTTTAGCTCTCTTCTGCCTCTAAAACTCAAAATGGCGGCTGAGGGGTGCGCGCAGCCCGCGATTTTTTGAAAACAAAATGTTTTTTTCACCCTTCGGGGTCCTTCAGGGACCCCCTGACAAAGGCTAGGGGGTCAGGAACTCTCTACCTTGCCCCCTTTTCACGTTCTCCACATTTCTTTTTCACTGTCACACACAAAATGGCGTCCAACACTTCCTGATTTCGACCGATTGGAATGTTGACTGACATCTAATCACCAATCAAAATTACGCTCGCGGACATTTGGTGCGCGCACCGTGCGAGCACGGTGCACGCACCGTGCGCGCATATAGATATTTATGTACTTTTAACTGCAAGTTTCTCAGGAACTACTGAACAGATTGACACCATATATGCAAAAGGCACATGCCTGACCTGAGGACTACCTCTTTGCCAAATTTCAACTAATTCTGTTCAGCCGTTCGGGCTGTACCTTTGACTAAAGGTCCTATGGGAAAATGCATGGGGAAAACGCGTTTTGGGACCCCCCCTTTTTTCTCAGCCCCCGCTTGACGAATCACCCGAGACTTTCAGGGTAGGAGCTGAGCGGAGCGCTCCATTAGTTTTGAACATTTCACGAAGATAAGTCAACCGGCGCCAAAGTTATTCAAAATAGAATTTTCAGATTCCCTATGGGAACTCGGTCCTAACTATAACTATCTACTGGCGACCGCCAGTAGATAATATATATATATATATATATATATATATATATATATATATATATATATATATTTATTCACTAAAAAAACTATAGGTTTCAGGGACGCTATAGTTAGCTGGACATTTCTCTCATATAAAACCATAGAAATTCTACCGTTATAGTTAGTTCAGCTATCTATAACTCGTGCCCCCACAATGCACTGCTGATGATGTCTCATATTACATCATTCATGACATGGTCAGTGACATCACTGATGACATCACTGATGACATCATTCAGTGAATGTGTGTTCCTGTAAAGTTTAAATATGTTTTATATATATATTAAGCCTGGGCGTTGAACTACGCTCCGTTTGCGGAGCTTGCGAAGTTTAGGCAACTTCGCGATTCGCACAGAGCGCGAAGTTGCAGATTGCTACGCAATCTAGCGCATAGCGTAGTGGTTTAGCTTCCTCGCGCGCTCAATATTCATTCTCGCGCGCGCGGTAACGTCTTACCGTGATTCTGCGATCGCCAACTTGCTTTTCTGTCCGTTGACGAGCACCACGAGATTTGTAATGTGGCTGCCCAAGCCCGCGAGAGTGTGCGAACGCGAACACGTCATTCAGGCGCGCGAGCTGTCTTCCGGCGGCTGTCTTGGTAAGATCGCGATCCCGAACATGCAAAAACTACAATCTGGCAAAGAATATCTCGCGATCTTCATAAAACCTTCTCTAAAATGATCATTTTGCTCAGAAAAACTCCTCAGATTGTGATTTTGCTTTAGTCTTTTGTGTAAGGAGGAGTCCTTTAATTTTTTTAACTCTTTTTTTCAAGAGGAAGGAAGTGCCCCTGAGTCTACAACTTCCTGTTCCTGTCCAGCAGGCTCCTCCCAGGGCTTTCTGCATGTGCTGTTCACTTTCATTTGGATTTGGAGCTGGAAGGATCACTTTTTGTGTCTGTCTGCTGCATCATACCATTGGATTGGATTTATTTGAGGACTTTTTGATTTGAGGTTTAATTTACTACAAGTAAGTTGGAGAACTGGTGTGTTTGTTTCATTGGGGCTTGTATTACCTAAATTTTTCTGGGTTTTTCATTGTTTTTTAAAATTATTGTTGTGGCGGGTGGCCTGTGCTTTCAATAGGGGCCTAGTTGTTTTTCTTTGCAATTTCAGCCAGTAGGGTACCCATGGGTCAATGTTTCGTGGTGTCTGTAGAATTTTCAACATCATGTAGGGCATGGATGGCATAGGATTATTTGAAATGCTAAATGTGGCTGTGGTGTATTTCACTGTTGGTGTGTGTGTGTGTTTGTGTGAAATACCTTTGTCGGATGTGTGTGCTTGATGTGTAACTTCTTTCCAATCCTTTCGTAGCCCTGTTGATTTTCATTTTTGTATTAAAGCTGTGTTGTTTAGCAGCCCTCCTTTGTCCGGTCATATATTATAGGCCTGCTTCAGTTCATTGTTTTCCATGGCCTGTTGTGACTGTGAGTGCCCTTGTGGCTTGTGGCAATTTTGTGGTCGTAGTTTAGTAGCCTGTGCTTCTTTTTCCACAAAGGCCTGCATTTCTTTTCTTTGTTCCCCTTGGCTTATGCTTGTTGTTGTTGTGTCCTCCTGGCCATGTGTGTGGCGGCCATTTTGTGAAGGCAGGCATTGTGCTTTCGCCATAGGCTTACATTGACTGTTCCAAGCTTGTGGCCTAGTCTTCCAGTAGGCCCAGAGGTAGTCATCCTCAAATCTTTGGTGCATTATTTAAATTTACAGTTTGTGTTGTCTGTTGATTTTTTTTTTTTACACCATGGATGGGTTTGGATTTCATTGCAAAAGGTGTTTTTTTGGGGTGGAATAGCATTTTTTGGGTGTGTGTTAAATAAATAGGTCTTTTTAGCCAGTAGGTAACCCTAGGGATTCAGCTCGCGCACTTTTGGTAACTCTGCACAGCGCGACAACGCGGACTTACAGTTTTCGTCATGTTCGCACTCTCAATATGCGTGTTCGCGCTCGCGATAAAGCCTTTTTGTACAGTCCGCGATCCCGAACACGCAGCATTTGCAATCTGGCAAACAATATCTCGCGAGCAACATAAATCCTTCTCGAAAACGCTTTTTTTGTGCATTTTGCTAAAAAAACTCCTCAGGTTGTCATTCAGCTGTAGTTTTGGAGCACGGAGAAGCTTTTATTTTTTTTAAAATAATTTTGAGAGAGGAAGTAAGTCCCACAGACACTACAACTTCCTGTTCCTGTCATTTGTAATCACTTTTTGGTTATTTCTTTGTGGTGGATGGCCTGAGCATGTGTGTGGCGGCCATTTTAGGAAGGCAGGCATTGTGCTTTTGCCATAGGCGTACATTGACTGTCTTCCATTTCTTGTTGTTGTGGGTGTGTGGCGGCCATTTTGTGGAGCCATCCAAGCAGTGTGCTTGCTTTTGCCATTCTGTTCCAAGCTTGTGGCCTAGTATGCCAGTAGGCCCAGAGGTAGTCATCCTCAAATCTTTGGAGCGTTATTTAAATTTACAGTTTGTGTTGTCTGTTGATTTTTTTTTTTTACACCATGGATGGGTTTGGGTTTTATTGCAAAAGGTTTTTTTTGGGGTGGGATAGCAGTTTTTGCATGTGTGTTAAATAAATAGGGCTTTTCAGCCAGTAGTTAACCCTAGGGATTCAGCTCGCGTACTTTCGGTAACTCTGCACAGCGCGACAATGCGGACTTACAGTTTTCGGCATGTTTGCGCTCTCAATATGCGTGTTCGCGCACGCGATAAAGTATTTTTGTACAGTTCGCGATCCCGAACACGCAGCATTTGCAATCTGGCAAACAATATCTCGCGAGCAACATAAATCCATCTCGAAAACGCTGATTTTGTGCATTTTGCTAAAAAATCTCCTCAGGTTGTCATTCAGCTGTAGTTTTGGAGCACGGAGAACCTTTTATTTTTTTTTAAATATTTTTTATGACAGTAAGTAAGTCCGACAGAGACTACAACTTCCTGTTCCTGTCCTTTGTGATCACTTTTTGGTTATTTGTGGTGGGTGGCCTGAGCATGTGTGGCGGCCATTTTGTGGAGGCAGGCATTGTGCTTTTTTCATAGGCCTCCAAGCTTGTGGCCTAGTCGTACAGTAGGCCCAGGGGTAGTACTCAGCAATCATCACGGGTGCATGGAATTTAAACAACTGTTTTTGTGTTGTGCGTTAAATTTCAACATCATGTATGGCTTTGGATTGAATTGTAAAATGTGGCCTTTACTTTTTTACGGGGGTAGATTTCACTTTTTGGGTGTTGTAAATAAATGCCTTTAGTTTTTGTGTATATGTTCGTTGTTGTTGCTCCCTGATGCTGCATCCATCCCATAAGATGCACAAATTTTTATTTAGGGCAAACAGGCTAGACTACATTTATGTTTTTGTTCTTTGCTATTCTTCTTCCTGAGTGTACACAGTACAAATACAACAGGATCCCTGGCCTTGTCAGTCTCTTAATGGCTGGCTATACTGTTGTTGTTCACTGACTTCATAAAATGTATTAATTGTGACCACCAACCAGACACTAATAAGTTATATATATTATGGATCTTTTGACTGATGTTCTTCTGGCTTTTTTGCTTTTAGGTGCACAAAAGACAGGCGGTGTGTCATCATCATCCACCGTTGTGGTGCCAGACCGACGTCCTGCTGCTGTACACAACGTGATGTGTGAGTCACCTGACCAGGCATCTCTGCAACTTGTGCAACTGAGTGCTGTTTTGACATCTGTTGAAGATGCCCCCAAAGAAAGCAGGTAGCAGGTCCTCCGGTACCAAGAAAGTTGCCATGGAGAAGAAGGAACAGAAGAAGAAGGAAGTGTCACTTAAGTCTGGTGTGCCTTCCAAAACCTTTTTTGGTACACCAAAAATGAAGCCTGCAGCAGCGGTGTTGGGGGGCCAAGGTGGGGGCAGCACCTCCACATCAGTGGGCCCAACCCACCAACCCAGGCCCAAGCAGATGAGTGTGGAAGAGGTAGCCAGCCTTATGGTGGAAAGCAGTGATGCTGATCCTGAACTAAACTTATGGCTATCTCAAAGTAGTACACAATCAACACAGGAGGGAACACAGCAGATAAGTGGTCAACAGCCGCAGCCACCGCCCGCAATAGTAGCTGTTGTTCCTCCCGAAGTAGGGGCAGTTCAGGAAATTGAGCCTCATGCAGAGGAAGAAGAGGAAGCCACTCCTTTAGAAGTTCCATTGGCTTCCAAATCCCCAGCAAGGAAAAGGAGAGTTAGTACATCAAGTTCTTCACCAAGCCCCCCTTCTGATGATCTAGATGCCACTTGGAAGCCACAAACTGAGTCTGAGAGGGAAACACATCACAAGAGCAGGCATGGGAAAAGGAAGGTTCCAGAAAGCCTTACACTTATGGATGTTGATGTAGAAGAGCAGGATGATGATGATGAGCCAGTCATCACAAACATCACTCCCGGGCCTGAGGAGATGGAGACCAACATTTTTACACTCTCCAAAATGGCTGCGAGGGATGTAGCACGCATACCTCCAACACAGGTAACACCACCACAACCTCCAGCTTCCATATTTACATTAGCAAAGGGCCGGCAGCGTCCTACATCCAGCACAAGCACCACCTCAGCAGAAGTAGGTAGTGGTACTGCACAGAGTCAAATGCAACACACACCCTCCAGTTCATCCGGCATTGGAAGTGGGAGTGGCACCTCCAGCAGGAGACAAAAGTTAAGCTCACCAGTGTGGGACTTCTTTATGGTTAGCGGAAAGGAGGAGAACATTGCTATATGCTCCGTTTGTCATACCTCTGTTAGTCGTGGTAAGCTTGGTACAAACTATGGTACCGGAGGCCAAATGACCCATCTGAAAAAACACCACGCAATCCAGTGGGAGGAGCACCTTCGTCTCATCAAAACTGGAACCATTACTGTTGGGCATAAACGAGTAGAAAGTCCGCTCACGGTGGAACAGGAAGAAGAGGGAGACATTCTCTGTGGTAGTGGTGCACAAAGTAGCCCTGTCCCCAGCACTGCAGTGGTAACGCCCACATCCTCAGCCACATCTCATTGGCACAAGAGTAAGAGTCAGCCTGAGACACCAAGGAGTACTGCTGGCCCAAAAAGTGCGACGTTGACCACAAGAAGGAATACCATGCAGCCTACCATTCTTAGCATGTTTAGTAGGCCGGAGGGGCAGTACGAACGCAACCACCCAATAGCACGTTTGTACAATGCAAAGCTGGCTAAAATGTTAGCACTGGACCTTCTCCCTTTTTCTTTTGTTGAAGGGGTGGGTTTTCTTGAATTTGTGACCACCATCTGCCCAAAATGGAAAGTTCCCAGCCGCTACTACTTCGCAAGAGTTGCTGTTCCAGCACTACATCACGACGTGCTGGAATTGCTTGGAAAAGCCTTAAAACAGAGTGCTGTTCAGAGTATACACCTGACAACAGACATGTGGACCAGTTGCCAAGCCACTGATTACATGTGCATCACTGCACACTGGGTCTCTTTTTCGGGTGTTAAAGATAAGATATCTGACCGTGTTGTTGACACCGCTGAGATTTTTAAAGACACTCGCAAACATGCAACTGTAGCCATGTTTGCTATGGAGAAATCTCATACTGCTGCAAAATTTTGGATGAGTTTAACAGCAAGGTGTTCGAGTGGCTGCGACCAAGATGGCTTACCATTGGTTTTGTTGCCACGGACAATGGCAGTAATGTAGTTAGGGCCATGAAAGATGGTGGCTATTTCAGGGTGCCATGTTTGGCACACTGCATTAACATTGTTGTTCAGGACTTTCTGAAAAATGAAAGCAAAGTCAGCAGCTTTCTGACCACCTGCAGAAGAATATGCACACATTTCAACCATTCTTTTAAAGCCCGGAAGCAGCTGAGGGTCATTCAACGTGAGCATAAAATGCCAGTCAAAGCACTCATCCAGGAGGTGCCAAAACGTTGGAACTCAACGTATTACATGCTTGAGCGTCTGTTTGAGCAGTACATACCACTTAATGCGTATGTCATGAAAAGGTCAGGGGATCCTACTGTGAAAGGCATGACAGTTGAGATGGCTCAATGGGATCTCGTCAAATGCCTGACAGAGATGCTACTTCCTTTTGAGGTCTTCACACGTGAAGTGAGCAGGGAGGACTGTACTATGGGCCAAGCTATCCCATTGTTGTACATGTTAGAGCAAGAGCTGAAGGAGGTGTTAGAAATGTACGCAGGTGTGAATGACAAAGTAGACGCATATTATTTGGCAGACACCTTAGTCGCTCGCTTATCTGACAATACAAGGATTCAAAATAACATTGTGTCACATCCACATTACATTACTGCCTCAATTTTGGATCCATGTTACAAATTATTGCAGCGCAGTAATGAAGTAATTCCTTTTTCAGAAGTGGATGTTGCCCAGTACAAAACTTTGATAGCTGAGGAAGCCACTGACTTTGAAAACGAAAGGATCTTAATTAGGGGCCCGCCCCCCCAGGGCAGAAAAAGTACTGCAGGGCACCCAGAGTCAAGTTCTACTTCAGAGGCCAAGAGCAGTGCGTTTGCCTCCCAGCAGTCAACAACACTGCCAGCAATAACATCAACAGCACCAACAGGATCATCAGGCACATTTAAAAAAACGGCAGGTGATTGGTTTCTACGGAAAGGGTATTGTACGTCCATGACTGATGCAAAGGCAAAAGAGGCCCAGGAAATTGGAGCACCCCTGAACATTGAGCGGATGATTCAGGCCTATCTAGATGACACAACAGAGGTCTTCATGGAGCAAAGCCCATTGGTGTATTGGTATGGGAAAAGAAGCCAATGGCCAGTGCTCAGCAGGCTGGCGATAAAGTATGTGGCTTGCCCTGTTGCAAGTGTCTCTTCAGAGCGTGTTTTCAGTGCTGCTGGTGCCATTGTTACTGTCAAAAGGACCAGTCTCTCATCCAAAAGCGTTGAGAGGTTAACCATGATCAAAATGAATCAACACTTTATACCACCGGAGTACAATATACGTGAATCACAGCAGGAAGAGGAGAGCGACTTCGATGACATAAGTAGTGGGTTGTTAGACGTACTTCTGTCCGAACCACCAGAGTTTGAGGACGAGCTCCTCTTCCCTGACAACTAGGCTTTCAAATTGTTCTCCCTTCCTTTATTTGTGTGTGACTGTGTATCTGTTTTTCTGGTTCAAAATCTAATCACAACAAATCCATCAACAGTCTCCTCTTTTTATTTCCCTATTGGAGTTGCACGTCTGTGCATAACTGTCCACTCCACTCCTCAGGGTCCTGCTCCATCTTCCTTACTCTCCCTAAGTACATTTCAAGCACGTCAGACATTGGATGGAGATGAAGAATAGTACAATACATGTTGCCTCTAACAGTCCCTCCATAAGAAGTGAAACGTGACTCCAGCTATATTCCATTTTGTTTCCAAGCCGAAAGAAACTCATCACTGACTGCCAGAAGGCTAGGCAGGCATCAGATCAGACAGCCAAAGAGAACACCAAGACACGTAATGAGTGATTATTGTGAATGATGGTGGCATGCATTGCATTGGATGCTGGCTGACTACGAATAATTGTGCATGAATGAAGTAGAACTATACTAGTTTATCGACAAAGTAAAAGTGACTCAGGTGTGGTGACAGTTAATGTTTCCTTGTTGTTTAATAATAACCACATTGTACTCCTACCACTGCAGGTGCCGAACAATATCCGTTGCAATTTTGTAATATGGAATATATTATAAACTTAATCAGTCACCACAGACTGAGTTGGTGTTGGAGAATACGTACCACACGGTCATCATCATGATGCTGCTGAGCATACTATCTTTCCACACAGTCAGTTGAATCAGAGAAAATTGATGGAATAACTGCGTTTCATGGGCTGACTTAAAAGGTAAACAGTTTGAACAAGAACCACAGCAGACCTAGGCTAGATGTCCGTGTACTGGTGTGGACTGGAGTAGAGTGTAGTGGTATGATGGACAGTGGCGCATTGATTTAGTCACTTCACTTGGAAAATGCTAGGTTGCTGCACTGCATATGACATTTCTCTGGCTCGGTCAACATGTAAGTAAGGGGTAGGGTGCCTGGCCTGTGCCACGGTTCTCCTGTTCTGTGGCTGTGCTGGCTCCTGAATCCTGTCCCGTTGTTGTTGTACCTTAATGCTGTAGAGTAGACATTATGTAGCCTATCCAAGCTGCCTCAGTCTGAAAGTGTTCTCTCCAGAGTGTTGTCTTCTCGTCTTGCACTCCACTGTAATTGAGTTTATTGTTTTAAATGCAGTAATTTTCCAATACCCCGTTTGGTTTTCCATCTACACTTACAGGCCGGCCTTTAACTTGTGCTATAGTGGGAGAAACGACTCACACTTACCTTACCAATCCGCATCAGGCAGGCAGTGGTACCCAAGATTGGTGTGCAGAGTGACCATGGAAGGGAGGACCAAGAGGAATGACGAGAATGATGCAACTCCACATTTGGACCAGGATAATACAGTAACTTTAGTATCATCATTCGTCTTGAAATTTATTTGATTGCTTGTTTCTCTTCAATCATTACGACTGTGTGTTGTGGTTTGTTTGGTAATTGATCCCTACAACTATTTTTTAATTTCCTTAGCTAGCTTGAAAAATAAAAGTAAGCCCGGTACAGCATGTCATTGGGTTCGGTCTGAGCTCTGAGGGCGGCAGACAGGCAAGGCAAATTTCAATTTCTTCCCTGACTGTACTGTCTCATTGGGTAATAGTAGTTATAGTAAGTACAACTCATTATCATTAACCATCAAGTTATCTTCCTCAGCATGCATGCATTTGCTTTTTCTCACTTCATACATTGATTTCTTCGATAATGGATCATGGTCATCTTACAAGATTGTGTTTTACTTTTGTTGTGTCCATGCATACTGTCTGTTTTTCTTTCTCAAACCTTTCCCAAAACCCCACTTCCCATCCATTCATCAATCCCTAACCCTCTTCCCCCGGGCTGTGTGATTTATATTGAGGTGTGATGTGATGACTACATTAAATGTACACCAATTGATCACACGCTTGCTGGGGCAGATGTGGTGAAAGCAACACTAATTGAATTTCAACTAAGGCAGGGCAAGGATCTTCTTCTGCTTGCTCACCCATGCTGTAGTTTACTTTGTGTTCTGTTCTACTACTCCTCCCACAGTCTCTCAGTCAAGTGACTTTCTCTTTCTTTTTTCAATTGCTATTGCCAGTGTCTACTACTACCACCACAATAATGGCATCTTCTCCGTCAATTTGGGAAACCAACCATGCAGCCATCAGTGTGCCGAACTTCATCATCAATCACAGGTAAGATAAGTTTGGTGGGAGGTATGGACTAGGAGGAGAGACTGACAGTACTATTATGACAATTAAAAATAACTCATTGAGGGGTACTGCATCTATCGGTTTGTGTGTTACAAAATCGGCAGATCTTTTAAATGAAACACTGGCTGTGGGCATGCAGCAGTACGGAAACAAAGTAACAAACCATGTAACTTAGATTGAATTCTAAAAAACTGTAACCCACCACCAAACATTAACAACGTATAAGTAAATAGAATAACATTTAATATCCCCTAACAAAAATAAACTATCCCACTCTGACCTAACCCACCCCCTCCCTAACCCCAACCAATGTCCAAAAAGAAACAAAAGTTGAAGAGTCCCAATGTCCGAAAGAATCTCCAATGCCCAAAAACCCACCCACCAACAAAAGGAATTAAAAAAGGGGCAAACGACGAGGTCCTCTATTGTCGGCGGGCCTTAAGGTGTTTGTCCACCAGGATCTTTACCCGCTCCTCCATGTTCTCCTCTAAGCGGGCCATCCGGCGGATCAGCTGGCGGCGAAATGCCCTACAGTTACATGCAGGGTGGGGGGCAGCAGTGCTGGAAATAGAGGCGCGGCGGCGGGTGGATGCCGGACCACGGCGCCGTGAAAGTGGAGGCAGGGCCTGACTGGGGCCCGGGGCATTGGAGGAGGCTGCAGCTGCAGCCGCCTCCTCCTCCTCCTCCGCCTGAGCCATGCAGCTGCAGCCGCCTCCTCCTCCTCCTCCGCCTGAGCCACCAGCCGGCGATAATGTTCGCAGATGGCCTCCAGTTTCCGGCGCCGGGCCCTAGCGGCCAACTCCTTCCTTGATGGTTTAGTGGGTGTGGAAGGAGTATCTATATCAAGAAAGAAAAAGAACATGTTGTAGCCAATACTCTTAGCAAAACAAACACTAAAATAATTCAACACATAGTGTCACAGTATCACTAGCAAGCACAGTTCATAACATTTGTGATTTGGTGGTAAGTATCTCTAATCCTACTTCCTTGGACTCTAACATTTGTGAGAGTTTCCGACATTATAAATATAATCGTACTATGTACTCCGGTACACCAGTCGTGTTGTTCTTATCTGTAGTTTAGCCCAATTACATAACCTTGTTGTAGCCGCCATGCCAGCTCCGTCAGCTAAGCTTGCACCCAAGAGAAACAGATATGAGCCACATGATGCAGACTCACGTTAGTTTTATTTACTACTACTGTCTGCAGGTGGGGAAGCTCATATTTTTGTATGACGCCTTACGGCCATTGGCACTGGTCATACTCTGTTGCATGAGGGCAAATGGCATGCACAATTTCACTTACACCCTGCCATGGGTACTACAAAAAGGCTGATTATTTATCGGATCCAATGATCATTGCTTATATTCATATTATAGATGCTAATACGATACGACATCAGGTCGGTAGCGGTCGGTGGTGGGAGTGCTGCCAGGCGGTGAGTCGGTGACGTGGGAAGGTGCAGGGTGGGGATAGTAAACTATGAATTAAGGACAATCACAGGTAATTAAACAATACATAAAAAAAATAAAAATTGTTGCACGCACTGCATCGCATTCGGCGGTGCAGTGCGCACCTTGAAAATAATTGTATTTATTTTTATGTTGATTACCTGTATTTGGCCGTAATACACAGTTTACTCGCCAGTGCCACCCACCTGTCCCCTCCCCATGTCACCGCCCGCCAACACTCCCACCACCAACCGCTACTGCAGAGGGTACTTTGCTTTCATTGATTGTGTAACCAATAACCATAAACAACAGATAAGCCACCCTTTGCAGGCTGGCTGCCCCAATCGAAAATACATTAATAATAATAGGTAGGGAGTGGTCCCCAGAGTGGGAGTAAGGGGTTTCCGCTTGATAATATAGATATATATAAATATATATGACGTGCTTTCAAACTACTGCAAGTGTACTGTATTCTGATAATACTACCTATATTCCCCTAGGCTTTGCTACTGTCGCGCAGTTTCTTTTACATTTTCTTCAAAGTAAGAATCTCCAGTGACACTTTCCACCTATACTGTCTCTTGATGATAGTACATGCAGGCATACATCCATTAAAGTAAACGTTTATCCTTCTTTTTTATATCTCTCATACTTAGTTGGTTTCACCAACAACCACCCATGCTTCCGCTCCTTCCTTGCTTGCCTTGGCTTTGAATTTGAACCAAACAACGCTGATTTTTGCTATATAGCATTATCCACCCATACTGTTTCGCCCACCCAGGCAGGCATTCTTTCACCTTCCACCCATCCTTCAACAACCCATGCATCTGATCTGATTACTATCAGTCACCTATGCATGCTTCCAACAACATATACTTCTCTGCCAGTCAGTCATATTATTTATCTCGCCCGTCCTTCCACCCTTAGTTCTTTCCCTCTTTGTTCAACACATCCAACAAGGTAATCTGATCTGAGTTTGTCTTCTCCATAAAACATTCACAGCTGATTTTGGAGTCAAATAGAAGAGGCAATTGGTTACTCTACTCACGCTGCTAATGCAACCGTTGTATAATAATAAGTCACACAGTACAGTGAAATAGTGAACACACTTCGGTCTAGCTGTTATGTCAAGAAGTAATGAATATAACTTACCGCCGCCGGCCACTGCTGCTGGATCCCCCCCTGTCTCTCCTGCAGGTGCCGCCAGTTCGCCTGCCCCCTCCGGAATGGCCGCATCGCTGGCCCCGACGGCACTGGTGGATGGTAGTGTGCCTAGAAAAAAACATCACAAATTTTTTAGATGCCTGGAAACTGGAAACCTCCCCCTATTTTAAGTGTTCACTTGGAACATTGAAAAAAAAGTCAATGCAACATACATCAGCACTAGACAGTAAGTACACAGTCAGTAGACAGACACTAGTAGTGATATGGTTCCACTTCCTAGGGTCATCTAGTCCTACTCTACTCTTTTGAAAGTTAGCCTGAGCCATGTGTAACCCTTTTAGATTCATCATGTCGACTACTACTCTTTTGGTGCATATTTAATTATACCTGCCAGCTTATTGACATGTGCAGTAGAGTAGATGCCTTTGAGGCCACTTGACTGTTGTGTACAAGAAGTGAAGAGGTCGAAAAAAAAACAACTTATTGAGTTTGTTTAGTTTCTATTGCTTAGCCATCACATACATGTTACACTTTTTGCCATGACTGCAAAATGCTAGCATTCACCAGTATACTATCTAACGGCTAACTCGCAGCATTTTTCTCATATATAATAGGCGGAAGATTCCCTTCTACAAACCAGAGATTTACAGAGCATATTGGATGCAAGATGATGTAACCAGTATTTCTACGTTCTACGGTGAGGGGTCTTCCAGAATTCAAAAGATCTTGGCTCTTGTTCTTGTTGTCATGCACTTGTAAATGTTTACTGTTTTAATGTTAGGCTTTTTGCTGGCTCATTGACTATGGCTGTAGTAAATTAAATTTCATATTAACGATGTACAGAGTGTGATACTTGTTTCAAATAAACCTTTTGAACTTACACATAGACTCTGTGGTATTTGGTGTGGTGGGGTGGACTTACACAAGTGAGTGAGCAAAATGGTGTTATTATGTTCTGGGTTGTCTGTCTCAGTCATCATCAACATTGTGTATCTTCTTCGTGGGGGGGGGGTCAGGAGTGGGACCCTAATGTGAGACACTATAGCTACTACTAGTCGGTCAGGGGATCCTGGGTTCTTCGGACTGAGGTGTGATCAGTAAGGTCCAACCTCCCATCAGCAACATCCTATTTTGTTGTGCATAGTTCTGTATGTGGCTCTGCAGAATCACTAGACAATAGTAGTATCATGTACTATCCAATCAAAAATACTAGTCAAACATCTGGTTGGCCATTTTGTTTGTGGTAATTGTCAAAGCCTCAACATTGAGAAGACTTGAAGAGGACAACCCAAAGGACAGGACACAGTGGCTAGAGCTATTGGTCAATCAGAGTTTTATTATTCCAAAGAAAACCTTCTATAAAGAGTGGGCAACTGTGCAAGCTTCGCTACACACAGAGTAGTAATTGTAATAGTAGTAGTAGTAGTAGTAGTAGTAGTACAGAGAGTCATAGCAGAGGCAGTTAGAAGCAACTTAGTTAGAGGCAGGGATAAACAGAATTTGGAAACAGATAGTCAAGGTCAAAGAAGTAAGCTTTTGTAAAAAATAGATTTAGAAAGTGGAACCATAATTTATAGTTCGTAAAAAAAAGATGCAGTAAAATTTAGGGAAATATAAATGTCAATATAACCACTGGAGGACTTACTGGGGCCAGCAGCTGGAGCCTCGGTAGAGGAGCGGTCCTGTGGTTCCCCCGCCGACTCCGACCCCGTCTTCTTGCCCCTGGGTGGTGCTGATGATCATGTAAAATATAATAAAGAAAGAGACAAACATTAAGGAGTGCTGTGAAACAAATAATAATAAATAATTTGGAAAAATAAGTCAAACAACATTTTAGGAAACAACAATGGCAATAAAATTGACCTATCTAATCAGATGTATCGACTACTGGCTGCCTCCTGCATTTACGGATCGTATACTTATTTATGAACACTCCAGTGTTCCATAATCATTCTGATTACAAATACTAACAAAGCCTAGTAAGTACCACCTGTCCTACACCGCCTATTCCAGACGGGCCAATTGTTCACTAAGTCTGCATTTCCATTTTTTTCAGCCATCAAATGCATAGATGAGATGGAGGACACATGCATACATTAGTGCATACATACATACAACAAATTGTGGGTTGGTTGCATGATTCTGATCTAGTTATGCTACTGACTGACCATGCTAAGCCTATCACTCAGTAAACAAAGTACAAAAGGTTCAACGGAGGACAGGGGTAAGCAGCACTCAGTGACAGAGGAGGCGTCACGCAGACCGCATAAAACAATTAATAACTACTACTAACAAACTAAACCTAGTATCCAATATCCATCCACCACTATTTCACAGTAGGACAATGGAAGGACTAGAGTCTCTCTAGCAAATCGCATTACCTAACTTCAGTTCTGTAAAATAAACTCTTACATAATCAGCATCAGCACAAGCTAGCGCAAACTAAGTTGCAAACAAGTAACAGTACCACCGTGCACCTGGGTCCTTAAATCAAAGAACATTTTGCTTTTTGGAACGTAATTTACCAGCAACGCTTGGCACGCAGCAGTAATCTTGTTGTTCATCAAATTTAATATACACAATCAGTTACTCACCAAGCCCGACGACCTCGACACCTAGCAGGTCCAACAGGTCCTGCTCCCGGTCCAGGATGTCGGACCACCGGTGGGCTAGCTGGTTGTGGGTGCGCCGGATCCCAGAGCACCGGAACACGGCCCGGCGCACCTTCACCCACCGACGGTGCCGCTCCTGGGTAGCGTACCCAGAGCCAGGCCTGCTGCCAAGGTCAAGGGGAGGAGGCGCTGGATGAAGAAAACAAGGGCCGCCACCTCCTCCTCCCCAAACAGTTGCCGGGCCTGCACCCGTGCAGGACGCATTCTGCCGCAAGGCAGGCGGCCCTTCTCTGCTCCTGCAGGTCCCTTGCCCTTGGCACTCGGTGTGCCCTTGGCCATGGTTCTGGGGTGGGTGGGAGGCGGAAAAGAAAAGTTAGAAGGGGAAAAAAAAGTTAGGGTGAAGAAGATAGAAAGAACTTTATAAAAGTAACAAAAACGCAGTAAAAGTAGAAATAAAATGCAAAATATAAACTTAGGCAAAGAGAGAGATAAATAATAACTGAAAAAAGTCAGAAAAAATGCTTTAAAGACAAAGGATTGCAAAGATAAAGGGAGGATACAAAAGTAGGCCCAGAACCATAGAATAGAGTGAAAAACAAGATGGCCGCGCCCATTCGCGACCGTGTGGGTAATTTTGCGCAATATTTCTCGTGAACATGTACTATTCATCGCAAACAAGTAAAATGCGCTCCCGAACACGTCAATGCACATCGCGAACACGCTATCCGCGACCCGGAACAGGAAATAAGGCATCGCGAGCGGGCGGGACAATTGAAAAACAAGATGGCCGCGCCCGTTGGCGACCGCATGGTTAAGATCGCGAGATATATCCCCCGAGCATGCAAACAGCTCCCCGAACACGCTCACCGCGCTCCCGAACAAGAAAAAGCCATCGCGAACGGGCGCACCAAGCAAATACGCAAGCTCGCGAAGCTACGCGAAGGTCGCGTAGTGCAAGAACATCTTCGCGAAGCTTCGCGAAGCACAGCTACGCGAACTACGCCCAGGGTTAATATATATGCCAAGGTGTATTGAAGAATAACTGGATGTATAAGTGTCTGGATGAAGGATTTAGTAGATGCGTGACTGTATAAGTGAGTGATTAAATGTGTCTTACTGAATGCATGGGTTAGTGACTAAACTGTCTAAATGTCTGTATCAGTATGTCTGTTTTTGTGTAAGCTGCTAATGTGTTGGTCAGGAGCTACATGAGTGTCTATATGGGTTATTGATTGGTTGCCTAAGTATTTGTATGGAAGACTGAGTGTGTGTGGGGGTGGGGGTGGGTGGGAGCTGTGTGACTCTGTGCATAGATACTTGAGTGGTTGATTCACTGGGTGTATGAGTTTAAGAGTGCATGTGGAAACAGCTGTATGGGCGGGTGAATGTGTGTATGGATGTGTTAGTGAAAGGTTGGATGTCTCAGTGGTACATTTCCAAGTAACTACATATATAAAAGGCAGTGTATGTGAGAGTTGGAGTATATAAATGACTATATGTGAGAGTCAGTGATTGTGAGAGTGGCTGTATGGATCAGTGTATACTTGTATTAGTGATTATATAAGAGAGTAAATATGCGTTAGTATCTGTATGAATAAATGAGGTGGTGTGTGTATAACTGTGTAGGTGAGTAAATGGAACTATGATTCATTCTTTCCATGACTGACTACGATGAGTGCATGAGTGAGTAGGATGATTGGTGGTGTGTCAGTGTCTGTATAGCTGTATGAGTGCATATGATAGTGTTGTATTGATCAGTGACTACATGTATGAATGGTTGTATGGGTGAATGAGTGCATGTGTCTGTAGACCTAGGAATTAGTGAGTGCGTTTATAGTAACTGGTTTTGGTGTCTCGATGGTTTTGAAAATGGAACTCTGTATTTTACAGGGGGTGTGTCAAAGGTAATATTAGGGTGTGGGGAGGTGCATCAGATTGTCACGTGGATGATGTCATCAGTGATGTAATTTGAGATGTCATCAGTGATATCACTGACCATGTCATGAATGATGTAATATGTGACGTCATCAGCAGTGCATTGCGGGGGCGCGAGTTATAGTTAGCTCAACTAACTATAACAGGGGAATTTCTATGGGTTTTGTATGAGTGAAATGTCCAGCTAACTATAACATCCCTGAAACCTATAGTTTTTTCAGTGAATTTCAAAGGTTTTTTAAATGCTAATTTGTAACTATAATGTCCCTGAAACCTATGGTTTTTTCAGTGAATTTCAAAGGTTTTTTAATGCTAATTTCTAACTATATCCTCCCTGAAAGCTACTATTAATAATGATAACAGATACTTGTGTAAGTAGCTACTCCATTTCATAAGTACATGACTAGTAACTGGAATAATTACAGTGCTGCAAACAGAGTACATGGTGAATTTATAACTACTTACGTATTGCCTGGTTGGGTGATTGGACAAGTGCATTGGGCTCACAGGAGGATTCCTACACTGCATGAGTAATAACTGTATATTTAGATGAGTGTTTCAATAGTATATAGGTGGTTACAGGTCTGTATGGATAGTGTACAGACTATTGTAGCTGTATTTATATTCGTAATTAGGTCATTCCATAAGTATGTGAGTAGTAACTAGATGATTATAGTGCTGTAAAGAGAGTGCATAGTGTATTTATAAATGATTGGGAATTAGTGGACAGATTGCATTAGTATATAGTACTGGCTGGGTGACTGGAGATGGGAATGGGGAGTGCCAGTGTCTTTGATAGACTGCAATGGTAATACCTGGGTAAATTAATCTTACCTGTTTCCAAGTAGATATCAAATTAATTGTAAAATATATTCACTTCTTTTTTTAATGCCAATTTAAAATATTTTAAACTTTAGTAATAAGGTCTGTAAAAGAGAAGAAAAAAACTTCTGTTATTACATTTAATTTTATAGTTTTTACAACACAACATAAGTATACAATTACATCACATATTCAATTTGCCTTTTTTTGCTCTCATCAGAATCTATTGAATTTCACCATACACAGTGATTTCAATTTTGATCATCAGGTGACAGCGGGCACAAAAATACAATCAATAAGATCGTTAAAAAAAACACATCTATCTTGAAAATATCTACTACAAACTCAATTCTCTATTTCCATTTTCACAAATGAACATCCGTATTAACATTGTATATAACACAAAGATGACATATCTGAGCACCTTCTTTTGAACACATTTTTCAAAATGCAATATGAAAAAACAGAATAAATTATTTAAACCGTAATTCTGAACATATTTCCAAAAGGCCAAATTATGTTTCTGAAAACATTTGCATTGAGGATATCCAAAATAAACTTCTGAATTCATATTAACACCTTCCCAATAGGCCGAATGATGTTTGTGAAATTATTTGTTCTGAATATATCCAAAATATACTGATTACTTCACATCTGCTCAGAATTTTGGCATCAAAAATATTAAATATGAATTTGGTAATTCATTAGGCAACCGAAATTTATACTTTAAGGGGTTGATTCCAATCTGGGTCGGACGGCTCTCCGAGAGCTGTTCGTAGCCTTACCTTGTGACCGACCCGTACCCGGAGCTGGTCCGTCCTGTTGATGAAGTATGATGCGCATAACTGCCAAAAATCCGACCGACACGTAGGCTGTGATTCAAGCTTCATTCTCCGTCAGAGCCGTAACTCCGAACGCCGAACCGAGTCGCCTGGAAGCAGTAACCATAGAAGTTTCCGGCCGGACAAGTACGATGCGTACTTCCTACGTGCTGGACGGGTCGCCACATACAGCACGTCACAGCATCCGGAAAAGAAGCATATCAGGTACGAGACGGACCAGCTTGCAACGGGTACGAGACAGAGCAACAAGCAGCGTGTACAAGACGAACACATCATGAATCCCATTGCGCAGGTCATACCAGTACTGTACATCTATGACAGGATCAGGAACAGACGCGGACGGGCAAGACGGTAAGTCAGACACCCACCACACAAACAAATGACACGTATCCGCAAAATGTCACACAAACACAGGGGATCCATATCCTGGCCACTAGCAACAGGCCACCATAGGGGTTGCATGGCCAGCACCACTACCACCCCCACTCATAGGTGACCTGTTGCCCAGCACTCCTACCACCCCCACCCATAGGGCTTATGTTGCCCATCACTCCTGCCACCCCACCCATAGGGGACCTGTTGCCCATCACTAAAGCCACCCCCACCCATAGGGCTTATGTTTCCCATCACTCCTGCCACCCCACCCATAAGGGACCTGTTGCCCATCACTAAAGCCACCCCCACTCATAGGGCTTATGTTTCCCATCACTTCTGCCACCCCACCCATAGGGGACCTGTTGCCCATCACTACTGCCACCCCCACCCATAGGGGACCTGTTGCCCATCACCCCTGCCACCCCCACCCATAGGGCTTATGTTGCCCAGCACTAATGCCACCCCCACTCATAGGGCCTATGTTGCCCATCACTCCTGCCACCCCCACCCATAGGGCTTATGTTGCCCATCATTCCTGCCACCCCCACCCATTGGGGAGCTGTTGCCCATCACTACTGCCACCCCCACCCATAGGGCTTATGTTGACCAGCACTAATGCCACCCCCACTCATAGGGCCTATGTTGCCCATCATTACTGCCACCCCCACCCATAGGGCTTATGTTGCCCATCTCTACTGCCACCCCCACCCATAGGGGACCTGTTACCCATCACTACTGCCACCCCCACCCATAGGGCTTATGTTGACCATCACTACTGCCACCCCCACCCATAGGGCTTATGTTGCCCATCACTACTGCCACCCCCACCCATAGGGCTTATGTTGCCCAGTACTACTGCCACCCCCACCCATAGGGCTTATGTTGCCCATCACTACTGCCACCCCCACCCATAGGGGACCTGATGCCCATCACCCCTAACACCCCCACCCATAGGGCTTATGTTGCCCAGCACTAATGCTACCCCCACTCATAGGGCCTATGTTCCCATCACTCCTGCCACCCCCACCCATAGGGGACCTGTTGCCCATCACTACTGCCACCTACACCCATAGGGAACCTGTTCCACATCACTACTGCCACCCCACCCATAGGGGACCTGTTGCCCATCACTAATGCCACCCCCACTCATAGGATGGGGGATGAGTCACACATCCATCATACACCAACATTAGGCATGTCGGCAAAATACATCCCCCCTAACATCATGACAACAGTGTGTAGTCTGTGACAAATGCCCACAACAGTGATTATGACTTTGAACATACAATGTAACTACCATCACATGTGTGACCAAAAACTGAGTGTGGCCTACACAAGGCAAGCATCACAAGCACTGTGTCAATGTAAAAATAACACCCCCTCACTGTGTTGATCAATGTTAAGTGTGTGCTTCCAAAATGCAGCAAATGTTGAGCATTTTGGTGATGGTGTCGAAAACCCCCCTCATCACAGTAACCAAAAGGTAAGTGTCATCATGGTCAAAGCTGCAAATGCCAAACAGCATGTATGATTCCTGCTCCCAACACATGAAACACATTTGGGGCAAAGTAGTGGTTGTGTCCCATAACAACAGAGATGTGGTGAGGCTAACAGTGCCGTGAAAACCTAACATACTCTCGGCCATGTGCAGACAAGCACCACCCATGTGGGCTGACATTGCATATAGTGTACAATGACACAAAAGCAGAAGTGACCATCACAAAGCATACACACATCTCGAAAATAGACACACAAATCAAAACAACCTGTGTAGACTGTAGGTGTCAGGTCACAAACTCCCATTCCATGCCAGCAATGGCACCTAACAACCAGGATGAATATGCAGAATGATGTGATATGACTCACAGGGACAGCAGGGAAAATAACAAAAACAACATCCAGACAATTGCCCACAACAGCAATACCAATGCACTGGTGCAGATGCACAAACAGGCAACCTTACACTGCACATCTGACACAACATGTGTGTGTGTGTGTGTCTTAGTGTCCCCAGGCAACTACACAACACATGAGGGGGACTGAACCACAGAGAGACAGATGTGGACACAGTGCCATACAAAAGTGGGCAATCAGGCATTGTGAGATGAGAGGGAGCACAACAGACACATGTGACACAAGCTGGAATGAACAGCAACTAACACAGCAAGAGACTGACACACAACAGCACTACCCCCTGGGACCAGACATTGGGGTGAAACAAGCATGCATCACATGTCCACTGTGCTGACAAAAGTAGATGTCGTACAAACTGTGAAACCCAGACATGTGTCCTGTGCCACAAATGTACATCACACATACACAAACACAAATCACTCAGCATGGGCCATCATCCATGGACAAACGGGAGCTAGGGGCCCATCCATGCAAACATTTACATCAGTCCACCCTCAACACCACATACCCTGAATTGCACCAATGTGCATCTGTGAAGCCCACATGGACAGGTGACATTGCACATGCACCCATGACAAACACAGTAATGTTGTGAGGAACTAAGGTGCACAGACTCATCACACAAGGAGAGTTTACAATCCTGGTGAATGACAGACATACTGCACAGTATGCGGTACCACAAGGCACACATGCAGACACCTGCAAACATTGCAGCCCTGAACCAGAGAAGTGGGAGCAGTCACACACACATACACATGTCTCAATCACAGAAAGGTACCACCTAGGGACAACATGATATTGCGAACAAACAAGTGCCTTGTGGACCCCTGACTGTGTCCCATCTGCGTCTGACAACATCATCACCACTCAGAACAGACAAATCCCAATGATGAAACACCAATTAACAGTAGTGTGTCATGCATCCACACATCTAGTAGCCCATGGCAAAGTTGTGGGATGAACACAGTACCACTCAGCAAGCATCAACAACAGGAACATATCAACACTGCCTGTGTATGAAAAGGGATGTGGAGACACACACACATGCCCACACAACACACAACATGGGCCCAGGCAATGTCACAGAAGAACACACGTACTTGAGGGGACTCAAATCCTGTGGAAGCTCAGCTGTGCCAAGCATAGCCCCAGCAGGTCTCAGTCATGTCAGCAGAACACTTGGTCAGTCAGCCATCAGTTACCACACAATGAAGGCTCTGGTAACAACAGCCTGGGTACGGCAGTGTCCCTTAAGTCATCTGCACATACTCAATACATATGTCCAGCAAGTTGCACAGAGGACCCAGTTGCTCCTACACCAATGATGCCCACACTTACATGTCCAGTGGAGATGCACTCACAGTCAGGTAAATAGACAAATTGGACAATGGGAAGCACATCATATGTGCATGTGTGCAAGCCACAGATGTGACCATGCAAATTAAATGTTTACAGTGTCCACAAATTGTTAATCATGACACACCCAGTTAGCTGTAAAGGATGATATGGATAACGACCAGAATAGGATACATATTTCATGGACCACATGGAGTACCTCACATCAACACCTCAGTATTCAACATTTGAAATCCAGCATTACAACTGCAAGGTCATGCTAAACATCATCAACATAATGTAGAACTAAATCAAATTCACAAGGATAAAGAAAACAGCTTTATTCAGCAAATTAAAAATGCAACGTCCTTTCAAAACAAAGGCCAATGGCCAGTCCATATCCAAATGACAAGAAGTTAACTTGAGTGACAACTGTCACACGTTGCTTGCCTGCACTGGTAAGGACAGAGGACATCCCCTCGGAGGGGCATACATGGGGGCAGGCCAGGCACCGCAGGGACAGGATCAGGGCGCAGCAGAAGGAGGCAGTGAAGGGGTGGTGGATGCAGGAGAGTCACTGGCAACTGCAGTGGAGCTGAGTGAAGTAGTGGGTGCAGTCACAACTGTGGGGCACAAGTCAGATGGGGTGTGTGCCGGCACAACTGCAGTGGGCAGGTCAGATGGAGTGGACTGGGTCCCCACTGCAGTGCCCATGTCAGACGGGCTGGTCGTGGACTCCACTGCAGTGCCTAACTCCATGGGTGCGGAATGGGGTTCAGGTGAGGTCGCCAGGACAGAGGGGGGATACGGTCCCCACATCAGTGGCACAAACTGTCTGACCGGGGGTGGAAGAGCAAGTGGTATGGGGGAGGGCCTCAGCATTTTGGGGATGGTGTATCTGTGGGTGGGGGAACCTAGGGCAGGGTGTGGCAGGGGAACCAGTGGAGTGGTGGCCTGGGGGATGGAGGACGGAGACTTCGCTGTGGAGCTGTGGGGCGGGGTCTTGCTCTTTCGGCTCCGGGGGGACTTGCGGGTGGTGGCCTCAGTTTGACTGTGCCTGTGGGAGGGGGGCACTCCCCTCTGTGTGTGGGGACTTCCTCTTCCCCTTGTAAGATGGATCTGCTTGGTCGGTGGGGAAGAGGCCAAGGTCACAGAAGGTCATCTTGTGTGGAGATGGGGTTGCAGGTGAGGCAAGGGAAGGGCACGGGGGGAGGTATCGGAGGACTGCGGAATGGTTGTGGATGACTGTGTGTGTGTCTGCAAACGATTCCCTATGAGTGTGGTATCAGTCCCCTGCGCTTGCTTGTGTGCACGTCTAGACCTTGGTTTGGGTGTTTGTGTGCTGCCCGTGTCTGTGGGTTTGTGAGAATGTGCAGGTGTGTGTGTGCTTGGGACAGGTAGGGTGCTAGGAATCGTGGGTGGTGCAGAGGTAGGAGGGGTGCGGGACTGTTGGAGTATGGACACTGCTGCCGTCAGGGAGGAGGCCATGGACTGATTGGTCCTCTGTAGGGCAGAAATGCCAGATGAAATACCCTCCATGAACGACACCAGTTGTGTCAACAAACTGGTGTGTGCATGGAGGACACTCAGCATTGATGTCTGCCCTACATGGATCTGTCTAAGCAAGTCCACAGACTCCTCACTCAGGGCAGCAGGGGACACAGGGGCAGAGGGTGCGGTGCCTGGCACAAAGGAGACATGCTCCAGAACACGGGAGCCTCCACGGACCTCTGGGATGGGAGCCGATGGGAGGGTGGTGATGGTGGTGGTGGGGCGGTGGCGGGAACAGCCTCACTAGCTGGGGTTTGGTGGCTGCGGACACCCGCCTCCACAAGGGAGTCATCCTCCGAGCTGCTGTGGCCCTCAGCTGGGGTGGATGGTGCTGAGGACTCCTCGGTGTGGCTCCACTCGCCCTCCGTGCCACTGGGTCCCTCCGACTCCTTGCCTTCTGTCCCAGTCAGGCTCTGTGGCTCCTCCTGGTCCATGGAGCTGTCCCCTCCTGTGGCCGAGGATGTATCTGGATAGAATTTGGAAAACAGAGAACAACATCAGTCACCTGCACTGACTGCACACACCACAGTGAGTACATCACAGGGCAAGCCCTGGCATCATCAGCTGAACACTGCTCAAAGTGCGCGCACTGTTTAGAATAAGCCAATTGTCAGTCTCACCATCAACCATGGCACTCATATCCCTCCTGGACCTGCACCCATATGTCTGTTGCATGTTGGATGCCAATACCCCAATGTGCCGACATGCACCACCCACACATTTGTTGGACATGCAAGTAAACATGTAGGAGTATGTCACTATACACACAGCACATCTCTTGCCACTGACTCAGTACAGGTGTCAGGATGAAGGGATGGGCAGAGTCTCATTTCACATGTTTTTGATGCATGCCAGCAACACACATGATGATGTTCTCATGTCCTGATAGTCGATGCCACAATGGGGTGCATGGAGCACACTTGAACACAATACAGGATCACTTATAGCAAGTTAAATGCCATGGCACTGGCATGCCTGGAAAGTCAGTCAACACTGTCTCCTGTCACAGGGGCAGGGCATCCAGACAAAAACAGTATACACTGTGTCACAACCATAGCTCAGGGGTAAAGCAAACTCTGCAGCTTGCCCATCCCCTGCAAACAACATATCCCTGACCCAGAAGACCCCACATCATACAATCAGACATATGAGTCTCTGCGAACACAACTCCCTGTACAATAGCACATCACAGTCTGCTGTGCATGTAACCCAGCTGCCTGAAGTGCACAGTTGCATACACCATTGTGCACTGTCAAGTGATCCCACACCTATAAGTCACACAGGCCTTGTCTCTCATAGTCACATCTCAGATGTCCTGCTGACCCTCAAACTCATGAACACCCCAGTTGTACGTAAAAGGAAGCCACACCACAATGACACAGAGGCAGACACCTGAAGGCACATGTCACTAAGCACAACCTGTAAGTTGATACACAGGAGTGGGATTACAGAGTGTTTCTAAATCACCAGGAGTAGGCATGACTGCCCAGGTCTACGTGAAACAGTGTTTAGCCCTGGACAGTAGTCAGGTGGCTAAGCAAGTGTGACACACTTGATATACATACTCCTGAGGCACACAAATTGGAGTCCCCTGCTGCATGTGTTTGTTTGAAATATCCCAGCCACATGTGGCGAGTCAGACAAGCAATTGTAACACATATCAAGGGCACACACAGATCACATGTCAGATCTCAGGCATTGTGTAAACAATTGACCCACCCATGAAACACACAACAGAGTCACGGTAACAGATGCTGTTCGGAACCTGAAGCATAGCTGAATGCAGGGACACAGTGCCCTAGTGACACAAGCAAAAGACTGTAGGGTCCACACCTGTGGATCAGATGAGGAGGGTGTATCACACAATTGAGGGACATGAGTATTGGACTACAAGACCTACATAATGTGGAAGTGTGCCCAGGCTAAAAGACTGCAATTAGCATGTCATACATAGTACACAGATTAGGCATGGACTTCTCCTTGCTGCTGTCTGGCCTTCAGCTGCCCATCCATGTCCGGGAAGACCACCTCCAGTATCCGGAGCATGTGGGGGGTCAGGGTCCGGTGTCTGCCCCTCCTGTAAGGAGGCAACAGCTTCAGCTGGGCCCTTGCGATCCTCCGGGTCCAGCCCTGAAGGTCCTACCACCTCTTCTGGCAGTTGCGGATCCGGCGCTTGTAGACCCCCACCGATCGAACTGCCCGGGCGATGGTCAGCCATATCTCCTGCTTCTGGTGGGCACCAACCTGTGAGGATGACAATGTTAAAAGTCCATTAACACACATGCCCCATATTTGTGCTGCGCACAGTTGGATATACATGTCATCATCACAAAGGAAAATGAGTTACAGAGGTAGTGCACCCATGGAAAAGGACAAATGCCCTGCATGTCTGACATGTTAACAATGCCTGGGAAGTTGAAGCTTGCACAAATGCACTTTAGCTGCAGAACACCTGTTCATTACATGTACCTACACACTTTGGGGGATGAAAGTACTCAGTGAGTATGCTTGCCACTGGTGTACACACTGCTAGTACTGCTAGTCAGACAACATACACAATTAGGAAGCAGTGGACTGCACACTCACCTGCTCCCCTGGTTTCCCATACAGCCTGCTGTACTGTGGAAGAAGCCCGTCCAGCAGGGCCTGATGCTCTTCCTCAGTGAAGGCTGGGGCCCTCTCCAGAGTACGTGCCATAGCAGTAGCCGGAGGATGCAGAGACAGCATCATTGGTAGCAGGGATGTGGTCCCGTACCATGGAGTGCAGGCAAGTGAGCTCCCTGGGGGCCAGCCAGCCTTATATATGTGCTGCAGAGGCAGACTCTGTGCCATGTGTCCCAAGTGATAGGTGCAACACGGTTGCATTCTATGAATCTGGCAATCCATGGAAATGTACGACTCGTACACGTCTTCCGCATCGTTCAAATCTTCCCCTTCATAAAACCCTAGGAATTGCAACATTGTTGTAGGCATTCAACTGAATTTCCAGCGCACAACTCGTACAAGTTTTGAATCTGCATCTGTCTCCATGACAGTCCAAAGCCTGTGCCCGGCTCGGTCAACTGACTGTACAACGCGTAGTTTGAAAATACACATGCACCCGTCTCCATACGATTCAATGGCCAAGGCATACGCCGGTCTCGGACCATGCCTGCCCGACGCATATGCATGATAGTCACCCACGTCGGGCCTCATTGCAGTCAATGGCAAAGTGTACGCACAGCTCGGTCATGAACTGTGCAATGCGTACGCATTGTCGCCCTCGTCGGGCCTCATTGCAGTCAATGGCAAAGCGTACGCATGGCTCAGTCATGAACTGTGCAATGCGTACGCATTGTAACCCACGTCGGGCCTCATTGCAGTCAATGACAAAGCGTACGCACGGCTCGGTCATGAACTGTGCAATGCATACGCATTGTCACCCTCATCTGACCTCATTGGTGTGACTATTTGACGGCTTCAACACACAATTACTTGCCAGGGACTCAGGTGCACACCTACCACACTACAGCATTGGCCACACAGTGTCCCAGGGCATGTAAGGCTGCATTCCCTGTGTGTTCGGGGGGACAACATTTGGTTTGTTGTGTGGCACTCTTGTGAAGCCACTCCCAGGCTATGCACGTGTTCATGGGGACAGAATCCTTTGTGTGTTGTGCACGTTACCACTGTGATGTGCAACTGTACAGTTATGAGCATGAGTCATGTACATAGTTGCAGGTTGGATATGTTAAGGACATGTCACATACACACTGAGTCCTGGGGGTGATGGCACGTACATCACAGTGAGACCTGTAGCCACAATTCTGATGTACACCCACAGTCTATGTGCATGTTGGGTCTCAGATGTGGCTGATCAAATGTGCTCAATGGGAGAAAGTCTCCACATCCATGTGGTTTGTGCATCAACATTGATGTTGTGTGTGTGTCTAAGAGATGTACATGTAGGGCCTGCAGAGACAATAGTGGCCACTACCTGTGGGACTCACGGTTGCCTTGTGGCGTGTACATGATATGCCATGTCATGCCAGTGTCGATGTGGCAATACATGGACCCTGGGTATCTGCATGGCAAAGATCTGTGATGCCTGGGAGACATCAGGCCTCACTTGTCACTGTGGTGTGTGTTTGTAACATCACAGCAGTATATAGGTAGGGTGACACAGCCCAATGATTGGCCATTGCACTACATGGGACATATGTCGACATGTGGACTTGAGATGTGAGGTGATGGCCATGTAGGTGACATATGTGTTCATGCCCAACAGCACACACCTCAGTACATTGTGTATTGTCATGATGTATCATGTGATATTTTGCTTGGTCATAGCCACATGGGTGGATGAACCGACAATTGTCCTTTGTGCATCTCTGTTCTGCAGGGCACCAGCTGTCCATAGACCATTTCCAGACCTTGAAACCATGCAGGAACGCGACTGCATCCGACGGTACCACTTCACCAGGCCACTGATTGAGGAGTTGGTGGAGCAGTTGGTGCCACATCTGCTACCTGGTCGAACATACCGTACAGCACTAACCCCAGAGGTGAAGGTGATGGCAGCCCTGCAGTTCTTTGCTACTGGTACCTTCCAGTACACTGTGGCTACTGCTGGTGGTATGTCGCAAACTATGTTTAGTTGTGTGCTATGCATTGTCTTGGAGGGGATGTTGCATTTCCTTGACCTGTACATCAAGTTCCCTAGCCCAGGTCAACTCACTGAAATAAAGGATACCTTTTATACACAGGGGAGGATGCCGAACGTCATCGGATCTATTGATGGTACATATGTGGCCCTGATACCACCACAGGCACATGAGCAGGCATACCGGAGCAGGAAACATTTCCACTCCATCAATGCTCTGGTGGTATGTCTTGCTGACATGTGTATCACACATGTGTGTGCATGTTTCCCCGGTTCTGCACACAATGCCTACATCATGAGGAGTAGTCGCATTGCAACGCTGATGTCACAGATGCCAGACCAGCGTGCCTGGCTTGTCGGTGTTTATTGACTGTTAACCACTGTGTGTGTTTGGCAATTTTGAATTCCACCCTCCTTCAAAACTCTGCTAATTGTTCAATTGTTTGTGTGTAGGTGAGTCCGGATACCCCAACATGCTGTGGTTGCTGACAACCCTCAGGAACCCTGTGACACCAGCCGAGATGCACTACAATGAGGCACATGGTCGGAGCAGAAGGGTGATTGAGCGGACATTTGGACTCCAGGAAACCCGCTTCCGCTGCCTGGAAAAGACCGGAGGGGCCCTCCCATATGAGCCTGCAAAAGTGTGCAAAATTATCCTTTTATGCTGCATGCTACACAACATGGCAGTGCGGAAGAAGTTGCCTCTCATCGAAGATGGCGATGACCGACCTCCGCCACCTGTGGAGGATCCAGGCCTGGGACACAATGCCAGTGATGATGATGATAAGGGTGATGCCCGCACACAGCTCATCAACAACTTCTTCACCTGAATGTGAGTTTACAGGCTTGTTATGTCAATGTATGGAGATAGCCTGCAATGTGGTGTGGCTGCTCTGTTGCTGTCTGAGTGTGTCTGTGTGACACTTGACTGGATGCATGCAGTGATGTGTCCATTCATGTGGTCTGTACTCCACAATAGTGTAGAACTGATAACTTGTTTCTGTGTAGGTTTCTTGTGACATGTTTTGTGCATGTGTATTGCATTTCTCTCCTGTTCTGCTGTGCTTTTGACAGTGTCTTGTGTCTGTCCTTCCCAGGGTACTTTGCCTGCTGTTTTGTCAACACTGACCCCCAACACCCAGAATCCAACACCAGTGTGGGAGTTGTCAATTCCCATCAAGTAATGTGCCACACACCCCTGGACTTCAATTCTCAGACACTTTGTGACTGTGTGTCCACTGTAACATACAATTGCCTTGCAACTATTTTGGAATAAACATGTTGCGGATGTGTAATGAACCTGTGCTATGCTTTGTTAGGTGTGTTGTCTGTCTTCCCACATCTGAGTGACATTTGCTTACCTCACCTGTGGACTTGTTACCACTGACTGTGGATAGGTGTTGTGTCTGTGCATACCAATGTGTTTCAGGTCAACATCATTGTGTGCGATGAGTTACATGGACATGGTGAGTATGTGTTGTGGTGCCATAGTGGTGTGTCTCCCTCACATGTGTCACATCACCATGACTCACATAACGGTGGTCACATTGTTGTAGTATTTAGCATGCACTGTGTTGTTTAGCAGATCAATATCTCCATGACACAGGACATGGAGGAATCATAACAGAGGCAAGTATGGTGTACTGGTGAGTTTGTTTACAAACATGAGTGAGGACAGTGCTGTACATTGGGTTTTGAATCCAAAGTTCACAGTAGAGTTGTAAGTGTTGGTAGATGAAATGTCCAGAGTAAAGTCCACAGTCATCTGCTACATTGGTCCAACATGAACCCTCCATGTCATGTGGGCAAGTTGTGTCAGATACGACAAGGTGAACGGGCTGCGCACAAAGAACATTTTCCAGAACAGGTTTAGATGCCCTGGGTGATGTGCAGGGCCATCTGCGTCTCACATGTCCTTCTTCGGACAACCCCTCTTCTTCTTGGGGGGGGGGGGGAATCCTCAGGTGCAGGCCTCTGCGGTGCAGGGGACTCTCCGCCAGAGTCATCCTCCCTCCCTGTGGCACTGGCAGATGGTGTGGCAACAGATGTTGTGTCCACACAGGGAGGTGTGGACATGTTTGTGCTGATCTGGCGGAGGCATTGGAGTATGTCCCGATGCACCACAGTAAGTGCATACCACTTTGCCTCCATGCAGGGATGGTGGGCAGCCTGCTCCTGTTGCATGTCCTTGAGGATCTGGCCAAATCCTCTGGTGCTATCCTGGAACGCATCTATGATGTGTGCCAGTTGGGGGTCATCATGCAGTCCAGACCCCTCTGCAAGGCGCGCCCTCTGCCTCCCACCCCTCCCAGCACCCCTATCCACATGGGCAGGACCAGCAGCGGCACGCACCTGTGACACTGGGACCCCTTGGGTGGTGTTGCTGGTGGTGTTGTCTGTCGCTTCCTGGGGGTCCTGTGTCCCTGTGCTGTCGGTGTTCTGTGGCCTTGGTCTATCCGTGTTGGCAGGGGTGCCCTGTCAATTTCCAGATGCTGGAGGCGTAGTTACCGGGAGTGCAGATGTTGGTGGTGCTGGTGCTGCATGATGACTCACACCGGAGGTGCCAGGTAGTTCGTCGTCATCCGAAGAGGACAGAGACAGATTCAAACCAGAGAGCTGAGGGTCCACCAGAGTCTGGGATTGGGACTCCTCTTCATTTGGTGCTGTGTCCCCAGCACCACCTGTGTTTGGAAGAGACACACAATGTAAGTTAGGTTTCTACAGGCATCAATGGTTCACAAACATGACATTTTCTACTGTACGTCCGGATGCCTGCCTGAACACTGCTTTGTCCAGGGTTGTCACGAACAGAGATTGATATTGTTGTTGCACATTGCCCAGCCAAAATGAAACATTTCAATGTGCATGTTGAAGTGTGTGCATGCCCAGCTTTTGGATAGATTTGTCTGTACATGACCATTACTACTCAAGGGCCATCACGTTGCTGACACAGGTGTGTTATCCCTGTACACATGTGAGCTTTAACAAGCACATATGTGCTATTCCACTGAGGATATGTTGTACTCTTGGGGCATGTCTGGTAGCAGATTTTGCTAGTCTTTGTGTGCCACAGTGGTGTATTGGTACAACATGGTCACAGTCCGGTATGCCTGTGATCTCTTTGGAGGAAGGTTTTTTTTTTACAGTGTTCCTAGTTCCCATCTCATTTCATACAAGTGATGATGTCACCATCGTTAATGAGTCTGGTGCTGAGTTTTGTACGTGCATATGTGATTTGACTTGTCAATGTACTCCATGGTGACATGGATTGGGCAAGGTAGGCTTTTCAATGCTCATGACAGAGAGGGCCGGTGGTGTGTGTGTTGCAGTTTGGCCGCTGTGAGTAGCATGTCTCCTCCAATGCAGTCCAGGTTAGACCTTGTGTCTACAGTGTCTATGTCAGTGAGTGGTGTGTTGTGTGAAGGATGTATATGTTTCAGCACGATGTAGGAGTGGAATGCAGCTCACAGCAGCACCGAGTGTGAATGAGACCATGCTATGGTGTCGGCTATATTGGTGTGTCCATTCCATTCACTGTCAGATGTCCCCAGTCAATGATGTATATGTGAGTTCCTGTGTGTTTTGTGCAATGTACCATATATGGCTCTCCACACTTGTCATCTGCAAGACACACCTCCCCAGCCCGGCCAGGGGGCACCCCTGGACACTGCATCCCCAGACAATGATTTTGAACATATGGTTGCAATGGCTGTGTGTGCGACCGGGTTTTGTTTGGCCAGTGCATATGTGTGATTGTCAGCCACATCATTTCTCAGGCCCAGTGTCAGACATCTTGTTAGTCCATTCCCACTCCCTGTGAGGCGAGCATGGTTCAGTGTGAGCTTGCTGGGCCATGTGCATGGGTGGGGATTGTCTGTGACTGCAACTCCCATCAGGCTCTTGGCTACACCCCCCTTCCCAGCATGCTCATACTTCCTCTCTCTTGACTCTGCTTCCCTGTGAGGGGGTGTGACAGCAATGGCAAGATGGCTGACTGTGAAGTCCTGGTGTTTGTTGGCGCCCAGTTCCCAGCATGGCCTTGTGCTCACCACAACAGAGGCCAGTGTCAGACATCCTGTCAGTCCATTCCCACTACCTGTGAGGCGAGCATGGTTCAGTGTGAGCTTGCTGGGCCATGTGGGTGGGTGGGGATTGTCTGTGACTGCAACTCCCATCAGGCTCTTGGTTACACCCCCCTTCTCAGCATGCCCATACTTCCTTCCTCTTGACTCTGCTTCCCTGTGAGGGGGTGTTACAGCAATGGCGAAATGGCTGACTGTGAAGTCCTTGTGTTTGTTTGGCTACAAGTCCAAACAGAGCCCCTGTGCTTCACACAGCAGCACCCAGTAGGTGTATCTTTGACTGATATTTCACTAAGGTGTGAGTCAATGCATTCTACCTGGTGAGTTGTGTGGAGTTTGTGTTGAGGGGTGTGTGTGTCTCCACATGCTGGTAAGTATGGTCAGAGCTGTCAGTCCTCCTTACCACCCAGCCACACATCCCACCATGAAACGTGCTTCCATTGGAGGACGTGCAAGTTGTCTTTCAGGATGTCAGTCAGTGGTGTCCTGCTTCTGATTGGCGCACAAGCCCTTCCAGGGCCTTGTGCTCCCCACAGCACGAGAAAGTGTCAGCCCTCTTGTCAGTCACTTTTTCATTCATTTCAATAACTTTATTCGATTCGAAAAAGAATCAAAAAAGTATACATATTTAACATACAAACTCACAAATGGTATTTCTTATCAAAAGGGTACGAATACATAAGTGGCAAAGACCGTATATCAAAAACACATTTTCTATGGACACTATATTCTTTATAAAAAGTTCTTTAAAATTCAATACGATAACACTAATAAAAATTACATTACAAACAACAAACAATTTATAAAAATCTATTACTCAAGATTTCCCAATGGACTCACGATCAATTTGTATCTCCGCGGACATTTAATAACTTCCTATCAATAACGATTTCTGATTGAGAGTGCCAATCTAATAAAACTGATCATAGAGCTACATATAGCAGCAGTTTGTAATGTTCTTCAATGTTCAAAACCTTCCTTAAAATTGCAAGGTCTAATTTCCCTTAAGATAGGTTTAATAAAATGATCTCTTGGAGCTTTGTAAACTGGGCAGAAAAGTACAAAGTGCAGAGTACTTTGTTCAGCTTCATTGTCACATGGGCAAGGTGGTAGGCTCTCACACCAACCCCCTTGCTTCGGGAAAGCAACCAGAAAATGCAATATTTTTGACCGAAATCTGGTCAAATAAAAACGCCACTGCGTATGTGTAATGAAAGACAAATAAAATTGATGTTGTAGTGTAACTGCCTGTTATAATGGTTGTTCATCATATTTAGATGAGCCCAGTATACTACGATATGCATTCTTAATCGCCATCTTTGAGCCTTGGTTAATAGTCAGGATTATCATATAAATTACCAAGGCCAATTTTATGAAAGGTTTCCTTTACATAACTTATCCATGGGATCCGCATGGCATGATCCAGATTTACACAATCTTTCAAAATTTCTTTTGAAAGGTGCAAATCATCTGAGGACCATACTTTTCCCCATAGAAGCAATGGGGACATACGGATACTATCGCTCACAAAGTCAAGGCCCATCTCGGAATGACAAAATATATTAGGAGAACTATTTGAAACTGATAAAAGACGTTTTAAAAACTTGTTCTTCATAACTCGTAATTGGACGCTTTTATGGTATTCCCACACCCCTGCTCCATAGGTAGCAACTGGCAAGCATTTAGATCTATCCAATGTCTTTCATTCAGCAATAGGTTTTTGGCCTAATTTACTTGTAAAACGAAAAAGGGCCTCTATAGATCTTGTTGTCTTTTGTGCCCGTGTTGTTATTAAAGGATCCCAACTCAAAGTTTTATTAAAAAGATTTCCCAAATAATTGAAATTTGTGACTTTGGCAATAATCAAATTTTCTATAACAAATTTACAAGTTTTGGTCCTATTTGGGCAACACACAAAATAATAAACGATTTTGTAAAATTAACCTTTAGATCTAGCCCCAGAATAAATTCATTAAAAGCATTCAGGCATATTTGCATACTATTTGCAGTTAACGTCATCAATACAGTGTCGTCTGCGTAGGACAATAAAGGTATTTGTTTGCCATTTATTTTAGGAAAGTCCGCACCTTTTTCCAATAGGAATTTTTCTAAACCATTTGTGTAAACTAAAAACAAGAAAGGGGCCAAAATGCAACCCTGACGGACGCCTTCAGTTGATGGAATCGGCCCTGTCTTTTCGCCCCCAGGGCCATATCGAATGGACACAGAGGTAGCAGCATGTAGTCTCCGCAACAACGTGACTAAAGTTTCCTCGAACCCCATAGACTCCAACAATAACCACAATTTCTTCCTACACACAGTGTCGAAAGCACTGGATAGGTCCATGAAGGCCAGGTGTATAGAAACACCCCTAGCCTTCATGTACTTACCCATGATCAGGGCCAGATTGAGACACTGCTCCGTTGTCCCCCTACCCTTTCTAAACCCATACTGTGAGTCCACAATAAGGCAGAGGTATTTGCCCATGTCTCTAAACGGGCCAATATCACTCTCCCCATAAGTTTACAAGAGGAATCAATCAAGGAAATTGTCAGTCATTTACCACTCCCTGTGATGTGGGCATGGTTCAGAGAGGTCTTGATGGCCCAATTGTGAGGGGGAGCATTATCTGTGACTACAAACCCCATCATGCTTTTGGATCCACTCACTTCACCTGCATACCCACTATTCCTTCCTGTCAGTCAGCTGCACTGTGAGGTAGTGTGTTTGTGGTGGCAAACTGTCTGACAGTGTTTATTTGGCTTTGAGCCACTGCCTTTCTCTATTTGTTTGTAGGTTGGTAAATGTCATGACACAGTTCTAAGTCACTATGAGATGGCAGGTATTGTGCTTGTCTGACTAGCATGCACATCTTGGGATGATTATCTATTGGTTACTGTGGCTTTACTAATGGTGCATGGTTTCACTGTCCCCTTGCCACACAATATTGAGTATGTTGTTTGTGTACTCACCAGGCTCTGGTATGTCTGCTAGACCATGGACGCTCTCTGGTGGTAGGATGTCCCGCAAATTCTCCTCCCAGGTCCTGAAGTAGACTGGTTTGGCAGGAGGGCCACCGTCAGTGCGTGATCTTTCTCGATGAGTTTCATGACCCTCCTGCGCATGTCATACCACCTGTTCTGGATATCGTACTTTGTGTGCAACGTTGGTGCTTGTGCGTTCACTTTGTCCACAATCCTCGCTCACATCTTTGTTTTCTGTGACATGGGGGTCCTTTGGACCAATGTACCAAACAAATGTGGCTCTACTTTGATGATCTCATGTACCAGCACTTCTAACTGATCATCTCTGAACTTTGGATTCTTCTTTGGGGGCATGGTGATGGGTGGTGGTGGTGAGTGATGTGTGTGTGAGGGTGCAAGTGAGGGTGGGTTAGTGTTGGTTTTGCTAGTTTTATGTGTGTGAGCTTTTGGTGAGGTGCTAATGGTGTGAAAGTTGTGTGATGGGTAAGTTGTGAGTGTGTCTGTGGTTGCTGTGTGATGGTGTTTTCTGATGGCTGTTGTCTCCTATTTGCAAAGGATCATGGTAGTGATTGATGTCCTTTATATAGGTGGAGTTGTGGCTGTGTCTTTGTTCCAGTTTTTTTTTTTTATATTTATTGGCTTTGTCAATGCTTGTTTGGTCCTTTTTTGTATTTTTTCCTTTGGGTTTTCTAGGCATGAAGGAGACGTTCTTCTGACCCAGACGAATGCTGATGTTGGCTCGTGCGGGCTCGTTCACGCTGACTTTCTTCTGTGTTTCATACGCGTCGGTCGCGGAGATCTCTATTGCTTGGACTCCCTGTTTTCTGTGCGTGTCGGTCATGCGGCTTGGGCAGAATAGAATAGGGCTTATTGCTGAGCCCTGAGGCACTCCATGGCATACCGAGGACCAAGGGGAGACAAATGGCGTCAGGGTGACTGCCTGTTGATGGTCAGCCAGATAGGACTGTAACCATTTCAAGGCACGGCCCGTCACCCCCAAACCTTCCAGTCTTGCCAGCAAAACCGCATGGCTAACATGGGGTACCCCAGGGCATAGAGTTCCTTAGTGTATGTAAGTGTTTTCACTGTATTCTAAGTGACTTTTAGCATAGCACTGGCTGTAGGCCTGGTTAGTCAGAGTCAGTTACCACCAGTACCCATCAGCAAAACGTTGGGGGCACAGGATGACTTTGCAACAAGGTCTCTTTCTGCTCCCCTGTTGGTTCTTTGTGCACATCTCTTGCTTCTTTCTGCACCTTTCTTCATCTTACTAGACTTCTGTTGCCTCTTTCTGCATTTCTCTTGCTTCTTTCTGCACCTTTCTTCCTCTTTCTGCTCATGTCCTACCTCTGTAGGAATAGTTAGAAATTAGCATTTTAAAAAACCTTTGAAATTCACTGAAAAAATCATAGGTTTCAGGGTCGTTATAGTTAGAAATTAGCATTTAAAAAACCTTAGATATTCACTGAAAAAACCATAGGTTTCAGGGAAGTTATAGTTAGTTGGATATTTCACTCGTACAAAACCAGAGAAATGTGTCCGTTATAGTTAGTTGGGCTAACTATAACTCACGCCCCTGCAATGCACTGCTGATACCGTCACATATTACATCATTCATGACATGGTCACATCACTGATGACATCACAGATGACATCTCAAATGACATCACTGATGACATCATCCAGTGACTATGTGTTTCTGTAAAGTTTAAATATATAACTATGACATGCCTGAAACCCATGGGTTTTTCAGTGAATTTCAAATGTTTTTTTAAATGCCAATTTCTAACTATAACGTGCCTGAAACCTATGGTTTTTTCAGTGTATTTCAAAGGTTCTTTAAATACTAATTTCTTTGTATAACGTTCCTGAAACCCATGGTTTTTTCAGTGAATTCCAATGTTTTTTTTAATGCTCACTATTACTTATAATGTTCATTTAACCTATAGTTTTTTCTGACACCCAACAAGGAGACAACACCCACTCCCACAACCCTCAGGACCTTGCTCCCCGTACCACCCCTCTCCCTACTGTAATCTTTTTATTTCTTATTTAAACTATATAATGTCTTCTTGTTTTTTAAATATTAAACAACTACATACAGTATGAAAGGGAGCCCAGCCCAGAGCCACATCTGAAGACCAACACATGTCATAGACCTACTGACTAGCAGCTCCGACACTCAAGAATGCCACAACACCCACCACCACCCCTAGGACGCCCCCCACCACTGAGGCAGCGCAGAACAAGACAACGAACTTTCCAAAAACGGCATGGCCCCCAGCCACACAATAGCTGAATATTGGGACAGGTGTGAACAAACTATATGTGAAGGAAGCAATTCACCCATAAATAACAATGCACACAATGCAAAGTGTAGCGGTGCTGTGCTGGACACATCTCAGTATGCAGGACACACACCTCTCCAAGTGCACAAATACTACTGGTGCTTGTAGTGTTGTGGACAGTGGACCCAACCATGTTACGTCAAACACTAGGGAAGATATCAGTCATGTAGCTGTGTCATCCCCCCCTGTAAGCATAAGGGTAACCGGAGTGGGCTGGTCCGACTTGCGCCACTTCTTAGGAGTATGAATAAATAGGCCGGAGCTCTGGGCGTGGTTCACTTGTGGGAAGGCCAAAGCGTCTGCCAGGGCTGCGCCCCTCACCATGCCAGGAGGCCGCCAACATGCCCGCCAGCCTCCTCAGCCGATCGCTGGCTTCCGCCACACAGGCCCCCAGTGGCACAGCACCACGGACTTATGTCTGTACAAACTACTGCCTTCAATATACACTGCGGACAGCAAGGCTTACGATTCAGATCGAGTCGCGATTGCAGATGACACAGTTCAGTAGGCAAGAGACATTGCTCAAGTCAACATCACGTGACTGTGGGCCCTTCCTGACCACTGCCTCCGGCCTACACTGCGGTCAGTAGGGCTCACAATTCAGATGGAGTCGAGATTGCAGATGACGCAGTCCAGTAGGCAAGAGACATTGCTCAAGTCAACAACACGTGGCTGTGGGCCCTTCCTGACCACTGCCTCCGTCCTACACTGCGGTCAGTAGGGCTCACAATTCAGATGGAGTCGAGATTGCAGATGACGCAGTCCAGTAGGCAAGAGACATTGCTCAAGTCAACAACACGTGCCTGTGGGCCCTTCCTCACCGCTGCCTCCTGCCCCCACTGCGGTGAGTAGGGCTCACAATTCAGAGCGATTCGCGATTGCAGATGACGCAGTCCAGTAGGCAACAGACATTGCTACCAGTGCGGCCAGCCCGGACCACGCATCATCGCTGACTGCACACACGCTAAGTGCTTCAAGTACCACTAACTCTGTGCAGCTCAAGTCAACGCCATGTGGCTGTGGGCCCTTGATGTCCACTGCCTCCGGCCTACAATGTGGTTAGCAGGGCTAACAATTCACGATTAGTGCCGATGCAAATTGTGTAAGAGAGTATAATCGGTTAAGAAGACTGTATTCTCCCAATCTGTGCAGCTCAAGTCAATGTCACTTGGCTGTGGGCCTTTGCTGACCGCTGCCTCTGGCCTACACTGTGGAAGACAGGCGACACGTGGTGCCACTAACCCTGTTCAACAAAAGCCCACGACACGTGGTGCCACTAACCCTGCTCAACACAAGCTGCGACACGTGGTGCCACTAAACCTGTTCAACACAAGCCGGCGACACGTGGTGCCACTGACCCCAAGTCCATGGCAGTGACCACAGCACCAGACTCCCTTTGATCAGTGAGGCATATTTCCTTTTCCAAGGCCGGCGACAGGTGGTGCCACTAACCCTGTTCAACAAAAGCCGATCCCACATGTGCAACTGTGTCCTGACTCCTGAAGGGCAGTGACCCCAACATCGTGGAAGCGACCACAGCACCAGACTCCCTTCAGTTTTATTTGTTGTTGTTTTGTTTAAATAAAATGTTTTATATGTAAATCTATCCATGACTAAGATTCTTGTTTGTCCAACCGCACAGGGACAATTTCGGGCCCAAGAAGGTTGTTGGGCGTATGTTCGTAATGTTTGAAGAGGGTGCATTACCTGCTGATGTGGGGAGAGGCAGCGTGAAAGGGGTATCTCTCACAGAAAGTACTCCGGTATGTTTTCAGAAATGCCTCGGACAGATGCCAGCTGACGGACTGAATCACAAAATGGCTTTTCAATGCTTATGTAGTGTGACTTATGAACAGTTCGCACCCAGGCTCGCAGAGGGACAACTGCGGCCCGTCCGCTCGACTCACAGATGCAGTACTACGAGCCGTCCGCTCCCAAAGAAACAGCAACGTAGTAGCTCGCAGAGGTACAGGCACATTAGCGTACTAGCTCGCAAAGGTAGAGAGCTGCGAGCCGATGGACTGGTTTCTAATGGCATAGCTCCGAAGTGGTAATGTTGGGCAGAGGGAGCGTGAAAGGGTTATCTCGCGCACACACAGAGCTTCGGTATATTAAATTGCCCCCGGGACCTTTCTTTGATATTTTCACTCGATGCAAGAAAGCGTGCTTTCTGGACCAAGACTTTCTCCCTACCAAATTAGGTGTAATTCCTTTCAGCAGTTTGACCTGTAGTCTTGTCTAAAGTTTCCTATGGAAAATTCATTGAGAAAACACGTTTTCACACCCCCCACATAGCTACCTGTCGCAGGCATACTCGCTGTTGGTGTGAAGGTCAGTGGTCTAGTTGTCAACATGTCACGGCCACTCCCTGAGGACAGGTTTGCACACACACCACACCCATCCAGCACATGCATCACAGGCCATGTGACCACGCAAATATAATGGATCAACAACATCACATCCTTTATTGCCGGTGGTGACTGGATGGCGGACGCTCCACGGGTCTCAATCATAAAGAGTCCATGAAAAGTTGCACAAAGGGTTAGCCGCACCCTGAGCTGTATGGCCGTCAGGGGCCTACATTGGCGCGCACTTGAGTTGCACAGGGTTAGTGCCACCTGAAGCTGATGTGGCCGTCAGGGGGCTACTACCACCACGTGGCACGGACTTGAGTTGCACAGGGTTAGTGCCACCCGAAGATAATGTGGCCATCATGGGCCTACTACGACGTGGCACGGACTTGAGTTGCACTGGGTTAGTGCCACCCGAAGCTGATGTGGCCGTCAGGGGCCTACCTCCACGTGGTGCGGACTTGAGTTGCACAGGGTTAGTTGCACCCTAAGTTGTATGGCCGTCAGTGGCCTACCACCATGTGGCGCTGACTTGCGTTGTACAGGGTTAGCGGCACCAAAAGCTGATGTGGTCTCCACCATTGATGACTTAGGACTCAGCGACATGTGTGGGATCTGCTGGGCTGCGGAGCGGGTCCACATAATGTGCACCAAGCCATGGTGATGGGACCGGGCCCTGGAACTTTCACGGGCATGTGGCGTGCCCACTGGTAGACACTCCGGTGGCAGCAGGTAATTATTTGGTCACGGATGCGCAGGGGCGGCAGTGTCTCTCTCTCTCTATCTCTAACTTCCCTCTCTTCACTCCCTCTCTCACTCCCTTCCTTTCCTTCTATCTCTCTCACTCTCTCTCCGTTCTCCCTTTCTCACTCCCTTTCTTTCCTTCCCTCTCTTTTTCTCTCTGGCTTTTTTTCCTTCTCTCTTTCTCTGTGTCTCACTCCTTTGATATGCGCATTACACACGTCCTTATTTTGTGCTTTAATTTCCAGGCTGTGACGTTGACATTGATGGACCCGACAGGAGTCTTGTTGTTTCTGTGTTGAGTTTGTTAAATTTAATTTATCCTGTATATGTACGTAAACGGAAAAATAAAGTTTGAGAAACAAATAAATAAATAAATACAGTTTTTGGTTGTTACTTAAATAAATAAATAAACAATAATAATAAATAATAATAATAATAATAAACAAATAAATAAACAATAATAATAATAATAATAAATAAACAAATAAATAAATAAATAAAGTTTTTGGTTGTTACTTAAGTGCTGTGTGACTCTTTCTCGTTCTTATTACTGTTATTTGATGGTGTCCACCATGGTGTTAAATTTTGGGGCAGTTATCGCGAGAATACTGGTGATGTCTGCAGTTTGCACCAGCTTCTGAATAGTGTGTTAGATATATCTCAACTTTAGTTGCATCAAAGTGCTGATATGCAGAGTAGGCGTTCCCGTGCAAAAAACGCTCGAGGTGCACCTTTGCAATTGATTTTAAATACTAAAATCCTGTATTGAATTGCACTGTGGTAGTGGGTGCATTTACAGTATACACACAAAATCAATGAAAACATCTCATTGTATTTATATTGATAGGTAATAGTAGGTCACGTGCTGGATCTTGATGGGATATACTGCCCAGTTCTTTTATCTTTCTGTACACAAAAAAAACACATCAGAACTTTCACTACAAAAGGCAAAAACTGTGATGCGAAACACATTTCGGCGATAAGCCTCGTTAGCACCAGGGATTTTACACATGATTTCTGCTGGTGTTAAGCAGGACGACTACCTGTAGCATGAAAGGGGACACAGCCAAGAGCCACACCCGAACATCCACAGGTGCCATAGAGTCAATGTGCATGATACACGGATACCCATGAGGGCCACAACACTCATCGCGACAACCCCACAACCGCCAACGCCCCCCGAACCCACGTCTGAGCAAGTGTGTCCGTGTGGTCATAATGTTAGCATGATGGGCAAGGGCCCTGCAACATCACAGTGTGCTGTCTTCAGCAGACGTTACCATGTCACCTCAGCGTTGGCATTGAGCCTGGACATGTAGCTACGCATGCATCCTCCTGCATGCACAAGCGGCGTGTGCCAGTCAGCGCAGGGGTGTGCCTATCCAGCAAGGGGAATGGGGTGTCTCGGACATGTCCATGTGCAAGAAGTGTGGTAAGTGTGTCTCTGTGTTCTGGTGTGGCCACCACAAAGGCCACAGCAGTCGATGTTGTAAAGTGGCATGCACCACCTCCAAACGGCAGTGTGACGGTGTGATTGGAATGCCGCAGGACATGCACGAATAGGCATTACAATGGTGTGCCGTAGGAGTGCACGGGATACAACAGCGCAGCGCACAAAAGTGTGGGGGCTCGTGGGAGGGAGGAACAGCTGTTTGGCAACGTAACACAGTGAATCCACCCATGTGCTACGTGCTGGGCATCTCATCCATGATGACCAGGGTAGCAGACATCCCACAACACCCACAACTGGCCTTTGTACACATCCTGTATGAATGCAGCTGGAGAAGTTACTGTAGGGATGAAAGGTTATTTGTCTGAGCTATCTTGCGCTAACACCTCTGCTGCTCCGAGAAGGAACTTGCAAGTGGCCAGCCCCCCCGACGGATACGATAATATTTGCATCCGTCTCCCACACTACGCACTGCCAGATTTGAGAACAACGAGTACACATCCCACACTCAAAAGTCCTTCATCGTAGTTAGCGTGCATGAAATGGCCTTCAAACGTACTCCCACCACACCCCTGCCCTGTACCCATTGCACACAGACCCGGCTCATTGCACCAATCTGTGCCATTTCATCCACAAGACTGGCATACGGCAAGCCAGTGCAGCTACAAGCAGAGCCACTGACACAATGGCAGGGCATCCCAAACACATGGTCGACTCTATTCATGTCCACCTATACCTTGTACGTCTGCTGCATGTCCTGGGTGCACTGCCTTTGACAGTACTGCGGATCACTTACTGGCTGAGCTTCTGCATTGTGGACGTCACCTGCGTTGAACCTGTAATGCAATATCGCACGTGCCTATCCGAGTGGTGCATGGACGTGTGCCTCTCCAACGTGTGGATAGCTGACATGGATTACGACGGGTGTGTGCGCCCCCTGTTGGCTCACAACCAAGAGTGTCATGGTGATGCCCGTTTATGGCATGCATGGATGTTTGGCATGCATGTTGGGCACTGGGCCTGGGAGATTGCACGTGTCATAGTATGCAGTGAGCATATTGACCCACTTCCCGATTATGCTTTGGTGCACATTGGGTACAGTGGTTGCAGTCAGCACATCTGTCCTTGTCAGCTGATGGATTACATCGACGACATGTCAAATATTGTGGCCAACCATCACTCATTAAAGATAGTGGCTTATGCAGCTGCACTCGCGTTCATGGACGAGTGAAAAGGTACCTGCAACCACGACTCGATGTGCCACATTGCACGTTTCCCGCTGCATCATTGCACGTTGTGCATCTGGTCACATGTCCCAAGACGACAGTGGACATGGCTGCATTGGCGTCGACTCATGTCCGAGGCGCGGACAACCAACGCTGCTTGACACTGATGTGTGTTGGTGATGGACTACCCCGAGGTGAACATGGACGTTTTCCTAATTTCCTTATTCAGGCATGCTCCTGCATTTGTCTTCATATTGTGGCACTACTCTTGGCCGTACTGACACGCACTTTTTTAATAAAGTTTCCACATTTTCACTTGTCTCCAAATGTGTTGTGTCTTCATTTGTATGCCGATGTGTGTGTCACGGACTCTCTGGCTGCCTGCCATACGTGAATTGCTACCCCATCCGGACTGTAGGTTTGTACTTATGCGTTCTCATGTGCCTGTTTCGTACTGACGCTTTTGGACGTTTATCCGCCACAGGCGAGTGCATGTGTGTCCTGTGTTCGATTGTGCTAATGTTTGTATTTGGACAACATTGTGTTGGATGTTGGTGTGCTCTGCTTCCTATGTGTGTGTGCTGCATTGTGTGTGAGATGTCCCTTCAAGTGAGGTTTTGTTCACCCTTCTCCCTTTCAGGCAGTGTGGTTTTCACTTCTGTGCTTGCTCAGTGGTGTGATGTTGGCGGGTTGTGTGACTTGTGCTCCTTGTTGGTGTGTTTCATTTTGGCCATGGTTTGTCTGTAGTTATGCTGTAGTTAATTGTGCATGTGTGCCATTGTGCCCATCTCCCCCGTCCCCCCACTCCGTGCTTGTTCTTCTTCCTGGTGCTGTTGTGTCTGTAATTTTGTTGCACCACACATAGATACATGTAAAGAACAAATAAGAATAGTTCCTTGATTCTTTTAGGTTGCAAAACTTCTCTCTATTGGTTATTTTTGAATTTTCCATATAAACAGTTTTTTAAAAAAATATTTAAGGACACAAAGAAGTGGGGGGCGAGGCAAGCGCCCGAAGAAGATGGCGGCTGGTCTGTAGCTCTCCTGGGTCGACGGGAACGGAGCCGGCTTGGATGCGGTAATTACTGAACACACGGACGTGGAAATAGAGGACTAATTATCGGACGTTATGCGCCATCAAGGGAACTGCTTCCGGCATTGATTGGAGACCTGCAGGCAATATTCTTTTATCTGCGAGTTGTGGTGCGGTTCCGCTGCGTTTGGGCCAGCTATTTTGTGTGCTCTCGCTGACAGAACCTTTCCAGCTTGCCGCTTATGATATTGCACACCTCTAAATACTGGTAATTTTGACAAACTATAGGGGCGGTTTATCTCTGCAATGTGGGACTTGCAATTTAAATTTATTCAATGCTGTGGTGTGACCCGCTGACTCGCTAGTTGCCATTTTGTGACACATTACTGGATAATTCACCTCAGCGCGCTTGGTGTATTGTCGCATACGCTTTGATTCTTGCATAATATTAGGCTGCATTACATTGCTGGATTCTGTTTTCTTCTGCAACAACTGTGTCTTGCCTGATAATATATTTGGTGGATCTCTCCCTCCTGCATGTGACACCTTACAGCAAATGAAGGCTATATTAGTGTCACATTTTCGTCTGCCTTTCTCCTTGAAATAAAGCTGGCCCTATTCAATTCTTGTCAGCCCTCTTTGGTTACCTTAACGGTATTTGTGCCCTATGACTCCTATTTACTTTTTTTGCGCCACTAAATGAGGTATGTCTATACATTTGTAACCACCTTTTCTGGATATACCTGACCTTCTGCTTGGTTCCGCATATCTAATCAATTATATCTTACTGAGGAGCCAAATGATGAGGTTTTGCAAGCGGACCATCCATTGTTACTGATCTTCCAACTACTATTTTGTCTCTATTTATGGTAAGATTAACTAAGGACTTCTCTCAACCTAAGTCTTCAACGCGTAGAGTCTTAATTCGCACCAGTTCTCCTTATAGTTGTCTCTCCAGGAGGACTCTACAAACGCCTCACTTAAAGGTGCGTTGACATCTACTGCTACTTTATCCTCTGGTGCTACCAAAGCACCGAGTAAGCGGTTGAAGAAAGATCCTCCTTCTCCCTGTAAACAACCTACTTCAGCCACAATGGACATATTGCTAGAAGAAATCCGGGCCTTGCGTCCGTTTATGGAAGAAACCAACTCCAAGTTGCAACTCCTTTCTGATAGATGGTCAAATGTGGAAGAACGTGTTATCGCATTGGAACAAAGTGTTGACTCTTTAAATTCTTCTATTTCCAAAGTCGTTTCCTTATGCTCCCAGGTATCAGCGCTGCATAAGCAAATTGAAAATTTGGAAAATAGGAACAGGAGAAACAACCTTCGCATTTATGGTCTGCCGGAAGGAACGGAGGGTACAGACCCAATTGTCTTCTTTAAATCCTTCATCCCAAAGATCCTCAAGCTACCGGAAGGTACTCTTCTCAACATTCAGATAGCTCATCAGTTGGGCTCGACATCGCCTTTGACGTCTTCTTCTACGGTTAAAAAACCAAGGGGGGTGATCTTATACTTTCTTGAATACACTGACTTGCTAACTTTTTTATCTGCGGCTAGGGCAATGAATCGCATTACTTGGTCAGGGAACTCCTTATTTTTCTCTCCAGATTATGCCAAACCGACTGCAGACCGACGAAAAGAGTTCCTCGCACTGAGACCGCAGCTCCGTTCAATAGGTGCACGATATGGCCTTTTTCATCCCTGCCTATTTAAAGTGACCATCAACAACAAAACCAGTACCTATGAAGATCCAGTAAAGCTGAAGAGCTTCCTCTACTCTTATCATGCTGACTCTATGGATACTTCTTCATCACACATTAAATAGACGTCTTGGTTCCCAAAATGCCTCTACTCCTGTCACATGTTTTAGATCTGTTCATGGTTTGCTTGTATGTTGATAAATAGCAAAAATGCAAGTTTTCATTGGTATTTTTTCGATTTTACAATTAACCTATTTTTTCTCCTCACAGGTTATGTTTCTGTGTCATAGCTCCCCTTGTGTTCCATCGTCTGTCGGTTCTGTTCTCCCCTCCGTCTTCCTGCATGGGTTCTGGACACGTCATTTTTCCGTGTGGCCTACACCCCTCCACCTTTCGTATTTCCTGGATTATATGTAAGTCTTTTGCTGTATTAAGTTTCTTTTTCTTTTGCATTGCACTCTTTCTCATTTATCTTTCCCCCACACTGAGAGCTTTATCTCGATGCCCTTTCACTGTAATACTACTCTCTTTTTCACGTTTCTCTTTCACATTTCAAATGTTGTTTATTTGCTTTAACTATCTTTCCCTTCTTTTCTCTTTTCCATCTCATTTGACTCAATTTATATGAAGTCGGTTTGATATTTGGTATTGTTTGACTTGCTTAGAGATTTGTTGCAATCGGTACTTATTACTTACTTACAGTTTTGTTCTGTCTTTAAAACTTATTTTGTGGAATGTCAGAGGTTTACATTCACCTATTAAAAGACAGAGAGTTCGGACTCATTTAGCCAAGTTGGGAGCAGATATAGCATGCTTTCAGGAATCTCATTTGACGGCTGAAGAATCTGTAAAGTTAAAGAGAGGTTGGGTGGGGGAGGTCTTTTTTTCCCCGGACGATGACAAACGTAATGGAGTTCTCATTCTCTGTCGCAAATCCCTTCCTATCAAAATGTTATCGCAATATATAGATAAGGATGGTAGATGGCTATTTGTTAAATTAATGGTGGGTAATGCTCCGGTCTCTTTGTTGAATATTTACGCACCCACAGCTGGAGATGCCTCCTTCTGGTCCTTCCTAGCCCAACAAATCACACAATGTTTTGATGATAATTTTATCCTTACAGGAGACCGTAATGAAATACTTGACCCTTTTTTGGATCGAAATTCATCCATCCCCTTTGTTCCTCATAAAACTCGCAAACTTTTCATACAAATAATTGAGCAACACAAGCTTATAGATGCTTGGAGGCTTTGCAACCCCACATTAAGAGAATACTCTTACTACTCCCCGACACACCACACTCAAACACGATTATATTATATTTTTGTATCCCACAATATTTCTCAATCATTGGATCTATTTTAATATCTGATCACGCTCCCGTCACTATCCAACTTGATGTTTTACAGAAACCCAATTTATTTCGGAAATGGCGTTTTAATAATGCCCTACTTTTAGATCCAACATTCACGTCCTTCTTTGTTTCTTTTTTTAATGAATATTTCCTCTTCAATCACTCAGATACTTTGCCTTTTCATGTGGTTTGGGACGCCTTCAAAGCATCCGCTAGAGATTTTGTTATTAGATATATCTAAAAAAACGGAAAAAGGCACAAGAAACCACCAACGCCCTCTTGGCCAAAATAAAGAGATTGGAGCATTCTTACTACTCTTCCAAATCGAAAGCTTGTTTGTCTGATCTTATAAATGCTAAATTTCAGTTTAACAAAGATACAACTAATAATGCTTCTGACTTTTTTCTGAAATCTAGTGCAAAGTTTTATGGGGGTCAGAATAAAGCTGGAAAACTGCTAGCTAATTATTTGAAGGTTAAACACAACAAACTCAATATAGAATCTATTTTTGATAACAACCATACATTGAAGTTTAAAGATGAAGATTTCCTAAATGAATTTCTCCAGTTTTACAAAACACTGTACATGTCTGAAACTCTTTCTTCTGATCATTCTATTTCTCAATTCTTTTCTAATATTCAACGCACTTCTGACACACGCCCAGATCTTTCACTTTTAGAATCTGACCTTACGCAAAAGGAGCTTCTTACCGCCTTGCAAACACTCAAAAGAGACAAGGCACCCGTCCCAGATGGTTTCATTGTCGAATTTTTCACTCACTTTGCACATTTACTTATTCTCAAATTACATATCCTCATAAATGCTTTCTTAAACTCAGGTGAATCTTCTGGCTCTTTCTCAGACGCCCTAATTTGCCTTACACCTAATGATGGCAAGGACATCATGGCAAAAGACCGCTACTTTTATGAACCTGGCAACAAAAGCAAGCAGACAAGGGTGGAGCGACTGTAGTACAAAGTAGAGTTGCTTATGAAACAGAGTGTTTGAGACTCCTTGCTGATAGGAGGAACTACAGCGTACTAGGACAGGATCCTACTGAGGATATTAAGAAGGAAATCACATCAATGGTGGAGGAAGCCATTCAAAATCACTGGATCACAGAGAAAGAGGGAAGGTTCCTCTGTCAATCCAAACCAGTGACCCCATATTTTTACACTTACCGAAAGTTCACAAACCAACAAGGCCCCCACCAGGGAGGCCGATTGTTTGGGGTATGGGGTCACTTTAGGAGCTGTTGTCACAGTTTTGGGATTTCTTTTTCAAACCCATTGTTCAATCCAGACCAGTGTATCTTAAGGACACGACAGAGGTTTTAACACTACTGGATGATGTGGAATTCGATCCCACACAAGATTTCTTGGTAGGGCTGGACGTGGAGTCCTTATATACAAACATACCACAGATGGAAACATTAAGGGTGGTTGAAGATATCTTGTACACTTTGGACTGGGAATATAGCACGCTCAGACCGTTCATTCTACACTTGGCAGAAATTGCCTTAACCAGAAACTTTTTTGAATTTCAGGGGACTTACTACCTCCAGACCCATGGGACCTCCATGGTGAGTGTTTTTACTCCTAGCCTAGCTGGGTTGTATATGGGTTGCTCAAAGAAAAGAGCGTCTAATTGCCACCGCGAGGCACTTCTTGAGTCTAATGAAAAAACATCTACTGAGAGAACAGTCTGTGTGACTACATTCAACACAGCATCGAACGACATTCAAAAAATCATTTTGCGAAATTGGAGAATCCTAAATTCTAAAGGACTTGCCTTTGAGAAGACCCTGTTTTCATTTAAGAGGAGCCAGAATATCAAAGATATTATGATTCATACAAGACCTAGAAAAATCCGAAACAGGCAAGAGAAAGCAGGGGGAGAGCATCAGAGAGGGTTTCTTCCTCCAGTCCCAGGGCACACAAGATGTGGGATGTGCGATGTTTATCATTTAACAGTAGATACAAAAAGTATAGACATAGGGTTGACCCACCCTTGGGAGCAAAGGAGTCATACTAATTGTAATACTTCTTACGTAATTTACTTGTTGAAATGTCCCTGTGATCTACTGAACCTTGGTATGACTACTAGACAGGTAAAGACAAGAATCATGGAGCACAGGTCGACATTTAGATGTCAACGGACAACGAGTAGATTGATCAATCACTTTAAAGAAAAGAAGCACTCGGCTGAGGACTTCTTCTGGACTGTGATAGACAAACCGAACATGAACATGAGCAGTGGTAATCCGGAAAGAGCACTTTTTTTTGCGCAAACAGAAATGGATTTATAGGGTACATAGTTCTATCAGGGGATTAAATGATGATATCCCTTGGAATAGCCTCTATAATCCTTGAACTGCCATAGATAGGATTTCTGCATAACACGACGTTATCACCTATGATACTAGATTTAATAGTATTAAATATCAATGGTCTTCTCTTTCTCTTTTCCTCTGATTCTGGCCCTAACTGATAGGATAAAATAAGACTTCTTAATCTCTAGTGCGATAGGTAGAAGACCAACCTGCACTCTGACTACATCTAGGGCCCTTCTGTGGAGACAGTCTCATCTTACCCGATTGTGCCTCTCTTGGTTTTAAGTAATTGTTGTTGTCCTGGTTTTGTGTGTGGTTCCTAGTAATACTAATAATAGTAACCACTACAAACCTAGCATTTACTAATTAACTTTTTCTCTTGTTCCTTACCACCATGACTTTGTTATGTGGCAGAATGAGTGGGTGTCTGGAATTAATTATTTTGTAGTCTGGCTACTTTCTTATTACAATTATTGTGCCCGAATGGTGGAGAGTTGTTGCAACATTTAAATATATATTTACATTTTAACATCTATATATAATAAATTAATAAAAAATGGAGATACTTTATCTCTACATAACTAATTTTTTTCGCTAGCCAGCAAGTAGGGGTGGAGAGGGGGCCTCGAACTGGGGTCCTTCAGTTAAGCACCCTAGCATGAGCGCTCTAGTGTTTGTTTGAGATGCCTGAGATGCCAGTGGGTCACGAGGGGCGATGCACCGTGAGGGGCGTGTCCTGGACGCCCTCAAGAGAATCAAGAGAACGCCAGTGCAGTACCCTACACGGCGGAGCAGGAGAGATGAAATACGTCTGCTAACAGCTGATCTTGAAAGCAGTAAGCGGGGCGCAGGGGGCTTATTGAGGAGCTGCGCACGTAGTTGTTAAATTGTAATACTACAACTGGACTACAAAATTCGTTATACGGGGGGCGTTTGACCTGGGTCCAAAGTCGATCACACAGATTTAGTCTCGCCTGCATTTTGAGATTAGAGTAGAGGGATATATATTTTTATCTATTGAGGCAGTTTTGTCTCACTCCACCCGAGAAAGACACAACTATGGGTGGTGGCACAACCATGGCTGTGTTCCGTAACACGGATGGCCCTTGGTTAAAATTTAAATCTAAATAGGAGGCAGTTTTGTAGGGTAAAAGTGTACAAACTTAGAATCATCAGAAGAGTAAGCTAACGCTGGGCTCGTCAGAATAGAACTCCTACCATTGTGCAACTAACATTATTTTATTTTATTTTATTTTACTATCGCATTCCTTTTCCTTACAGAGAGTGTATGCAGGCAACTGTTCTCACTCCCCCGCCATTTCAAGTTTACAAATCTAATAAACTCGGTAAGTGTGGTGTAGTGAACGGTGCCGGGTTCACTTGTGGTGCTCTGAGTAATGTTGGTTATGTTAATGTACATAGCCGCACCTCCTGATTTGAAAACGTTTCTAATGGAGGTCATGGCTGTATGTTAGAACATCTATTGAGCATTAAGATTGGAAGCAACCACCCTCACCCTTCTCTGAGGGGAGGTGTGAGTATGCTTCTGTGGAGATTTTTATGTGTGTTTGGGTATGTTTCACCGTATCAACGATATTTGTTGTGAAACATAGTGGGATGGAGAACATTTCACTAGTAATATTTTGTTAATTTTTATGTTGTTTTTAATCACTACAGGTTCCTCTCTAAAGGCGAGGGGCTCCACTTAAGGTGATATTTCCCTTTTTTCCTCTAAGTTGGGAGGAGGAAGGGTCTGCACCTAGGAATTACAGTGGTGAGAAGTCCTGAGGAAAGCCGGGGTATTATTTTGAGCAAGCTGAAACATGTCGACATTTATGCAGAGTGGGGGGGTTGGAATCTCATTATAAGCTCTCCAACCAACCACCCACATTTCTTGTTTTAAATTCTGGACAGGGTACTTAACATTAAAATTGTAATAAGGATTCCCTGGTACCAGTTTTATACCACTTGCCATCATTTGTTCTGCACTGTTATCTCACCTGTGATTCCATTTTCACATTTTTTGTTGTTTTGTCTTCCCCTCCCTATTGCCCCACCTCCAGCGTTTGGCTGGCGCGGAGGTGTGTTAGCATCCCTATGACGAAGCATGACACAGCTTGCTGTGTGTGAGGGCAGTTTTACACACACTTATCCATCTCCACGTAGTTTTTCAATCCCTCTTCTTTTTGTGATATTTAACTATTGAGCCAGAGGTCGAAGAGGGTTTATCCTCTCAACCCTCTGTACTTTGTGTGTTTTGGACTACTAGCAGCCAATCACAGTGAAGCTCGCGCACGCGATTTAGGCTCCGTCCAGATATCGAAACTTTTATTTTTCTAATTTCTCAGCAACTACTGAACGGATTTACACCATTTTTGAAAAAGGTCGCTTTCTGACCCAAGCACTACCTTTCTGCCCAATTTGGAGTAATTCTGTTCAGTAGTTTCGGCTGTAGCCTTGCACAATAGATTGGATAGAATACCTAGGGCCTAGGGAACAGACAACAGAATCGACGCACTCCTATCAAGGTGGGGAAAGAGTGGGGGCATGGCAGGAAGACAGAATGAGAACCACGTCTTGGAACAAGAAAAAATAGAGTATCCCACAGTTATCAACCTCACTGACAAACCGATTTGACACTGGTATAGCTTATACGGCGCCTTAGGAACAATTGCAAATATATCAGTTCAGGATAGTATTGAGTTACGGTGCTGTAAGGTGAGGAGAATCACCAACCTCCCCCAAAGTTGTGGCCAATGCCAACATAGAAATTCACAAAATCCTCAGCACACGTCTGTAGAGTAATATTAAATACCAATGCAAGTATACACAAATTATTAACACAGTTTCAGAAATCTTCTCTTTCTTTTATTCTTTTCTTTCTGATCAGCCAACACGTGTTTTATCGCACAAACTGGGAAATCGTCCCGCGACTTTCTCAAGGCTGAGTAAACAAAAAATAAAATTAACAATGGCCATTGTGACACCATACATAAAACTGGAGTGCACAAACTCAATTTAAATATAAATGTGACATAATGTGCAAAAGCATGCACATGGTGGACCTATAGTAAATGATACTGACTTTGTGAGCATCAATTTGTGAAGATAAACAAACTAATCATGCAAGAATATTTCATATTAAAAAACTCTAAATCAAGGTGATGGAGAAAAACCTAATGATTAAAAAGCTCCCAAAGCCCCAAACTGTATAAGGGCATCTAAACCAAGCCACAAATGCACAAGACCAAAACCATAAAGAGTCACCTTGGCCGTGTATGTGAAACCCTTCTCTCATTATTGTCAGTACATAAATAAAGCCCTCAAAGACCAAAAGGGGTGATCACTATCTCACACATCTCGCCAACTACATCCATCACCATTGTGAAATTTCTTCTAATAGGGGGTACATTCAATGTCATTGGTAGCAACCTATGCGGCAGTAAACAAAAAAGTACAGTTAAGAGCCTGTCAAAATTGTTCCTCTTGATCAAATATATTCCCAAAATAGCTTTATGTATCATGTCACCACCTACTTTCCATGTGGTGATAATTCCATCCCATACGCTTTAGACTATGAGTGAGTCTAGTATCCTTGCTTCGAAGTGGGCAAATCCGTAATTTTCAGTAAAAGCACCCCTGTGATGAGAAAGAAAAAGCTCAGATGTGACCAGCTTATCTGACAATAAGTGCTCACTTTGATACACTTTCTAAAATCATTACTAACTGTATGGTGCTCGAGCAAGACCCACAAGTAATAGATCCCTTAATTCAAAACAAATTCCAGCCCCGTTTGAACTCTGGTCGCAAGCCCAGAAACGTACCACTCTGCGAGGTAGTGCAGCCGCAACTAGATCAGTCTATCCGTTCCTCGAGTATGAGAGCCAGCAATGAGAGTTTCCAGCTGTTATATACCTGGAGCTATGATAATAGTAAAAGGACTAACTCTGCCTAAACATGGTAGCCACCTTGTAGTGTGAAAATGTAAATTCCATATACTTAATAAGTCATTTCAGACTAACCACAGTAGTTCTTAAACTAATCACATCCAGCGTGCGAATAACATAACCCGATTACCTCAATCTGTGAATCAGATAGCTACAACAAAATCCGAAGCATCCACAAATCGAATATTAATTCTTTAGTGATATTAAAAGTCAAACTTCCAACATATGAGTGTGTGCATTAAAGCTAGGTAAAAAATATTGATTCATAACTCGATTTGGTCATCACAATCCAACAGACCCACAAATCCTGTCTAATAGACTGATACATCATCAGACGGCACCATTGACTAGAGTGTTCATGAAAATAAGCATTGCTAACTGTCCAGACAAATGCGTGTTGAATCAGTAGCTGCTGTGAGAGCTTGCTAATAAAAAGCGCTCATTGTGAATGAAACCTTCCATATTCTAGGCATGCAAAATTTAAAATCGACTGGCTTAAGCGTAAAGCCTCCAAATCACAAATTCTACAACCTCATTGGAGCTATGTTCAAAATACATTGTGTTTCTACATCTCCTGGACGAAGTACAAGTATAACAGTGTTTAAAAAACATATGAACCAAATGGCTGGAATTAACGGTGCATTTAACAGGGGGTCGCATATATCAAATGACATACCCAACTCATACATGTCATATGTTAGAACAATACAGAGGCAACCAAAACAATATTTGTGAAAACACAAAGCAAAGTGTTGCAAACGTATATGCACGTGACGTAATCTGCACCTTCCCTCTTCGGATCAGGCATGTTATAACGTACACACTATGACAAACATCATTTATCTCCCCAGAAAGTAATGAAGCTCCTGGTCAATATTGAGCCCTGTCTCCATGCTGCGTAATCTGAGAATCCAAAAGGTTTCACGCCTACGTAGAGTCAATTCCCTGTTGCCCCCTCTAGGGTGCCTCAGGACTTAGTCAATGCCATAAAATGTGAATACCCTATTCCTGGTCTGCGTGGGACATTGTGCTATGTGCGCAGCAATGGGATACCTACTATCCTCTTGTTTGACCTCTCTCATGAGGTCCCCTATTCTCTCACGCAGAGTCCTCATGGTGCTGCCCACATACATTTTGCCAAATTTGCACTCGATCACGTATACAATATACTTTGTGTAGTAGTTAATTTTGGACCTAATCTTATATGTTTTGTCACCTGGGTCCTTATAAAGTGTCTCCTTACTGCTCACCCACTTGCATAGAAAAAAACCTGCCTCACTTTTTTGGATGTGGAACTTTTTGTTTCCAACAATAAAATTGAAAGCAGACTATACAGGAAGACTGAGGCATGCAATAGTGTGTTACATGCCACTAGCACACATCCCAAACACCAGTTCAATGAATCTCCTACGGGGAATTTATACAAGCTGAGCGTAATTGCAGTACTGATTGGGACTTTGCGGGTTGCCTCAATAATATGGGGGACAGATTTGTGCGCAGGGGTTACAGCCAAAGAACAATACATAATGCACTGAGCAGGATTTCATGAGTAGAAAGACAACAAATACTTCAAGATAGAGGCAAATGAGGGTATCCTAAAACTATATGGCTTGTCACAGATTACAATGCACTCAACATGACACTCACCAAGAGCATGCGAAAACACTGGCACCTATTGTGTGCTGATAAGACATTGGAGGCTTTTATCTCTTCTAAACCAGAGGTGACATTTCGTAAGGGTAAGAGCCTCAGGAATTTACAGCTATCCGAAAACGGGTACTCAGAGAAATTGGCTATCATCACAGGGTCTGGGTTTCTACAAGTGTGGACGCTGCTCTGCGTGTAGATGGGCATCAGATAAAAAGAAGGAGTTTTCTGGCCCCAACCGCCGAACTTACAAGATAAACACCAACATAAACTGTGTGAATTACTCGATCGTTTGCAAATGCCAACTAAAGTATATTGGCAGCACTATTAGGGCCCTGAAGGACCGCATTGTAGAACACGCCAGGGTGGTCAAACAGGCTGACACTAGATACCCTGTGGCAATGCACATAATGGATTGTCCAGGTCAGGACGGCCACATATCCTTCTCTATTTGTGGATTTGGCACCGTACCCAGACCCGTGAGGGGTGGCAATAGAGAACTTTTATTGAGGAGGAGGGAAGCAACTTGGATTATGTGATTGAGAAGTGTTGAGATGGGCTTGAATACAGACCATGAATTACATTACTTTTTGGGGGGGTAGCACTCGTGGTCCATTCTTGTGCATCATTTCACCAGGACATAGTATGTCTATGCTACTGCATACAACACTACTCATCTGAGCGCGTCACTACCCCCGTTTTATCTCCATCTCCAACATGGCTCTCCTATGCTGACCGATCTTTCCTCTACTCTCTTTCAACCTTTTACCATTGTAAATGCTAGAAGTAATACATTGTCAACCTGCTCTCTTGCTTACACGTCTAGACTGTTCTAAGAAATGACGAACTATTGAATTATGTTATACTTGTTACAACCCTATTCTTACTTCTAATCTGGCTCTTCTATGATGACTAATATTTATTTACTCTCACAATGTCAACAGTTCATTGGCAACCTGCTTTTCTAATCAAACGTGTAGACCTTCCTTAACAAACTTTCATATTGTATGAATATGTTATGTATGTTCCAATACTTTGCTTTTATTCAGGCATTGATTTATATATTGCAAGTCTCAAAAAGTAAGTTCTCAAGATAATTCGCACAACTGTGTCTGTAGGTTCTGTGAGTGTCTAACACCGTCCTATGATTACTCCTGCTTGCACTTCTTGTCCTAGAGCATTTTGGACACAATTTCACGAGATTTGGACTGTATTCCCTCGACTTTGCTTCACTGTTGCCATAGTTTAGCACTGGTTTTGACCTCAATATAACTTTTTATTACTCATTAACTCAATACTACATTGGATTTAACTTATATTGTGGAGCTTCACTGCTCTAAGATGGCCAACAATTTTCTTCATACTATAATGCATCTGTTTCATAATTTGTAAATTGGACATTAGACAGAATGGCCCCTCACAATGTATTTGTGACCATGCACATACCCCAGTACGTTGGTATATGATCCTTGATACACTTTAGGTTCAGGACTGCACCATCCACTTAGCTTTTTGGAGGCATCAGTACTTTCAAACATTAACTTTACTCCATTTCAAGAAGGCTGATGCCCTTTCTTTGATTTGTTAGAGTAAGCAGGTGTAGTCCTAGGACTATGTCTATGGTCTCTCCAGTATTTAGATGGGAACCTCAGCAGTCCAAACTCTTCCTTGGGTTCGCCGGAGGCAGCCCTGCTACTGAACAGAGGTAAGCGCCTGTGTTAGGATACCCGGTAGCACTCAGTGGTGGCATACTTTACACTCCTGGGACACGCCCCCTTAACTTGGGGGTACGCTCCCTAATAGTTTTACATGGGGAGGACATATATACTGATTGTAACAAAATCCCTATCTTCCCTTTATTGCGTTTAGGGTTAGTGTTTAGGCCAGCAAAGACTTGGTTGCTGGCAAGAGGGACTCACTTAGCCCCCAAAGAGTGGTTTTACTATACCATGTCGTCATTCTTCATGAAGGATTTGTGACTTATACACACAAAATTCAAACTTAAGGTAAGTGGAACTTCCTGTTGTCAGCTATGAATGGGGTGATAACAATCCCTTACTTAAGTGGGGTGTACTCACAATTGTAACTGGGACGTTTCTGTCTGCCTTTCTCATTTATCCCCAGAAAATAATTCTGGCTTACACTAATTCTTGGACACAGTAATCACTGTTGCCCTTTACTGTGCTAATATCACGGGAGTACTAGAACCCATTGCGGGTTGGAAATACAACCGGAACTGAAGTTGGTTTCCCTACAATAGCTTTCCACAATTATCACTATTCGCCAGTCCTAGTGGATTCGTTATTTTAATACCACAACATTTTCTTCCCTTGTACCTTTTCTCCATATAGGCTCCATACAAAGAGATTAGAGTTACTTCTTAGATTATAAATATACTTTTTCATGAATCTGAGGCAACATTGAAGAGGTGCTGTGTTTCTTAAACCACTTTAGAAGAATCACTGTTAAACGTTCAGTGATCGGATGTCACTAAATAAGTCATCAGAAATGTGCTTATTTTCATTTGCTGACAATATTTTGTTTGGAATAGCGATCACCTTTTAACTGTACAAGTCTGTCTAGAGACAGCAATAGTGATATGTTTTAGTAAAACAGCATGGGTTTAGACAGGCTTGAGGACTATACTTGAGCCGCTCTTTGCGAGAACCACGTATCCTCCTGAGGCGGAAGCCGGGAGTTATCTGCTTTTTTAAAAATTGTGTGTCACTATTACTTGCTGATTTTAATAGCACTCACCCTTTTCTGGCACCTCAGGACTCTGCTCCTTGAGCTCACCGCACAGCGGATTTAGCGCTGGTTGCGGACCCGAGCACCAAACAATTCCCGCCGCCATTGCCGTCGAGCCGCGAGGCCACGCCCACTTTGAGGCCACGCCCCCCCGCCCTTCCTTCCCCTTGATAATATGTGTATTCACCGTACGCGTAGCGGACGGGCGCAGCGGGCGCGCTGTTTGCGCGCCGAAGGCGCGCCTAAGGCAAGCCCGTCTACGCCCGTCATCGCCAAGACATCGCCTCTCGCCTGTCCCCCTGCTCAAACTCCACGGAATGTTTACCGATATGATAGGGAGCGTCTCCTCGCTCTGAACTCGGCCCAGAGATGTGACAAGCTAGTCGGCTGCCTTGGACAGACTGGCCTACAATGTAAGTCCTGCAACTGTGACACACCCAAATCCTGCTTATCTGGACACAAAGCCAGTGTGCCAAAACACACTCCCCTCACGGTCCTCCAGCTGAATGTCAGGTCGCTTGTAAAACACCATCCTGAAGTTAATACTCTCTTAACTGACGAGAATCCGGATATTCTATTTTTATGTGAATCCTGGCTCCAGGACGATCTGACCAGCATCCCGAGCCTTACGCTGCCGGAGGGCTTCTCTATGAAGCCTATCAATAGAGACACTAGGGGAGGTGGTATAGCTGTCATATACCGAACGCTATACACCTGCTCTTTTATGAAGGAAGACATCGAGGGGTGTGAAAGTGCTCGTTTTAAAATCACTACGGGCCCCCACTTTGCCCTCTCCGGGCTCTACATCTATCGACCTCCGGGACCCACCTCTAAGTTTATTGAGGAACTTCAAGAGGTGGCTCATGCCCTAGTAGTGACCTCGCCAAACTTTACTATACTGGGAGATCTTAACCTCCACTTCGACTCCATTTTAGACCCCACCATCAAAAATCTTCTGGCGGATTTTACAGCCTTACAGTTAAATCCACTTATTCATACCACTACACACTCCGCTGGTCATTTACTAGACCCTGTCTTCACCAATATCCCGGAGGCCAGGGCTGACCCACCCAAACCCATGGGATGGACTGACCACTTTCTTATCAGATTTATGATAATGGTAAGAGAATTGCCCAATAAAGAAGTGTCTACCTCTTGTCTTAAGAGACCATGGCATAAACTACAAACTGGTGACCCTCTCACCACTTTAGGAGAATTCCATCACAAAGCCACTAAGGATATCAACATGTCCTATGCTGCTTTCCAGGACGGGATTATTAAAGGACTTGACACCCTTATACCAGCTAAATGTACTAAAGGACGTAGCTCCCCCTCCAACCCATGGTATAATGAAAATCTGAAAATGATGCGGAAAGAGTGTAAAGTAGCTGAGCGTAGTTGAAGTAAGGAGTACAAAGACAGGGATAAAGCTCTTTACCTGTCCAAATTAAAACTCTATCACAAAGCCATACGCGCTGCGCGCGCGTCCTTCTACGCAAAAGAAATCATCTCCAGCACTAATCCTACAAAAACTATTTTTAAATTGGTGCAAAAACTTCAAAATTGTGGCAATCCAGCCTCCTGTATTACCTCCACACAGCAGTGTGAGGATCTCGCCGTTTTCTTTATAGATAAGGTGAGGAAAATTTATAGTGCCTTCTCACAGGATTTTCCCGACCTCACTAACCCCGCTAATCCACCTATCAAGGGCACTAGGCTGTCACTCTTACCTGAAATTTCCCATGACGACCTAGCCAAACTTTGTAGAAAGGTTAAGTCCGGCTCCCCTTCAGATCCCATGAGACCGGCCCAATTTCTTGAGTCTTTAGATTTTTTTCTCCCTTCCCTGGCCACGCTACTCAATCTCTCCTTTTCTTCGGCTGTGGTCCCAACCTGCTGGAAATAAGCATGGGTCACCCCTATTATTAAAAAGCCTACTTTAGACCCCACAAAGTTGGAAAACTTTAGACCCATCTCGCTGCTCCCCTGGGTGTCTAAGCTAGCAGAAGCCCACGTGAATAACGTCCTGTCCCACCACATCGTCCAAAACAACATCTTGGACCCATCTCAGAATGGGTTTAGGCCAGGTCATAGTACCAAGTCTGCCCTTTTGTCTACCACCGAACACCTCCGGAATATTCTAGATGCCGGTCAGAGTGCTGCGCTGATTCTGCTTGATCTCAGCGCAGCCTTTGATACGGTTTCCCATAACATCTTGCTAAAACGCCTTGAGGCTATAGGGATTAGTGTCCTCGCCCTTGACTGGTTCCGCTCATTCTTGAAGGACAGATCCTTTCGGGTCTCAGCTCCTCCTTTTATCTCCTGGTCCCACTCCATCGGCCAAGGAGTCCCCCAGGGCTCTGCACTCAGTCCATCCCTTTTTAACCTTTATGTGCAGCCTCTCTCGGCAGTGGCCAAAGAGTGGGACCTCACGCTGGTGTCGTACGCTGATGACACGCAGCTGGTCATCACTCTCGCTGAGGGCCCCTCTATTTCGGCCACGAGATTTATTGATGGCCTGGCTGCAGTTGCCCAGTGGATGACGGGCAACTGCCTACAGCTGAACGCTGGGAAAACGGAGGTGCTGCTCCTCGGAAAAAACTCCAGTTATTGGAGTGATCACTGGTGGCCTTCCTTGCTGTGCCCCATCCCATCACCGAAAACTCTGGTGAAAAACTTGGGTGTATGGCTGGACTCCTCGCTTAGTTTTCAGACCCACACAAAGAAAGTGGCTGCTACCTGTGTGGGCCTGCTGAGGAGCCTCAACCCAATACTCGGTTTCTTTGATTCCAAAACACGCCAGCTAATAATCCAATCCATCATTCTCTCCCGGTTGGATTACGCCAGTGTTCTATTTTGAGGCGCCAATAAAGCAGAGATAGCACGGCTGCAACGGGTACAGAACTCAGCGGCAAGGGCCGTGGTGGGCCTCCCCCATAGGTGCTCCGTCAGAGCTACTATCCAAAGATTACACTGGCTTCCTATCGAATCTAGAATTCAATTCAAGACCCTCACTATTGCTTTTAAAATTCTTAAATCAGAATGTCCTGAACTTCTACGCCCGCTTTTAGTACCTTACATCCCTCAACGCAATTTGCGTTCTTTAGGTCAACACCTTGTGACTGTTCCTCGAACGAAACTCTGTCGTGTTGGGGGCCGCTCCTTCAGAGTTCTGGGGGCAAAACTTTGGAACTCTCTGCCACCGAACATTCGCTCCCTGAATAACTTGTCCGCCTTGCGGAAGGCAATTAAAACTCATCTGTTCCCACTGTCTTAGGCCTTCTGTCTCTCCCTCCCCTTTTCCCTCAGCAGGTATTTTATGGTTTTTAGCGCCGGGACGCCTCGTTGCTGGGGCAGCTGTTCGCGCTTAATCAAATTCATAACATAACATAACATAAACATACTGTCACAAAGGGTAACGTACATCTGATGTTAGTGATGGATATCTTTTACTCCCAACTTCTATACACATGTTTGTTTCTTAGCGCTGAAGAAGTCGCTGCGCACAACAGTTAAGAGACACGAAACACGTGTTGTCTAAGGATCTCAAGTTTAAACTGAAGTGACTGTTTTAACAGAGGGACAAGAGTGTTTTTTATTATTGTCAATGATACATAATATATACTGTTGGCATGTGCAAGGGACTGTTGTTTTGGTTTCCAATTTAAAAAAGCACATACACCCACTCACAGACCCACACACCAACTCACACACTCACTCACCCACCCACTTACACACCTGCACAACCATTTACACAGCATCTCTAACACACACAGCCACTCACAACCTGACTAACAGAGATTGAAATTGAAATTAAATTTATAAAGCGCAGCATATACCCGAAGGCGTCTTGGCGCTATACATGAAATTTGAGAACATGCAGAACATAAGGAAGGCCGCGCTCAGATTTAGAAGTTTTAGGGGATTTGTGTAAATAGCCATGTTTTCAGGTCCTTCCTGAAATGGATCAAGGAGGGAGCTGATTTTAAGGTGATGGGTAACGTATTCCACAACCCAGCTGCTGATCTAAAAATGCTCTTTCCTCCCCAGGTACCTTTTTAAAAGGGGTGATTATCACTTTCCTAGCTGTTCCGGACTGCAGGGTTCTGTTAGGAACATACCACTTCAGTTTATTTCTAAACTGTGTAGGTCCAAAACCGTGCAATGATTTAAAAACCAGGCATAAGACTTTAAACTGACATCTCTGTCTGACTGGGAGCCAATGTAATTTTCTTATGGCTTCTTTGGCAGAGACATTCTTTGGAATGTTCAAGATGAGGCGTGCTGCCGCATTCTGTACTATCTGGAGCCTGTTAAGCAGGCCTGAGTTGGTGGTAAGGTAGAGGCCATTGCAATAGTCCAGACGGGAAAGGACCAGGGCCAGGGTTACAGTTTTTAAGAGATCCTGTGGTATAAACTGATTTATTTTGTTGATTAGTCTAATGGCCCCGAAAGAAATGGCTGTGATTTTTTTGTTAATTTGGGCCTTGAATTTAGGTTCTTTGTCTATGATATTACCTAGGTCTTTAGTTTTAGCTACGGGTGCAGGAAGCACTCCGAGTACAGGTGGCCACCAATTGGGTGTCCAGAGAGAGGGTTTATTAGCAAAGATGATGACCTCTGTCTTAGTTGCATTCAATTTTAGACAGTTGACATCCATGCAATCGCTCTCATTCTTCATGCAGTTCTTAAAGGCTTCGCCCTGGTGTTTTTCTTCATTTGTTAAAGACACAACGATCTGTGTATCATCAGCATAGGAAGCTAAGACGAAACCAGCTTCTTTTATTATTGAGGCAAGTGGTGCAACATATAAATTAAAAAGTGTGGGGCTCAGGGCAGAGCCCAGTGGAACTCCTCAAGGTAAAGAGAATTGTTTAGAGGTTGCTGATCCCATTGCTACGTTAAGTTGCCGATTGGTTAAAAAGGATTTTAGGAGTTCAAGTGACACAAATCCACTCACAAACCCAGACAGCGATTTACACACCCACTCAAACAACCACTCACAAATCTACTCACACACCCATACACCCACTCACACACCCACCCAGTCACAGACTCAAACAGACACTCACACACTTACTCACACATCCACACAGCCACTTCCACTCCCACTTATAAAAATATAAAGACTTGGTGCATTGCATTTATAGAAAACCTACAGAAGATACCCTAATTTTAAAATGTATATTTTAAAATATTTAATAAGAATGAATGTATGAATAAAATGAAACTTTTGAGTAAAATCGTAATACCATTTATTTATTTATTTATTTTTTAAATGGTGAAATTCACTAAAAACAAAGGTTACAGGGATGTTATAGTTAATAAATAGCATAAAAAACAGAAATTCACTGAAAAAAACAAAGGTTACAGGTAGATTATAGTTAGGAAATAGAAATAAAAAAAAGTGGAAATTCACAGAAAAAAACAAAGGTTACAGGGACTTTATAGATAGGTTCAGATTTTACACCCACAATCCATAGAATTTCAGCAGTTGTAGTTATAGTTATGTCAAGTAACTATAACTCATGCCCTAAGGTAACTATACCCCTTGCCATGCACTGCTAATTACCACACATTTTAAAACACTCATTACATCTTGTATGACATCATTGATATTATCATTGCAACATTTGCAGTTAAATTATTGATGATAAAACTGTGTGTGGCATAGGCATGAGTTATAGTTACTTTCAGGCATGAGTTAAAGTTACTTGAGATAACTCTAACGATAATTGCTGAATTTTTATGGTTTTGTATTTGTAAAATCTGAACATAACGTATTATTTATTTTATGTATTTTACATGCTTAATGTAATTTACATTGCCAAAATTCTCCTGAAAATGTGTTTCCATTTGTGTCTTCATTTTTGATGATTATGTTCATTTTGAGCCGGACACTAACAAGTTTGCGAACCTTGTAAATTGAGGAATGCGGGCAGTATCATTCCATTGCCATGATGTTATGCTTGGCTTTTAAAGGTGATGGAGCATGTTTTTCACTGTTACAAGCTTTGCAAATATTGCTTGGTTGATACTTGGAGCCGATTATATTTTGTTTCTGGAAAGCAGCATCCCGGACTGCGAGCTTTGTTTGGGACTACGACGCATTATTATTGAATTTTCAGCAGGTTCTGCACCTTCTGCTCAGCACCCACCCGAGAGGTTATGCGATTGGAGGAACTGCAGGACAGCAGTCTTCATATATATACATATATATATGTGTGTGTGTGAGTGTATATATATATATATATATTTTCTCGTTTCCCTCGAGTATTCTTTGCCCCTCCTGACCGAGAGTTGTGTCATTGTTTGGACTCCTCGAGCCGAGTCCTATTAATTATTCAAAAAGGATAACAACGCCATGTGCGATTTTTAAATTTTAGTTCCTGCCGCCACCAAACTCGTTTCGACTGTAAGCAAGACTGTTTACAGTCGAAACGCGTTTGGTTGCGGCAGGAAATAAAATTTAAAAATTGCACATGGCGTTGAATAATTACCTACTGGCGGTCGCCAGTAGGTAGTTATAGTTAGGACCTATTTTCCATAGGAAATCTGCAACATTCTATTCCCAATAAGTCTGGCGCCGGTTGACGAATCTTCGCAAAATTTTCCAAACTTTTGGCCAGCTCAGGTCCGCTCCTATCCTGAAAGTGTCGTGGTGATTCGTCAAGCGGGGGCTGAGAAAAAAGGGGGGTGCCAAAACGCATTTTTATAGCGCACTGCTCACCCGGAGGGTCTCAAGGTGCTGGGGGGGGGAACGCTACTGCTCGAACAGCCAGGTCTTGAGTTGCTTCCTGAAGGCGAGATGGTCTTGCGTTGTCCGGAGGTGGATGGGGAGAGAGTTCCATGTCTTGGCTGCCAGGTAGGAGAAGGATCTTCCTCCGGCGGTGGCTCTGCGGATGCGGGGGACGGTGGCAAGAGCGAGGCTGGCGGAGCGGAGCTGGCGGGTGGGCTTGTGGAAGGTCAGGCGGCTGTTGAGGAACTTGGGGCCCAGGTCGTGGAGGGCCTTGTGTGCGTGGGTGAGGAGTCGGAACGTGATTCTTTTGTTGACGGGGAGCCAGTGCAGGTCTCTCAGGTGTCCGGAGATGTGGCTGTGTCGGGGGATGTCCAGGATGAGTCGTGCTGAGGCGTTCTGGATCCGTTGGAGTTTCTTCTGGAGTTTGGCGGCGGTGCCGGCGTAGAGGGCGTTCCCGTAGTCCAGCCGACTGGTGACGAGGGCCTGGGTGACCGTCTTCCTGGTCTCGGTGGGGATCCATTGTCCATTAGGGATCTGATGTCGTCTGTGGCTGCGATGAGGGCGGTCTCCGTGCTGTGGTTGGCTCGGAAGCCGGATTGCAAGTGGTCGAGGGATCCGTTGGTCTTGAGGAAGGCGGCTAGCTGTCTGTTGACGGTCTTCTCGATGACTTTGGCAGGAAACGGGAGGAGCGAGATGGGGCGGTAGTTCTTGAGGTCGGAGGGGTCTGCAGTTGGTTTCTTCAGCAGGGCACTGATCTCGGCGTGTTTCCAGCACTCCGGGAAGGTGGCGGTGTTGAAGGAGGCGTTGATGATGTCGCGGAGGTGGGGTGCGATGATGTGGTCGGCCGTGTTGAAGATGTGGTATGGGCAGGGGTCCGTAGGGGATCCGGAGTGGATGGTGTTCATTGTGCGTGTTGTGTCTTCGGTGCTGACTGGGGTCCAGGTGCGGAGGGTGGCGGTGGGGGGCATCGGTTCGGTGGTGGGGTTCGTGGTTGGTGGGCCAAAGCTGTTGTGAATGTTGGCAATCTTGTCGTGGAAGAAGGCTGCGAGGGAGTCGCAGAGGTCTTGCGAGGGAGTGATGTCATTGTTTCCGGCGTCGGGGTTGGAGAGCTCTTTGACGATGCTGAAGAGTTCCTTGCTGTTGTGGGTGTTGTTGTCCAGTCGTTCCTTGAAGGCTGTCTTCTTTGTGGCGCGGATCAGTTGGTGGTGTTTGCGGGTGGCGTGTTTGAGGGCCGTCATGTTGTCTGTGGTCTGGTTGGTGCGCCAGGTGTTCTCCAGGGAGCGGCAGTTCTTCTTGGAGGTGATGAGCTCGTCGGTGAACCAGGAGGCTTTCTTGCTGCCGCGTCTGCTGGGGGGGTTCTTCTTCAGTGGTGCGAGGGCGTCTGCGCAGTTGGTGATCCACTGTGTGAGGTTGTTGGCGGCTTCGTTGGGGTCCGTTGAGCTGGTGGGGGGGTTCTGGCTGAGGAAGGTGGTGAGCTGGTCGCCAGTGATCTTGTTCCAGCTCCTGCGGGGGGCTTGTTGAGGGTGGTGGTGGGTCGTCGTTTTACTGAAGCTGAAGTGGAGGCAGCTGTGGTCAGTCCACTGGAGATTGGTGGAGTGGCTGAAGGTGACGTATTTGCTGGATGAGAAGACTGGGTCAAGCGTGTGGCCGGCGCAGTGGGTGGGGGTGGTTACCAGTTGCTTGAGTCCGAGGTTGGCCAGGTTGTCCAGCAGAGCAGTGGTGTTGCGGTCCTTGTTGTCCTCCAGGTGGAAGTTGAGGTCCCCCAGGAGGATGTAGTCGGTGGAATTGATGGCGTGCGCGCTGACGAAGTCTGTGATGTCTTCGCTGAACTGTGTGCGTGGTCCCGGTGGTCTGTAGACGAGGGTGCCTCTGAGCGTGGTCTTGGGGTCGGTGTGTATCTGAAAGTGGAGGTGTTCGGCGGAGGTGAAGGTTTCATCGGAGTTGGTCGTGATGCGGATGGTGTTCTTGTGGATGATGGCGATGCCTCCTCCTGTCTGGTTGACGCGGTCCTTCCTGGTGATTTTGTAGCCTTCCGGGACGGCGATGGCGACGTCGGGCACTGAGGAGGCGTTCATCCAGGTTTCCGTCAGGAAGGCGATGTCTGGTGCTGTCGAGTCGAGGAGGTTCCAGAGTTCGACGGCATGCCTGTGAACGGAGCGGGTGTTGAGCAGGATGCACATCAGGTGTTTGTTGCTGGGGCTCGGTTTAGCAGGTGCGGTGTTGGGTTGGAGGCCGGTGAAGCGGCAGGTCAGGCAGGTGAAGGGTCCGTGGGTGCGTCTCGGGGTGGCTCGGTAGCAGGCGGTGTTTCGGCCGGTGTTGAGTGCGTGGAGGGTTTTGGCATCGTAGATGTGCAGGGTGTGCTGGCGAGGGCGAGGACCAGGGGGTCTGGTGCTGGGCGCGGTCCAGGCACGGACGGGCGCAGACGGGCTTACCTTTGGCGCACCTTCGGCGCTCAATCGACGCTCCCGCTGCGCACGTCCGCTGCGCGGTCGCTCTGGGGGCATCATAAGTAAGGAGCCGGGAGGGAGGAGCAGCTGGGTGGCGGGAGCGGGGCGGCGAATGGAATCACAGGGGGGCGGGGCCGCAGGGAGGCAGCGGCGGGAAATTCCAAGAAGCAGCGGGCAGCGGGAAATTCCCAGGAGCAGCGGTAAATTCCCAGGAGCAGCGGGCAGCGAGCGAAGGAATCTGCAGGCAGGAGGCGGCAGAGGCAGGCAGGAGCGGCAGCAGTGAGTGGGGCGACCAAGCCCTGTGGAGGGCTGAGCGGTCACACTCTGTGGTCCCCTACGGTCCCCTTAAGTAAGGAGCCGGGAGGGAGGAGCAGCTGGGTGGCGGGAGCGGGGCGGCGAATGGAATCACAGGGGGGGCGGGGCCGCAGGGAGGCAGCGGCGGGAAAATCCAAGAAGCAGCGGGCAGCGGGAAATTCCCAGGAGCAGCGGGAAATTCCCAGGAGCAGCGGGCAGCGAGCGAAGGAATCTGCAGGCAGGAGGCGGCAGAGGCAGGCAGGAGCGGCAGCAGTGAGTGGGGCGACCAAGCCCTGTGGAGGGCTGAGCGGTCACCTTTTCCCCATGCAATTTCCCATAGGACCTGTTGACGCAGCTACAGCCCGAACTGCAATTACACCAAATTTGGTAGAAAGGTAGACCTTGGTTCAGAGTCGTGCCTTTTGCTTAAATGGTGTAAATCCGTTCAGTAGTTCCTGAGAAAATCAAAAGTAAAATCACATCTATATCTGGGCGGAGCCTAACCACACATCTCATGGTGAGATCTGATTGACTGTCAGCACTTCATCCAAGAAGTGTTGGCAGCCATCTTGGGACCAATATACATGATAGCACCTCATTAAAAAGCATTGCAGTTAATACAAGGTTTTAAGACTTTAGTTACATTATAAATCATTTGTTGATGGTACCATACTCATTTTAGGAATTGTGGTATGTTCTAAGGTGATTTTACCATGTGAAAAAGCCTTCTGCTGGGATATCATGAATCATGTTTGAGAGAAAACTATTTTCACATGCTTTTCCCACACAGGTTTGGAAGGTGATCTATAAGCTAAACTGAGAGCATATTTTCTGTAAATTCACATTATCTTTCTTAGTCATGTGAGAATGAAGTCTGACATTCTCAGTAAAACATGTACATCCAACAAGGGCAGCGACTGTCAGTTGATTTCTTTGTGTTCTACTGCAGCTTCCCAGAGTGTTCCAAAGAACAACTAGAGCGCTAACACTCCTACTTATGATAAACGTATGGCACACCTGAAGCCATCTTGATTGGAATAAAGTGGTAACTCTTAAAACATTTCATTTAAAAAGGAACAAAATGAGGGGGTTCATTTTGCCATAGAAATTATAATTAGTGCTGCAGAAAGAAGACATAGGGCACATTTTGAGTGACTTATCAAATCCTCTTCTATTTCATTAAAGAATTCTGACATGCAGACTGAAACCTGCGCTTTCAATACCAGCAGCAGACTTCCCTGGTGAGCAGTAGCTTTACTACAGTGATCTAATGAGCAACTAGAGTGCTAACATTCTGAATTTATGGCAAATGTGTGACATATCTGAATGCCTTCTTCATTGAATCAAAGTAAAAAACTGACAGTATGCCTACTGAGGAGACTGTAGTAAATGAGGAAATTAGGAAACTTCATAACAAGTCTCCCAAGATGGCCACCAGAGATAAAAGAGCCCAAATGTAGCACAAATATCACTGAGATGTAGCCCAAGTATAGCCCAATGACAGAAATCCCAGAGTGTTTTAAAGAACAACTAGAGCGCTAACAGTCTTACTTATGACAAAAGTATGGCACACCTGATGCCATCTTGATTGGAATAAAGTGGTAACACTTAAAACATTTAATTTGCAAAGGAACAAAATGAGGGGGTTCATTTTGCCAAAGAATTTATGATTAGTGCTGCAGAAAGAAAAATTAGGGCACATTTTGACTTTAATTTCATTAAAAAGTTCTGACATGCAGACTGAAACATGCACTTTGAATACCAGCAGCAGACTTCCCTGGTGAGCAGTAGCTTTATTACAGTGATCTAATGAGGAACTAGAGTGCTACCATTCAGAATTTATGGCAAATGTGTCACATCTGAATGCCTTCTTGATGGAACCAAAGTAAACAAGCATTGAAAATGCAATAGGTCTCGCCCTCGTTTAAGTTAAAGCAATTCTGTGTGTAATTAGGTGTCAAGTACCTGATCCAGAACCTGAGATTCCGCAGGAACAGATGAGTGATCCTCAATCCCCCACTCCGCTACCGCGAACTAAGTTCACAACTAGCAAAGAGGGGGAAAGGGTAATTGGGATGACAAAGAGAGACTGCCAAAGACTGCTTCAGCTTCTGTTGGACTGGAGTCTTGTTTGACTTCTTCTGTCTCCTAAAAGATAAACGGGTTATGTAACAATTTACCTTTACTACATTTCCCTCTCCAACCCAGAAACTAACTTAATACCTGTCCTTCTCATTGGCTTGCCTCTCTCTTGTGTTTCTACCGTGGGGCTGGAATTCTACGTATTCTTATTAGACAGTTTTTCTTAATAGAATTCTGTGGAAAAGAAATCTTATCAAACTCTCTCCAACGAAATGTAGGAATAGTGTGTTATCTTTCTACTCAAATATGTTACCTGAACTCCCACTAGTATTCCTTTTATATAAGCCCTCTTCTTTTCTGGAATGGTGCAGTAATATGGATGCTGTACTTAGTAGAGTAGTTGGTAAGTATACTTATATATATATATATTCACTGAAAAAACCATGGGTTTCACACACGTTATAGTTAGGAATTAGCATTTAAAAAACCTTAGAAATTCAATGAAAAAACCAAAGGTTTCACACATGTTATAGTTAGCTGGACATTTCACTCGTAAAAAACCATTGAAATTCCCCCGTTATAGTTAGTTCAGCTAACTATAACTTGCGCGCCCGCAATGCACTACTGATGACGTCACATATTACATCACTCATGACATGGTCAGTGACATCACTCATGACATCACTGATGACATCTCAAATGACATCACTGATGACATCATCCAGTGAATGTGTGTTTTTCTGAAAATTAAATATGTTTAATATATGTATATCTCAAGGTCGATGGAAGAATAAATGAGTATATAAGTGTCTAAATTGATGATTTGTTTTTGAAAAATTGATTGTGTAACTGACTGATTAAGTGTATCTTTATGAATACATGGCTAAGTGAGTAATGTTTAAATGTGTAAATACCTGTATCAGTCTCTCACTTTGTATATAAGTGGCTGCATGGGTTGGTGAGTAGCTACATGAGTGTCTATATAGGTTATTAGTTGGTTTTTTGAGTATCAGTATGAGTGTCTGAGTGTCTTCATGGTTCGGTGGGGGTTATTATGTAGTGCATAGGTGCATGAATGAGTGACTCACTGTTTGTATGTGTTGAAGACAGCATGTGTGTAGGACCGTATGGGTGGATGAGTGTGTGTATGGGTGTGTTAGTGAGTGAATGACTGTCTCAATAGTGTCTTTATAAGTAACTACATATGTTTTAAACTAGTATATATGACTATTGGTGTATATAAGTAAGTATATGTGCGAGTGAGAGATTGGAAGAGTGCCTGTATGAATAAGTATGTGTTTCTATAAGTGATTATTTAAAAGACTAAGTATGTGTAAGTTTCTGTAAAAGTAAGTGTGGTGGTGTGTGTATAACTGTATATGCAGGTAAATGGATGTTTGATTCTTTATTAGCATGAGTGACTATGTGTGAGCAACTCTATGAATGAGTGGCATTGTGTTACAGGATGTTTAGGTGTATGAGTACATATGATGTGTGAGTACATGTATGAGTGACTGTATAGGATTGTTGGTGGATGAGTGGATGTGTATGTGGATCTTAGAATTACTGAATAGGTTGTTGTAACTGTTATTGGTATGTCCATTTTTTTGAAAATTTCAGTCTCTATTTTTAAATGTGTGTATCAAAGGTTATATTAGGGTGAGAGGAGGTCTACCACTCTATCACAAGGATGATGTCATCAGTGATGTCATTTGAGATGTCATCAGTGATGTCATGAGTGATGTCACTGACCATGTCATGAGTGATGTAATATGTGACGTCATCAGTAGTGCATTGCGGGCGCGCGAGTTATAGTTAGCTGAACTAACTATAACGGGGGAATTTCAATGGTTTTTTACGAGTGAAATGTCCAGCTAACTATAACATGTGTGAAACCTTTGGTTTTTTCATTGAATTTCTAAGGTTTTTTAAATGCTAATTCCTAACTATAACGTGTGTGAAACCCATGGTTTTTTCAGTGAATTTGCAAGGTTTTTTAAATGCTAATTTTTTTTTTTTCTTCTTTTTTTTTTTTACATATTTTTATTTTAATTTTCTATCCTTTTTTAAAGACTATGGTTAAATTTTAAAAATTCTACAATATGTTTTTATTTTACATTTTTTTTAAAATAAACAGGTAAAATTTATTAGCAATACATTTTTTCCTTTTTTTTTAAATTTTTTTTTTAGTGCGCGTACGGTAAGCTTACGGTAAGCGTACGGTTTACGCAATGTCTGTAATTTATCTACGCTGTTTGCGTATAGTTACGCAATTTGCGTAGCCGCGCGTACTGCGCGTGGGGAGCGTACGCGTGTACGCTACACGCGCACGTTACGCGGAAGTGTTGGGGAGTGACTGTTATGCGCGAGCGCGTGTCTTTTTTACGCGCATGCGTACTTTTGCCGTAAGCGCACCGTAAGCGTACGGTGGGTCATGTGATCATGAAACACAACTTTTGATTGGTTGAAACTACTTTCAGTTCTAGAACTCTCCTACACCACACCCATTCCCCTCTTTCTGCTTGTGATCCCTTAGGAGAAGGAGCTGGGTTGTCTTTGTGATACGATGGCAGAACAGCAGAGCTCTTCTGAGAGTGAGGCTAGCAGCACTACCTTGAGGCAGAGAGCGAGGAAACAAAAGACCTCTTACGTATGGGAGTATTTTTCTTTTCCAGAAGGCCAGCAAAAGGTAAATGCACCCTTAGTGACTTGTAAGCTGTGTAAGCGTGTACTTTCAAGAGGGAATCCTGACAGGAAGTATTCCTTTGGGAATCACACCATGATGAGACACCTTAAAGATGTACACAGAAGGACACATGCTCGACTTACTGAAGGTAACCCTTCAGTAAATCAACCAAGCACATCCACAGCAGCTCAGCCTGGACCATCATCTGCAGTGCCGAGTCCTTCTTCTGCAGGTCAGGTGAGCCCTTCATCTGTGGGGGGAGCATCTCCTTTTTCTGGTCCTTTGGAAATTAACCCTCGGTTTGCGAGGGTTGAAGTACGGTGCGCCACTTGTCATGATCTAATTAGTTATACGGAGTCCAGTATTTCCCTAGTGAACAGTAAAATAGATCAGCACACTTGTCGTACCATCTAATATTCCCAATATTTCTTTCCTCTGTCCCTGCATGAACACAACGGCTCTTTTAAGAGCCAACCTTACCTTTCATCTATTTTTTATATATGTTTTTAAAAACTTTTTTTTTTTTTTTTTTACCGTACGCGTACGGTACGCGTAATTTTTTTTTTTTTTTTTAAAAACACTAAAAATCAATTATCACATTACAAGGTCCTTGAGAGACTACAATTAAAAACTGAAAATGTGATTGTAGAGAAGTGGAAAAAAGGGACCATGATATTATTGACTTACCATACCCACTCAAAAAAATATTTATTCATTTAAATTTTTTTTTAATTGCTTTAAAAATGGTTCTAGTTTTCGAAAAATGTCTATCTCAATCTGAAAAAAAAGAAAAAAGTATTAATATTTAATAAAACATTTTATAATACAGTACACATATTTACATATTTTTCAAAAAATATTTTTGCCTTTTTTTTGCTGTTTTCAGAATATATTGCATTTCACTATAAATTGTGAAAGCAATTGCATTCATCATTTAACAGCAGGCAAAAAAAAAATTAACAATCTCAAAGATTGTTTTAAAAAAGCCCACAATCTCTTTTTGCATAAACATAACTTTATAGAAATGCATAATATTCTTAAAAAATATCATCTAATATCAATACTTATTTCTTTAAAATACCGTCTGATATTTTTGTTTCAGAAGTATAATCACAATAATATATCTCAAATAACTCCACAATACATCGGGTTCCATTTCCTTTAGGCCAAATAGTAATTTTAAAATTCTTTTTTGGTTAAATTTCCAATGGTAATCCAATAAAAATCTAAAGTTTAAATTGTACAGATGTCACCGATTCTCTGTAACATTTTGGTTTCCGAAAGATTTATTAATAATTAAATAAGTCCACAATAGAATTGTTTACCTTTCCGCATGGCCAAATAGTAATTTTTTAAAAATCTTTTTTGAAAAAATTTCCAATGGCAATCCAATAACATTCCAAAATTTAAATTGTGCAGATGTTACCGATTTTTTCTAAATTTTTGGGTTTCCAAAGTTTCCTTAAAAAATGGAAAAATTCCACATTACAATTGGTTACCTTTCCATTAGGCCAAATGATAATTTGTTAAATCTTTTTATTTGTAAATTCCAAATGGTAATCCAATAAAATGGTAAAATTGTTTTGTCCAGATGTTGCCAAATCTCTCTAAAATTTAGGTTTCAGGAAGATTAGATAGGAATTTGCTAAATCAAAAGGCAAACGTTGCTTAAAAATCAATTGGGAATCATTACATAGTGTCCAGCCTTTTTCACATTTAAGATAAACTGTGTAATGACCAGAAGTTACAGTAGGTCCATCATGGAAAATTATTGCAACTGTTACAAAAGTTTTTCCTGAAATTGATAATTGCTGTCCTGTAAACTTCTTTATTAAAGTATCCAATTTTGAACCATCAGCTCTACATCGTTGCATCATTAAAATGACATACTGTCCGTATTCCTTTAAAATTAACGTTGAAAACATGTCAGATTTACACTCACCGCATTGCATGCTATGATTAGCATCTTTAACTAATTTAGCAAAAGTGACTGTTTTACTCTCTGGCAATGTTAAATAAATAAACCTTTCATTATCAACATTAGAGCCACATATATTATAACAGTTTTCACAACTATGTTCCCATTTATAAGAGAGACCAAATAAATTTTCAATGGGAACCCCTTCTTCTTCCAGTACCTGAAGAAAATACATCAAGAATTCCTGTGCGTCTTGCTGTACATTTTGAGAAAACTGTGTTCGTCCTGAACATACATCTAAAAGTTTTCTAATTTCAGTAGCACTTTCTATTTGAGTTTTATCATTACTCAGCTTTTCAAAAAGGAGACTCAGCACAGAACAGAATCTTTTTCCCTGATTTACTATTATCTGCAAACTTTCCAGATAAAATGCAACATTCAGCACTACATTAGCGTAGCAGTTGACACCAGAGCTATTTTCAAAATGACATCCTACAACCTGTTCTTCATTTTCCTTATTCTTTTTGCTTGCAATTACATCACTCCTCTTTTTTTTCCTCCTCTCTACATCTTCATTACAGATATTCTCATTTCTCCTTTTACGAGAAACTACACGTTTCTCCAACACAGGATACTGACCTAAATGAGGAGCATAGCTTCTTCTTAATCTATTATACTCCTTTACACAATTTGTATCAGCACTAACTTTTGAATCATCAAAGTCTATCATGAATAAACCTGATAATGTTTTCACTCGTGACAAAGCAACATATGCCATACCTTCTTTGAACACAGTTGAACCAATGTTCACAAATGCACAATCTACAGTCAATCCTTGAGACTTGTGAATAGTTACAGCATATGCTAGCGAAAACGGAAACTGCTTCCTACGTACATATAAGTCTTTCACAAGCATGAAACGAACTGAACAACGACAAATGTCTTTAACTTCTTCTATCTGATCAAATTTTATTTTTAAACATTCAATTCCATCTTTTTTCTGATAATTAATAAAACCCACAACTCTTCCCATAGCTCCATTAACTAAACCTTTTTCAACATCCAAATTTCTCCTTAAAAATACTCTACAGTTCATGCAAACATATAGATTTTTTTCTAATCCAGCTGTTTTGGAAATGTTCTTCTCTAGTGAATCCAATTTATTTTTCAGTGTGCCTGTTAATGTGACAGTAATTCTTCCATCCTCAATTTTGTTCACTGCTTCCAATTTCCTGATATCTTCCTTTTCCAATTTCAAAAGCTCCTCATTGAATATTGAGCATTCACGTAGAGTTGGCATTAAGCAGATGACACTTTTGTTTTCTGCAATGTTCTTGTATATCTTCTCTGCAACTATTTCTTCCTTTGGAAATAAATTATGTAGCAGCCGACTCTGTAATGCTTTTTTGCCAACTTCAGTGAGTAGTCCAATTCTGATATCTTTCAGAATACTTCCATATTCTTCATCGTTTGCTTGCCTCATATTAGTAGTAAGTTCCTTGTACTCAAAGAAGGGCCAAATATTTGTATTACCGATGCTTCCCAATGACTTCTTCGTGTCTTCATGTGTCACAGTATTAAACACTGTTTGTCCTTTAACTGGAGTAAGTTGCAAAAGATCTCCAAAAACTATGACGTGTTTTCCTCCAAATAACACGTCATAGTCTGTCTTCAGAATTTGCTGCATTCTTAAATGCACAAAGGCAAGCATTAAGTTTGATACCATGCTCACCTCATCAATAATGAGAACTTGCATCTTCTTCAATACTCTTGAAACTTCCAAGCATGCTTCTCCAGTTAGCTTGTTGTATTGTATTTTGTTCTCATGCTCCACTGGTAACATTAGCAAACGATGTAAAGTGATTCCTTTTATGTTATATGCTGCTAACCCAGTTGGAGCAGTAACCACACAAGACAAAGTAGAATCCGTTTTTTGCTGTAGGTAGCTTCTGATGACTTTTATTAGGAAACTTTTTCCAGTTCCAGCTTGTCCGCTTACATACATCCTGATTGGATGAAATGATGTGCATGAGCACTCTTTTTTTTCATGTAGAAATCCGTGATCAATTTTGTTTCTGATCTCTTCATAAATTTGTTGCTGCTCTTCGTTCAGTTGTCTTTCCAAATTTTGTAAGTCTATAAATTCTTCTTGAGCTTGATTCATAGCCGTTTCCACTTCATTCATGGCTATTGATGCTTCATTTTCAACGATTGGTTGTCCTAGGGGATCTTGACTGAGTGTTCCTGAACTTTGGCTGTCCTGAGAACTGTCTCTAGCTATTTCTGCTGCAATTGTAGTTTCCTGTTCAATTTCTTCATTTAACATTTGCAGATAAGTTGTGAATGTATTGCATTGTATGCTGTCTTTGCAAGCATTAAAAGAATCTTCATAGCTTTGAAATTCTCCCAGTAGTTCATCCTCTGTACGCCATGGTTTAAACAGCTGTAAAAGAGCCAAGTAGTAAAATTCCTTTTTGTCAGTAGTGTCGCAACTCAGCTTCCGGTGATTTATCAAACTTCCTTTTGTTTGCTTCACCAAACATCCTTCCTCACCAATGACTTTATATTTTCCATTGTTGATGTCTTCTGTGGCTTTCCGTGAAAAAATGTAGTTCTGCAGCACTTCATAGAGACACATGTTCTCAAGATGATGACTTCTTTTTGGGTAATATGTGTCCAACATGTTTGTTTTCAAAATATCTGTACTTTCTGGGTCGTTCTCGGCCAAATATTCAATTTCTCCAACAGATTTCAGTACCCGATTTCTCATTGCTGCAAGGCCTAAACTTGCCCAAATTATTCTTCTTGATTTCGAGTAGAGACTTGCAGAAGATAACCTATCTGAACATTCGTAGGATCCAATTTCTCGATGCGATAACATCTTCAAACTGAAACTGTACAGCTTCTTACTGACAGTTTTCTCGTGAGAAATCTCTTCCCACATTTCCTTCAATTCTGTTTTTTCTGATTTCGCAATGTAAGACGTTACATATCGAGCAACAGCAATGGAATTGTCATCTACATACTGTATATCCATGTTAGCGTTCCACATGGAAAAAATCACTGGGTTGTAGTCATTTATATTTTTTGATTCTTCTTTTCTTTTAAGGTTGTAGGTATTCTTAGGTGATTTTCTTGTGATAGTATGTCTCACAGATGACATAAAACTGTTAACTCTTCCATTTGAAAGAACAGGTCTAGGAAATCCAAATCGACATTTAGTGTAGTATTTATCTTTGCTCTTGTATTTCCGTCGACAGTATTTTCCACACCGATGACTTTGGAAACGTAAAACTTGCTCCTTTAACTTTTTCTCTTCTGTGCTTTTTGGTATAGCACATGTTGCATATTCTTCAATGTAAGATAACATTGCTTCATCAGTATCTGTTCCAAACTTTGGGGCATCCTTGATCCACAACAGCATATGAATATGAGGAGCACCTCTTGCCTGGTACTCTTTTCTCCAAAAGAAATCCACTACTTCTCCTAGAGGTGGATTTTTTTTATTGCAGATGAAGGACATCATAGCCTCAAATCTATGATTGAAATATCTGCAAACATTAACCGGATCCAATGAGCACAGTTCTCCTGCTGTCTTGTATTCGATGTTTTTAATGTTTGAATTTGCCTCTCGTAGAAAATCCAGTAAATCATCCCAAGCGTACTCGGCACAGCTTTGGGTAACGAACCATGTTGGTGTTCCTAAATTCCGTAACATGCATTTTAATTCACCATGGCGTCGGTACCAATATTCATTTGTCCCACGCTGACAAGCCATCAGATTGATCAGTTGTGTTTCCAAATGATCATCTCGGTGCTGCACTTTCTCCATAAAATCCTTAGCAGACACATTTTGCAAATGTACTCCACTTTTTAAAATGTGATTTACTGCATAAGACAATGCAGACAAGTCGCTTTCAAATAAAAGATGGAACAAATAAGGAATACTTTGTCGAAATCTGGGATCTTCAGCATATAGTCTTGTAGTCCGATACTCAGAAGCTGGAATCTGTTCCGGACATTCATCGTATCGTCCTCCTTTTCCTTTAGGAAACAGCTGGGGAAAACATCGAGCTTCCAAGCTCTCCTCCCATACACTCACGGGAGTTCCTTTTGCTTTCTTCATCTGAAATAGATCAATATTGTCTCCCATAACTTCTTTTGAATGAAGAGGATGTATGCTAAAATGTTCATAAATTTCTTCTTCCTTTGACTTGTCCACTTTTTCAATTTGTCCAGTTGGTGTTTCTGTGTCTTCTTGTAAATCTTCTTCTTCTTCTTCTTCTATATAAATTGATTCATACCATTTGTTATTCCTTTTCAAATACAAATTTGCTCTTTGTACTTTCCGTACATCTACCAGCTCCTGCCAAATCTTCTTATTCTTTGTAGGTACACCATTAACCAGAATAATTAATGGTTCAGTTTCCAAAGTATCCGCATCAATAGTTTCCATATTTTTTTTCAAATCCAAGGGCAAATACACCACTCTACCTTTTAAACCTCTCAGTAAATCTGAAGGAGGTAATTTACCAGTTTTGGGCTCCATACGTACTATGGTCTGGAACGGATGAACACATTGAATGAGTATAGACTCATATGTATTTAATTCAGAAAGTTCAGCAGGAATAGCATCCAATTCTAAATTATTATGTACAGCTCTGGTCGGCATTCTATTTTCCTCTAACTTGTTGTAACAGTATTTACAAATACGCTGATCTTCACCCAATTCAAAACAATTTTCAAGAAATATATATGTGGCAAAATCCATCCACTTATAATTATCTTCATTTTCACTCTTTCTGTAGAGATCAACATTCCTAGTTTGTTTTCTATAATGAGTTCTGCGGCAACAAATACAAGTAATATTTGGTCTTTCATTAGAGATTATTGCAAATTTTGTTATGTGATCATTAAATGTCTTACTTACAGAGGGTTCTACATTCTCTTCCACTTCTTCCTCATTTACTGTGTCCTTCTCTGCACTGTTTTGTTCAGGACCAAAGTAACAAAACTGAATTTCATCAACAACCTTCTCTACATCTGATACCGTTCCACGGAACAGAGCCCTATTCAATTCATCTAACTTTATTGCTGGACTTTTAGCAAAATACAACCGTCTCACAAACTTTCTCATTTCAGTATGATGAACAGCCAGCATCCTAAAATGATGGAAAACACTATTACACACTTTTCTACATAGACAAGCCAGAGAATGACCCTGCAAACCAGTATTCTCTCTCACTCTGCATGGATCCAGACTTTGAAGCACCTTAATCTTCTGTTTTACACTTTTTTTACTATATTCTCTTAGAAACTCACGAAATTTATCAATAGATTCCTGACGCACAGTGCAAATACTACTACAATTCCAAGTGTACACTGGGGCTTTAGGACATCTCCCCATAGCCTCATCCGCCATCACTTGTACCTCATCTCTTGGAACCATTATCTCCTTCTCCATTATGCAACCATTTTTCACTTCATAAGCACGACCTCTGGTGTCAATTGCATACAGCAAACTATTACTTTGAAAATAACTCTCTTCATTAAAAAAAGGTTCACTACTTGAACTATGCATCCATTTTCCTAAAAACACTTTAGAAAAGTTTGTTCTGTTCACTACTCTTTTCCTTTTGCTATGTGATTTCAGTACATTAACCATTTTGTCTAATGTACGCATCATATTCAAAATTAAAATGAATAGTTTCCTTTTTAATTCTAATGCCTTTGCTGCAATGGCTTCAATTTCTTTTTTTCTCTTATAAAACTTAGCCTTTTGCTTATATTTCTTCACATCCTTTATCAAATTGGACATAACTCTTCTCTGAAACATTTTTCTACGTATCTCTTTAAACGCTGTTTTTCTGTTTAAGTTAATCTTTTTAGTTGCAGAAGGTATATTTGCATTAACTAAATTCTCAATTTTTTCCTGTCCTTTTCGATTGAAATCATTCTTTCCAGTACAGACATTTTGTACATTTTTCCTTTTTTTGAATATGTTCTTTAGAAAAATTTTTGTCTGCTTACCAGAAGATTTTTTTCTTTTTCCCAACATGAGCATCTTCAACTAACTTAGGTCCTCCAGTTGTCTTCAAATATAGGTGTTTTTTGTGGTCTTTTTTTACTCTGGATTTTGTAGGCATCTTAAATTTTGTTCACTGCTCTTCAGCAATACCTGAAAAAAACTAAAAAAAAAATCCTTTATTTTATTTAAATATATTACTACATTTGTTTTCACATTAGTCACAAAACGAAATTTCTTTGCCAATTTGAAAGCACACTTACTACTCTTTTTTTTGGCAAGTGATAATCACTTTTACAGACTGACACATTATGAATCCACTTTTCAGATTTTTTAAAAAGCACATGTCCAAACTGCTTTTTCAGACCAGCACCATTTGTAACCTGGGTGACTGCCTACACTCCAGCAAGGGCAACCAGCCTTAGTGATGCGGAATGCATTTGCATTACTGACTGAAACCTCAAACCCCACTCGCTTGTGAATACTGTGCATGATTCCACATGGTAAGCAGCTGGGTGTGTGCTAAGAGTCTGCTTCTGCACCAAAAAATGGCTCCCCCTTTCCTTCTAATGCAACTGTGAAATCACCAGAGCAATACGCAATAAATCTCTGCCTGTAATTTCTCTTTGCACACAGAGTCATGTTTTCACATTAGTCACAAAACGAAATTTCTTTGCCAATTTGAAAGCACACTTACTACTCTTTTTTTTGGCAAGTGATAATCACTTTTACAGACTGACACATTATGAATCCACTTTTCAGATTTTTTAAAAAGCACATGTCCAAACTGCTTTTTCAGACCAGCACCATTTGTAACCCGGGTGACTGCCTACACTCCAGCAAGGGCAACCAGCCTTAGTGATGCTGAATGTATTTGCATTACTGACTGAAACCTCAAACCCCACTCGCTTGTGAATACTGTGCATGATTCCACATGGTAAGCAGCTGGGTGTGTGCTAAGAGTCTGCTTCTGCACCAAAAAATGGCTCCCCCTTTCCTCCTAATGCAACTGTGAAATCACCAGAGCAATACGCAATAAATCTCTGCCTGTAATTTCTCTTTGCACACAGAGTCATGTTTTCACATTAGTCACAAAACGAAATTTCTTTGCCAATTTGAAAGCACACTTACTACTCTTTTTTTTGGCAAGTGATAATCACTTTTACAGACTGACACATTATGAATCCACTTTTCAGATTTTTTAAAAAGCACATGTCCAAACTGCTTTTTCAGACCAGCACCATTTGTAACCTGGGTGACTGCCTACACTCCAGCAAGGGCAACCAGCCTTAGTGATGCTGAATGTATTTGCATTACTGACTGAAACCTCAAACCCCACTCGCTTGTGAATACTGTGCATGATTCCACATGGTAAGCAGCTGGGTGTGTGCTAAGAGTCTGCTTCTGCACCAAAAAATGGCTCCCCCTTTCCATCTAATGCAACTGCGAAATCACCAGAGCAATACGCAATAAATCTCTGCCTGTAATTCCTATTTGCACACAGAGTCATGTTTTCACATTAGTCACAAAACGAAATTTCTTTGCCAATTTGAAAGCACACTTACTGCTCTTTTTTTTGGCAAGTGATAAACACTTTTACAGACTGACACATTATGAATCCACTTTTCAGATTTTTTAAAAAGCACATGTCCAAACTGCTTTTTCAGACCAGCACCATTTGTAACCTGGGTGACGGCCTACACTCCAGCAAGGGCAACCAGCCTTAGTGATGCTGAATGTATTTGCATTACTGACTGAAACCTCAAACCCCACTCGCTTGTGAATACTGTGCATGATTCCACATGGTAAGCAGCTGGGTGTGTGCTAAGAGTCTGCTTCTGCAAAAAAAAATGGCTCCCCCTTTCCATCTAATGCAACTGTGAAATCACCAGAGCAATACGCAATAAATCTCTGCCTCTAATTCCTATTTGCACACAGAGTCATGTTTTCACATTAGTCACAAAACGAAATTTCTTTGCCAATTTGAAAGCACACTTACTGCTCTTTTTTTTGGCAAGTGATAAACACTTTTACAGACTGACACATTATGAATCCACTTTTCAGATTTTTTAAAAAGCACATGTCCAAACTGCTTTTTCAGACTAGCACCATTTGTAACCTGGGTGACTGCCTACACTCCAGCAAGGGCAACCAGCCTTAGTGATGCTGAATGTATTTGCATTACTGACTGAAACCTCAAACCCCACTCGCTTGTGAATACTGTGCATGATTCCACATGGTAAGCAGCTGGGTGTGTGCTAAGAGTCTGCTTCTGCACCAAAAAATGGCTCCCCCTTTCCATCTAATGCAACTGTGAAATCACCAGAGCAATACGCAATAAATCTCTGCCTGTAATTCCTATTTGCACACAGAGTCATGTTTTCACATTAGGCCCTTAAACGAAATTTCTTTGCCAATTTGAAAGCACACTTACTACTCTTTTTTTTGGCAAGTGATAATCACTTTTACAGACTGACACATTATGAATCCACTTTTCAGATTTTTTAAAAAGCACATGTCCAAACTGCTTTTTCAGACCGGCACCATTTGTAACCTGGGTGACTGCCTACACTCCAGCAAGGGCAACCAGCCTTAGTGATGCTGAATGTATTTGCATTACTGACTGAAACCTCAAACCCCACTCGCTTGTGAATACTGTGCATGATTCCACATGGTAAGCAGCTGGGTGTGTGCTAAGAGTCTGCTTCTGCACCAAAAAATGGCTCCCCCTTTCCATCTAATGCAACTGTGAAATCACCAGAGCAATACGCAATAAATCTCTGTCTATAATTCCTCTTTGCACACAGAGTCATGTTTTCACATTAGTCACAAAACGAAATTTCTTTGCCAATTTGAAAGCACACTTACTGCTCTTTTTTTTGGCAAGTGATAAACACTTTTACAGACTGACACATTATGAATCCACTTTTCAGATTTTTTACAAAGCACATGTCCAAACTGCTTTTTCAGACCAGCATCATTTGTAACCTGGGTGTCTGCCTACACTCCAGCAAGGGCAACCAGCCTTAGTGATGCTGAATGTATTTGCATTACTGAGTCCAACCTCAAACCCTTAAACTATTCTTTTATTATACCAGTACACCTTAATTTATTGTGAAAACATAGTCCATATTATTTTACATTTTAAACAGGTGTATGATGGAGATGGTTCAAGGGCGGGGCCCTTATTTAACTTTGACAGTTATACGTTGACCTTTACAGAATCAGAGGTGACAAACGCTATTCTTCAAATGACAAGTAACAAGGCGCCGGGACCTGATGGAGTCCCGGCTGATCTTTTTAAATCAGATATAAAACTCTGGTCCAAAATCCTTTTTAATGTTTTTACAAATGCGTGTCAACAGGGCCTCCCACTAACGTGGGCGAAATCGGTCATCGTTCCTATTTTTAAAAAGGGGGACAGAGGCGACCCGAGCTGCTATCGACCAATTTCTCTTATAGACTCCTCAGTGAAAGTTCTTGGGAGGATCGTCCTCGCCCAACTAAATGGTTGGTTAGAGGAATCTGGAAAACTCTCTATGGTCCAGTATGGATTTAGGAAAGGGATGGGCACCATAGACCAATGTTTAAACCTACAACTTTTAATTGGTAAATACACGGTGGCCAAGAAAGGAACCCTGCTGGTCGCCTTTATGGACTTGTCTTCGGCCTTTGACCGTGTCAATAGATCAAAACTATGGCCCATGCTTCTTGCACTTGGTGTTGACAAAAACATCGTCCACTTTTTAGCGGACCTACACAGAGAGTTAATAGCTACAGTTCGTTATGATCAAAAGGGTAATTGCACAAAAGATATACCCATATGTTATGGGGTTAGGCAGGGGTGCATTTTGGCACCTCTCCTTTTTACTTTGTATATAAACGATTTAGACAATACTCTTATCGCCACATGTAAAGATATCTCCCGTGCAGGGAAATATTCAGTCCCTGCCCTTTTATATGCTGACGATGCCGCTCTAATCGCCAGAACGGGAGTGGGCCTCCAGCGATTGTTAAACTCATTCGCTGATTTTATGAAGGCTTTGGACCTATCTGTTAATTTTATCAAATCACATGTCATGGTTATTGGCCCTAAATCCGCAAAATCCAAAACTTTTTTATGTGGGGGCCATCAATTATCCAGGGTCTCTTCTTTTCCTTATTTGGGCGTTCTTTTTGATGATCGAGATTCTGGGGCAACCCAAATACAGGCTAAAAAGATTGTGTTTTCAAGAGCAACAGTAGGCGTTCTGGGCTTTGCAAGAAAACTGGGTGCCAGACCATTGAAGGCCCTTATCCAGGTGTACAAAGCAAAGTGTCTCTCCATAGCCTTGTACGGAGCGGAGGTCTGGGGTATTAACAACGCCAAAAGCATTCAGACTGTTGAGGATAGATTTTTTAAAAATCTCCTCTCAGTCCCGATCTCTACCGCTAATTATATTGTCCATCAGGAACTGGGCATCGGTTATCTTGAAGACAGTATTGCTCTGGCCCCGATACTCAAATGGATCAGCGTTTCGCTTAACCCGGATTTACACCTGAATCACACTATTTTGAGAGACTGTCTCTTGCTTGACCATGGTTTGAATATACCCTGGTTGAAATATATTTGGACCCTGGCGAAAAAGCTTGGCAGACCAGAGCTGTTTCTTTCCCCCGAGACTCTGGTAAAAGGTGATATCAACTGGTGCAAAGAAACTCATAGGTGCATATCTACCTTGGTAAGGGAAGAGAAGGAGCTGGTTAAAGGTTCCGTTAGGAGCCATCAGCTCTGTAAAACAACACCTTTTATGGAACCTTATCTCGGATATGTAACAAATCCAAATCACCGTTTTCTTTTAACCAGATTTAGATTGAACCAACTACATCTATTGATCGGAGTTAAGATAGACTGGAAAAGGGCGTTGGACCCTGGCCCTTGTTCCTGTGATAACTTTTCCCCCCAGGACATTATACACCTCTTTTTCTTCTGTGAGCACTTTATTGACATCAGGAAACATTTTTTAATCCCAATTTTAAGAGATAAAGGCTTTGTTCAAGTGAGACCTGCTTTTCTGTACCTACAGCTTTTAAACAATGTCTGGGAAACTTTCAATATTGCAAGTTTTTTAACTGTGGTAATTCGTACCTTGAAGAAATGAACTGTACCCCTTTTTTTAATGTTTTTATTTCATCAGATAATGACACTTTGTAATAACAATTGTTGTAATGATGTTTCTTTTTAAGCTTGGTAATCTCCTAAAAATGAAATCTTTGTTTTTAATATGTATTTATTGTAGTATGCTTTTATGGTTTGCACTTAAACCGAATAAAGACTTTATGACTGACTGACATTATGAATCCACTTTTCAGATTCTTAAAAAAGCACATGTCCAAACTGCTTTTTCAGACCAGCACCATTTGTAACCTGGATGACTGCCTACACTCCAGCAAGGGCAACCAGCCTTAGTGATGCTGAATGTATTTGCATTACTGACTGAAACCTCAAACCCCACTCGCTTGTGAATACTGTGCATGATTCCACATGGTAAGCAGCTGGGTGTGTGCTAAGAGTCTGCTTCTGCACCAAAAAATGGCTCCCCCTTTCCATCTAATGCAACTGTGAAATCACCAGAGCAATACGCAATAAATCTCTGCCTGTAATTCCTATTTGCACACAGAGTCATGTTTTCACATTAGTCACAAAACGAAATTTCTTTGCCAATTTGAAAGCACACTTACTGCTCTTTTTTTTGGCAAGTGATAATCACTTTTACAGACTGACACATTATGAATCCACTTTTCAGATTTTTTAAAAAGCACATGTCCAAACTGCTTTTTCAGACCAGCACCATTTGTAACCTGGGTGACTGCCTACACTCCAGCAAGGGCAACCAGCCTTAGTGATGCTGAATGTATTTGCATTACTGAGTCCAACCTCAAACCCTTAAACTATTCTTTTTTTATACCAGTACACCTTAATTTATTGTGAAAACATAGTCCATATTATTTTACTTGTTCCTCACATTTAAATTTCTCCCAAAACAGAAATTAATAAACACAACTTCAACAAAAAGAATTGCATTTCTATTATTCATTTCTTAATTTACCATATACATCCCCTCTCAAACTCTAAACTCACCTTTAAAATTAGTTAGTTGTGAAAGAAATGTGGCACTCAAACAGCAGATTATCAGAGCCAGGATCTCTGTTCTTTACACCTCTCTCCTCTCAGCAGAACCAGATAATGGCAAACTTTCCCTCTCTTTTTCCACATATATACATGTTAATTTCAAATCTCAGTGCTTCCCCCTTTTTTTCAAATGTAATCACACATTTCTATTGGTTGAAAACCAACCCTTTTCCAAAAGTACCCTTCCCCCAACTTGACTTCTGCCTAGTACCCTTCCCCCAACTTGACTTCTGCCTGCTACCATAGCAATAGCTCATGGAACACTGCTGTGTGGAGTTAGGTCAGAAGTTCGCCAAACAATGTTTCAATTCCACAGAGCAAGAGTGCTTGACTTTTCTAACCTAACAGCAAATCCATAGTACTGTTCTTTGGTAACACATTTTTCTGTACCAATACAAAACATGCTTCTATAAATTTACACATACAGACTAGTTTTTAGTGTAGAATGGTATGAAACAGCCAATTAGTTCTTTTTTTAAAAAAAAAATATGTATGCCTCCATTTCCAAACTGTCTTTCATTTCTTTTTACCATTCTACTGAAATACACCTCCTGAGTGCATCCAGATCTCCTTTGAAGATGTTCACAGTGTGGATTGTAGGACACAGCTATGTCTTCTGGAGTGAAAAGTTTGCAGAGAAAACAGGTATGGTGAGAGACCTTGCTTTGCCAAATGTAGACATTAAATGGATTGGTCAGAGAGGGTTAAAGTGGCACCAATTGATGCCATTGGTGAAATCCTTCATGCAAAACCAACACCCTGACCTCATAATAGTGCACTGCGGTGGCAATGACCTAGGCACTTTGACTGGGGTAGGTCTGGAAATACTTATGAAGGACACCTTTGCACAACTGTTTTCACTTTTCCCTAAAACTGCCTTTGTGTTTTCTAACATATGCCAAAGGCAAAAATGGAACTGGTCCAATCATTTCTGTCCACAGATTGACAAAGCAAGAAAGCACGTCAACAAATCTGTTTCTGCTTTCCTCCGTGACTATGGTATGGGTTCCATTTACCACAACAACTTGCGTTACGACATGCAAGACATTTATAGAGGAGATGGTGTGCACTTCAATGATGAAGGGAACAGAGTCTTCCTCTTGAACCTTAGACTCTGCATCGGTACTTACTTGTAGGTACCACTTAAAAATCACTTCATAAACACAACGGCTCTTTTTAGAGCCCCCTAATATCTAAACACTTAAATCTGCATTTCATTTCTTTTTTTTTTTTTTTTTTTACCGTACGCTTACCGTACGCGTACCCCGCGATTTTTTTTAAAATCCATAAATGTTTTCTTTGTACTTTTCTGTCCTTCTTTGACCCCCTTACAAATGTTAGGGGGTCTGTAACTCTCCTCCTTGCCCCCTTTTCTTGTTATCACTCTTTTTTTTCTGAGTGAAACACACGAAATGGCGGCCGCCGCTTCCTGGTTTCGGCCGATTCGAATGTTTACTAAGATCTAAGAGCCAATCAGAATCGTGCTCGCGCACGCCACCGTACGCGTACGGTAAGCGTACCGTAAGCGCACCGTAAGCTGGCTCAGATATATATATTGATTTAAAGGCTATTTTCTCAGAATCTACTGAACAGATTTACACCAAACCTACAAAAGGCACTTCCTTGACCTGAGGACTACCTCTCTGCCAAATTTCTAGTAATTCTGTTCAGCCGTTCGGGCTGTAGCCCTGTCTAAAGGTCCTATGGAAAAATGCATTGGAAAACGCGTTTTGGGACCCCCCTTTTATCTCAGCCCCCGCTTGACGAATCCCCCCGAGACTTTCAGGGAAGGAGCGGAGCGTAGCGCCCCACCTACTTTGAAAAATTCGCGAGGATTCGTCGACCGGCGCCAAAGTTATTCAAAATAGAATGTTGCGGATTTCCTATGGAAACGTGGTCCTAACTATAACTACCTACTGGCGACCGCCAGTAGGTAATATATATATATATATATTTGCAACCAAATCCGACTTTCTCCAAATCAGACACCGACACTCGGGATGCTTTCAGCCATCCGGCTTGGGTATTTATTTCCTTTCGTTACGCGTTTCGGGACGTATCCCTTGCTCACACAATCTAATGTGGACCAAACGTTTCCATTTTAAGCAAAAAATACAAGGTCACATGATTAGCTCCTCAATAGACATAAACAGCAGATTATCATTGCCGTGATGCTTAGTTTTTTCCAATACAACGTTGTCTTGACATAGTGCCAGAAATCTCTCTTATATCAACATTTATCTCATTCAAGTGAGTCAAAAAAAATGGATTGGATTTAAAAGTTTACAAATATTTCATATATTTACATATTTACATTTAAATCAAAGCATCCATTAAAAGTAGAGGAGAAAATTCAAAGAGAGTGACATTATCTGACACATAAATAGAGTACTCTAAGTCTCATTTCAATAGTGCATCATTCTTATATTTCCATACTCCAAATCATTTATAACGTTATTACACAAGTCATAATTTAGTCATATAAATTTAGATCCCTTGTCATGATTGAATTGTCCATCTTTCATAATTTAGAATCAACGAAGTTTCCAATGAATAATTCGTTTGTAATCCATTTTGGTAACCTTTACATCCAGGAACCAAGAGGGGAGACAAGGGAAAAGAAAAGACACATAATAATGTCATATTAGGACATACAATTATGGAATAATTTAACAATAGGATTCAACTCTGTGTCAATAAAGTGCTAGTGCTTTGTGCAATTCAATGCTTGAATAAAGTGCTAGTGCCTTTCTTTGTGCAAAAAATCGCAATATTGTCACAATACAGTGCTAGTGCAACAGTATTCTATCTATCACAATAAAGTGCTAGTGCAACAGTATTCTATCTATCAGGGAATCCTACAGAAATTTATAAATTGCGTCCTATGATTATTGTTAAACAACGGTTGTCCTTAAAACGATCATGTTGAAGAGTATGGAAAAAAGGAGCAATCAGTCCATCACTGAATAGTTATAGTTAAAATCAAAATTTAAAACCAAATTTAAAATCAACATGATTGGGAACGATACCTCTATTTTAAATGTATGTGTAGATCTTCTTCAACATTCATACCATGAGGACTTTTTGTGTTGAACATAAGTATGTATTTAGACTCCAGTTTTCTTAATTTCCTTTCCCTATCGCCTCCTCTTTGTTCTTTAGGGACTTGATCAATGGCAAAGTATGTTAGTTCATTAGTATTGCCTTTGTGGAATTCATTTATGTGACGAGCAACAACATAGTTTTTATCATTATTAGCGATTGCCCTAAGATGCTGCAGGATGCGCACGTGGACCATGTGGATGGTGCTTCCTATATACATCTTAGGGCAAGAGCATTTCAAGACATAAACAACAAATTCGCTTTTACAATTAAGTGGCTTTCTTATTTTCCAAGGACTGTTCAAAAGGGGAGACATTATTTGATGTGTATTTTTACCGTGTCTACAGGCCTTGCATTTAAAACATTTGTGGAAGCCTGGGCTTGCTTTAAGCCAACCCCCACCTTTCTTGGCTTCCAAATCAGTTTTAAATAGGTCATCTCTCATAGATTTAGCACGGTTAAAAGTCACCAAAGGGATTCGTGTGACCTTCCCTTTTAGAATAGGGTCCTGCTTGACGAGGTGCCAGTGTCTACTCAGGCTATCTCTCACTCTAGCCTGGTATGTACTGAAACCAGTGATCATGCGGATCTGACTTTCAGTATTCTTCCGCTTTTCTTCAGCTTTTTTAATGTCTGGTTTCAATAATACACTTCTCTCCATATTTGCTACTTTCGATTTTGCCTGTCTTAGCGTTTCCATTTTGTATCCTCTCTGGAGAAATCTGTGGCTCAAGGCTTCCTGGGCCTGCCCCAAAGTAGTAGCTTCGCTGCAGTTGCGTTTCATTCTCAGATTCTCTGCATAAGGGATACTCATCTTAAGTTTAGTAGGGTGGAAACTAGCCGCATGCAGGATTGAATTTCCTGCAGTTGGTTTTCTGAAAGTGCACGTTTGGATTGAATTCTGTGCAATGTACACCTCTAAATCTAAATAAGTCACTTTCTCTGTACTTATTTGCTCAGTAAATTTTAAGTTCAATTTGTTTATGTTTATGCTTTCAATAAACTTTTGTGCTGATTCTCTAGATCCATTCCATATGATAAATAAATCATCAATGAAGCGGATCCATTTAATGACATTTTCTCTCCACTCATTACTGTAGTCAACTTTGAGCACCTGCTCCTCCCACCAGCCCATGTGTAGATTGGCATAGCTGGGGGCGAAGCAGGTGCCCATCGCCGTGCCCTTAATCTGTCTGTAAGTATCACCTCCGAAAAGGAAGTGATTGTTGGTGAGACACAGCCTACACATCTCCAACAGCATATTAGTATGCTGGTAGAGATTAATAGGTCTTGAGTTTAAAAAATGCCTCATTGCCCTTAGACCATCTTCATGGGCAATACTAGTATACAGACTCACGACGTCCAATGTTATGAGGAGATAAGACTCTTCCCATCTTATATTTTCTAATTGATTCAAGAAATCCCTTGAATCTTGAATATAAGCGGGTAATGCCCTCACATACTGTTGTAGGAATGAGTCTAAATATCTGGAGGTTGGTTCAAAGAGACTACCGATGGCTGAGATGATAGGACGCCCTGGTGGTTTATCCTTGTGTTTATGGATTTTTGGTATTAGGTATAATATGGGCACCACTGGGTTATCCACCCTCAAGAACAAGTATTCTAGTTGATTAATCAACCCAATTCCACGCCATCTCGCAAGGTCTTTTTGGTATTTAAGTTTGATTTCAATTAGATTACTGTGGGGGACTACTGAATAACATTCTCTATCTCTCAATTGTAAGGCTGCCTCACAGTTATATGCTTCAAGGGACCACAGTACCAAGTTGCCGCCCTTGTCAGCTTGCCTTACTACTATGTCCTGTCTGCTTTGTATTTTAGCCATCACAGATTGGTATTTTTTATCAAAACCTGAAGCTTTCTTTAAAAATTCTTTGCTAGAGTTTAAGGATATTTCCTTTAAATCTTTTATTACCAGGTCAGAGTATATATCCAAAGTATCTCTAGGGGTGTTAGGTGTGAAACTCGATTTTGGTCTAAAATTAGTGGTAGTACTGTCAAAAACATCTAGACAAAAAAGTTCATCTGCTTGACTAACTTGATTTACCACAGTCATACCTTCCCCTTCTCTTATGAGTTGCTGACATTCAAAAAGTACCTGCATGTCCCCAACATCGAGATTGCCTGGTTCCTCACTGACCACTTGTCTCATTTCCTTTCGATTAGTAGTTTTCATATCAAAGAATTTTTTTAGTTTTAGTTTCCTTACAAACTTGAAGAAGTCAATGCGCGTTTGAGTGTAATTAAAGTTAGTTCGTTTGCAGAAAGAAAGGCCAAGTGAAAGGATTCTTGTTTCTTCATCCGTTAAAACAAGATCCGTTAGATTTATAACCGTTGACTCTATTTCTTCCAACCCTTGCGTTGAAATTGCTTCTTCTTCCCTGATCGTAGTTCCATGGCTACTCCGTCGGTTTTTTCGCTTGCGTAGCTTTCTTTTCTTTGACTTTGATTTTGGAACGAAGGACGTTGGTTTTGAGTCCGGTCCTTGTATAAAAAACCAAACTCCTCAATTACAGATGGGGGGTTTGCCATAGCCAGTGGTTGTAATCCTCCATCTTCAGAAAGTGACTCAACATCTGAGCTTGCTACTGAACTCAGATCCGACATTTCTCCTGGGATGTTGGGTGGGGGTTTAGTCGTTGCTTCTTTACTTGCTGACGTGTGCACCTGTGAGAGACGTTGCTTTCGAATTGTATTGAAGCGTCGTGCAAAAGTGTAGATTTGACCGAGTAGATAATCTTGCCTGTCTCGATGAAACTTAGTAGCTTTTCGCGCCGTTATTGATTGCTCATATTTGGTTAAGCGGATTTTAACTTCAACTTTGAATTTAGTTGTGTCGTCCTCTCCCAGACATTTTAGTAGTTCCGCTTCCAACATACTAATTTCAACTAGAATTTTCTCTCGGTCCCTCACAGCATATTTCACCAAGATTTTCATCATGCATTCAGAAGCATGCGCGTTGTTGGCCGCCCACTCCTTTAACATTTCAGGATCAGGGTTTTCATACGTGGGGGCTGTCAGTACTCGCAGTCCTCTATATATATATATATATATATATATATATATATATATATATATATATATATATATATATGTATATATATATATATATATATAACCATATCTACTACTGCTTCCTCGCTGTTTCTCCTTTCAGTTTTATTCTCTGCTCTGCACTTTCCTTAGTACACTCACGAAGGCTAGGACTGCCTCAGCCTTCTATTCCTTCTTCTTCTCCAATTGCTTAGCAAATGTCTTTTAGTTAATGTTCTCCAAAATGTTCAGTAGCCACTCCACTATCTAATTGGGGACTCTCCTGTAGTCTAAATGACGCTGCAAACTAAAGTCTTTAGTCCAATTACAAATATCTCTGACTGGGCTCAAGTTGTTCAGCTAATATAAATAGGCCCAAAATATACCAGAAGTTCCTTTCGCGTAAATTCCGCGAAGAGACTGACCTTACGTCACAGTGTACCTACTGTGACCACTTAGGCAACAAACTCGGTTTCACTCTCTCGAAGCACACTGAATGGAACACCGAAGGTCTCCCTCAGAAGCGGAGAAACCAGCCGCGCAATTAATACGTGACCGTTTCCTCAGAATTGACCGTTGAAGTGCGATGAGCTCAGCGCGAGCGCGCGCGAACCCAGCTGCAGAGGAATCTCCATAGAACCACTAGAGCGGCAACTTGTAACTTCAGAACTGGCGTCACCGGCTGCCATCTTTGAATCCCGCCGAATTGAATAAAAAAGATTACGAAATAATCTGGTCATCAATCGCAGAGATATTACTCTGCGAGGTTTAAATCGGTACCTCCTGTATTCCACTTTACCCAACTGACTGGATCTAGGAGTACTACATGGCTTGTCTTGCTCGGACCTGACATTAGGTGGCTTTTTAGCTTTGCTTTTATTAGTGTTTTTCAAAATTTCATGTACATAACATGCATATATGTATATGTATGCATTTATTTATATTTGTATTTATATAGATACGCAGATTATATATATGTTTATATATGAATGTATATATATATATATATATATACACATACATATATATATAAATGCAGTTTTATATATGTGCATATGTGTGCGTGTAGAGAGAGGTAGAGAGAGGTAGAGAGGTAGAGGTGTAGAGGTAGAGACGTAGAGGTAGAGAGGTAGAGGTAGAGAGGTAGAGAGTAGTAGAGAGAGAGGTAGAGAGAGGTAGAGAGGTAGAGAGTAGAGGGAGAGTAGTAGAGAGTAGTAGAGAAAGTAGCAGAGAGTGAGTAGGAGAGAGTAGTAGAGTGAGTAGTAGAGAGTGAGTAATAGAGAGTAGTAGAGAGTGAGAAGTAGAGTGTAGTAGAGAGTAGTAAAGAGTGAGTAGTAGAGTAAGAAGTAGTAGAGAGTAGTAGAGAGTGAGTAGTAGAGAGTAGTAGAGAGTGAGTATTAGAGAGTGAGTAGTAGAGAGTAGTAGAGAGTGAGTAGTGGAGACTGAGTAGCAGAGAGAGAGTAGTAGAGAATGAGTAGTAGAGAATGAGTAGTAGAGTGAGTAGTAGAGAGTAGTAGAGAGAGAGTAGTAGAGAGTGAGTAGTAGAGAGTAGTAGAGAGTGAGTAGTAAAGAGTGAGTAGTAGAGAGAGAGTAGTAGAGAGTGAGTAGTAGAGAGTAGTAGAGACTGAGTAGTAGATAGTAGTACAGAGTGAGTAGTAGAGAGTGATTAGTAGAGAGTAGTGGAGTAGTAGAGAGTGAGTAGTAGAGAGTAGTAGAGAGTGAGTAGTAGAGTGAGTAGTAGGGAGTAGTAGAGAGTGAGTAGTAGAGTGAGTAGTAGAGTGAGTAGTAGAGAGCAAGTAGTAGAGGGTGTGTAGTAGAGAGAGAGTAGTAGAGAGTGAGTAGTAGAGAGTGAGTAGTAGAGAGTAGTAGATAGTGAGTAGCATAGAGAGTAGTAGAGAGTAGTAGAGTAGTGGAGAGTGAGTAGTAGAGTGAGTAGTAGAGAGCGAGTAGTAGAGAGTTAGTAGTGGAGAGTGAGTAGTAGAGTAGTAGAGAGTGAGTAGTAGAGAGTGAGTAGTAGAGAGAGAGTAGTAGAGAGTAGTAGAGTGAGTAGTAGAGAGTGAGTAGTAGCGAGAGCGTAGTAGAGAGTAGTAGAGAGTGAGTAGTAGAGTAGTAGAGAGTGAGTGGTAGAGAGTAGTAGAGTAGTAGAGTGAGTAGTAGAGAGTAGTAGAGAGTGAGTAGTAGAGAGAGTAGTAGAGAGTGAGTAGCTGAGAGTGAGTAGTATAGAGTGAGTAGTAGAGAGTAGTAGAGAGTAGTAAAGTAGTAGAGAGTGAGTAGTAGAGAGTGAGTAGTAGAGAGTAGTAGAGTGAGTAGTAGAGAGGGAGTAGTAGAGAGAGTAATAGAGAGTAGTAGAGAGTGAGTGTTAGAGAGTAGTAGAGAGCAGTAGAGTGAGTAGTAGAGAGTAGTAGAGAGTGAGTAGTAGAGAGTGAGTAGTAGAGAATAGTAGTAGAGAGTAGTAGAGAGTGTGTAGTTTAATTTAAAAGGAACACAATGAGGAGGTTCATTTTGCCATAGAAATTATGATTAGTACGGAAAAAAGAAAATTAGGGCACATTTTGAGTGACTTCTGAAATCCTCTTCTATTTCATTAAAAAATTCTGACATGCAGACTGAAACATGCACTTTCAATACCAGCAGCAGACTTCCCTGGTGAGCAGTAGCTTTACTACAGTGATCTAATAAGCAACTAGAGTGCTAACATTCCGAATTTATGGCAAATGTGTGACACATCTGAATGCCTTCTTGATGGAATGAAAGTAAAAAACCTGAAAGTATTTCCTACTGATGAGACTGTTGTAAATGAGGAAATTAGGAAACTTCAAAACAAATAAGTCTCCCAAGATGGCCACCAGAGACAAAAGAGCCCAAATGTAGCACAAATATCACCGAGATGTAGCCCAAGTATAGCCCAATGACAGAATGTCCCAGAGTGTTTTAAAGAACAACTAGAGCGCTAACAGTCTTACTTATGACAAAAGTATGGCACACCTGATGCCATCTTGATTGGAATACAGTGGTAACACTTAAAACATTTAATTTGCAAAGGAACAAAATGAGGGGGTTCATTTTGCCATAGGAATTATGATTAGTGCTGCAGAAAGAAAGATTAGGGAACATTTTGACTTTTCAAATCCTCTTCCATTTCATTAAAAAATTCTGACATGCAGACTGAAACATGCACTTTGAATACCAGCAGCAGACTTCCCTGGTGAGCAGTAGCTTTACTACAGTGATCTAATGAGCAACTAGAGTGCTACCATTCACAATTTATGGAAAATGTGTGACACATCTGAATGCCTTCTTGATGGAATCAAAGTAAACAAGGATTGAAAATGCAATAGGTCTCGCCCTCGTTTAAGTGAAAGCAATTCTGTTTGTAATTAGGTGGCTTTTTAGCTTTGCTTGTATTAGAGTTTTTCAAACTTTCATGTACATACCATGCATATGTATGCATATATGTATATGTTTGCATGCATTTATATGTATATAGATATGCAGATTATATTTATATGTTTATATATGTATATATATACCCATACATATATATAAATGCATATGCATATATATGCATATATATGCATATATATGTGCATATGTGTGCGTGTACAGAGAGGTAGAGAGGTAGAGGTGTATAGGTAGAGATGTAGAGGTAGAGAGGTAGAGAGGTAGCGGTAGAGAGGTAGAGAGTAGTAGAGAGAGAGGTAGAGAGAGGGAGAGAGGTAGAGAGTGAGTAGTAGAGTAGTAGAAAGTGAGTAGTAGAGAGTGAGTAGTAGAGAGTGAGTAGTAGAGAGTGAGTAGCAGAGAGAGAGTATTAGAGAGTAGTAGATAGTGAGTAGCAGAGTGAGTAGTAGAGAGTAGTAGAGAGAGAGTAGTAGAGAGTGAGTAGTAGAGAGCAGTAGAGAGTGAGTAGTAGAGAGTAGTAGAGAGAGAGTAGTAGAGAGTGAGTAGTAGAGAGTAGTAGTAGAGAGTAGTAGAGAGTGAGTAGTAGAGAGTAGTAGAGAGTGAGTAGTAGAGAGAGAGTAGTAGAGAGTAGTGGAGTTGTAGAGAGTGAGTAGTAGAGAGTGAGTATTAGAGAGTAGTGGAGTAGTAGAGAGTGAGTAGTAGAGAGTAGTAGAGAGTGAGTAGTAGAGTGAGTACTAGAGAGTAGTAGAGAGCGAGTAGCAGAGAGCAAGTAGTAGAGAGTGTGTAGTAGAGAGTGAGTAGTAGAGAGTAGTAGAGCGTGAGTAGTAGAGAGAGAGTAGTAGAGAATGAGAAGTAGAGAGAGTAGTAGAGTAGTAGAGAGTGAGTAGTAGAGTGAGTAGTAGAGAGTAGTTGAGAGCGAGTAGTAGAGAATGAGTAGTGGAGAGTGAGCAGTAGAGAGTAGTAGAGAGTGAGTAGTAGAGAGTGAGTAGTACAGAGTGGGTAGTAGAGAGTAGTAGAGAGTGAGTAGTAGAGAGTAGTAGAGTGAGTAGTAGAGAGTGAGTAGTAGAGAGAGAGTAGTAGAGAGTGAGTAGTAGAGTAGTAGAGAGTGAGTGGTAGAGAGTAGGAGAGAGCAGTAGAGTGAGTAGTAGAGAATAGTAGAGAGTGAGTAGTAGAGCGAGTAGTAGAGAGTAGTAGAGTAGTAGAGAGTGAGTAGCAGAGAGAGTAGTAGAGAGTAGTAGAGAGTGAGTAGTAGAGAGTGAGTAGTAGAGAGTAGTAGAGAGCGAGTAGTAGAGAGTGAGTAGTGGAGAGTGAGTAGTAGAGAGTGAATAGTAGAGAGTGAGTAGTAGAGAGAGAGTAGTAGAGAGTGAGTAGTAGAGAGTAGTAGAGTGAGTAGTAGAGAGTGAGTAGTAGAGAGTAGTAGAGAGAGAGTAGTAGAGAGTGAGTAGTAGAGTGAGTACTAGAGAGTAGTAGAGAGCGAGTAGCAGAGAGCAAGTAGTAGATAGTGTGTAGTAGAGAGTGAGTAGTAGAGAGTAGTAGAGAGTGAGTAGTAGAGAGAGAGTAGTAGAGAATGAGAAGTAGAGAGTAGTAGAGAGTGAGTAGTAGAGTGAGTAGTAGAGAGTAGTTGAGAGCGAGTAGTAGAGAATGAGTAGTGGAGAGTGAGCAGTAGAGAGTAGTAGAGAGTGAGTAGTAGAGCGTGAGTAGTACAGAGTGGGTAGTAGAGAGTAGTAGAGAGTGAGTAGTAGAGAGTAGTAGAGTGAGTAGTAGAGAGTGAGTAGTAGAGAGAGAGTAGTAGAGAGTGAGTAGTAGAGTGGTAGAGAGTGAGTGGTAGAGAGTAGGAGAGAGCAGTAGAGTGAGTAGTAGAGAATAGTAGAGAGTGCGTAGTAGAGCGAGTAGTAGAGAGTAGTAGAGTAGTAGAGAGTGAGTAGCAGAGAGAGTAGTAGAGAGTAGTAGAGAGTGAGTAGTAGAGAGTGAGTAGTAGAGAGTAGTAGGGAGCGAGTAGTAGAGAGTTAGTAGTGGAGAGTGAGTAGTAGAGAGTGAATAGTAGAGAGTGAGTAGTAGAGAGAGAGTAGTAGAGAGTGAGTAGTAGAGAGTAGTAGAGTGAGTAGTAGAGAGTGAGTAGTAGAGAGTAGTAGAGAGAGAGTAGTAGAGAGTGAGTAGTAGAGTGAGTACTAGAGAGTAGTAGAGAGCGAGTAGCAGAGAGCAAGTAGTAGAGAGTGTGTAGTAGAGAGTGAGTAGTAGAGAGTAGTAGAGAGTGAGTAGTAGAGAGAGAGTAGTAGAGAATGAGAAGTAGAGAGAGTAGTAGAGTAGTAGAGAGTGAGTAGTAGAGTGAGTAGTAGAGAGTAGTTGAGAGCGAGTAGTAGAGAATGAGTAGTGGAGAGTGAGCAGTAGAGAGTAGTAGAGAGTGAGTAGTACAGAGTGAGTAGTACAGAGTGGGTAGTAGAGAGTAGTAGAAAGAGAGTAGTAGAGAGTAGTAGAGTGAGTAGTAGAGAGTGAGAAGTAGAGAGAGAGTAGTAGAGAGTGAGTAGTAGAGTAGTAGAGAGTGAGTGGTAGAGAGTAGGAGAGAGCAGTAGAGTGAGTAGTAGAGAATAGTAGAGAGTGAGTAGTAGAGCGAGTAGTAGAGAGTAGTAGAGTAGTAGAGAGTGAGTAGTAGAGAGTGAGTAGTAGAGAGTAGTAGAGAGCGAGTAGTAGAGAGTGAGTAGTGGAGAGTGAGTAGTAGAGAGTGAATAGTAGAGAGTGAGTAGTAGAGAGAGAGTAGTAGAGAGTGAGTAGTAGAGAGTAGTAGAGTGAGTAGTAGAGAGTGAGTAGTAGAGAGTAGTAGAGAGAGAGTAGTAGAGAGTGAGTAGTAGAGTGAGAGTAGTAGAGTAGTAGAGAGTGACTGGTAGAGAGCAGCAGAGAGTAGTAGAGAGTAGTAGCGAGTGAGTAGTAGAGAGTGAGTAGTAGAGTAGTAGAGAGTGAGTGGTAGAACGTAGTAGAAAGTAGTAGAGTGAGTAGTAGAGAGTGAGTAGTAGAGAGTGAATAGTAGAGAATAGTAGAGAGTGAGTAGTAGAGAGAGTAGTAGTAGGCAGTGAGTAGTAGAGAGTAGTAGAGCATGAGTAGTAGCGAGTGCGTAGTAGAGAGTGAGTAGTAGAGAGTAGTAGCGAGTGAGTAGTAGAGAGTGAGTAGAAGAGTAGTAGAGAGTGAGTAGTTGAGAGTGAGTAGTAGAGAGTGAGTAGTAGAGAGTAGTAGAGTAGTAGAGAGTGAGTAGTAGAGAGTAGTAGAGAGTGAGTAGTAGAGAGTGAGTAGTATGGAGACAGTAGTAGAGAGTAGTAGAGAGTCAGTAGTAGAGTAGTAGAGAGTAGTCAGTGAGTCAGTGTCAGTCAATCAGTGTCAGTCAGTGTCAGTCAATCAGTGTCAGTCAGTCAGTGCCAGTCAATCAGTGTCAGTCAGTGTCAATCAGTGTCAGTCAGTGTCAGTCAGTCAGTGTCCGTCAATCAGTGTCAGTCAGTGTCAGTGTCAGTCAATCTGTGTCAGTCAGTGTCAATCAGTCAGTGTCAGTCAGTCAGTGTCAGTCAGTCAGTATCAGCTAGAGCAGCTCTGCTGACCTGGTTCTCTGGCTCTAAAGCAGCTCTGCTGACCTGGTTCTCTCTCTCTGAAGCAGCTCTGCTGACCTGGTTTCTCTGGCTCTACAGCAGGTCTGCTGACCTGTTTCTCTGGCTCTAGAGCAGCTCTGCTGACCTAGTTCTTATGCTACAAAGCAGCTTTGCTGATCTAGTTCCCTGGCTCTACAACAACTCTGCTGACCTGGTTCTCTGGCTCTAAAGCAGCTCCGCTGACCCAGTTCTATGGCTCTGAAGCAGTTCTGCTGACATGGTTCTCTGGCTCTAGATCAGCACTGCTGACCTGGTTCTCTCCCTCTAAAGCAGCTCTACGGACCTGGTTTCTCTGGCACTGCAGCAGCTCTACAGACCTGGTTCTCTGGCTCTAGAGCAGCTCTGTTGACCTGGTTCTTAGGCTCCAGAGCAGCTCTACTGACCTGGTTCTCTGGCTCTAAAGCAGCTCCGCTGACCTGGTTCTATGGCTCTAAAGCAACTCTGCTGATTTGGTTCTCTGGCTCTAGAGTAGCTCTGCTGACCTGGTTCTCTGGCTCTAAAGCAGCTCTGCTAACCTGGTTCTCTGGCTCTAAAGCAGCTCCGATAGCCTGGTTCTCTGGCTCTAAAGCAGCTCTGCTAACCTGGTTCTCTCCCTCTAAAGCAGCTCTGCTGACCTGGTTTCTCTGGCTCTACAGCAGCTCTGCTGACCTGGTTCTCTGGCTCTAGAGCAGCTCTGCTGACCTAGTTCTTAGGCTCTAGAGCAGCTCTGCTGACCTGGTTCTCTGGCTCTACAGCAGCTCTGCTGACCTGGTTTTTTGCACTCACGATTCACGCACCCGACTTCGCGAAAATATATTTAAAAATAATATAAGTTTATTATGAGTACATATATATTATTTTGATGAATATCTTACACAATCTCTTGCCTTAATATGTATATTAAAGACACATACATATCATTTTGGAACATACATTTTTTTTGCGGGAGTCGCGCACCCAGCGTGCCCCAGTACGTATATGATGTCACGCGGGACCCGCAACCACGCAAACATCTCGTACCGTAATGCGAATGTGTCGCGAATGCGCAGGGGCAGGAGTCGCAGACTGGTCGCATACCAATCGCGCATATCACGTGATATTAAATGTATATGATGTAACTGAATAACACGCAGCCGTCGCACACCATACGCGGATCCTTCATGAATTTTCTAAAATGGCGGCTAGAATGTGCGCACCCACCGTGATGTGTACACTTTGAGTGCGTGACTCCGAAAAAAATTGGAATTTTTTTTTAAAGAAAATAATATAAATATATTAAAATTGTTGGAAAGGCGTTCGCCGGAGGGGGGTTCGATGCCCGTCTTGCCCACCCCTTTGACCCACCTCTCCCACGTAGGCCGAACTAGGCGCGCACACCCTGATATACACTACGAACAGAGTGACACCACACGTATTCTTTGTAGGACGATAGGTTCTTTTATCGATGATTTTCAAGGGATCTTTATGATCCAAGATGCAAGTAGTACAGCAGTGGCACAAAGTACCACAAATCGGTCGTGGGGAATGGGGGTAGCGGGACAGTCTTTCAAGATAGTGTCTCTGCAAAATACCCTGCGGATAGCTCACAATCCTCGAGCTGGAGGGTGTTGATTCTCTGGGCGATCTCTTACCGAGTCGTCCTCAAGGGGAGCGCCGCGAGTCTCTCAGCAGGCACAGGTGGTCGGAGTTTAGGAGCCGCGATTCCGCCAGCAAGGCTCAGATGGTTCAATAGCTGGGGGCTGCGATTCACTCAGCAGGCCCAGGTGGTTCAGTGCTCGGGAGCCGCGACCTCGTCAGCAGGGCTCAGATGGTTCAATAGCAAGAGGCCGCGAGTCACTCAGCAGGCCCAGGTGGTTCAGTGCTCGGGAGCCGCGACCTCGTCAGCAGGGCTCAGATGGTTCAATAGCAAGAGGCCGCGAGTCACTCAGCAGGCCCAGGTGACTTCAGCGTTCAGGAGCCGCGACAGCGTCAGCAGGCTCGGATGGTTCCAGGTCTTCTCTCCCTTCGTTTCTCCGGCACCCCTTGTTATACTCCGCTTGCTCTTTGAAGTCCGGGGTCCTCGCAGAGGGGGGACTGGGGTGACGGAGGGGGTTCGGCGGGATTTCCTGCCGCTCACTTCTTTGGTCTTTTCAGGTGGGTCTGGGAGGGACGCCAGACGCTCGGCAGGGGAGGCGCCTGCTCCCCAGGGGCCTGGTGGCCGATCGAGTCTTCCCGGGGAAGGCGACCCGAGGTGTGACTGGGCTGGCGCCTTTGGGTCTGGCTCGAGGGTTCCCGCTCCCTCGGTCGGACATGCGTGGTAGGGTGTCGAGTCTGTCAGGGCTCTGGCCGGCCCTCGGATCTGGGTGGCTGGGGCGGCCGGAGTCGGAGATGTCGTGTCTTGAGGGTGGTTGCAGGTTGGCTGGATGATTGAGAGGGCAACGCCGTGAGGCCGGTCTCACACGCGTCCCCCCCAGCTGAAAGGCGTGGAGAACTACCCATCCACTGGGGGATTCTCCTCGCCGAAGCGGAAGAACCGGGACAGGCCGTCGTCGTTGGCATGATCCGCCCCGGGGCGATGTTCGACAGTGAAATCCATCCCTTGGAGAGAGATGGACCATCGTAGTAGCTTGGGGTTCTCCCCCCTCATCTGCATTAGCCACCGCAAGGGCCGGTGGTCCGTCTGTACTCGGAAATGGGTTCCGAACCAGTAGGGCCGTAGTTTCTTGAGGGCCCAGACTACGGCAAAGGTCTCTCGTTCTATAGTACTCCAACGCTGCTCTCGCGGCAGCAGCCTTCGGCTGATGAAGGCTATGGGCTGATCGATGCCCTTGTCGTCGAACTGCGAGAGGACGGCCCCGATGCCGTGTTCGGATGCGTCGGTCTGGACCACAAACTCTTGGGAGTAGTCGGGGGCCTTGAGTACGGGGGCGGTGCACATGGCGGTTTTCAAGGCGTCGAACGCCTGCTGGCACGGGGTGGTCCACTGCACCTTCTTCGGAAGCTTTTTGGAGGTCAACTCCGTGAGGGGCCCCGCGATACTACCATAGTTTTTAATGAACCTCCGGTAGTACCCTGTAAGGCCCAGGAAGGCCCGGACCTCCGTCTGCGTGGTGGGGGGCTCCTAGGACTTGATGGGGTCGATCTTCGGTTGGAGGGGGGCGACCTGGCCGCTGCCCACCTGATGCCCCAGGTAGACCACGGAGCCTTGCCCGAGCTGGCATTTGCTGGCTTTCACTGTTAGGCCGGCTTGGCGCAGGGCCATGAGTACTTGTCGGAGGTGCTGGAGATGCTCATGCCATTGAGAGCTGAATACGGCGATGTCGTCAAGGTATGCTGCGCTGAACTCCTCGAGCCCGGCCAGGACCTTGTTCACCAACCGCTGGAACGTGGCCGGGGCGTTCTTCATCCCGAACGGTATGACCCTGAAGCGGTAGTGGCCATCTGGTGTGGAGAAGGCAGAGCGTTCTTTCGCTCCCTCCGTGAGAGCAATCTGCCAGTATCCGCAGGTCAGGTCGAAAGTGCTGAGGAACCGGGCGGCCCCCAGGCGGTCGATGAGCTCGTCGGCGCGGGGGATAGGGTGAGCGTCTGCTCGGGTGACCGCATTGAGCCCCCGGTAGTCCACACAGAATCTTAGTTCGGGGGCAACCCCCGGGGAAGCCGCCTTCGGGACCAGGACCACCGGGCTGGCCCAGGGGCTGTCGGAGGGTTCGATTACTCCAAGGGTGAGCATCTTCTGTACCTCGGTCTTGATGCAGGTGCGGACCCGGTCAGGCACCCGGTAGGCTCGGTGTCTCACAAGCGGGCTTTCGCCGGTGTCCACATCGTGGACACACCAGTCGGTGACCCTTGGAATGAGGGAGAAGAGGTCTGCGAATTGTCTGAGCAGCTGGCGGCAGTCGTCGGACTGTTGGGGAGTGAGGGTGGTTGAAAGTCTTACTCCCTCCACGGAGCCATCCAGGTCTTTAGCGCACAGGGGGTCAGGCAGGGGTTCGGTGTCTTCTTCCGCCCCATCATCGGTGGCCAGTAGCAAACTTAATTCCGTTCTCACAAAGTGGGGCTTGAGATGGTTCACGTGGAGGACCCGGAGGGGGTTCCGGGGGGACTGTACATCGACCAGGTACGTGACCTGGCTCTTCCGCTCGATCACCTTGAAGGGACCAGTCCATTTGTCTTGTAGGGCGCAGGGCTTCACCGGGGCCATGACCCAAACCTGCTGGCCCGGCTGGAACTCGACCAGGGTTGCGTTCTGGTCATACCAGCGCTTCATTTCTTCTTGGCTGGCCTCGAGGTTAGCCTCTGCGAGTTCTCTGAACTTCCTCGTCTGGTTGCGGAGCGCCAGGATGTAGCGGAACACATCAGGGGGTGTCCCCCGGGGGCTTGTCTCCCAGCCCTCTTTGACCAGGCTCAGGGGCCCTCGGACGGGATGTCCGTATAGCAGTTCGAAGGGGCTGAACCCCAGAGACTTTTGGGGAACTTCTCGGTATGCGAACAGGAGGCAAGGGAGGAGGACGTCCCATTTCCGGCGCAGGGGCTCTTCGAGGCCCAGGATCATTCCCTTTAGGGTACGGTTGAAGCGTTCCACTAGGCCGTTGCCCTGGGGGTGGTAGGGGGTCGTGAACTTATACGTGACTCCGCACTGCTGCCACAGGGACTTCATGTAGCGGGATATAAAGTTAGTGCCGCGATCACTCACAACCTCGCGGGGAAATCCGACACGGGAGAAGATCCCCATGAGAGCTCGGCCCACCATGGGAGCCGTCACGGTGCGGAGGGGGATGGCCTCGGGGTAGCGGGTGGCATGGTCCACCAGGACAAGGATGAATCTGTGGCCCTGGGCGGTCTTCGGATCCAGGGGTCCCACGATGTCGATGCCGACCCGCTCGAACGGGGTACTCACAACGGGGAACGGTTGTAAGGGAGCTTTGCGTTTTCCGCCACTCTTCCCACTGCCCTGGCACGTGAGGCAGGATTTGCAGTGTACTTCTACATTCGCTCGCATCTTGGGCCAATAGAAGTGGGTAACCAATCGCTGATATGTCTTGTCTTGGCCTAAGTGTCCTGCCAAGGGTACATCGTGGGCCAGGCCCAGGAGGAAGCTCCGGAAACGCAGGGGTACCACCAGTACCCGGGCTGCGCCTAGCTCGGCGGACTTTTGCTCGCTGTATAGGAGGCCATTGTCCCAATAGATCCAATGGGTTCCGGTTAGGTCACCGGCGGCCTGGGCTTCGGCTTGTTGTCTGAGTCCCACGAGGGAGGGGCAAGTGGCCTGTTCCTGGCAGAATTCTTCCCGGGAGGGCCCCCCCTCACAGCGCCACTGGCCCATCTCGGGCAGTTCTCCGAGCTCAGTCAGGGCCTCCGGGGCGGAAGGTTCTGGCCCTTCTCCCGGGTTAGTGTCTTCTTCTCCCTCCGAAGGAGGGTTGTCCGCTTCTGGTAGAGTGTCCCGGCTCTCGGGGATAGTGTTCGGTAGGAGGGCCTCACTGCCCTCGGAGAGAGGCAATCGCGCGGTCATGGAGCGCGTGGTGGCGCAGACCCATTCTGGTAGGCCCATCATCTCCAGATGGGCTCTTCGTTCTACTTGCCCCCACGGGGAACTCTCCAGGTCGTTGCCCAGGAGGCAGTCTACGGGCTGTAATGTCCGGACCGCTACCTTCAGTTCTCCGGAGACCCCTCCCCACTCGAAGGGCACCAGCGCCATCTGGCAGAGGCTCTCAGAATTGTCGGAGGATACGACCGGACAGAGGGCACCGGTTAGGATCTGGTCTTCTGAAATTAGGCTGCGGTGGACCGCGGTGACACTCGCCCCGGTGTCGCGGAGGCCCTCGACTCGGTGGCCGTTGATGGTCACCTGCTGTCGGTATTTCTTTGTGTTGGCGGGCAAGGGTGTCCCGGGGACCATTTCTCGATCACCAAGGGAGACCAGGGCCATGGCCGACGGTTCCCATTCTTCGGAGTCCTCCATCTCTTCCCCCAGAGCCACGGAGGCCATCTGCCGGGCCGGGGGGTTGGTCGTTGTGGTTCGCTGATACTGGGGACACTGGGGGTCATTGGCGTAGTGTCCAGGCCGTTGGCAGCGGAAGCAGGTGATCCTAGCTCGTGGACCTAGCCGTCCTGCGACTCCAGTGCTTGCTGGAAACGGGGCTGAACCCGCCGCTGGTGGGCTGCTGGGGGGGCTGGTTGAGGACCCCCCGGGGAAGTCTCTTGGTCGGCCGTGGTTCCCTCCGCCCCTCTGGCGGGGGGGGCCTTGACTGTGGCGGCCGTAGTCCCCCACGGGGCCTCGGGTGGCTCGGGTATTCACCCAACGATCAGCCTCAGCGGCCAGCTTCCGAGAGTCGGTGAGTTTGCTGTCCAGGAGATGCTGGCGCAGTTCTACAAAGCAATTGGCCGCTAAATACTCCCAGGCAATCAGATCAAACAGTTCTTCGAAGGTGGAGACCTTGCTGCCCTTGATCCACCCGTCCAAGGCTCGGCTGTAAAAATTCACGTATTCTACCCACGTGGTGCCCGGTATCTTCTTACAATCTCGGAACCGTTGTCGGTACATTTCGGGGGTGAGTCCATACCGGCCCACGAGGGCTTCCTTCATGTGGCTGTAGGAGTTCATGACCGTGGAGGGCAGATCTAGCAGGGTGTCTCTTCCTTCGCTTAAGAACCGGCCCCATAGGCCAGCCCCCCAATCCTTCTGCGGGACTCGGTGAGAGGTCATGGCGACTTCGTAGGCCTTAAACCACTGCTGGATATCGTCGTTCTTGTAATACTCTTTTACCACATCCTTGGGGATGTGGACTTTGGTTTCCCCGGTGGGAGTGGGCGGTGGATTCCCGGGTGGCTGTGACTTTTCGTTTTTAGCCCGCCACTCGATCTCCTTCAGGCTGCGTTCATGTTCTAGCTGGAGCTTCTTTTCGTCGTGCTCTCTTTGGCGTCTCTTCTCTTCGAGTTCCCCTTGTAGCCGTAACTGCTCGACGGCCAACTTTTTCTCTGCTAGTTTTATTTCTCCCTCGATTTTTAGTTTTGCCAGTTCAAGTTCGTGGTTGCGGCTTCTCTCTCGGTCCGCTAGCTCCTCGGGGGACAGGTTCCCCTCTGGCCCGTTGTTTCTCGCCGGGATGCTTTGTGGTTCATGGGCAGAGTCTCCTTCCGTTTGGGTCGGGGGCGCCCCCGTCTCGACCCAGGTTTTCAATACTTTCTGGAAGTCTTCCTTTGTGCTTAATCCGGTGGTAGCGATGCCAAGGTCTTTGCAAAACTGTTTTAATTCTCTATGTGTGTAATAGTCCAATTGATCCTCTCGGAACGGTGAGCTTATTTCGGTACCTGCGGCACCCAGGGAGGTTTCTCCTTCCATCTCTGTTTGGTAGTGTGTCAGTCATTTACTGCACGCTCTCTTTCGGTGTCGGCTCGGATCCCGTCGTCTGCCACCAAATGTTGGAAAGGCATTCGCCGGAGGGGGGTTCGATGCCCGTCTTGCCCACCCCTTTGACCCACCTCTCCCACGTAGGCCGAACTAGGCGCGCACACCCTGATATACACTACGAACAGAGTGACACCACACGTATTCTTTGTAGGACGATAGGTTCTTTTATCGATGATTTTCAAGGGATCTTTATGATCCAAGATGCAAGTAGTACAGCAGTGGCACAAAGTACCACAAATCGGTCGTGGGGAATGGGGGTAGCGGGACAGTCTTTCAAGATAGTGTCTCTGCGAAATACCCTGCGGATAGCTCACAATCCTCGAGCTGGAGGGTGTCGATTCTCTGGGCGATCTCTTACCGAGTCGTCCTCAAGGGGAGCGCCGCGAGTCTCTCAGCAGGCACAGGTGGTCGGAGTTCGGGAGCCGCGATTCCGTCAGCAAGGCTCAGATGGTTCAATAGCTGGGGGCCGCGAGTCACTCAGCAGGCCCAGGTGGTTCAGTGCTCCGGAGCCGCGACCTCGTCAGCAGGGCTCAGATGGTTCAATAGCAAGAGGCCGCGAGTCACTCAGCAGGCCCAGGTGGTTCAGTGCTCGGGAGCCGCGACCTCGTCAGCAGGGCTCAGATGGTTCAATAGCAAGAGGCCGCGAGTCACTCAGAAGGCCCAGGTGACTTCAGCGTTCAGGAGCCGCGACAGCGTCAGCAGGCTCGGATGGTTCCAGGTCTTCTCTCCCTTCGTTTCTCCGGCACCCCTTGTTATACTCCACTTGCTCTTTGAAGTCCGGGGTCCTCGCAGAGGGGGGACTGGGGTGACGGAGGGGGTTCGGCGGGATTTCCTGCCGCTCACTTCTTTGGTCTTTTCAGGTGGGTCTGGGAGGGACCCCAGACGCTCGGCAGGGGAGGCGCCTGCTCCCCAGGGGCCTGGTGGCCGATCGAGTCTTCCCGGGGAAGGCGACCCGAGGTGTGACTGGGCTGGCGCCTTTGGGTCTGGCTCGAGGGTTCCCGCTCCCTCGGTCGGACATGCGTGGTAGGGTGTCGAGTCTGTCAGGGCTCTGGCCGGCCCTCGGATCTGGGTGGCTGGGGTGGCCGGAGTCGGAGATGTCGTGTCTTGAGGGTGGTTGCAGGTTGGCTGGATGATTGGGAGGGCAACGCCGTGAGGCCGGTCTCACAAAAATAAAAAATGAAAACAAGAAAATCAATATTTCAGTTTTAATTAAAAAAATTTTTTTTTTTGCAATTTTCAGAAAAATATATAATGTTATTTAATGAATAAAATATTTATAAATAAACAGTTAAAAAACTGTAGAAAATCAGTACAAAAATATAGATATAACTACTATCACACTTAAAAGTTAGCATTTAAAAAACCTTTCTGTGGAAAAGAAATCTTATTAAAACTCTCTCCAACGAAATGTAGGAATAGTGTGTTATCTTTCTACTCAAATATGTTACCTGAACTCCCACTAGTATTCCTTTTATATAAGCCCTCTTCTTTTCTGGAATGGTGCAGGAATATGGATGCTGTACTTAGTAGAGTAGTTGGTAAGTATACTGATATATATATATTTATATATATCCATATCTACTACTGGTTCCTCGCTGTTTCTCCTTCCAGTTTTATTATCTGCTCTGCACTTTCCTTAGTACACTCACGAAGGCTAGGACTGCCTCAGCCTTCTATTCCTTCTTCTTCTCCAATTGCTTAGCAAATGTCTTTTAGTCAATGTTCTCCAAAATGTTCAGTAGCCACTCCACTATCTAATTGGGGACTCTCCTGTAGTCTAAATGACGCTGCAAACTAAAGTCTTTAGTCCAATTACAAATATCTCTGACTGGGCTCAAGTTGTTCAGCTAATATATATAGCCCCAAAATATACCAGAAGTTCCTTTCGCGTAAATTCCGCAAAGAGACTGACCTTACATCACAGTGTACCTACTGTGACCACTTAGGCAACGAACTCGGTTTCACTCACTGGAAGCACACTGAATGGAACACCGAAGGTCTCCCTCAGATGCGGAGAAACCAGCCGCGCAATTAATACGCGACCGTTTCCTCAGAATTCACAGTTGAAGTGCGATGAGCTCAGCGCGAGCGCACGCGAACCCAGCTGCAGAGGAATCTCCATAGAACCACTAGAGCGGCAACTTGTAACTTCAGAACTGGCGTCACCGGCTGCCATCTTGGAATCCCACCGAATTGAATCAAAAAGATTACAAAATAATCTGGTCATCAATCGCAGAGATATTACTCTATGAGGTTTAAATCGGTACCTCCTGTATTCCACTTTACACAACTGACTGGATCTACGAGTACTACATGGCTTGTCTTGCTCGGACCTGACATTAGGTGGCTTTTTAGCTTTGCTTTTATTAGTGTTTTTCAAAATTTCATGTGCATAACATGCATATATGTATATGTATGCATTTATTTATATTTGTATTTATATAGATACGCAGATTATATATATGTTTATATATGAATGTATATATATATATATATATATATATATATATATACACATACATATATATAAATGCATATGCATATATGTGCATATGTGTGCGTGTAGAGAGAGGTAGAGAGAGGTAGAGAGGTAGAGGTGTAGAGGTAGAGACGTAGAGGTAGAGAGGTAGAGGAAGAGAGGTAGAGAGTAGTAGAGAGAGAGGTAGAGAGAGGTAGAGAGTAGAGGATGAGTAATAGAGAGTAGAGAGAGAGTAGTAGAGAAAGTAGCAGAGAGTGAGTAGGAGAGAGTAGTAGAGTGAGTAGTAGAGAGTGAGTAATAGAGAGTAGTAGAGAGTGAGAAGTAGAGTGTAGTAGAGAGTAGTAAAGAGTGAGTAGTAGAGTGAGTAGTAGAGAGTAGTAGAGAGTGAGTAGTAGAGAGGAGTAGAGAGTGAGTAGTAGAGAGTGAGTAGTAGAGAGTAGTAGAGAGTGAGTAGTGGAGACTGGGTAGCAGAGAGAGAGTAGTAGAGAATGAGTAGTAGATAATGAGTAGTAGAGTGAGTAGTAGAGAGTAGTAGAGAGTAGTAGAGAGTGAGTAGTAGAGAGTGAGTAGTAGAGAGAGAGTAGTAGAGAGTGAGTAGTAGAGAGTAGTAGAGAGTGAGTAGTAGAGAGTAGTACAGAGTGAGTAGTAGAGAGTGATTAGTAGAGAGTAGTGGAGTAGTAGAGAGTGAGTAGTAGAGAGTAGTAGAGAGTGAGTAGTAGAGTGAGTAGTAGGGAGTAGTAGAGAGTGAGTAGTAGAGTGAGTAGTAGAGAGCGAGTAGTAGAGGGTGTGTAGTAGAGAGAGAGTAGTAGAGAGTAGTAGAGAGTGAGTAGTAGAGAGTGAGTAGTAGAGAGTAGTAGATAGTGAGTAGCATAGAGAGTAGTAGAGAGTAGTAGAGAGTGAGTATTAGAGAGTGAGTAGTAGAGAGTAGTAGAGAGTGAGTAGTGGAGACTGGGTAGCAGAGAGAGAGAGTAGTAGAGAATGAGTAGTAGAGAATGAGTAGTAGAGTGAGTAGTAGAGAGTAGTGGAGAGTAGTAGAGAGTGAGTAGTAGAGAGTAGTAGAGAGTGAGTAGTAGAGAGAGAGTAGTAGAGAGTGAGTAGTAGAGAGTAGTAGAGAGTGAGTAGTAGAGAGTAGTACAGAGTGAGTAGTAGAGAGTGATTAGTAGAGAGTAGTGGAGTAGTAGAGAGTGAGTAGTAGAGAGTAGTAGAGAGTGAGTAGTAGAGTGAGTAGTAGGGAGTAGTAGAGAGTGAGTAGTAGAGTGAGTAGTAGAGTGAGTAGTAGAGAGCAAGTAGTAGAGGGTGTGTAGTAGAGAGAGAGTAGTAGAGAGTAGTAGAGAGTGAGTAGTAGAGAGTAGTAGATAGTGAGTAGCATAGAGAGTAGTAGAGAGTAATAGAGTAGTAGAGAGTGAGTAGTAGAGAGAGCAGTAGAGAGTGAGTAGTTGAGAGTGAGTAGTGTAGAGTGAGTAGTAGAGAGTAGTAGAGAGTAGTAAAGTAGTAGAGAGTGAGTAGTAGAGAGTGAGTAGTAGAGAGTAGTAGAGTGAGTAGTAGAGAGTGAGTAGTAGAGAGAGCGTAGTAGAGAGTAGTAGAGAGTGAGTAGTAGAGTAGTAGAGAGTGAGTGGTAGAGAGTAGTAGAGTAGTAGAGTGAGTAGTAGAGAGTGAGTAGTAGAGAGAGTAGTAGAGAGTGAGTAGTTGAGAGTGAGTAGTGTAGAGTGAGTAGTAGAGAGTAGTAGAGAGTAGTAAAGTAGTAGAGAGTGAGTAGTAGAGAGTGAGTAGTAGAGAGTAGTAGAGTGAGTAGTAGAGAGGGAGTAGTAGAGAGAGTAGTAGAGAGTAGTAGAGAGTGAGTGTTAGAGAGTAGTAGAGAGCAGTAGAGTGAGTAGTAGAGAGTAGTAGAGAGTGAGTAGTAGAGAGTGAGTAGTAGAGAATAGTAGTAGAGAGTAGTAGAGAGTGTATAGTTTAATTTAAAAGGAACACAATGAGGAGGGTCATTTTGCCATAGAAATTATGATTAGTACGGAAAAAAGAAAATTAGGGCACATTTTGAGTGACTTCTGAAATCCTCTTCTATTTCATTAAACAATTCTGACATGCAGACTGAAACATGTACTTTCAATACCAGCAGCAGACTTCCCTGGTGAGCAGGGGCTTTACTACAGTGATCTAATAAGCAACTAGAGTGCTAACATTCCGAATTTATGGCAAATGTGTGACACATCTGAATGCCTTCTTGATGGAATGAAAGTAAAAAACCTGAAAGTATTTCCTACTGATGAGACTGTTGTAAATGAGGAAATTAGGAAACTTCAAAACAAATAAGTCTCCCAAGATGGCCACCAGAGACAAAAGAGCCTAAATGTAGCACAAATATCACCGAGATGTACCCCAAGTATAGCCCAATGATAGAATGTCCCAGAGTGTTTTAAAGAACAACTAGAGCACTAACAGTCTTACTTATGACAAAAGTATGGCACACCTGATGCCATCTTGATTGGAATAAAGTGGTAACACTTAAAACATTTAATTTGCAAAGGAACAAAATGAGGGGGTTCATTTTGCCGTAGGAATTATGATTAGTGCTGCAGAAAGAAAGATTAGGGAACATTTTGACTTTTCAAATCCTCTTCCATTTCATGAAAAAATTCTGACATGCAGACTGAAACATGCACTTTGAATACCAGCAGCAGACTTCCCTGGTGAGCAGTAGCTTTACTACAGTGATCTAATGAGCAACTAGAGTGCTACCATTCAGAATTTATGGAAAATGTGTGACACATCTGAATGCCTTCTTGATGGAATCAAAGTAAACAAGGATTGAAAATGCAATAGGTCTCGCCCTCGTTTAAGTTAAAGCAATTCTGTTTGTAATTAGGTGGCTTTTTAGCTTTGCTTGTATTAGAGTTTTTCAAACTTTCATGTACATACCATGCATATGTATGCATATATGTATATGTTTGCATGCATTTATATTTATATAGATATGCAGATTATATTTATATGTTTATATATGTATATATATACACATACATATATATAAATGCATATGCATATATATGCATATATATGTGCATATGTGTGCGTGTACAGAGAGGTAGAGGGGTAGAGGTGTATAGGTAGAGGTGTAGAGGTAGAGAGGTAGCGGTAGAGAGGTAGAGAGTAGTAGAGAGAGAGGTAGAGAGAGGGAGAGAGGGAGAGAGTGAGTAGTAGAATTGTAGAAAGTGAGTAGTAGAGAGTGAGTAGTAGAGAGTGAGTAGTAGAGAGTGAGTAGCAGAGAGAGAGTATTAGAGAGTAGTAGATAGTGAGTAGCAGAGTGAGTAGTAGAGAGTAGTAGAGAGAGAGTAGTAGAGAGTAGTAGAGAGTGAGTAGTAGAGAGTAGTAGAGAGAAAGTAGTAGAGAGTGAGTAGTAGAGAGTAGTAGTAGAGAGTAGTAGAGAGTGAGTAGTAGAGAGTAGTAGAGAGTGAGTAGTAGAGAGAGAGTAGTAGAGAGTAGTGGAGTTGTAGAGAGTGAGTAGTAGAGAGTGAGTATTAGAGAGTAGTGGAGTAGTAGAGAGTGAGTAGTAGAGAGTAGTAGAGAGTGAGTAGTAGAGTGAGTACTAGAGAGTAGTAGAGAGCGAGTAGCAGAGAGCAAGTAGTAGAGAGTGATTTGTAGAGAGGAGTAGAGAGTGAGTAGTAGAGAGAGAGTAGTAGAGAATGAGAAGTAGAGAGAGTAGTAGAGTAGTAGAGAGTGAGTAGTAGAGTGAGTAGTAGAGAGTAGTTGAGAGCGAGTAGTAGAGAATGAGTAGTGGAGAGTGAGCAGTAGAGAGTAGTAGAGAGTGAGTAGTAGAGAGTGAGTAGTACAGAGTGGGTAGTAGAGAGTAGTAGAGAGTGAGTAGTAGAGAGTAGTAGAGTGAGTAGTAGAGAGTGAGTAGTAGAGAGAGAGTAGTAGAGAGTGAGTAGTAGAGTAGTAGAGAGTGAGTGGTAGAGAGTAGGAGAGAGCAGTAGAGTGAGTAGTAGAGAATAGTAGAGAGTGAGTAGTAGAGCGAGTAGTAGAGAGTAGTAGAGTAGTAGAGAGTGAGTAGCAGAGAGAGTAGTAGAGAGTAGTAGAGAGTGAGTAGTAGAGAGTGAGTAGTAGAGAGTAGTAGAGAGCGAGTAGTAGAGAGTGAGTAGTGGAGAGTGAGTAGTAAAGAGTGAGTAGTAGAGAGTAGTAGAGTGAGTAGTAGAGAGTGATTAGTAGAGAGTAGTAGAGAGAGAGTAGTAGAGAGTGAGTAGTAGAGAGAGAGTAGTAGAGTAGTAGAGAGTGAGTGGTAGAGAGCAGCAGAGAGTAGTAGAGTGAGTAGTAGAGAGTAGTAGAGAGTGAGTAGTAGAGAGTGAATAGTAGAGAGTAGTAGTAGAGAGCAGTAGAGAGAGAGTAGTATAGAGTGTAGTAGAGAGTGAGTAGTAGAGAGTAGTAGCGAGTGAGTAGTAGAGAGTAGTAGAGAGTGAGTAGTAGAGTAGTAGAGAGTGAGTGGTAGAAAGTAGTAGAAAGTAGTAGAGTAAGTAGTAGAGAGTGAGTAGTAGAGAGTGAATAGTAGAGAGTAGTAGAGAGTGAGTAGTAGAGAGAGTAGTAGTAGACAGTGAGTAGTAGAGAGTAGTAGAGCGTGAGTAGTAGAGAGTGAGTAGTAGAGAGTAGTAGCGAGTGAGTAGTAGAGAGTGAGTAGTAGAGTAGTAGAGAGTGAGTAGTTGAGATTAGTAGAGTAGTAGAGAGTGAGTAGTAGAGAGTAGTAGAGAGTGAGTAGTAGAGAGTGAGTAGTAGAGAGACAGTAGTAGAGAGTCAGTAGTAGAGTAGTAGAGAGTAGTCAGTCAGTCAGTGTCAGTCAGTCAGTCAGTGTCAGTCAATCAGTGTCAGTCAGTGTCAGTCAATCAGTGTCAGTCAGTCAGTGTCAGTCAATCAGTGTCAATCAGTGTCAGTCAGTGTCAGTCAGTCAGTGTCCGTCAATCAGTGTCAGTCAGTGTCAGTGTCAGTCAATCTGTGTCAGTCAGTGTCAATCAGTCAGTGTCAGTCAGTCAGTGTCAGTCAGTCAGTGTCAGCTAGAGCAGCTCTGCTGACCTGGTTCTCTGGCTCTAAAGCAGCTCTGCTGACCTGGTTCTCTCTCTCTGAAGCAGCTCTGCTGACCTGGTTTCTCTGGCTCTACAGCAGGTCTGCTGACCTGGTTCTCTGGCTCTAGAGCAGCTCTGCTGACCTAGTTCTTATGCTACAGAGCAGCTCTGCGGATCTAGTTCCCTGGCTCTACAACAACTCTGCTGACCTGGTTCTCTGGCTCTAAAGCAGCTCCGCTGACCCAGTTCTATGGCTCTGAAGCAGTTCTGCTGACATGGTTCTCTGGCTCTAGATCAGCTCTGCTGACCTGGTTCTCTCCCTCTAAAGCAGCTCTACGGACCTGGTTTCTCTGGCTCTGCAGCAGCTCTACAGACCTGGTTCTCTGGCTCTAGAGCAGCTCTGTTGACCTGGTTCTTAGGCTCTAGAGCAGCTCTACTGACCTGGTTCTCTGGCTCTAAAGCAGCTCCGCTGACCTGGTTCTATGGCTCTAAAGCAACTCTGCTGATTTGGTTCTCTGGCTCTAGAGTAGCTCTGCTGACCTGGTTCTCTGGCTCTAAAGCAGCTCTGCTAACCTGGTTCTCTGGCTCTAAAGCAGCTCTGATAGCCTGGTTCTCTGGCTCTAAAGCAACTCTACTAACCTGGTTCTCTCCCTCTAAAGCAGCTCTGCTGACCTGGTTTCTCTGGCTCTACAGCAGCTCTGCTGACCTGGTTCTCTGGCTCTAGAGCAGCTCTGCTGACCTAGTTCTTAGGCTCTAGAGCAGCTCTGCTGACCTGGTTCTCTGGCTCTACAGCAGCTCTGCTGACCTGGTTTTCTGCACTCACGATGCACGCACCCAACTTCGCGAAAATATAAGTTTATTATAAGTACATATATATTATTTTGATGAATATCTTACACCATCTCTTGCCTTAATATGTATATTAAAGACACATACATATCATTTTGGAACATAATTTTTTTTTGCGGGAGTCGCGCACCCAGCGTGCCCCAGTGCGTATATGATGTCACGCGGGACCCGCAACTGCGCAAACATCTCGTACCGTAATGCGAATGTATCGCGAATGCGCAGGAGCAGGAGTCGCAGACTGGTCGCATACCAATCGCGCATATCACGTGATATTAAATGTATATGATGTAACTGAAAAACACGCAGCCGTCGCACACCATACGTGGATCCTTCATGACTTTTCTAAAATGGCGGCTAGAATGTGCGCACCCACCGTGATGTGTACACTTTGAGTGCGTGACTCTGAAAAAAATTGGAATTTTTTTTAAAGAAAATAATATAAATATATTAAAATAAAAAATGAAAACAAGAAAATCAATATTTCAGGTTTAATTAAAATGTTTTTTTGTGTGCAATTTTCAGAAATATATATAATGTTATTTAATGAATAAAATATTTATAAATAAACAGTTAAAAAACTGTAGAAAATCAGTACAAAAATATAGATATAACTACTATCACACTTAAAAGTTAGCATTTAAAAAACCTTTGAAATTCACTGGAAAAAAAACATAGGTTTCAGAGACTTTATAGTTAGAAATTAGCATTTAAAAAACCTTAGAAATTCACAGAAAAAACCATAGGTTTAAGGGGTGTTATAGTTAGCTGCCCATTTCACTCATACAAAACCATAGAAATTCCTCCGTTATAGTTAGTTCTGCTAACTATAACTCACGCGCTCGCAATGCACTGCTGATGATGTCACATATTGCATCATTCATGACATGGTCAGTGACATCACTGATGACATCACTGATGACATCTCAAATGACATCACTGATGACATCATCCTCTTGACAATCTGATACACCTCATCATACACTAGTATAACCTTTCATCACTCACTGTAAAATAGAGTACCATATTTGAAACCATTGACACACCAATACCAGTTACTACATACCCACTCACTGATTCCTAAGTCTACACACACAACTACCCATTCAACAACAGAATCATCTATACATGCAGTCATTAATTAATAGAACACTATCAAATGCACTTATACACATATATAGACATTGACACATCAGCAGTCATCTTAGTCGGTTATGCAGTCATCCTACTCACTCCTGAAAAAAATGTATCGCACTTAAATTTACTCCCTTACACAATTATCCAACAACACCTCATTTATTCAAACACATAGTAACTCATCGTTAATATGTTAAAAAAGCACCATTACAATTATACACTCATTAATATAGTTACTCTCACAATCACTGACTCTTACACATACTTATTTATATACACCAACTCTCACATACAATGCCTTTTACAAGATGTACAACTAAAACATATATACACTCACCAACACACAAATAAATACACTCAGTCACCCAAACAACTGTTTCCACATGCACTCTTAAACCCATACACCTAGTCAATCAACCATTCACACATCTATGCATAGAGTTACACACACTCCATCCAACCACACACAAACTCAGTGTCCCATACAAATACTCACCCAACTAATCAATAACTAATATACACACTCATGTAGTTAGTGAACAACTGATGCAGCATGTTATACAGCAACAGAGACAGTGCTGCACACATTCACATAGTTTAGTTACTAATCCATGTATTAAGTGAGACATTTTTAATTACTCACTTAAAAAGACAGTCAGACAGCTACTAAATCCTCCATCCAGACAGTTATATATCCACTCAATCTTCAATACAGATTGGTATATATATAATACATTTTTGAATTTCAAACTAAACCACATTCAGTGGATGATGTCATCAGTGATGTCATCAGTGATGTCATTTGAGATGTCATCAGTGATGTCATCAGTGATGTCACTGACCATGTCATGAATGATGCAATATGTGACATCATCAGCAGTGCATTGCGGGCGTGTGATTTATAGTTAGCAGAACTAACTATAACGGAGGAATTTCTATGGTTTTGTATGAGTGAAATGGGCAGCTAACTATAACACCCCTGAAACCTATGGTTTTTTCTGTGAATATATATATATATATATATATATATATATATATATATATATATATATATATGTAGATTACCTACTGGCAGTCGCCAGTAGGTAGTTATAGTTAGGACCAAGTTTCCATAGGAAGAACATTCTTTGTTTTGCTTATAACTTTGGTGTCATTTGACGAATCTTCATGAAATTTTCCAAACTAATTCTTTGTTCATATCAGCTCCTATGTTGAAAGTTTTGGGGTGATTCATCAAGGGGGGGTTTAGAAAAAAGGAGGGTCCCAAAACATGTTTTCTCCATGCAATTTCCATAGGAAACTTTAGACAAGGCTACAGGTCGAACGGGTGAATGGAATTACCCCAAATTTGACAGGGAAAAGGGTCTTGGTCTAGAAAGCACACTTTTGTTTATTTGGTGTGAATCTGTTCAGTAGTTTTTGAGAAATATTGAAATTTACAGATATCGATATTTGGGAATTCTGCCGTCTGATTGGCTGAGGCGTTACGAGCTTGCTGGTTATTGGCTGCGAATGGTTGCAACTAGGAAATCTTGGCAACCATTTTGTGATTCCATTGAAGTGAGTAAGGGGAAAAAAGGGCAAAAAAAGTAGGAAAGAGGAGGGTAGGAGCGCTGTGAGCTCTGTGGGGTGGTTAGGGTGTGCTATACAGGGAGTGTGAAGCGAAGTATTCATCCTTACCGGTGTGAAAGTGCTGTTTTGCCCAGAGTGAGATGGTGCTGAGGTGAGGTTCCGGTACACTTGGGATGAAACAGTGAGCTGATTGCTGTAAACTGATGTGCTCTGGGCTCTGTAGCATACTTGCCGCTATAGCATAGCTGTGCAAGTGGTGTTAGTATGCGTTTAGACTATAGCGCTGTGAGCTCTATGGGGTGGTTAGGGTGTGCTATACAGGGAGTGTGAAGTGAAGTATTCACCCCTACCGGTGTGAAAGTGCTGTTTTGCCCAGAGTGAGATGGTGCTGAGGTGAGGTGCCGGTACAGTTGGGGATGAAACCGTGAGCTGATTGCTGTAAACTGATGTGCTCTGGGCGCTATAGCATACTGGCCGCTGTAGCATAGCTGTGCAAGTAGTGTTAGTATGGGTTTAGACTATAGCGGGAGTGGGAAGCAAACTACTCTGAAGACTCGAATGGAGTGTTTTAGCAAGCAGGAATAAAGAAATAATCATGAAGAATATAATGCAGAATGTTGCAATGCCACAGAAGACAAATGGTGAAATCAGGTGTGTTTAAGAAAGTGGCTGTGTTGTAGTGTAGGTCCTATATCCCTGATAGGCTCTGCACATTTGAATAACATACACTATACATTTGACATAGGACTAAGGTCAGTATGTCTCTATCGAGTATATTACACTTAATTACTTGTGTGTGCCAGCTAACTCAGAGGTCACTAAAAACTTCTCGAATATACAAGAAGGGATTAGTCTCTGACAACCGCATAAACATGACAACTTTGTTTCCCTTTAGAATTGGAACTGTCTCAGAATCGTGGAAACAATAGATAACAGTTTCACTCAGTCAATCGTGCATGCTTCGTTTCTACAGAGTTGCACAGAAGAGATATGAATTGCTAAAATCATAAGACAGACTGCAAAGTACAATATGTACGAGGTTAGCAGTAAGATAAAATAATACTGCAATAGCATGGTTTGTAGCTATGACATATATTAATCAAAATACATACATAAATCATAAGCTAAAATGTGATACTCATCTGATGCCTCTAAATTTTTCTATCCCAGTGTACCTAACCTAAGTGCAGTACGAGGTTTGAAGTAGGTGCCATTTCTAAAGTATAGCTAGCTATATTTTAGTTTAGCTAAGAGTTGCCAAAAGTTTCTCTAAGTTCTAGTCAGCTCCTTACCTTAGAATGAGAGAGGTTGGAATCTCTTTTCTAGACTCGAAAGTCTAACCTCCCCGCAAGGGAAGTCAGAGAGCGCTGGAGCGGGATTCTCTGCGAGGAGGATGGCAGCGTCAGTTCAGTGCATCAGGCTGGAACTCGAACTCCTGCCGAACTTGCCGTGGTGAACCGCGTAGCCTGGGTTGGATCGACTCCTCCGGGAACCGCAATTTGCCAGGGCAAGTGCTGGTATATTTATACCTTGAAGGTGTCTAGGAATGCCAGTATTGACATAAAAGTCGGGCAGAGGAACGTCATGAATGAACCCCTAAGGAATAGATGTTCATGCATACTTAATGAGTTCTTGGAGAAATCAATATTCAAGCTGAGGGAAATTCCTAAAGGCTTAAGGGTCTGGTTTTCCAAGAATTTGTTGTGACGTGGATGGACGGATGTAGGTGGCCATGCCTGTATTTGGTTTGTACGGACAATGTCTAAATAAGGGCCGGATTTCTTTATCCAAATAAGGGCAATGTGAATTGTACCTATATAAGGGCATAAGTCGGGAAACCTATAAACGGAATCTAAATCTGCACACAAAACTCACTCCAGTTTCGTATGAACAACGTTACTTAATCCTAAATGTTCTAAACATACCTTAAAACAGAGTATCGCATGGCTTTGCTAAAATAAGCTAAAAACATATCTAAAACACATGTTCTAAAAATACATTACAAAACCATTGCTATGCATAAAGTGTTGTACATATTAAAGGCAATGTTCCATTCTAAGCATAGGATCACATTGGAATGCTAAATGAATGAACCAAAATATATACATGTGATGAAATGGCTCATAAATACAGAAGAAAAAGGGGCCAAAACCATTTCATTTCAGGTTACACTAGTCAAATTGTTATTCATGACAAGGTGGCATATTGCATATTGTCCCTAGAAGTGTTATCAAAGAATTCTGTTCTCTATGAATAGTTCTACTATAAGTAGATTACTGTGCCAAAAAATATAATTTTGGGACGGGGATAAAAACAATATATAATCATAGAAAAAGTTCCAAAGTCAGTATCAAATTTGAAAAAGAATGAAGGCCAAATTCAGAGTCTCTCCGGAACACTGTGTGCTTGAATCAAAAGTCAGTGTGTGGGGATGGAGAAAACATAACATTTTCTAATCCTGTTGACAACAAGTCGTCTACCATTGTGGGTAAGAGTTGGAATACCTCGTGTAGAAGATCAACAGCAGATCGATGCGAACTATTGCCTTCAGCATGGGAAGCATCAGCAATGTCCGGATTGGATGTTACCTGCGCGCCTGGTGTTTCCTCTCGTAACTCAGCAGTAGCATTTTGCGTCTGTGAGATCTCAATGAATGCCACCATCAGGATTGGTAGCTGCTGGGGACAACACATAGCATGGGCCGTTATCGGGTCCAGCAGAGTATCGATATCCGTAGGCATGACTGATGGGAGTGTCAGACAAATGTCCAGCACGCGTTCTTCACCGCATAGCAGCATTGAACAGGTAAGATGCAATCTTGCCAGGTTGGTCTGAATGACAGAAACCAAGTGGTGTTTAATTCTCGTAGACGAGGTAAACCCAGAATTTGGACGATGCGCTCACGACACTTCATCTCCAATAGAGTTCTTTCCATGGTGAACTGGGTGTCGCTGGTTATTTGGCTTGCCATATCGTAGCAGTTGGAGCAACAATAGTATCCCTGCAACAAGTGCTAAAAGAAGCGTCAGTCCGCCAAATACAGAGTGCACGAAGTTTGGAAAAATTCCGTGGACTGCTTGAAAAGGTGCTAACAGTCCTGCACACACGTTCTTAAATACATGTACAATACCGCTCGTATCAGACATGTTTAAGATACGACCTAACATTTCTGAGAAATGCACAAGGCAGTTTGTGAACAAAAGGGTATGTATCTCTGCAGAAGTCCTTGCGACTTGGAGATCATAGGTTTCTTTGGCAGAGGTCAAATGCACAGTTTTTTGTAAAAGAATGGCTTTCATTCTGCTTAGAGTATCAACTCGTATAGAAGAGACATTCAGGGAAGGCCATAAAGGCGACTCCCTGACTATGTCTATTTGTGGAAACAAGACTTGCATACAGCAAGTGACCCTGGATGTAACCATTACTAGATATGGGATACCTGGTAGCATGCCACAGCAGCTGTGATCATTCAACATAATGTAACTCCCATTTGAAAGTTGACCAAAGATTGGATTAATCACTGCTGCCGGTGTACCGTGCAGGTGGCAGGATAAGTTTGTAGTGGAACCATCACAGGCCCCATGTAAGTTAATACCCTGACAAAGGAGAGAACCGCTTAGTACGTGTTGACAGTTTTCACCGCTAAGAAACACTTCATGTCCCCCACTCCAACATCTGTGTGTGGAAGGTAAATCCCAGGATGTCTTGATGTATTCTTTACCCAACCTTTCATATTAGCCTGCTGGTATATTTTTTAGGCAATACTGAAAATGGAAAGTCGTAACAGGCAGAGTAATCTTACCATGTATGATCCACTCAGTAACTGGTTTTTCTGCCACTGTGAATGGTAATTTCTCCAGTTTTTCAATGCTCAGCACCGTATAGTCTGCTCCCCTTTGTGCAAGTTTGATCTGTCTATCAGTGAGATTGAATTCTGCAAACAGTGATGTAGCATTGATTAAACGCCAAGGCACATAGCCAATACGCAGGTTTTGAAGCGTCCAGCCTAATAGCATGATAGAACGTAGCTGTGACTGACCATGTTGCAACATGACCGAGTCTTGTCCCATGATGTCTTTGACAGAGGATACAATGCTGTCCAAAGAATATATACTAGACGACAGAGTCGTTAACCCATTGTCTGCTACAGAGAGAGATTTCTCTAAATTAATACAGTCAATTTCTCGTATTTGTTCTGCAGTCTCTGCTTGGGTGACCATCCATGCTTCATTATAAGCAGCGTAGATACCGGCATATATGAAACATTTTTGACGCGGTTTTCTTGGTCCTAGCAAGAATTCCCTAAGGTCTGCGCTTTCTTGAAGTAAAGTTAAGTGTTGTTTTACATCCTGTAGTGTGGCTTTGTGTAGCCAATCAAGGCAAAGTTTCCCTACGCTGTAAGTTGTTACTACCCCTGGATGCTGTCTTTGGACATAACGTGGGTCTGGCCTATGAAAGGTAAAACCTTGTGTCTTGTTCAGGAATCTATCTTGACAGTTGTTTGTGTCTAAGGGCCAGAGCAACCATTTTTCCCATTCAGGATCTGATCTGTTATTTTTCAAAGTAGTATGTACGTCGACCTCCCCCTGTGTAGTGCTTTCACTTGTAGGTACAGGTATAGACAGAGTGTTCATGTCTTTCATCTTGGCTATTCCAAGGCATGATGTTTGTTGGAGAGTGTCGTTCAAAAACATAATTTGCTCAGGGATGATACAGGCTCTAAACAAAGCTTCTATTCCCTGTACTTGCCAATCTTTAGTACCCCAGACAGTTTTTGTCTCAATGTTGTTTTTCCAAAAGTCGTAACCCTGTCTAGACAGTACGGCAATAAAGGCTGAGAATAAATCTGTTTGGTATTCGTTAACATAGTTTTCATTCCTGTATTATTGACATTCTTAAAGTAAAATGTCAATCCATTCGAGATATTAAACCCTGAAAAATATGGAAATTGCATTGCAAATGTTTTCGAGCTACCCTTTGGTGGCGTAGGACAATGTTCCCATTGGTTATACATAAATACATTTCTAGGTGTTGCAGGTTTATGCAGGAAATGATGACCATAGTGGTTATAACAATACAGTTGTTCATAGTCTGATGAACCTTGTAAATATTCATTATTAGTGAATGCAGTTGACATCTCTAGATCAGACATCATATTATTAACTGTCTCGAAGTCCCAAACATCAGAAAAGGTACTGGAGGTAATAAAGTCACTTAATGAAATTTTAAATAAATGTGGAATCTTCAAAAGCTCCCACGGGCCAAAAATGTCATATTTGGTTTTGTCCCAAACTATACCATCAGGTATAGGAATCGCTGTGATGTTCATTGCTGACAAGTCTCTTGCTTTACGATGGGATGATTTGTGTGGCTTGAGAAGTAAGTTCACACTTTTACTTGCTGTGTCCATTTAAATATATCTTCCATTAATCAGCATACCCTGAGTTATTACCAGAGCTAACCAAAGTAGAAAGAGGAATATTCCCAAAACAATCCATAGTTCAACCCATGGTGAAACCAGATACGTTTTTTCCAGTAGATGAAGAAAGTCGGTTGCTTGTTCTTTGAAAGTTCTTTGTACTGGCGTAGTTTCAGGCTCACTGGGATCCTCAGAAAACGTATCAAAGTTCATGAAATAGCCAGAAGCAGTTCTGTCAATGGTTGGAATTGCATCCGTATTTGATGAAATTGCTGGAACTAGTTGATCACTTGTTACTTCGTTGTAAACAGGTGTATCTGGACGAACTGTTCTTTGGGTCTCAAGAGGTACAAGGTCCATAGCATTGTTGCTTAGTCCTCTATTTCTTACTGTTGAATCTTCAAAGGTGATGAGTTTCTCAGTTTGAACCTCTTGGATTGTAGCTAGAGGAGTGCATCTGCTACATAGGTGGAGTCCACTTGGCCTACTGTTCAATATCGGCCACATAGTGTGGTTTGATCAGGTTGATGGACACAAATCTTTTCTCCTTTTTACCAGCAAGTGGCGGCAAAAGTACTGTTCTTGATCCGTGAATTGCTAGGACAGGTACTGGTTGTCTGTAAGAAGGCCCAAATTCCTTCTTGTCTGCGATCTTTTCTCTGACTAGATTCCCAAGCTTTGGGATCCAGACAGGCCTTGCTGGGATGGCCGGATTTTCTTCAGTGGTGGTTGGCTTCAGGAACACGTTGCTTTATTGCGTTCTTAGTTCATTTAAGTCCTGTAAAACAGCCAATCTATCTTTGATATCAAATTGTTTGTTTTCCACCACTGTGCCTTTCATATCTAAGTCCGGAACCAACATTCTAGTCCCAAACAGGACCTCTTATGGAGTGACACCCCCTAGAGAACTTCTTGGCACGTTGTTTATTGCGCGCTGGACCCCATATAAATGTTTTACCCACCCATCACCTGAACCTAATACCCTAGCTGTTATAGACTGCTTTATGTCCCATTTTTTTCTTTCCACAACAGAATTTCCCTCAGGATGGAATGGAGAAGAATACCGCAATGCTACGCCCAGACTGGCCATGGCTTCTTTGTAAGCTCTAGAGCTAAATCCAGGACCCTGGTCAGAATGTAGTGTGCCTATTGCGTATGTGCCGATAAAGACTCGCAAATTATTTTTAACAGTTCAAGCGTTAGCCGAGCATTGAGGCCACATCCATAGGAACCTAGAGCACGAATCCACTGCGACCATGATATACTTATAGTTCCCATCCCTTTGTAAGGGACCGTAGTGGTCCAGGTAAACACAAGCTAATGGTTTATCTGAAATTAACAGGGGGGTCTGCGCAGGACGTTTCACAGTAGAGACTTTCATCTTTTGGCATATCTCACAGTCCAGTCTGTTTCCTAATGCCGGGCCACCAGTACCTTTGTTTTAATAATGCTACTGTGGCTGAAACACCTGCATGGGCAGAGGAGAGCCCTTCATGTGCTGCTAGGATTAGCCCTAGTCTGTGTTCCATGTTTGGAATGACTCTATCCCCCACTCCAGGGATTCGAGCAAACGGAACATTGTTCGCATCAGTTATATATGAGTATTTGAGTGGAAACTTTTTAGGTAATGCCGCACCACTGCCTTTGCTTGATGCATTGACAGCCAGCATTATTTCGCTGTCTATTTTCATTTTTGAACGAGTGATTACAGCTATGAAAGCCATTTGCACAGCCCCTTTCGCGGCTTCATCAGCCAATGAATTCCCTTCAACGTGAAGGCCATCACGTTGGTGACTCAGCGTTTGTATCACGTGAGTGTTCTGTAGTCCGTTTCGCAACTGAACTACTTGTTCCCAAAGCAACTTGTGCTTGATTGTGTGGGGAATTCGCGATCCGTGTTTTCAAGTGCCATCTTAAATGCATGTAGTTCAGCTCGCTGAGCTGTACAATCTCGTAGAGATTGTGTTTTTGTGACCATTGGTCTGAATTTGCCATCTCGCAAGCGACCTTTAACGATAGCACACGCTACAGTGTAAGCTTGTTTACTCCCAGTAGCGAGTTGTGCAGATCCGTCAGTATAAATTATAAATCTGTACTGGTCAAGAGGGAGAATTTCAGTAGGCAGAGGACGTTCGTGTTCATATTGCAGGAATGCTTGTGTTTTTAAATATGGATCAAAAACGTATTCAACATCAGTTGCAGCAAGGGAATTAACCCATTGTATCCATCTTGGATGTAAAATGTTTGCATTTGGAATGCTAGCCTTTGTAACTGCCTCTAGGGCTGGTACAGGAGTCACAACCATAATGCGTTTCCCCTGTGCTAGGGCTCTTTCTTTTGCTACAGCGGTTTGAACTGCTGTCAGAATTTTTTCTGTAGAAGTGAATTTCATTTCTGCTTGTGTATACAAGTGGGATTTGTATGCAATTGGTACTTTTTCACCTTCGTTAAAAGTTAAGTAGGTGAATCCGCATTGATCCGAAATTATTCGGATCACTAAGTTACATACATTTACGCGTGTTTGCAAGTGTTTTGTTGCTAACATGTCTGTTTGAAGTGAAGGCAACATTTCTGTGTGTTTTTGTGTCCAATGTGTTATTTTAAAATCAGGTTTGATTAATACGTAGAGAGGTTTCCATTTATGCGTAATTTAAAATGTAAGTTCTTCCACAATTCAATAAACCTAGAATCGACTGTAAATGTTTCAGCATTTTTGGAGGTTGGAGCAGCGCACACTTTTCTAAAAAGTTGGCTTCCAGCCTTTTGCCTTCACTTGTTAGTTCATATCCTAGGAACAGGATGTTGAGGTGGGCAATTCTTGACTTTTTAAAGTTGAATTTGTAACCCTCTGAGGCGAAGCCCAATATTATGGTGCTCACCCTGTTCAAGTGCCTATCCAGGTCATCGTCTGTCAGATATATATCATCGACATATGACAATGCCTCGTCATCATAAGTTTGTAGTAACTCTGTTACCCTTGCTGAGAATAACCCCGGGCTGTTTTTGAATCCCTGGGGCAGTCGACAAAATCGAAGCTGGGTCCCCATTATTGAAAAAGCGGTCAAATATCTGAATTCTGGTGCAATATTTTGACAAAAGAAACCATTTAAATGTCTAATGTGGTTTTATATCTTTTACGCACAATGTTATTCATTAATGCTGTACCATGTGCATTTTGCACTGCAAGTGTTTTGCAACAAGAATTTAAGTGTCTGTAATCCAAAACTAGACAATATGTTTTGTCTGGTTTGGAGACAGGAAACAGAGGATTGTTCATTGATGAGGTGCATGTTTCAATCACCCCCTGATATTCAAGTTGATCTAAAATCTCCTTGACCTGTTTTTTAGCTTCTTGCTTAACTGGGTACTGCTTTTATGCAGTCGGTTGATTTTTTAACTGAATTTTATGGTGAGGTGAGTCCTCATCCCATCCTACATGATTTTTATATTGTGCCGGGGCTTGGGCTACTGTCCATATCCTGGCTAATGTATATTTTAAATGAACTGGAACATGGTTGGAGAAGGTAGGCATACTGATGTCCTCGCCATGTGGGCACTCCCTGACAAACTTTGGTGACCTGTCCTGTTCTGCTAGAAGTATATCATAACTCTTTGAAAGATGCTCCCAAAAGAGTGCTTTCACTTTTCTTGGTATGTCTCCCTCTATCCGGAGTGTTATTTCATATAACCTATGTGGAGAACTAACCCTGGTGTCTACAGTCTCAACTTGTATGTCTTCATTCAAGTCCACTGTTTCCAGAACTCCCTTCAGGTTCTGGTGAGCTATTGTAACTTCTGCTGCACTGTCCAGCATGGTTTGGGCCCATTCTCCGTTCCTGAGTTGGGTTCTCAGTATTCTCGGTATGTCTGATCTTCAGACCTGCTTTCTTGGAGAATTGAGTTTTTGCTTTATTTTTCTGAACGTGTTGATCATCTTTGGATTTCACGCGTTCTTCCTTGTTTTCTGACCGCCCTCTTCTTTCGGATGCCTCTGACGATATCTAAAAGGTACGAGAGGGACGTGTATCATTATCTTGATATCTGTCAGGTTTTCTCAATTTATCCCTATTCCTGAGGTTGTACCTCCTTTCCGAGGGCTCCTTCTGTGGAGGAGACCTGCCTTGGGAATGAGAACGCTTCTCTTTGGAATTCTGTTTGTTATTTTCCCACTTCTTTTTAGAAGAGGTAGGAGTGTTTTTAGGAAAGACCTTATCAGGACTTTCAGACAGTTGTGGTTATACTGGTTTCCCTCCCAGACTGTCTCTGCCTAATTCCTCATAGGATTTTTCAATTGTTCTGGCTAGTTCTAGAGGTTGTTCTGTTACATCAAATTCCCTAAGTTTTTGGTGGATTGCTGCTGATGCTGCTTCTCCTTTAATATTAGATAATATTATAGTTGAGACCTGGTCGAAATCTTTAAGTAACTCCATACCTAAATTCAGAGCAGGCTCTGCCCCGTATTCGTTTTGAATATGTTTCAGGACATCAGGTATTACCGCCATGGATGGAACACCATGTGTTTTTGTGTAGATTGCAGCAAAGACTCTGCCCCAAGTGGTGCAGTCTTCCAGTTGTGGTGTGATCCCCATTGGTAAACAGATTGCTAGAATTCTGTGTTTCTCATAAGGGCTGGTATTAGGAAATACCGCATCGATTTGAGTAATTTTGTGAGCTATCCAGAATGGAATTTGTTCACGTTTTGTGGGCATTTTACCAATGACTGCGTGTAAAGTCTGTGGAGTGATTGTTAGTCTATTCCCCTGATGAGGGGCTGGATTTTGAATGGTTAACGGTGGATGGACTGTGAAAGTCCTCATGACATATTGAACCAATTGTCTATAAATTTTGATTAGCTCCATTAGTTGAGCAAGTAATTCTACATCTGACATTTCTTCAATGTCAGGATGAGGTGTGTAGCCGGCTAAAACCGGCCATGTTGCTCCTTGTCTACCTAGTGTACCGAGCGTAGTAATGTTATTGTAATGTTTTAGGGTGCCTTTAAACCAGAGCTCATGCTCCTGGTATGTGAGTGGAATTTCTATATCCTCGAAAGGAATATATTCCTCAGGTGGTTCGTCTTCTCTGTAGAAGTGAAACAAGTGTGTTACTGGATTTGATTCTGGGAATACTATCCATGAATAGAATACCTCTGTCTGGTGAGATTCATGTGCCCCTATCTTGGTGTCAGACCATGTTTTATAAGTTTTAAAGTGATGGTTCTCCTTAAATGTGGTGGGATGTGTATAACACCCGCTTCGTTTTCATTAAAACCTGTAACGTCATCCGCAGCTGTACCGTTTTCCACAACAACATCACCGTGGTCGGATATTGTTTAAATGAAAAATGCAGAGCAATTTTCAAGGGAACAAAGATAAGGTGCACAATATTTTGGAACACTGTATCCTTTAACGTTGAACAAAACCAAACAGCTAATACATAGGACTTTCGTACTACTCAGCTATGGCGGATATTATCCCTACCCACTCCAGACGTTTTATGAAGTTTTTTGAGTAGGGGTCTCTGAGAAAAGCACGACTGAGTTACTTCACTATCTAGCGTTAAACTAGTGCCTTACCAAACCGTTGGGCGCCATGTAGTGTAGTTCCTATATCCCTGGTAGGCTTTGCGCATTGGAATAACATACACTATAGACTTGACGTAGGACTAAGGTTAGTATGTCTCTATCGAGTATATTAAACTTAATCACTTGTGTGTGCCAGCTAACTCAGAGGTCACTAGAAACTTCTCGAATATACAAGAAGGGATTAGTCTCTGACAACCGCATAAACATGACAACTTTGTTTCCCTTTAGAATCGGAACAGTCTCAGAATCGTGGAAACAATAGATAACAGTTTCACTTCAATCGTGCATGCTTCGTTTCTACAGAGTTGCACAGAAATAGAGAGACGGGTGTTTCAATAAAAGGGTTTATTGAACAGTCTTATTTCTCATGCAAGAGATATGAATTGCTACAATCGTAAGACAGACTGCAAAGTACAATATGTACGAGGTTAGCAGTAAGATAAAATAATACTGCAATAGCATGGTTTGTAGCTATGACATATATTAATCAAAATACGTACATAAACAACATAAGCTAAAATGTGATACTCATCTGATGCTTCTAAATTGTTCTACCCCAGTGTACCTAACCTAAGTGCAGTACGAGGTTTGAAGTAGGTGTCATTTCTAAATTTTAGCTAGCTATATTTTAGTTTAGCCAAGAGTTGAAAAAAGTTTCTTTAAGTTCTAGTCAGCTCCTTACCTTAGAATGATAGAGGTTGGAATCTCTTTTCCAGACTCGATAGTCTAACCCCCTGCAAGGGAAGTCAGAGAGCATGAGCTGGATTCTCTGCGAGGAGGATGGCAGCATCAGTTCAGTGCATACATAAATAACATAAGCTAAAATGTGATACTCATCTGATGCTTCTAAATTGTTCTACCCCAGTGTACCTAACCTAAGTGCAGTACGAGGTTTGAAGTAGGTGTCATTTCTAAATTTTAGCTAGCTATATTTTAGTTTAGCCAAGAGTTGAAAAAAGTTTCTTTAAGTTCTAGTCAGCTCCTTACCTTAGAATGATAGAGGTTGGAATCTCTTTTCCAGACTCGATAGTCTAACCCCCTGCAAGGGAAGTCAGAGAGCATGAGCTGGATTCTCTGCGAGGAGGATGGCAGCATCAGTTCAGTGCATCAGGCTGGAACTCGATCTCCTTCCGAACTTGCTGTGGTGAACCGCGTAGTCTGGGTTGGATCGAATCCTCTGGGAACCGCAATTTGCCAGGGCAAGTGCTGGTATATTTATACCTTGAAGGTGTCTCGGAATGCCAGTATTGACGTAAAAGTCAGGCAGAGGAACGTCATGAATGAACCCCTAAGGAATAGATGTTCATGCATACTTAATGAGTTTTTGGAGAAATCAATATTCAAGCTGAGGGAAATTCCTAAAGGCTTAAGGGTCTGGTTTTCCAAGAATTCTTTGTGATGTGGATGGACAGATGTAGGTGACCATGCCTGTATTTGGTTTGTACAGACAATGCCTAAATAAGGGCCGTATTTCTTTGTCCAAATAAGGGCAATGTGAATTGTACCTATTTAAAGGCATAAGTCGGGAAACCTATATACGGAATCTAAATCTGGACACAACAGTGTGTAATAAAGCAATGGAGTCTGCAAGTTATATAAAAAATGGACCTACTGGTGCAAGAGCTAAGGCATCCAGCTGAGGAAAACTCCAACCGCTTCTGCTGTATTCAAACGTAAGCTCCTGCATCAGTCAATTCCACTTTACATGTTACAGTTCCATGTGACATAAACAATACCTATTAGACTTGAATGACTGTAAATTGTATAATGAAAATAAAGGTAGGATACGATTACCACACTGTGCCAACCAGTTCCTAAACAATGCCGTGTTTTTTTATCTTGATCGCCAGCTCGAGAGCAGAGGCTGAGGATGAGCTAATTTGTGTGAAAGGGCTTCATGGATAACAGGCAGGCAGAGAGACGTGTGCACAAAGAATAGACATGGTTTCAAAATGGATGTCGGGTTTAGGCTAATTTAGCAAGTAAATAGCACATTTGCATAGGCCATACATCACCCATCCCTGGTTAGTCTGGAGATGTAAGGGGCAATAATTAAAACAGAGTTCAAATGCATAAGCATACTTAGAAAGTTATTATATGAAAATAGTTCAATTGAAGTGTATTAAAAAATGTATAGGAAAAAGTCAAAAAGTTGGAAAAAATCAATCTAAGAATAAAGTGAATTTCTTACAAGTCTTGGAGATTGCAGTCCGGAAGTTCTGCAGCGGCTTGAGATGCGTAATGTTCCAAGAGGCAATTGTTGCCATCGTGTGAGAAAAGCAAAGCGATCCAATTCATATCCTTAAAGGGACAGTAATGTTCCTCGAATGTTGGAGTGGCAATTTGAATTGGCAGACAATCTGCGATGTTGTCAAAGGTAGCACGTTGCAGGAGATCTTTCGCGGCTGCGCAGGAATCCCATACCGCCAGGATACCCTTTTGCGTTACATCCGCCATTGCTCCACTGCCTGAACAATCAAGTTCATGGTTTTCAAGATACTCCATTACCTGCTGGATATCGGGAGCGTTTGTTGGGATGTTGGCAAGGCATAGATCCATTCACCAGCCGAATGGGCAAGTTTTGCAATAAAAAGATGGTCGCACGCAGATTGCATATGTGTTAATAAATGTTATGTTGTAGCTGGTTCCGATAATAGATAGAGGCAGGCAGTCGAAAATTTGTTCCATTTTCTCACGGTATTGATTTAGCTTCGCGTAGAGACGTATTCTGTCGGACATGGTTGTTCCCACAGACAGCGCAGCCATTTTTTACAAGCAAAAATAGTAGTAGGATGACCGCAAACAGAGCGAGAATTATGGGCACTGTTCCTATTATTCCAGAGATGATCGAATGAATGAAGTCTGGTATTATACCAAAAACAGTTTGAAAGCCTGTGACAAGGCTGGAGGAGACAGTGTTAAGAAAGTGTGCCAGAGCTTAAATGTGAGATGTGTTGAAAATTGTGTAGCAATTCACAAAGTGTAATGGAAGGTTCGTATTTTAAAAGGGAGTGTATTTTACTTGAAGTTCGTGCTATCTGCAGTCGATAAATTACTTTTGGAGAAGTGAGGGACACTTCTACTTGAAACAAAAGCGCTTTCAGTTTGCTCAGTTTAATAAAATCTGTTTTCAAAGTAGGTATTGAAGGCCAAGTTGAACTTTGGGAGTTACTTTGTGTGGGTGGGAATAGAGATTGCCTCAGGAAGTTACCCGGTTTCAAACAGTAAGAACATACGGTATGCCAGCTCACATTCCGTAGCAGTCCATGTTATTAAGAAGCAGATAACTGTCGCTAGAAAGCTGTGTGAATGTTGGTCTGATTGTGGGAGTTGGTGTGCTTTTAAGAAAGCATGCAAGATTGGGGGCTGTAAGCTTAGAAGCGTCGTGCAGTTGGACATTCTTGCATAGTAATGAATGACTGCCATTGTGGTCGCACTTTTCACCGGTGAGAAAAACTTCTGTATCCACTTCAAGACAGCGATACGTAAATGGGAGAAACCACTGCTCGTAAATAAACGCGCTATATAATCACTTACAACATGACAAACAACATGTACACCTAGCAGACACAACGACACTACGTACTGTGGGAATGTGGCTAGACATGTACACAAACCAAACATGGCATAGCACCTCTGCCACACAATGCAGAATGCGGGGAGGTGGCAAGTGATTATCGATTATAAAAGTATACAATGCAGAGTGTTGAAGAGATGTGCCGGACAGACTTGGGTATGCAGAGCACAGACATGTACATGTCAACATACACTGATGGTCTATTGAGTGAAGTGGACAGTGGTCGCAACCATGATAGTACAGTCAGTAGGGAAGATTACGAATACATAGCGCGAACGTGCCACCTCCCCCCCCAAATCTTTAGCTTAGTGGGCTGGCTCGGCGTACGCAAGGGTATTGTAGGGGAATGAATAAAAGGCACGTTTCTCTGGGTGTGGTTCTGTTCCGGAATGGTAAACATGTCTGCCAGGTCTGCGCAGCTTACACTGCCACGAGGCTGACACTGTGAGCGAAGGTGGCTGCGGGAATAATGCTCTCAGCCTGCTGGTACCCAGAAACCGTCATGGCTGCTGCGACGCACATATGCCCCACAGTTCACCTTTCGACACCGCCATATGTGAAAGAGGGCCCACCACGTGCCGGCGGAAGCTTTTGGGCCGAGGTCTGTGAGCTTGGAAAGCTCCTGAGATCAACGCTGGCTACCGCGACACAGGCAGACAGCACCCAGCCTGAGGCCCAGCACCGTGGAGTGCTATGTATACCACTAACACAGTAGTCCAACAGGTACCAACAGTGGAACGGTGTCTTGATCCCACAATGGATGATGTTGAACTGAATCTGAGAGTGGAGATGTAGGTACTCCCTTCGACCAGGTGTAGCCAACTCTAGGTCCCAACAGTGGAACGGTGTCTTGATTCCACAATGGACGATGTTAGAACTGCATCTGAGAGTGGAGATGAAGGTACTCCCTTCGACCAGATGCAAGCAACTCTAGGTCCCAACAGTGGAACGGTGTCCTGATCCCAGAATGGATGATGTCCGATATTTTCTGCTGCTTGTTGGTTTTTACAGAACTCCCTCCGTTGAGGTGCATCAGACTCTGTGCTTCCGTAGCTAATTGCTGCACATGATCATTGGGCTTGGCTGACTGCAGTCGCTGGAGTACACCGCGGTACAGCAGGTCCGAACAGTGAAACGGGGACTTGATTCTGTGATTGAGGATGTCAGAAGTTAAAGTCTGTGATGATTTGTGTGTACCCCCTCCGATCAGGTGCAACAAAATCCGTGCTTTCAAATCCAACGGAACGTGGCTGTGAGGCGTTAATGACCACTACCTCTGGCCTACACTGCGGTCAGCAGGGCCCACAATTCAGATCGAGTGGTGATTATTAGGGGTGGTCGGAATTTGCGAAAGTGCCTTTTGCAAAATATCGCGAAATGGCAAAAAAAAAATGCGTGATTGCGGAGATTTTTGTGTGCTGAATTAAAGCGTTACTGAATTCCTGTTGGGGTTTCATTTTTGTGACAGGATCATCGTGCCAGAATGAATCCTGGCCTGCATATTTACCCAAGAAGATGCCACCGTTTTGTGCAATACCTCTACTCAACTGGAGTACTTTCTACTGGCTAATAAGTAAGTGCTACGTCGTTGGGTAAATGTATGGTGCTTTTCCCACACTACAGCTGCATAAAGGGCCAGAAGGGTTGTGTATGGTGACCATGTGTGTTTCTAACGTTGCCACCACGCCGACGGGCCCCGGGGTCCCTCGAGTCAGCTGTCCATCGCATTTCACATGCCTCTTGTTTATAAAGGGCCAGAGACCGATCAGAGCAGCAGATGAGGAGACAGAACCTCCTGGTGTCAGGAGCTACACGGGGATTGCGCTCGAGAAAGTCGTGGATGCACAGAGCTCCATCAAGGATCACAGCTAATTTTTGATGGTAGATGTGGGGAGAAAAGCACACCTGCCCAGCCTCGACCTAGCTCCCGAATTTTTTGTGCTGATTAATGCGTTACTGAATTTGAGCTCCAACTCTGGCACCTGCTTTATTTATATCTGTAAGTGCTTCCTGTTGAGGTTTAATTTTTGTGACAGGAGCATCGTGCCAGAATGAATCCTACCCTGCATATTTACCCAAGAAGATGCCACCGTTTTGTGCAATACCTCTACTCAACTGGAGTACTTTCTACTGGCTAATCAGTAAGTGCTACCTTGTTGGGTAAATGTTTAATGCTTTTCCCACACTACAGCTGCGTAAAGGGCCAGAAGAGTTGTCTACGGTGACTATGTGTGTCTCTAACGTTGCCACCACGCCGACGTGCCCCGGGGTCCCTCGAGTCAGCTGTCCATCGCAGTTCACATGCCTCTTGTTTATAAAGGGCCAGAGACCGATCAGAGCAGCAGATGAGGAGACAGAACCTCCTGGTGTCAGAAGCTACACGGGGATTGCGCTCGAGAAAGTCGTGGATGCACAGAGCTCCATCAAGGATCACAGCTAATTTTTGACGGTAGATGTGGGGAGACAGGCACACCTGCCCAGCCTCGACCTAGCTCCCGAATGTTTTGTGCTTATTAATGCGTTACTGAATTTGAGCTCCAACTAAGTCCCCTGCTTTATTTATATCTGTAAGTGCTTCATGTTGAGGTTTAATTTTTGTGACAGGAGCATCGTGCCAGAATGAATCCTGTCCTGCACCTGCATATGTCCGTTCCGGCCGCGTATCGCGGAAGTTTCGACATTTTTGCGTTCCGCGCGGAACGCGAAAATGTCGAAATGTCGCAATTTCCGCGAGCGGAACAGAAATTGTCGCCCACCCCTAGTGATTATTTAATTACAGAATCCAGTAGGCAACTAACTACAACATCTATTCAAATATACACAATATCCTTTTAGTATTAGTAGCTTGATGAACTTTTTTTAGATGAGTTATAGGTTTAGTACAATGACCAAATTCTTCTTGGTAGTGGAAAAGAACACTGAAAAACAGTCTACACTGTGGACAGCAGATATCGCAATTCAAATTGTTCTGATTTATTTATTGCAGAGTTTTTTGTAATTTATGTTGTTGTATTTTGTGAAGAGGAAGTGAGAAAAAGTATTCATGAATGACTGTGCTGACTACTGCCTTCAATTTACACTGCAGACAGCAGTGTTCACAATTCAGAACGAGTCGCTATTGTAGATGATGCAGTCCTGTAGGCAAAAGACATTGCTCCAGTGCGCTCTGTCTGCACTACGCATACTCATCATCGCAGGGTCCGCACGCGGTTTTTGTTGCTTTGCGTATGACAAACTGGGCAGCTCAACTCAACGCCACAAAGCTGTGGGCCCTTGCTGACCACTCTCTGGCCTACACTGCAGACAGCAGTGTTTACAATTCAGATCGAGTCGCTATTGCAGATGAGGCAGTCCTGTAGGCAACAGACATTGTTCCTAGTACGGCCCGCCCGCAGCACGCATCATCGCTGGCTGTGCACATGCTGAATGCTTTTGATGTGGCTATCTGAGTGCACTAGACCTGATGGACCCTTTATGATACAATCTTTTTGTGTATTATTTCTGATCTACTGCCTGTATCTCAGTATACCACAAGTTATGGTTCTTTTACAATAGATTGTGTATTATTTCACATCTAGTGATCCTACCTTACTGCAGCACAAACTATTGACCCTTTTATTATTGAATTTCTGCGTGATCCACTGATTACTGTTGTAGTTGATGCTAGCAGCAACTATTCCCAGAGGGCTGGTTTACACTCACCCCACAATCATCCACCATAGACGTCACTGGATATGTGACCCTGGTAATAAAAAGGAGTCGAGCGCACGTGTCCGTAACCACTTCCACTATCTATCTGTGTCCTTGTGTTCATTATGTATGCATGATACTGCCCCTGGGCCGTACCACATTACATGCATTTTCGCATAGGACCTGTTGACGCAGCTACAGCCCGAAGTGCTGAACGGAATTACACCAAATTTGGCAAAGAGGTAGCCCTCAGTTCAGACTCGTGCCTTTTACTTAAATGGTGTAAATCCGTTCAGTAGTTCCTGAGAAAATCAAAAGTAAAATCACATATATATCTGGGTGGAGCCTAACCACACATCTCATCGTGAGATCTGATTGGCTGTCAGCACTTCATCCAAGAAGTGTTGGCAGCCATCTTGGGACCAATATACATGATAGCACCTCATTAAAAAGCATTGCAGTTAATAGAAGGTTTTGAGACTTTAGTTACATTATAAATCATTTGTTGATGGTACCATACCCATTTTAGGAATTGTGGTGTGTTCTAAGGTGATTTTACCATGTGAAAAAGCCTTCTGCTGTGATAGCATGAATCATGTTTGAGAGAAAACTATTTTCTTATGCTTTTCCCACAGAGGTTTGGAAGGTGATCTATAAGCTAAACTGAGAGCATATTTTCTGTAAGTTCACATTATCTTTCTCAGTCATGTGAGAATGAAGTCTGACATTCGCAGTAAAACATGTACATCCAACAAGGGCAGAGACTGTCAGTTGATTCCTTTGTGTTCTACTGCAGCTTCCCAGAGTGTTCTAAAGAACAACTAGAGCGCTAACAGTCCTACTTATGACAAACGTATGGCACACCTGAAGCCATCTTGGTTGGAATAAAGTGGTAACTCTTAAAAACATTTAATTTAAAAAGGAACAAAATGAGGGGGTTCATTTTGCCATAGAAAGTATGATTAGTGCTGCAGAAAGAAAAATTAGGGCACATTTTGAGTGACTTCTCAAATCCTCTTCTATTTCATTAAAAAATTCTGACATGCAGACTGAAACATGCACTCTCAATACCAGCAGCAGACTTCCCTGGTGAGCAGTAGCTTTACTACAGTGATCTAATGAGCAACTAGAGTGCTAACATTCAGAATTTATGGCAAATGTGTGACACATCTGAATGCCTTCTTGATGGAACCAAAGTGAAAAACTGAAAGTATTTCCTACTGAGGAGACTGCAGTAAATGAGGAAATTAGGAAACATCATAACAAATAAGTCTCCCAAAATGGCCACCAGAGACAAAAGAGCCCAAGTGTAGCCCAAACATCACCCAGATGTAGCCCAAGAATAGCCCAATGACAGAATGTCCCAGAGTGTTCTAACGAACAACTAGAGCGCTAACAGTCTTACTTATGGCAAAAGTATGGCACACCTAAAGCCATCTTGATTGGAATAAAGTGGTAACAATTTCAATTTCAAAAGCTTTATTCGACAGTTTGTCTTAAAAGCACATTTGGTACATAAAATAGAGCACAATAAATATCATAAAACTATTTACACATTTTAAGAAATCCATTAAATCCAATCATTTCTGTCGAAGGTGTGATAAAACAATAAAATTATCTGGTATTTCATTAAGCTGAAAGGAATCTAGTCACATAGAAAAATGCTAATTAGCAGCATGTTGGGTAAGCATTCGAGTGCGTATTATCCAGGACCAGCCTAAAAACTTTGCTACAGCCACCGCAATAAGTGGTGAACAATCAGAGCTCAATATCCTTAGTGCCTCTTTACAATTTCGGGTTGCCAACCTAAGACAGATGGGTCTAAGCCACCTATAACGAGGGAGAGCATAGAGAGGGCATACAAAAAGGATATGGGCTACAGATTCACACAGATCTAAACAGTTTTGGCATCTGTCATCTTTGTTTGGAGACCAATTACTTGTAAATGCCTTGACCAGAAGGGTGCCAGCTCTAAATTGAAAATATAACTTTCGATCCAACGGCCTTTCAATAATGTCCCAATATTGTTCATATTTTGGACATGATTTATGATCCATAAAACGACCAGTTAGATTCGTTAGGGAGTTGATTCTGTAAGACTCTGTCTGGATCATTTCCCAATATTTTTCTTTTAAATGTTTTTTTGATGGGAAATTTGATGAATCCGGCTTGTCCCATAGGATACTCAGGTCTAGCTTGAGCAATAGAGACCTAATTTCTTTTAACCACTGAATTTTGTGGAATTTATCGGCCAAGATCACATCCTTGAGACCCCGAGTATAATGTGTTAGTTCAACACTTAAAACATTTAATTTACAAAGGAACAAAATGAGGGGGTTTATTTTGCCATAGAAATTATGATTAGTTCTGCAGAAAGAAAAATTAGGGCACATTTTGACTTCTCAAATCCTCTTCTATTTCATAAAGAAATTCTGACATGCAGACTGAAACATGCACTTTGAATACCAGCAGCAGACTTCCCTGGTGAGCAGTAGATTTACTACAGAGATCTAATGAGCAACTAGAGTGCTAACATTCAGAATGTATGGCAAATGTGCGACACATCTGAATGCCTTCTTGATGGAACCAAAATAAAAAACTGAAAGTATTCCCACTGAGGAGACTGCAGTAAATGAGGAAATTAGGAAACTTCATAACAAATAAATCTCCCACGATGGCCACCAGAGACAAAAGAGTCCAAATGTAGCCCAAATATCACCCAGATGTAGCCCAAGTATAGCCCAATGACAGAAGTGTGCAAAACACTTATTTTTTGTGTATTTGCAGTTTTATATAGTGCAGACTTGTCAGGTATTAGAGTGCTTTACATGGGAGCATTGGTTACATCACACAAGATCAAATTCATTTTGGTTGTAGACATGGGGAGATTAAGTGATTTGACCAGAATCACAGAATGTTGAGCTGAAGCAGAAACTCCAACTTGGTTCCCCAGTTGCAAGGTCTGCAGCTCTGGAAGTAACACCACATCCTCTCCCCTAGGTGCAACATTTAATCAAGTGGTCAACTGGATAAAAAAAACATAAAGATTACAAATAATTTAAAAGTTCTTTGTCGCTATTTGAAAACTCAGAAAATATGTCCTCATTTTAGTTTTTTAGAGCACTAACCATAATTTTGATGCAAATAAGACCCTCTCATATATGTAATTTCTAAAGGAAATACTCTAGGTATTACAGTTTTGATTACATCAAGATGACGTCAAGCGTTCCACACTTTTGTAATAAATATAGAATGTTAGCAATCTAGTTGTTCATTGGGATACTGTTGAGAGGCAGAGGCCAGGGGCATGGACTCTGAAAATTGAAGGCAGGTAGGAGAGTGCAGATGCAACAATTTGACCACACTGGGCAGGCAGGAAGGGCAGTGGCAGCACAACAGACTATGGAGGGCAGTGGAAAGGGGGGCAGGGGCAACAAACCAACAATACAGGACTGGCAAGAGGCTGTGGCAATATAATAGACCATTGTGGGCAGAAGGAAGAGGCAGTGATAGTACAACCATACATGCCAACAGACCCGTTTCACCCAGGAAACTTCCAATGTTTTTAAGCTCAAATGGGCTTTATTTGATCTGTCTCGTATCTACAATCTCCTCTTTTTCAATGTAACTCAAAAGGGAAATCAATACCCCAGTTTTTTTTCAAAATCTCCCTCTTACCAAGTTCAAAATGTTCGCAAGTATGGTACATTGGGTCATGGTAGGCAGGAGGAATTGGGGTAGGGACATGGACTCGGATAACAGAGGACAGGAGGGACATGGAGAGGTGCACCAAACTGACCCTACAGGGCAGTTATCAGGGTTTGCAGCAGCACAATACACCACACAGCGCATGCAGGACGGGAGTGCAGCACAACAATCCATAAAAACCAATAGGGAGGGGACAGGACCATGCAAATGGACAACAGAGAACAGAGGAGAAAGAGGCAATGGTAGCTAGCTGACCAGAATGGACAGACAGGGGAGAAAGCTGCAGCATAACAGACCATAAAGGGCAGGGGGGACAGATCAGGGGCATTACAATGGAACAGACAAGCCAGGAGGGAGGGAATAGGGGTCTGCACATGGAAACAGAGGGCTGGGGCAAGGGGGCAGGGCAGGAGCAGCAAGATGACCATGGAGGTCAGGCAGGATGGGCACTAGAAACAAGACACACCATGGAGAGCAACAATGAGACTATGGTGGCATACACACAGACCATGGAGGGAAGGTGGGAGGGGGTCAGGGGCAGCTAGCTGACCACACAGGGAAGGTGGGAGGGGCCATGGCAGCACAGAAGACCATGCATGGCAAGCGGGAGGGTTAGTGGCAGCACAATGGCTATGATGGGCAAGAAGGAGGGTGCAGGGGCATGCACAAAGGACCATGGAGGATAGAAGGGAGGGTCAGGACCTGGGCACAGACAAGAGAGTTCAGGGGAAGGGGCCTCACAACAGACCGCGTGGGGCAGGCAGGAGGAGCAGTTGCAGCACAACAGACCAGGGAGGGCAGAAGGATGTGGCAGTAAAATGGACCATGGAGCACAGGAGGAAGGGGATAGGGGCATGGCATGTGGACAGGCAGTGTGGAGGTGGCAGGGACAGTTACAGTCATCTGACAATGCTAGGCAGGTGGGAGGGGAGTGGCAGCTCAACAGAACACTCAGAGTAGATAGGAGTGGCAGGTCCATGGAACATGGTGGGCAAAAAGGATGGAGCAGGGGCATGCACAAAGAAATCGGAGGGCAGGGGGAAGGAGAATAGGGGCAGCAAGCTAAGCACAGAGGCTAAGCAGGAGGTCAATGATGGGCCATAAAATTGGGCAATGGAGGGCAGGAGGAGTGGACTGGTACATCATGCTAAATGGAGGGCAGTGGCAGCACATCAGACCATGCATGGCAGGAGGGAGGAGGCTAGTCCATGGATTCAGACAACAGAGGATAGGGAGGAGGTGGATGGGGCAGCAGGCTAACTGTTCAGAGAAGGTGGGTATTAGGAACTTTATTGTTTTTAAAATGTGTGTCTGTGCGAACTACTTGAAATATGAACAAGTATACAGCATATTCTCACTTTTATTCAGGAAGAAGAGGACGTTTGTGACTGTGACTCCGGACTCACTTGGCAGAAACACCCCCTGACCCTCCACCCCCCATCGCAAAATGTATTGCCCGTGAAAAGGGTAGGTGGACGCAGTGGTATATAGAACATAGTCCTGAGAGCACGATTGAAAATGAAAACTAGATATAGTATATGTTATAAACTATGCACCAAAAAGTGTGATATAAGGTGAACCGGGACGTGAAATATAATATGCAATACATTGTGCGCAATGACAGATTCATTGGAGAGCGCAAGATAGCACAGGCACTAGCGTGTGCTATGCAATATGCGCCTTGGAGTGTAATATGCACAGGGTAGTGTTGTGTAACCTAACTAGTCTCTAAAGTTGTAATATAAAATATGTGCTGGGGAGTGTAACGTTGCATATGCACTGTGACAAAGATATGGATCCCAGATTGTAATATGTATGGCATAGCGCTGTGCGTTATAACATAGGCATCGAGGAAGGCACGTTAGATGGGGCAATATAACCCGTGCGAAGGCAAGTGTGGCATGACATATTCACGGGGTGGTGTTACAGTGCACATGGGCTAGAGAGTGTCATAGCATACGCACTAGCTGGTGGAATACAACACAGAGGAGTGAGGCACTCGGCGGGCACTGGTGGGTGTAACACAGCATTGGGCTCAGCCAGGACCAGGCTGTGACTCTCAAGTGAGGTTTGTCTCCTTTCCAGAGAGTAAAATAAAAAGTATTACACATCCGGCGGTGGATGTGTGTTTTATTAACCGTGAGGGGGGTTTCTTGCATAGTTTGGTCGAATTTTTTGTCGAATCCCCTTTGAATGGCTTGGTGTGCATGTATATTAAATGTGCCCGTCAATAGCTACCCATGTTTGTATAAATAAACGACAAGGGTGTCTACTTGGAGAGTACCTACCGGCGGGGGCGCCGGGATTAGGCACGGTAGGGCGTCAGACACCTCAGAGCTTCACTAGCGGTGTAAATACATTCCATGTGGATTCATTCTATGCATAGTCGCCTTTTAATGAATATCACGCAAATCATCATGGTGATAGGCACATACGGTTTGTCCAGCATGTCCTGGGTTTTTCTATAAATATATTTATAAAAACAATAATAAAAAACAAAGGCCGGCCCCGGGGGATGGGGTCCCCGGGGCCATAAGTGGCCTGAGGAGGGGGGCAACGCAGCCCCCTCCTAAAGATTTTTTTTTAAAAAGGCCATGACCCGGGGGTTGGGGTCCCCGGGGCCGATTAAGGCCTTGGGAGGGCCACATTCATTTTTTTCAACAAAAAACATTAGGGTGCAGCCCTTGGGGAATGGTGTCCCCAGGGCCAGTAAATTAGAAAAAGAAGGGGGGCCACACAGCCCTCCTTCGTAATAAAATAAAATAAATAAAAGACGGGCATCGTGCCGGAGGCCACGCCCCCTCCTTGCAGCACTCTGCAAACGCGCCCCCTGGCCAGTTGTAAGTTGGGGAATTAATTCCCCTTCAATACTGAGGGTCCCTGAGTGCCAACTAGCCCAACAGGTATCTCCAGTATGCGCCAGGGAGCTGCGTTGCAGACAGGTGTTCTGAGGCCACGCCCCTTTTACACCTCTATGCAACGCAGCTCTGTGGCGCTTAACAAACATGCCCTGTGGCGCGTTTTAAGTTGGGAAAATAATTCCTTTCAATCCTGAGGGACCCTGGGGGCCAACTAGCCCACCAGGTGCTTCCAGTAAGCGCCACTGTACTGCGTTGCAGATAGGTGGTGCAGGCCGTGCCCCTTTTTACACCTCTCTGCAATGGCGCTTACTGGACGTACCTAGTGGGCTATTTTGCCCCTAGGGATCCTCAGGATTCAAGGGGACTTAATCTCCCAACTTAAAAAACGGCCACAGGGCATGTTTAGACAGTGGGGAAGGAAGGGGACGGGGCCTGAGGTGACGTGTGCAAACACGCCCTATGGCGCGTTTTAAGTTGGGGAAATAATTCCCCTTCAATCCTGAGGGCCCCTGGGGGCTAACTAGCCCACCAGGTGCTTTCAGTAAGCGCCACTGAGCTGCGTTGCAGAGAGGTGTTCCAGGCCGTGCCACTTTTTACACCTCTCTGCAACGCAGCTCTGTGGCACTTACTGGAGGTACCTGGTAGGCTAGTTGGACCCTAGGGACCCTCAGAATTCAAATGAACTTAATCTCCCAACTAAAAATGGACACAGGGCGTGTTTACACAGTGGTGAAGGGAGGGGACGGGGCCTGAGTTAACGTGTGCAAAAATGCCCTGTGGCCTGTTTTAAGAGGTAGTTTTAATCCCCATGCCCTATTATATACTAGGGGCTTACAGAGGAGGTCATGCTAATCACAGGGGGACCCCAACGCATAATGTTCCCTAGTGTATGTAGGTGTTTTCACTGTATTTTAAGTGTCTTTTAACATAGCACTGGCTCTAGGACTGGTTAGTCAGACTCAGTTACCACCAGTATCCGTCTGAAAAAGTTGAGGGTACAGGATGATTTTGCAACAAGGCTTCTTTCTGCTCTTCTTTTTGTTCTTTCTGCACGTTATCCTTCTTCCTGCACTTATCTTCGTATTTGAGGACTTCTGTTGCTTCTTTCTGCACTTCTTTTGTTTCTTTCTGTGCATTTTTTCTTCTTTCTTCACATGTCCTATCTCTGTAGGCATAGTTAGAAATTAGCATTTAAAAAACCTTTGAAATTCACAGAAAAAACCATAGGTTTCAGGCACGTTATAGTTAGGAATTAGCATTTAAAAAACCTCAGAAATTCACTGAAAAAACCATAGGTTTCAGGGGTGTTATAGTTAGCTGGACTTTTCACTTGTACAAAACCATTGAAATTCCCCCTTTATAGTTAGTTCAGCTAACTATAACTCGCGCGCCCGCAATGCACTGATGATGACGTCACATATTACATCACTCATGACATGGTCAGTGACATCACTCATGACATCACTGATGACATCTCAAATGACATCACTGATTACATCACTGATGACATCATCGTTGTGATAGAGTGGCAGACCTCCTCTCTCCCTAATATAACCTTTGATACACACATTCAAAAATAGAGACTAAAATTTTCAAAACAATGGACATACCAATACCAGTTACAACAACCTCTAAAGTAATTCTAAGATCCACATACACATACACTCATTCACCAACAGTCCTATACAGTCACTCATACATGCACTCACTCATCATATGTACTCATACACCTATACATCCTGTTACACAATGCCACTCATCCATAGAGTTACTCACACACATAGTCACTCATGCTAATAAAGAATCAAACATACATTTACTTGCATATACAGTTATACACACACCACCACACTTACTTCTACGGAAACTTACACATACTTAGGGGCATATGTATGAAAGGAAAAATTAGTCGCAAACGCTGCCAATCGCAAAAAACAGCGTTTGCGACTGATTTTTCGCTATTTCATATGTATGACACACTTCTAAATTGAAAAGTAAGAAATCGCTAAATTAGCGATTTCTTAGGCTGCGAAACAAGAAAACAGCGAATTTCCTAGCGAATACCTAATTTGCGATTCCTTAGCGTTGCGAATATCGCTAACAAGAAATCGCTAGCTAAGAAATCGCAAACACATGTATGAAAAAATCGCAAATTGCAAATTTACGAAATTCGCTAATTAAGAAATCGCTATTAACACCAATTGCTTGCAGGTGGTAAACTGGTGCAAGGTACAAAAACCAGCCCACAATGCAACAAACACACCCACAATGGCTGCAATGTATGTGATAGCCAGGAGGCTGCGTATTCGGGCCCTTGCACACAGGAGAATGAGACAGGAGCGTATCTTCAGGCTGCGCATCACCCTGTTCCAGAACACTGAAGAGGAGATCTATGACAAGTACAGACTGCACCCACAGACCATAATGGACCTGATTGAGGAGCTGAAACCCCACTTGGAGCACCCTACTCGCAGGACACAAACAATTCCCACACATGTGCAGGTCCTGTGCTCCCTGCACCTCCTGGCGTCAGGGAGTTTTCAACGGGTCATAGCGGAGGTTGGTGGGGTGTCACAGAGTGCACTTTCGCGCTTCTTCCATGCCTTCCTAGATGCAATGCTACTGAGGCTCTCACATCACATTTACTTCCCCACCACCCAACAGGCATTACAGCAAACGATACTGGACTTCTACCAGATTGCACGTTTCCCCCACGTCATTGGCTGCATTGATGGGACCCATGTGGCCATCACACCCCCAGCAGAAACTGAATATGTCTACAGGAATCGGAAATGCTACCATTCCCTCAACATACAGATTGTGTGCAACGCTAAGTATCACATCACAGACATCGTAGCCAAATACCCCGGCAGTACACATGACTCCTTCATCTTCCGACACAGTGGAATACACAGACGTCTGAGTGCTGGAGAGTTTGGGGAGGGGTACCTGCTCGGTAAATACATTGCACACATCAATACATCCACTACATCACTTGAGGGGGGGGGACATTGACTCACCTATTGTGTTTTTTTCCATGCAGGTGACAGTGCCTATGCAGTGCGCGACTTCATCCTGACCCCATACCTGGATCCTGCAAATGCAAGTGAGAGGAGCTACAACAGGGCACACAGATCTACACGCTGTGTCATTGAGCGAACCTTCGGAATCCTGAAGAGCCGCTTCAGGTGCCTGCATAAAAGTGGAGGCGCACTGCAATACAGCCCTGAGACCTGCTGTAAAATCGTGGCAAGCTGTGCAATGCTACATAACATGGCAATGAGGAAAGGCACCACAATTGATGTGACCGATACAGACACATCGGATGACGAGCGCCCTGCTCCCCCTGCCAGACCAGCACCAGGAGTTGGGGCAGCTGCTGGACACCAGAGACGGACTGAGATCACACGAAACTACTTTTAGGTGAGTATTGAGGAAATGAGACTACAAAGCCTGATGATGTGTCAAGTGTTTAATCACACTTCACATGAAAGAAATTGTAATTGTCCCCAGCACATGTTGTACACACAGTGCAGAGAAGGCACAAGAAATAGGGCAAACAGCCTTTTGCGGGTTAATGCACCCGTGTTGCAGTCAGTGTCCCCGCAGATGATCACCTCCGTCGGTGCCGTCCAGGGTGAGTGCCCCCCATGGTGCGCCCTTGGCCTGCTACCTGTCTGCCACTGCGGCGTCTTTCACCTGGCAAGGTTGGAGTGATGCTGCTGCGACTCGATGTGTCCTCACTCTCAGCAGAGGCCATTAGTGCGCTGCCACCAGCATTGGCTGTCTGCAGCTGTTCCACAGCAGTGGTCACCTGCGCCAGCCCTCGTGCTATGTCCTGGCAGCAATGTGCCATGTCCACATGCATGGTTACGCTTCTGCGTGCGAGTGCGCTGGTGGTGGTGCAGAGGCGGTTGACTGCCTTTGTATAATTGTGTAGCCGTGCATTGGCACGTCGTCCAGCCCTGTCATTGGCAGCTTGGGTGTCCCTCAAAGTGGCACAGAGCTCTTGTATTGCCGCTACCATGTTGCGATTGTCCTGATGTATGTGGCCTAGCTGGCGATTTATTGACCGCATTGCCTTGCTTTGCAGGCGCTGTTCCTGCAGCATGCACTGTTCCAAGCCGGAGAACACGGTGCCCTCTCCTTCTGTTGCAGTGCTGCTCCTGGGCCTTGACCTGGAAATGGCCTGTTCCCTTTGCCTTGGTGTTGGTGCGTCATGACGGGGCATGTCTGTCACACCCTGACTCCCCTCTCTCCTGTCGGTGTCATCGCCTGTTGCTGGGACTTCGTCCTCAAATGGAGGCAGTGGGGGCACATGTGCGCGCTTCCTGCGCTGAATTGGCTGCTGCTCTGTCTCATCGCTGGAGTCCGCAGGGTCTGCAGGCTCCTCTCCCTCTGCGCTGTCTTCTTGTGGCATGCCGTGTGCTGTGGATGTAAAGGCGACTACATGAGTTTGTGTTACTGTCTGCATGTGGCACTCAATAAAGTTACAATTCTTTGACGGCTAACCTCTGACACATTTCTATTCAATGATCCCCAAAACACATATGTTGCATTTAATTGTGATGGTGTCATGGACACACAGTCAGACACAGTACTACGAGTCCCATGATGCATTGCTGGGTGTGCTGTAAGACCTGGGCTGGATTGGCATGTTGGGAGTTTACTATGCGCATTTGGGGGAGTGTGCAAGGGATGGGGAGGAGTGCAGGGTGATTTGGCATGCATCTTACCTTGTCTGCTGGATGAGGGGTCGGAGCTGTCTATTGCCGCCAAACCATCAACGCTCTCAGGCAGGAGGGTAGACTCCACGAGCTCCTCATGGGGAGTTGGCTGCTCTGCAGTGGATGGTCCTCCTCCAGTCTGATTGGCATCCTTGAGTCTGGCTGCCACCCTCTCCTTGGACCTCTGGCGCATATCATACCACCGCTTGCGCAGCTCCTCGATGGTGCGTGTGGTGACTCCAACAGCATTCACCTTGCTCTGTATTTCCAGCCAGATTTTCCTCTTCCTGGCCTCTGGGACTTTGAGTGCCTTCTTCCCAAACAGGAGCTCATGGCTGCAGACCATCTCCTCAATGAGGACCTCCTGCTCCTTTTCTGAAAACTTGTGTTTTCTCTTTCTTTTTTCTGCATCTTTGCCCTGCTGGTTTTGTTTGGGATCCATTGCTGGTTGCTGTCTCCAGGAAAGCCTCCTCACACTCCACAAGCAGCCTCTGGGTGTGGCTCAGGTGAGCAGGTGCAGGCAATCACTACAGTTTCCTGTTTGTGATGTCATCAGCCTGCACCAGGCTTGCAGATTCCCGTTTTTGTGATTTCTTATTTAGCGAATTTCGCTATTAAGAAATCGCAATACGGGATTCTGCGAATTATTTGCGATTTTTAAGGAATCGCAAATGATTAGCGATTTATTTTATACATCCCGTTTAGCGAATCTGATTTTGCGAATCGCAAAATCTCGCAAATTAGGATTCGCTAAAGGGGAGTTTGATACATATGCCCCTTAGTCTTTTAAACAATCACTTATAGAAACACATACTTATTCATACAGGAACTCTTTCAATCTCTCACTCTCACATATACTCACATATATACACGAATAGTCACATATACTAGTTTAAAAAATATGTAGTTACTCATAAAGACACTATTGAGACAGTCATTCACTCACTAACACACCCATACACACACTCATCCACCCATACAGTCCTGTACACATGCTGTGTTCAACACATACAAACAATGAGTCACTCATTCATGCACCTATGCACTACGTAATACCCCCCACCGAACCATGCAGACACTCAGACTGATACTCAAAAAACCAACTAATAACCGATATAGACACCCATGTAGCTGCTCACCAACCCATGCAGCCACTTATACACAAAGTGAGAGACTGATACAGATATTTACATATTTAAACATTACTCACTAAGCCATGTATTCACTATGATACACTTAATCAGTCAGTTACACAATCAATGTTTCAAAAACAAATTATCCATTTAGACACTTATATACCCATTTATTCTTCCATCGACCTTGAGATATACATATATAAAACATATTTAATTTTCAGAAAAACACACATTCACTGGATGATGTCATCAGTGATGTCATCAGTGATGTCATTTGAGATGTCATCAGTGATGTCATGAGTGATGTCACTGACCATGTCATGAGTGATGTAATATGTGACGTCATCAGCAGTGCATTGCGGGTGCGCGAGTTATAGTTAGCTGAACTAACTATAACGGGGGAATTTCAATGGTTTTGTACAAGTGAAAAGTCCAGCTAACTATAACACCCCTGAAACCTATGGTTTTTTCAGTGAATATAGATATGTATATATTTATATATATATATATATATGCACACATGAAAAACTCCAGTTTACCGGGGGGCTCCGACTCTGCAGGGCGGGTTCCCAAGCAGGAATGGAGAATCCTGTTAGTTGCACAGACAAAAGAAAACAGAGCCCACAGTTACAGTATCCTTCCAAACTGACGCTTTATTGGTCTATGTGGCATGGCAGCATGAAAACAACTCTTTATCCTTATGCTTTTCGGCACGAAGCGCCTTGTTCACAGGTGAGTTGATTCTGTACATGATTCACGTCCAAGTGGTCACATGGTCCTTACTGTAGACCACCATACCCAGAATGCATCAGTATTTAAATCAATGACTTGGCTCACGTTACAATTTATGCTTAAATAGCGTTTCATGATTGCCAGTCCATATAATGTTCATGATGCAAAAATAGAAAGTAAAAATAAAACGCACAGTGCACTTTGCTGCCACTCCGAAAAAAAATATTTGCTTGAAAAGGAAACACCGAGTCTGCCAGAAAGAGTGCAACCCCTCCTTCGTTTCCCTTTCTCACTACCACCACCAAATGATCCTGGAAGTCCAATGATTGGTGTGGTATGGAGTGTGTCATGCCCCCTCTGTTAAGATACACACACGAAGAACTCCACTCTACCGGTGGCCTCCGACTCTGCAGGGCGGGCTCCCAAGCAGGAATGGAGAATCCTGTTACAGACAAAAGAAAACAGAGCCAACAATTACAGCATCCTTCCAAACTGACGTATATTTACATACGTTTCCACCATTAGCCAGCACTGTCACTCTATTTCGACGGGTGCCGCTACCTCACAAAGGCGATTCCGTGTACCTATGCAAACCAATCCTTGAAGAACAAAGCATATAGCGCACTCATGAGTCCATGTAAATGAGTTTATTCCACCATTGCTAACAAATGCGCTTCGGCCATTATGGCCTTTGTCAATGTCAGCATTACTTCCGGCTGGTATTTTATTTATTAAAGACCCACCCCCTTTCATCAGTGTCATAAAAGACAGAATATCCCCATAAAGTGCAAACAAAAAAGGCATACCCGTTTGGCCATCTTGGAATGGTGATAAATTCAAATAATCTGGTAATGTAAAATGATACCACACCCTTACACAAGCAAGATATCTGTTAATTCATAGTCATTCTCTATACATAATAATGATAATAGTGGCCATCACAATCGATACATCAAGGTGCATTAGCCCCACTACATTTTTCTCAATAGATCGTTCTACAAAATTGAGCCCTGCATGGGAAATGTTAGAGATTGCATGCAGCCGTTTAATTCATTTAAAACAATTTTATAATGATTTTCATTGCACATGAAAATTGATCAATTCTAAAGATTATAGATATACTGGCATTTTTACCTCATGTACCCAATGCTTATTCTATATCGTTATAAAACATAAATCTGGCAGAGAGCTCAAATAATAAGCCAGAGCTCACGGTTATTCCCGGAAAAATTATTATATGCCTGTCAAAAATCACCATGTAAAGTGACTATATGTCCCTACCTTAATTTTATATAAGTGAGTATCTTATACTATAGGTCCTAAAAATACAATCCCTAAATGGATTTTTAAAAAACCTATGAAGGAGAGGGAGTTTTTGTTGCAGTAGATCAAGCGTAAAATACTATTTCATGCTATTCAGTTGGAGCTAGAACAATATTTACCCAATGTGAATCCACATTTCTTCTTCAGTATTTAAACCATATGGGGCACTGGTCTTCAATTCTGTAGTGTATTTTGATTCCAATTTGCGCAGAGTTCTCACCCTATCCCCGCCACTCTCAGAGATAGGCACATGGTCAATACAGTGGAAATTTAGGAGATTACTATCAAAATTATGGAAGGAGGCACAGTGTCTCGCCACTGGGTAGCTATTGCCTTTATTAGTTATTGCCCAAGAATGTTCCAACACCCTTTTCTTAGCCTGATGTACTGTGCTGCCCACATATAACGGGTTGCACGGACAAACCAGGCAATACATTACGAAATTCTTATTGCAATTGAGCAACTTGGTTTTCTAGTCTTCCTTCCTTGCACCGTATAGCCCTTGATTTTAACATTTCTCCTACAAGCTTTATATCCCATACACAGAAAGAAGCCTGTTACTTTAGATTTCTCTATAGTTCTACTTGTGAAGTGACTGTGGACTAAAAGGTCTTTCAGTGATGTGTTCTTTCTATAAGTTACACTCGACTATGAGGGAACTAGATGACCAATTACTGTATCTGATTGGAGAATATTCCAATGTTTACCAAAGATCTTTCTTATCTCCCCAGAAACTGCTGAGAAAATCAGGATTAATCTAGTCTCAGCTCGTCATCATCCTTCCTAGTTCTCCGAGTTAATAACTGACTCCTGTCCTGTTGTCTTACCAGAAACCATTGGGACGTCCGGTAGTGTCCTCAAAAGGGAAGTTTGCTGGAAAACACCTCTATCTTTTTGGATCAAATTCTTTATCCGTTTGTGCAAAGTGGTAGCTCATTTATCTAGGATACTACAGACTTTATGAGAATTATTAATAACATCACATGGAAAGAAAACGTTCTACTTGTGACTCTGGACATCACAAGCCTTTATACTTGCATTGACCACCAACAAAGTCTAAAAGCAGTAAAAACCTTCTTGAGAGAGAGACCTTTAAAATTCCTTGAACACAGTGAAATGGTTTTGCAGCTTATATCGTTCTGCCATAATAATAATATTTTTTATGCGCAGACCAGCTGTATTTACAGAAGCAAGGAATTGCCAAGTGCACTTGCTTCACCCCCAGTTATGCAAATCATCTCATAGGCTGGTAAGAGAAGCACGTGGCCTGGGCAGAGGTCAATGACCGATGGGCCAATAAGGTGGCATTATGGGCCAGATATATCAATGACATTTTCATTGTATGGCGGGGGTCACTGACAGAAATTGAGGAATATACCACCATCCTTTGCAGTAATAGTTGTAATTTACAATTTACCAGCAATATCAGCAGTATTGAGGTGGCATTTTTGGATTTATGTATGTCTATTTGGACAGGCAACAATTGAATACCAAATTGTATCATAAACCTACTGCAGGAAATCCAATCCTACATTTTACCAGCCAGCATCCGCGTACTCTAATTAATAGCATTCCTTATGGAGTGCAACTGCGCCTTAGAGGCAATTGCTCTACCTCTGAAAACTATGAACAGTCAGAGAAAGAGGAATCATCACAATTTGAGACAATAGGATACTCTAGTAAGATCTTAAAGACAGCTTCAAACAAAGTAAAACAACAGGACAGGCATGAGTCAGTAACTCAGAGAAGTAGGAAGGATGATGTTGATCCAGTGACTAGATTAATCCTGACTTTCTCAGCAGATTCTCTGGAGATAAGAAAAATCTTTGGTAAACATTGGAATATTCTCCAATCAGGTACGGTAATTGGTCATCTAGTTCCCTACATCTGAGTGTGACTTATAGAAAGAACACATCACTGAAAGACCTTTGGTGCACAGTCACTTCACAAGTAGAACAATAGAGAAATCTAAAGTAACAGGCTTCTTTCCATTTATGAGATATAAAGCTTGTAGTAAAAGTGTTGAAATCAAGGATTATCCAGTGCCAAGAAGGAAGACTAGAAAACCCATCACTAAGTTGCACAATTACAATACGAATTTTGTAATGTATTGCCTGGTTTGTCCTTGCAACCAGTTATATATGGGCAGCACGGTACATCAGGCTAAGAAGAGGGTGTTGGAACATTCTCGGGCAATAACTAATAAAGACAATAGCTACCCAGTGGCAAGACACTTTGCCTGCTTCCACTAGAGCAATAGTAATATCCTAAGTTTCTACTGTATTGACCATGTGCCTATCTCCGAGACACAGTATGCAAGGGGTCTTTAGTGAAAGGATTTCATTCTTATCTAAAGTGTCCCTTGTTTGTTTGGATTCTTAGTTGGCACAGGCATCGACGCGTTTCGGTGGTGTGTTTGACTTTATAAGCAGAAACCACCTTCTTCAGGACAGAAAACTGATAACGGGTCACCTTTCTCCACAGTTTAAGAATTACTTTATTTATACATAAGAAAAAACAAATATCAACCAATGCTGACATTGCGTAATCTTGTACAATCTAAAACATACATTTTTTTTATTTAAAAAAAGGCTGTATACTTTTGAGTCCAGCATACACTGCGGTCCCATAACTATCTAGGAACCCTTTGTCCTAAATGCATTTCATTTCAAATTGGGATTGTGTGCCAATCCCTTAAAATATCGAAAACCCTTATGGAACCCCCTTTAAATTTAAGGGGGAAAAAGCACAAGCAATCTCACACACTCCACTTGCATTCCTGTACTATTTCACACTCTTGAGTTAATACTGACCATAAGATATGTAGGGTCATGTATTTCAACCGGAGTTCTTATTATCTTATCGTAGATCCCCTTGATTACTGGATCTATTTCAAGATGTAAGGAAAATCTATAAGTCACATCATTGTTATGTTTTTAAATAGCTTCTTGTCTATAGTGGTTTATTATTGATTATTACCTCCAAACTTGTTATTTGTGTCCTCAATCCTCCCTTCTTTTATTCCATGTATCTAGCCATATAAGTTTCTTCTTTCTTTAACTTTGTTTGGCCGATACCCAGGATCAATGGCACACTTTTGACCACATATAGCAACTGCAACAAATAATAGCCCCATGGCCAATTAGATACTATTTAATTTGATTTCTATTAAGCTTCAAATGATTGTATATATCCCCTCCCTGTTTTTCATGGGGGCTTACCTTCAATGCGATAATTATTTGTAGGAATGTGGGAGTCTTATTCTACCTGCATCTTATTCAAATCCCCAGTAGACTTTTGATACGTCTTATCTGGGCAATCCACGGTTTCAGCAATCTGAGAATTACGCAAATAAAAATTTATTTATTTCTTCCCCTGGTTATTAATTTGTTATCTTTCTAATATTTTTCAACTATTTATATTGATCTATTATATCTTCTTGGTCACAGTTATTCCTCTAAATCTAAGAAAGTCTATTTCGCTAAATCCCAGAGTATGGCTAAACCCATTTATATTTTATCTCTTCTCGCCCGTGCTTAATAATTGCCTTCTAACCTTTGGCTGTCTTAGCTTCAATATATATCTTATGACAGGCACCATCCTTATTGTTATTATGCTCTATCTAATAGCACAGCGTCCCCTGTTTCGTGTTGTCTGCTCTTGCTGCACGTCTATTTTGTCTGACGTACCGGCAATATCCTGGCTCGGGGGTCCCGCTAAAATTAGTTGTATGTTGGGGATACGGCTTTAAACAAAAAGTCCTTTACACGTACGGGCAAAAAACTAGTTTCTCCCCTAATCAGGCAAATTGTCTTCTTGGCTCTAATATGGTGTTTCTACCTACTCGCAGGGACCTTACCTCAGATGGTGGCGTTGCAGCATCTGATCTTCCTGTGTTTGACATAAAGGATTGTACCCCATTTCCTTGTATTTATTTGATTAGCGATTTTCAAAACCGCGTTTCTATTCTCGCAAGACGTCGGTACTAGCGTGACATGTCAGTTCTATCGAGGTCATTCTCTAACTCTACCGCGCATGTTTGGCGGCCATCTTACCTTAGACAGGGCAACATAGGCAGGGCGCACACACTGAATGCAGACACCCACTTCTACCCTCCTAGATGGCAGAGGGAGGTACGTGCCAAGACCAACCGGTAACAGCTGCACTGCCACTTGCCGGGCCTAGACATCTGGGAAAGCCGGGAGCGCTATCTATCCACATGGGTTAATAACGTTACTAACTTGCACTGTATAGTCTGAATATGCTGTTTTACATCACCTATAATGTGTACACTAAAAGAATGTGCCAGGACAAATGTGACCATGTTGGGTGGGGGGTATGTGATTGGTAAAATCAATAAAGATTTTTTTTTAAAAAGCTTGATCTACTGCAAAACATCTCTCTCTCCTTCATAGGGTTTTTTTTAATCGATTTAGGGATTGTATTTTTAGGACCTATAGCATACGTTAAGTACTTAGTCATAATTAAGGTAAGGGCACATAGTCATTTTAAATGGTGATTTTTGTCAGGCATATAATCATTTTTCCAGGAATAACCGTAAACACAGGCTTATTATTTGAGCTCTCTGCCAGATTGGTGTTTTAAAATGATATGGAATAAGCAACTGGTACATGAGGTAACAATTCCAACATATCTATAATCTCTAGAATTTATCAATTGTGATGTGCAAAGAAAAGCAGTATGAAATTGTTTTAAATGAATTAAACGGCTTCATGCAATCTCTAACATTGCTGAAACAGGGCTCAATTTTGCAGAATGATCTAATGAGAAAAATGTATTTGGGCTGATGCACCTTGATGCATCGGTTGTTATGACCACTATTATCAGTATTATATATAGAGAATGATTATGAATTGACAGATATCTTGCTTGTGTAAGAGTGGGGTATTATGTTACATTAAGAGGTTATTTGAATGTATGACCATTCCAGGATGGCCGAACCAATATGTCTTTTTTGTTTGCACTTTATGGAGGTATTCTGTCTATTATGACATTGATGATAGGGGGTGGTTATTTAATAAATAACAAACCAGCCGGAAGTAATGCTGATATTGACAAAGGCTGTAATGGACGAAACGCGTTTGTTAACATGGTAGAATAAACTCACTTGCATAGACTCCTGAGTGCGCTACATTCTTTGTTCTGCAAGGATGGGTTTGCATATATACATATATATACGTTTAGGGGACCGAAGTCCATGACACAGCAATTGGTGGTTGGCAGCCCTGAAGTGGTACAAACGGAAGGGTGGTTAAAAGCCAATCCAGGGTTTGTAAGATGTCAGAAGTGCAAGGCTTGTCAACATGGCTTAGATAAGAAAGAAATCCAATCAGCCCTGCTCAAAAGGCCTTGGAAGTTTCCTTGCTTTTTCAGTTGTAGAAGTGATCATGTAATTAACATCCTACAATGTAAGTGGCACCATTTGATGGTTGCTAATGACATTTTTAAAACTAATAAGGCGCTCACTTTAGCTGCTGTCTTGAAAGTTTTGAGGTGATCTGTCAAGCGGGGGCCAAGAAAAAGGGAGGGTCCCAAAATGTTTTTTTTTTTTTAAATGAAGCATGGACTCCCACTCTTCGTTAATTATTGGCTCACCGGTGGGCCAGGTCCGGGGGGTGCACGGGTCTCACCTCCTGGGGCTTCTTTTACCCCAGGGACCACCACTTCCATGGGACTTGATTAATGATAAATGGAGGGGCCTCTTGGACCCCCAGGGCCACCGCCGCCCCAGGACCATACTCCAAAAACAAATCAGGGGCAGTGAGGACCCACACCGTGCCACAGGGACCACCACCTACACGGGGCTTATGAATTCTATTGGAGGGCCTCTCACCCCATCTCCAGGGACCACCAGATCCCTGGGGCCAAAAACAAGTTTTAGTGGGGAGCCTCAGGGGCCCCCTAGGTGCCACCACTTCACCGGGGAGAAGTTTTTTTTTTTAATAGGAGGGGGGGCCACGCAGCCACTTCCCTGGGTCAGGCCCAACAAAAAGAAAGGAGGGGGGCTGCGCGGCACCCCCTCCTGGAGCCAAAGAGGGCCCTGGGGAATGCCACACCCCAGGGCCGGCTCCTGCTATGTGCCGTGGTGCCCACCCCTGGACGTATCTGTTTGCTATGGCTTGGCGGGAGCTTTACCGTCTTGCCAAGCCACAGGAAACTGTGTACGCTTCTAGCAAGCTAGAGCATTAAAAATGCTCTTGGTAGCTGGAAGCTGAGCAAAACTGCTTTTACACAGAGGGGGATGTATGTTTAGCAGCTCCCTATGTGTAAAAGCAATGCCGGCTGCCGCAGGAGGTGGGGGGGCCTTCAGGCTCCCCCCCACAGTCCCCATCAGTAGTGAATGAGTGCCCTGGGTGGGACCAGGACACCCACAATAGAGGCCAGGCCCCAGGGAATGGGGTCCCCAGGGCTGAAATCGGCCTGGGAGGGGGACAGCACCGCGCCCCTCACCTTATTTCCTATTTTTTAAATTTATATTCCAGACCTGTGGGAATGGGGTCTCCGGTGCCGAAATGGGCCCAGGAGAGTGGCCGCTCAGTCCCCCTTCCTTAAATGTACTTTTTTTTTTTTAAAGGGTGGCCCCCGGGGATTGAGGCCTAGGGGCTGAAATCGGCCCTGGGAGGGGGACCACGTGGCCCCCTCCCTAATAAATAAAATAAAACAATCAAAGAAACTGACTGCCAAGTTGCCAGAGACCCCACCCCCTTCCAACAACACTCTGCAAACGTGCCTCCTGGCGCACAACTGGTTGTGGGAGGAATTCCCCTTGGCTGCAGAGGGTCCTTGGGGGACAACAAGCCCTCCTGTTACCTCCAGCAAGTCCCAAACAGAGAGGCTGCTGAGAGGACTTTGGAGGCCACACCTCCTTCTCCACCACTCTGCAAATGCACCTTCTGGCGCCCTTCTGGTTGAGAGATGAAGTCTCCTTGGCTCCAGGAGGTCCTTGAGGGCCAACAAGCCCTCTGTTACCACCAGTAAGTCCCACACAATGGAATTTCTGAGAGGCCATGTCCCCTTTCTCCACCACTCTGCAAACGCGCCTGCTGGCACACTGCTGGTTGGGAGATGAAGTCCTCTTGGAAGCTGAGAGTTCTTGGGGGCCCAGAAGTCCTCTGGTTACCTCCAGTAAGTCCGATGCTGCAGGATTCCTGAGAGCTGGTCGGATGCCCGCATTCTTTCTCCACCACTATGCAAACGTATCTCCTGGCTAACTGCTGGCTGGGGGATAAAGTCCACTTAGATGCTTAGGGTCCTTGGGGGCCACCAAGACCTCCTGTTACGTCCAGTAAGTCCCACACAGCGTGATTGCTGAGAGGTCTTCGGAGGCCGCACACCCTTTCTCCACCACTTTTCAAACAAGTAGTCTGGCACACTGCTGGTTGGGGGATGAAGTCTTTTTGGCTATAGAGCAGTCTTGGAGACCAACAAGCCCTCCTATTACCTCCAGTAAGTCCCACACAGTGGAATTGCTGAGAGGTCTTCGGAGGTCATGCCCCCTTTCTCCACCACTCTGCAAACTCGCCTCCTGGTGCACTGCGGGTTGGGCGGTGAAGTCCTTTTGGTAGCTGAGGGTTCTTGGGGGCCCAGAAGCTCTCTTGTTACCTCCTGTAAGTCCGGCACAGCAGGATTCCTGAGAGCTGGTGGGAGGCCCTGCCCCCTTTCTCCACCACACTGCAAACGCGACTTCTGGTTTAAAATCATAGAAATTCACTTAAAAAAACAAAGCTTACAGGGATGACATACTTAGGAAATAGAATTTAAAAAACCTGAGAAATTCACTTAAAAAAACAACAGTTACAGGGCCGTTATAGATAGGAAATAGAATAGAAAAAAACCTTAGAAATTCACTGAAAAAAAACGTTACAGGGATGTTATCGTAAGGCTTAGATTTGACTTGTACAAAACCAGTAAAATTCAGCAGTTATAGTTACCTGAGCTAACTATAACTTATGCCCCACAATGCACTGCACATGACCTCATATATTACATCACTTATGACATGGTCAAAAAGGGTTTCTCTATAAGTTCTAAATACATCTTACCACTGGAGAGCACTCGTAATGTCACATTAAAATTAAATGCAATGTATTTTTTTTCATATTCAAAATTTTTATTGCACGCATATTACTGCTACATTTAGGAGGAGACACAGATCCTTTTTTTCTTTGTTTTGTTGCATATGTTTGCAATAATGTTTTTTTTTGTTTTTTTTAAGAAGAAACCTTTATTACACATTAAAGAGATACAAACAAGGGCCTACAACCGCAAGGGCCGGCCGCTAGAAAGCTCGGGAGCCAGCAAGGCAACTCCATACATTCAAATGAGCCAGAAGCAAAAGCTCCCGAAAGTTCGAAAGCACATATAACAGGCCGCGGCCATAGTCCAAGGGCAATCAAAAAGGACGGTTTCATATTTTCTAAAAAAAAGAAAAAAAAAACAACAATAACACACAAACAAGGCAATGAGAGTCCGAAATAGCAGCGTGCGCTCCCCAGGACGGGGGAAGATCCACATTATCTGGAATAACTCCTGACAGGAGGTGGTAGTGGGGGGCGGCGGAGAAGAGGACAAAGCATGCACAATTACGTAGAATATGCGGCTAGGGGGACAAAGCGACGTCAACCTCTCGCGGCAGAGGCGGAGCGCAGATATTCCCACGATAGGAATTCCATGGACCCCACACCTTAGTCCACCTCCCAGGCTTGCCTCTCGCCACATACACCGTCTTCTCCCTGAACACACACCAATCCATATTCTCCTTCCATACCGAAATCGTAGGCGGCCTCGAGGAACCCCACAACTGTGCGATATTGCGCTTAGCCACCATGTACCCCAAAGTCACCCACTGCGTCTGCGCCGCATTATAGTCATTTGGTTCCCAGACATTCAGCAAACACCTCCTGGCCTCTGGTAACAAGGCGACATGCGTGACTTCCTCCATTACAGTATGTACCCCGTTCCAAAATCGTACGACCTCCGAACATTCCCATAGGATATGAAGAAAGGTACCCAACAAGCCACAGCCACGCTTACACAGTCCATCCCTCGAATAACCCATACGTATCAAACCAGGCCCTGTGACATACACTCTATGGAGTATCTTCAGCTGCACAAATCTAAGGCGGGCCGGGATCGCCACCTCTTTCGGGGAGGCCACCGCCGACACCCAATCCTCATCGTCCAGTTCCAATCCGTCGGCCGTCCACGCCTCCCGCAGATGGGTCAGCAAGTCCGTACGATCATTAATAAGTTTTTTATAGATCAGGGAAATAGTGCTGTCGGGCACATAGCCGTCTAACACCCTATCTTCCAACGGGGAATATTCTGGGATAGCAGCAACATCCGGAGAAACCGAACACAGCGCATGGTGGACCTGTGCATATCGGAAGTACTCCCTATCATTTAATTTGTATTCAGTTTTGAGCATTTCAAACGTTTTAAAGGATCCTTTCGCCCAGAGGTCACCCACCTTACTTATACCAATCATATCCCATTTCTCAAAGCCTTTCGTTTTCCACAGACAACCCAAGCGCTGGGAGGCATACAACGGCGTCGCTCGAGTCAAGCGATCCCTCCACCCCATCGCAGCATTCGCCGCATGCCACACGCGTACCGCAACTTGCGTTGGTCCTGTCAACCGTGCATCCGGAGTCGCCGAATACAGTGCCCTATTGTAATCCCCGCCCGGAAGTAATAACTTATCCATCTCGAAGGCCGGATTCAAAGCAGGACCGTATATCCCGTGGTTCACCGCCGCCAATTGAGACGCCCAATAGTATCTTTTAATATCGGGGAGAGAAACACCCCCATCATACCAAGGGAGTGTCAACTTGGCGAGAGCGATCCTCGGTCGCCCGTCCCAAAACAGTTGGCGCTGAAGACCCTCCACCTCACGGAAGTAACGGGCCGGCACGACATCTAGCGTATTTTGTAAAGCGTACAAAAAGCGAGGCAGCGACATCATTTTAAACAATGCCGCCTGTCCGAGCGGCGAGAGCGGAAGCCGTCGCCACCTCGCGACGTCGGCCTTCAATCGCTGGAGTGGAGGGAGAAGGTTTCGCTCATAGCGGACCGCGGGGTCCAGTGATATGAAGATTCCCAAATATTTGAACCCCAATGTAGCAATCTGAATAGGGCACCCCCGCGGCAGGAGGGGGGCCTCGCCCGAGAGGACGTAAACACATGACTTGGCCCAGTTGATAACCAGGCCAGAATTACGACTGAAGGAATTCAATACGTCCACCAATACAATTAGCGACTGTCGAGGAGAGGTGAGATACAGAAGAATGTCATCCGCATAAAGGGAGACACGGTCCTCAAATTCCGGCGTCCATCTAATGCCCCGCAACGACAGCTCCCAACGCAACCAGGCAGCGAGAGGTTCCAAAGAAAGTGCGAAGAGAAGGGGCGACAACGGACAGCCCTGTCGCGTACCTCTCCCCAGCGCGAAGGGAGCCGACGCCCTACCATTCACCACAACCTGCGCCAATGGGTCAGCGTATAGCAATTTTACCCACCCAATGAATTCAGGGCCAAACCCGAATTTAGCTAACGCAGCCCAAATATACGGCCACTCTAAAGTATCGAACGCCATGGTAGCGTCCAAAGACGCCAAGATGGCCGGCTCACGCATAAACTCCGCTCTAGCAAGCACACCATGCAACCGCCTCAGGTTCAGGGCGGTATTACGATGAGGTATAAAACCGGACTGGTCCTGATGAATCAAGTCGCCCACGACCCGAACCAGTCGATTGGCCAATACCTTAGCCAGAATTTTGGGTTCCGCGTTCAACAACGAGATAGGCCTGTAGGAGGCACAGCAGTCTCGCGGCTTCCCCTCTTTATGTATCACAACTATGGTAGCGAGACGTTGGTCAAGGGGGAGGGAGCCCGCCGCCCGTGCAGCGAGGAACATGTCACGGAGATATGGTGCTATCTTATCTGGACGCAACTTATATAGTTCAATGGGGAGACCATTGGAACCCATGGCCTTACCAGAAGCGATCAAGCGAATGGCCGGCGCAATCTCATCCGGCGACAACTTCGCCTCCATCAATATGCTATCAGCCTCCGAGAGGGACGGCAATGCAATATCTCTAAGTAACAGATGATAGTCCTCCTCCGAGTACCCAGAGACCGGAGAGTATACCCCACGGAAGTAATCCGCGAAGCAGTCAACAATTTTTACCGGGTCAGTCACACACACGCCATCCACTCTCTCCACAACCGGCACCACTCTACTCGCTCTCTCCTTCCTGTCCAACCAAGCAATCAACTTTCCGGCCTTATCTCCCACATCATACAGTCGTCCTTGTTGCTCTCTACTCATCCTTTTAGCAGCATCCATGACCAGCGCTCTATAATCTGACTGTTTAAGGCTGAGAACGTGCAATTTCTCATCCGTGACACCCCGCTCCAAATCCCCCTCCATCTCAGCTATGTCAGTTTCCAGGCGGACCACCTCTTCCCTCCCGCACCTCCTAGCATGGGAAATAAGAGACAAGGCATGCCCCCGGATCACCGTTTTATAACCTTCCCATAGGGAGACAGCAGACGACACTGACCCTACATTATCATTGAAGTAGTGATCAATGGACTTAACCAGTTCAGCGCGAACATTAGGGTTACGTAAATACCAGGGGTTAATTGGCGCTACTCTTCCCTCTGCCCCAGGAACAACCTCCATCTGCAACAATAGAGGGGAATGGTCAGAAATACCTCGGGCCAAATGACGCACGTCCCCGATCATTCCAGCCTGGAACGCTGGCATAGGTATATAATCAAGTCTCGAGAGACTCCCGTGGGCCCCCGAGTGGAAGGTATATTGTGCCTGCCCCGGGTGCATCAGTCTCCAGCAATCTATAAGTCCTAAAGTATCTAGAAAGCCACTCAGCCAGGCCTGGGCTCTAGGGAGATCCCTGGGGGGGTGACGGTCCTCCATACCGGATACAACAGCGTTAAAATCACCCCCTAACACCAGAACCCCCCCCAGGGAGTCCCAGGACCAAACACCCCAAATCCGCAAATGTAGCCGTCTGCAATCCCGGTGGCACATAAACAGCAACGAGCGAAACAATTCTACCCTCCCATCTCCCTACCAATGCAAGATACCCACTCCCCTAGAGCCAGAAGTGAAACCAGAGTGAACAGCAAGGCGATAACCCCGCCTATTCAGGGCATGGAAGGAGTTCCCAATCAGATGTGTCTCCTGCAGGAAAACAATGTCGGGCGAGATCCGTTTCAAAAACTGCAACACCACCCCGCGCTTGATCCTATCCCCCAGTCCGTTCACATTCCACGAAAGTATTCTCAATCCCTTACCCCCCACCCCGCTCCCGTGCAAGATGCCCACATCCCGGAGAACACAACCAGGACAAATCAGCAGCTAACCTCACATTGCCTTGTGAAACAAACAAACATTCCCCAACTCCCCCCCTCCCCACCAACCTTCCCGTTACAACTCCCCCCACCCTGCACCCCTGCATGAGCCCATGTAGCCCCCCAACTTGCAGTGTGCCTGTCGCCCTAACATTAACTACGCTACAAAAGAAAACCCAGAGGAGGAAAGAGCCTCACTGAGCACCCCACAACCCCCGGGCATTGAAGGATAAGGCGCTGAATAGAAACACCAAACCAAAATATGGAAGTGCCATCACAATAGTCAGTCACCGGGAACCAAAAGTCTACTCCTGTTCAGCCGAGCCCACTCCGTTCCCTTCGGTCTGTCCCTCTCGACGTCGTTGCTGAGGCAGGGTATCAAGCCAATCTCCAACCTCCTCCGGCCGATCAAAGAAGTGCGTCCGATCCTCAAACTCAACCCGCAACCTGGCCGGAAAGAGCATCGCATATTTCAGGTCCATGTCTCTCAGTCGCCGTTTGACACCCATGAACTCCTGTCGCTGCTTTTGGACCAATTGTGTGAAGTCCGGGTAGAAACTTATATGAGTGTTCTCGAACTTCGTCGGCCCACTCACCCTCGAGGCCTGCAGTATAGCGTCCCTGTCCCTGAAATGAAAAATTCTGGCGATGATGGGCCGTGGGGGAGCGCCCGGTTTGGGCTTACCACCCGGAACTCTATGGGCCCGCTCAACCGCAAAGAATTTACTCAAGCCTTTGGGTGCGAGATGGTTGATCACAAGGTCTTCCACAAAGAGGTCAGCTGCAGGGACCTCCGATTTCTCCGGCACCCCGATTATGCGCACATTATTCCGCCGAGCCCTACTTTCAAAATCCTCCAGTCGACGGACAGTCAAAGCAGTGGACGTCCGCAGATTACGGACCTCGGCTTGCAGGTCAGACACGTCCGTTACCAGACTCGACGTCGTCAGACCCAAGGATTTGACCTTTTCATTTGTTTGTGAAAGGTCCGCTCTGACTAGTTTAACATCGATCAAAACTGTGTCCAGTTTATGGGCCAATGTATCGAATCGTTGGCCGACCGCCGCTTTCATCTCCTCGATGGCACCCATGACGTCCTGCAATGTTAACTCCGTTGATGATCCCGGGCCATCCTTGGGTCTCTCCGGCGACTTATGCGGGCCAACAGGAGAACCTCTCGACTGGGTATAGCGGTCCATGTTGTTAGCTTGGGTATGAGCTCCCCGCCTAGTCGTCTTGGATTTTTGCTTATCTCCGTCCAATCTAGCCGCCATTGTCTGATGGTCGTCAAGGGTGTCGGCCACCAACACGATGAGCGATCACCGGAGAACCAATCTAGGGAGCCTCGGAGACCCCAAGGGGTAGTCCCAGCTAGTGTCCAAAAGCAGGCAGGTTACCCAAGCGTCCCACTATAAATGTGTGCTGACAATCCAAGGCCCCTCAGTTTCAGCGAGGAGACCCGAAACCGAAAGTGAAAGTAGGGGGTGCGCACCGGCCCAAGTCCTGCATGCCGTTGTTGTTCACTTTCTGCCCGGGCACCATTCCAACTCGAGTCCGGGGTAAGGTCCGGAGTGGGCCGCCAACTTGGAATCGATACTATTCCGGCTCCCGATGTCCGATTTGAATTTGGACAGCAGGTATCACCTCCACGTAGGTTCGCCCGTAGAAGCCCGTCGATAGAATCAGGATAAATTCAGGATAGACGTAGGAGGTTGTGGAGGCCATCGGGAGCCTTGTGCCTACGCGGCCATCTTGGTTGCGCGCTAGGCTCCTCCTCAATGATGTTTTTTTTTAAAAAGATTTTGTGATAGCCATGTTGTACAGAAGTGCAACTGCCGTGCAGCATGGCTGAAAGTAAAAAAAAAAAAAATAGAAGATACTGTTACGCGGCCGATTTTTTTCTTTATTGCTGGTGGATGGCAGGGCAGGGCAAAGGCGACATGGATAATGGATGGTGTGGGGGAAAAAGCGTCATATTGAGACCGCCACTGGCCATGTCACAACGGACTCTTTTTAGACAACACTGAGGGTGGGTGGGAGGAGCAACATGGACAACGGAACGAGGGAAGATGGGTGGGGCAAGGAACCCTAGCAAAGGAAGGAGGGAGTGCGAGTGGGGGCAAACAACACAAAATCAGAAGGAGGGCTGGTCAGTAAAAGCAATATGGACAATGGAAGTCAGCAGGGAGGGCTGGTAAGGGCACCCAACACAGACAACAGAAGGAAGGCGGGTTGGGCAGTGCAAGTAAAATGGACAAAGGAAGAAGGGGGCAGGTGGGGGCAGGCAACGTGAACAATGGAAGGAGGGAGAGCAAGATACTTGGACAACGGAACGAGGGAGGGCAAGTGGGGGCAAGCTACATGAACAATGGAAGGAGTGAGGGCGGGCATGAGGAACGCAGAGGTAGGAGAAGTACACAAGGAGGCAGCTGGAACATATGCACACTGATAGAGTGCTTAAACACAAAGAAATAATTTGCTTTTAAAATTAGCACTGGAAGGACACATGTAATATACTCTTGTTGAGAAATGACGCATTCTTATCTTTAAAACTCAGTTCAGGTCTAGAACAAACATATTTATTTCGTTTGCCTTCAAACACTTACTGTTTCGTGCAATATCAGGTGTTTGGAAGAATATAACAAGGGAAAACTTTTAATGCCAAATGTATTGTTTTGAATTAGAAAATGCTGAACCTTTATTTGCTAGCATACTATTTGCTTGCTGAAAAAGAAATGACATAAGTTACCAGTACGGTTGCTTTTTCAAAGAAACAAAGGTAATATATTGTATTTTGAGCAATGCAGGAAGAAAGATATCTGTATTATGATTGTTTTAATCCCACTTTCCAGTTTTTGATTGAATGTTAAATGTTTGTCTAAATTGTGTGGCTTTGTATGGTTTGTATGATGTAATAATATTATGGTATTAGTATTATTGTTTTTATTATTATTATTATTATTAATTTGCACCTTGCAGGACTGAACTCAAATCCTTTTTTTAAGCTGACGGAAGACCGTAACGGCAGTGAGCGCCTGCCAATAGGTGGAGCGAACATTGGCCCGTGAGAAATTTGAAATAGAAGCTGTGGAGAAAAGCGCCGAGAAGCAGAACATAGTTCATGTGCCGCTTGTAGGCTTGGGACTGCTGACAACTGTGGGAGCATCACGCAAACGCCGCGCTGCCCTGGGGGCGATACTCACCGGACTACAAACATCAGAAGGCGGGACTGCTAGGACTGCGAGGACCAGGCTGCTTGGCGGTGAGCGCAGCTGCATCCTCTTCCTGGCTCCTCCCCCAGAAGGTTCTTGACGCCTCGCGGCCCCCGCTTCACGGGTGCCGCTCGTAGGCTTGGGACTGCTGACAACTGTGGGAGCATCACGCAAACGCCGCGCTGCCCTGGGGGCGATACTCACCGGACTACAAACATCAGAAGGCGGGACTGCTAGGACTGCGAGGACCAGGCTGCTTGGCGGTGAGCGCAGCTGCATCCTCTTCCTGGCTCCTCCCCTCACGCCCCTCTGTCTTCATCTTGTACTTTTCCTACCGCGCGCAAGCGGGACGCGCGCGGGACTAAGCCCGGGGCGAAGACCGGGCTAAGAGCTGGCCGTTTGAGGCCGTTCGAGACTGGAGACACTGGGCTGGGCCACCCCCCTTATATCTTAGTAAGTGTATGTGATTGCGACCTTCTTACTGATATTGATATTGGTGGGAATAATGTCTAGGAATAAAAATGTAGCCGCTGGCTCATCTATGGCAGGGACCCTGGACAATTTTATTGTTAGAGCTGCAAACATTTTAGAACGAGAAATAGACCTTACCGAGCGACGTTTATCGCTTGAACCTTTTACAACCAAACGCTCATCTCTAGGGAAAATCGCCTCATCTGTAACACCAGGGGTAACCACCACTAACCTTATACCATCTGAATGTCTGTCTAGTGAAACTGAAAGTGCAGACCTCAGTACTGATTTAACTATTGACAGTAACAAGCGCAGAGACATTATAAGGTCCACTATACCTATAACTACTATGGCGGTTGCTGCTAACAATTCAACTGAAGGTGTTTCTACCCGCGCACAATTACATGCAATAACCGAGGCTACCTCACTTTCCTCCTCCTCTCCCTTAAATTTAGGAGCAAAACCGAAACTTAAGGCTGCTCCGCAAGTAAAAAGGGGGAGACAACCAAAAGGGTCGAAAAACAAAAATAAAACAAATGCGTCTAACATTACCCCAGGCGCTGCTGAATATCCTCTGAACGAAGTCCCCTCAGACTTGACCAGGCAACTAGATGTTGGGTTTCAGGCTAAAATAATAGAAGTGTTTGAAAATTCAACCCGTCTGATTCTGGATAGACTTTCCAAGATCGAGGAGCGACTACAGAAACTAGAAAAGACTGCCTCTGCTAATTTAGAACATAATCAATTTTTGAGGACAGACCTACTTAGGGAGCTCCATGAACACCCTCTTCTCTCCAAAACTGCCAGCAACCCTAAAGAGAAAACTCCCCCCCCTATGGTTTTGCCGTTAATCGACAAGCATTTGGGATTATTAGAGGACAACTGTGCAAACACAGCCTGCATTGAGAACAACACGACTAGTAGTGGCCTTCAAAACTCCTATGCAGAAGTAAAGCCCCAGCAGAATCCATCGGAAGTTAACAAAAAAACCAACAATCTTATTCCACAAGACAGTAATGAGGTAGTAAATAGAACTGTTCCTGCCCAAGATGTTGTTCCCAAATTACCTACCTTAGACCTTCCCCCAGAATCCTCACCCTACGTCATCATACTGGCGGGAGTACCTGGCTTGCAGGGAAAAACCAATGAGTCTTATTTAGAATTGAGGAACAAAACTATCTATTGGCTTAATTCCAACCGACCCCTCCCTCCCAACATTCATACTAAAATCCTATTTGTACGGAGAGTTAGTTGGCTGGGTAGAAGGAGTAAAGACATACCGGGAGACTGTATAATTGTTAATTTTAAGGACACTCAGGCTGTAAAATATATCCAGCACGTACAATGTTTTGACCCTAACACAAACATTATTCCACTACCTCTCGATTACTTTTATCCTCACCATTCAGCAAACAAGCAGTGGGAACTAGTAGGGAGGGCAAAAATACACACTAACCAGGCAAGAGGTATGTTGCCTATACCCAGGCAAGGCTGGTTGGAGACTATTCCACTGTCAAACAGGTATAGCTGTCTGGATATGGTCGACTGACTACCCCTGAATTACAACGTCGTCGAATTTGCGGGGGAAGTCACAGTGGGTGACAAGTCAAATTTACCGACAGACCCACGGCCCGCAAAATCGTCAACTTCCTTAGAGAACAACTTAGGAATTATCCCTATTAATATTGACGACAACGAGAAAACTGACCACCTTACATTGCTGAGCAGCGGATCTTCCAAATCTGTTGCCCCTGGCGTAACTCCTATAGTGATCTCATCTTTAGAGGGCGACACATGCCATTCTATTAGACTTCTATCTTGGAATGTTGCAGGGCTGTCCTCCAGGTTAGGCGACATAAATTGTGCTTCCTTTATCAAACGGTTTTCGATTGCCTGCCTCCAGGAATGCTGGACGGTTGAGCCCATTCACATGAATGGTTATCGTACTTACCATACGCCAGCTGTACACACGCTGAGAGGGAGAAATAAAGGAGGGCTTTGTATTTATGTCTCAAACTGCCTAAAGGAAATTAAGATTTCTTTTTTCTCCAATTCCATCTTCTACCAGATTTTGCATATAATACTGGGAGGCAATCAACATATCAACTTGATAAATTTCTATAATAACATACCGAAAGATGCTTGGGCCTCGACCTACAAAGAATTACTTGAGACCCTTAAAAATATAGATGAAAAAGAACGCATTGATAGCTGTGTGATCTGGATGGGCGATTTTAATTATTTTCTATGCCCATTGAGTGACCAAAACCTATGCGGACTGGGTGAGATAGATGGCGTTCCTGTGACACATTTCTCACATACATCTTTGGGAAAACATCTAAATGAGATGCTTTTTTCCTTGGACCTGGGCTTTGTGAACGAACTATGTTCCCCACCAGTCTCTTTTAACCCCACATTCATTGGGCGGGGTTGCAAATCAATAATTGACTTTATGTTAATATCAAAACGCTATTCCCACTACATTCTTGCGTTTGAAACATGTGAGGTAGCAATGAGCGACCACTTACCGCTTAGTATGTCCCTTAATATAATGTTGGGTAAAAAGAACATGGTTACTAAGACCCAGACCCTGTATGACTTTAAATTAGAACTTGCAAAGAAGAACGGTTATACCCTAAAATGGGATAAAGTGGAACCAGTGGCCTTCCTAGGAAAACTAATTCGCTCCAAGGAAGAGGAATTTAATATCTGTCTTACTGAGCACATTGAGCCTCCTAAAGTCAATGAAGCTTTCCTTAGCATCTCGGAGGAAATTAAAAAGCTACTCACGAGACCACTGCATTCTGGGGCAAACAAAATTAAGAGATGGTTTGATAGAGAGTGCAGCAAGACCCACGCTCATTTAATGGAACAATTAAAAAGGGAGCCTAGGGTAATGGCTGAAGTTAGATCAGCCAGATCTGCCTACCAACAGGCAGTAAAAAAAAGGAAAAAACAAATTAAACAGGAAGCCTGGAGTACTCTTTGGGAAACTTGCATCTCCAAAAATAACACCGCATTTTGGAAAGCGGTGAATGCTCCGTTTTTCTCCAAAGATTCAACAGACTCTATGGTAATAGCAATCTCGGAAGAAGGCTGGTTGTCCTTTTTCCGTGAACTTTACACAAAGGACTCTCAGGTCGAGACAGAAGGGGACTTTAATTTAGGCAATAAGGACATAGTACCCTATCCAATAGACATCGATTTCACCATGGAGGAAGTTATGATAGCCATCAATAAGAGCCCAGCGGGTAAGGCCCCGGGTCCGGATGGCATTCCCGTAGATGTTTTTAAGGCTAACAGTAAGTTATGGGCCCCCCTGCTAACCAACGTTCTTAACAGTTTCACTAAAACGGGCTTCCCAAAGAGCTGGCAGGAAGCCATTGTGGTACCCATTTTCAAGAAAGGAGATCGTAGTTCACCTAAATGCTATAGACCGATCTCCTTACTTGATTCACTCATGAAGATCGCGGGGAGAGTTATACTCGATAAATTACAAGCATGGGTGAACAACACAGGTACTCTCTCCCAATTCCAATACGGTTTTAGGGAAGGTCTAGGCACAATTGAGCAAGGTCTGAATTTAGCACTCCTAGTAGCCAAATACGTCGAGGCAAAAAAAGAGAACTTGTTTCTTACATTTGTGGATTTAAGTTCGGCCTTTGACTGCATCAACCACAATAAACTCTGGCTAACTATGCAGGAAATGGGAGTGGACCCAAACCTCCTTATATTCATTAGAGAACTATATCGGGAGGCGGGCGCAAGGGTACGCTATGGGGAAAAGGGGGATTGTACTTCCAAATTTTCCATAGAAAAGGGTGTGAGACAAGGCTGTATTTTAGCACCATTTTTATTTAACTTATATATTAACTCGGTCGCGTCTCACCTCCTGGAAGATAAGCAGGACTATCCCAAAATTGGTAACTCCTTTATTCCCATTCTCCTATATGCAGACGATGCTGTAATCATGGCCCGGACCCAAATCGGTCTCCAGAGATCGATTACTAGCTTTTCCGAATATATGGGCAGTAGAGGCCTAAAGATTAATATAAGCAAAACATTTAATATGTGCTGTACAAAAAAGAATAATCTCAGCTGCAATTCATTTTTATCTAACACGAAAATCATGACTGTTAATACTTTTTCGTACCTAGGTATCACCTTTGACAATAAGGGAACTTGGACAGCGGCAGGTGATTCCCGAAAGCTAGCATTCTCACGAGCAATCGGGGCGGTTAAACATTTTTCAAATAAGGTTGGAGGTCGCCCGGTACCAGTCTTGCTTGATATCTATAGAGCCAAGTGCGTATCAACTGCAATATATGGTGCAGGAATCTGGGGGATTGTGAACACCTCAAGTACTCAAATCCAGATTTGCCAGAATGCTTTCCTGCGGTATCTATTGGCTGTGCCGGGGTCAACTTCTTCTTATGCCTGTCATCAAGAGTTGGGCGTGCCTTACATTGCCGATCTTATCAAATTGGAGCCCATCTTGCTGTGGCATAAAGTCTGGTCTGGAACCGAGACAGTCCTGAACAGGGAAATAATAAAGGATTGCCTAGGCCTAGATGGAGCACTGAAAATTCCCTGGTTCAATTATGTAAGGAAATTCTTCACTGAATTGGGCCATCCGGAATTCTTCAATTCTCCAGCTAGTATGACGAATTTCTCAAGAAAGAAGCTCAAGCAAATTTGTCTGCACTTCCTCTCAGAGGAACGCTGGATGTCAGAAAAAAGCAAGAGCTCTGTCATGGCCAATCAGCTACTTATTACAAACCCAGGTATCCAACCATACTTGAAATTAGTCCCCAGCTGCTATACTCGTATGCTGCTATCTCGTTTTAGGGCTGACATCTTTTTTAGAATGGTCACATTCCCTGAGAAGAATTGCTGGCTTAAGGAACTTACTCCTTGTCCCTGCGACCAGATTTCTGTCCAATCTTCCCTTCATTGTATCCTTTTTTGCAAATTTTATTCAGAACCGAGAAAAAGTATTCTTCGACCAGTTTTAAAAAAACTAGGGTTGAGACAATGTAATCTTTTCGGTCTCTATGTTTCTAAAAACCGTTATTAGATTCAGGATCTCTATGAATTAGATCATTTTTTAATATGCTGTTATTTTTAACTTTGAAAGTCTTGATTTAATGAATGAAATGTGATGCATATTTGCTTTTATGGTTTTGTATTTTAAAAATCGAATAAAGCTGTTTCTGATTCTGATTCTGAAGCTGATTTTAACTCATCAATGCTGTAATCTAAATCTTCTTTAAAATGCTACATTATGGGGGGGCGTGGCTAGCGCCCGCGGACGATGGCGGCTTCCTTGTAGCTCTCCCGGACGGCGCGGAGGATGAGAGCCCCGACGGGACTCCCTGCGATCTGGTAACCCTTAGAAGTCATGGTCTCCGACTTCGGAACAGGTGAACAACTGATGGGGTGATTTTGGCTGCTAGACTCGACCTGTGGCTATACTTTTTCCCTTCAGCAGATGCGTGAGGCGCCATCATTCAGTGCAGCGACCGCCATTTTGTTTTCATGCTGCGGAGTTACGCTTTTAGCGTCTACCGACGAATTCAGCTGCTGGCGGTTTTATATGTTAATTCTCCCTAATGACAGCTTGCGGATTAACTTGCAATGCCCTTTCTTTATTTTTGGATCCTGTTGGAGCGCTTTTTAGGTGATTCTCGTTTCCTGTCACCTTTGACTCTCATTATTGAATCACAGTGATGCTGCAGTCTGACTTGTCATTAGTTGGACATCGCTCCCCTCTCTACTTCACCAACGATGGATCATCTGCTGTCTCCACATCTTGGTGACATTTATTTTGTGATTTTGTGATCGTGTGAGGTGTTTTTCCTTTGTTCTCCGGCCGCCATTTTGTTGAGGCTGGTTTCCGAGGTCTTACTCCAGTGAGCTCTATAGTATCAGAATGGTTCCTCACTACATTTTATGCTGACTAGTCTTTCATGTTCAACATAGCTGGCCTGGCTCTTTCAACTGCAGTATTACAGTGTTGATTTATTCACACTTTTGGATGTTACTAACATTTTTCCTTACAGCCTACTTTCCTTCAATTGCTGCAACCACATGTTTGACTTATGCCAGGTTTAATATGTTTATGCATCATATTTCCATTTCATGCTTTCTATATTGTGTTATTTACCTCTCATTGCACTTGCTTTTGCGCAATTCAGTTTTCTAGCAGTATTATTATGATGAATCATTAATTACTTCATAACTGCTAATGTAGGTGGTCATTTATGACTCTTCGGATTTCACCCATGTTGTAAACTCTGTATTGCTCGTTTATTAGCTCTGATATATTTTAGTTGTACTTGTCATTTCCTTTATGGGTAGAATATATAAGGAATTGCGCAAACCTTCTTCAACTCCTCGTAAATTTTTACTTCAAACGAGTTCTAGATACCAGTGTCTAGAGATGGATGACTCATCTGATCCTGTTAAAAGCTCTTCCTCTACTTCAGCTCCACAAACTAGTGGTCTCACCAAAGGTTCAACCAAACGACTAAAAAAAGATCCACCTTCTCCTCCCAAACAAACCTCCTCAGTAACAATGGATGTCCTTCTGGGTGAAATTAGGGCATTACGCCCCTTTATTGAGGAAACTAAATCCACTCTTGAGGAAACCAAGACTACTCTTCAATTGCTCTCTGACAAATGGTCTACTATTGATGGTCGTGTGACCCTTCTAGAACAATCTATGGATACTCTTACTTCTTCTGTTGCCAAGGTGGATCCATTATCTCTCCAAGTTTCTGCACTCCACAAGCAGATTGAGAATTTAGAAAACAGAAGTAGGAGGAATAATCTTCGCATTTATGGCCTGGCGGAAAATTCAGAGGGGTCTGATGCCATTGCTTTTTTCAAGTCCTTTTTGCCGAAGATTCTCCAGTTGCCGGAATCCACTACTCTTAACATACAAAGGGCGCACCGTTTAGGTCCTCCTCCTACTGGTTTCTCCACCACTCATGTTAAAAGGCCGAGAGGTGTTATCCTCTTCTTTCTGGAGTATACAGATTTACTCACCGTCCTGTCTGCAGCCAAGGCTCTTCCTCGCCTTACATGGTCTGGCAATCAGCTTTTCTTTGCGCAAGATTATGCTAAATCCACTGCTGACCGGCGCAAGGAATTTCTTTCACTTAGACCACAGCTTCGTTCTTTGGGAGCGAGATATGGGCTTTTTCATCCCTGCCTTTTCAAGGTGACTTTCAACAACAAGACTACTACTTATGATGATCCGCTGAAACTGAAGAGCTTTCTGTACTCTCAAACTACTATCAAAATGGACATTGCAGCTTCCTCTAGTTCTTCTTAATTGGTGGCTTTTCACCTATTTCATATTAATGCTTTTATGCCTGGTTCCTTGTTGGTTTTCATGATTGTTATGATTATACTATTTTCTTGACTGTTTGTTTCTCTGTTGAATTTATGTGTTTTTAACATTTAACTTCCATCCTTTCTCCCCCTTCTCACAGATTTCTTCCTTCACATCACCATCTTCCTTCATGTCCTTAGAGTCCGTCGCGGTTGTCCTTCCTCCCTGCCTTCCCTTTGGAGCTCTTGACCCGGCATTGTTTCATGTGGCCTTCTCCCTCCTCTCCTTTTGTTTGTTCTCAACAGTATGTAAGTTTTTTATTCTTCTTCATTTGTTCTGTTGTTTTTACATTTCTCTCTCTCTCTTCTTTTTGTTCCCTAGCATATTACTTCTCTTTTTGCTATGCTTTTCCTCAGCTCACTTTTTGCTCTTTCTTCTTGATTCAGTCCTTTCATCTTTCTTCTCTATTCCTTTTCTTTTTTATTTTTCCTTTTTCTCTTCATCATATAATTGATTTTCACTTTGTTGTTTTTTATGAATTTCTCTTCTTTTATTTCTGCTGTCTTTTCTTTATATGCATATACGATTTTAGTATTTTTCTTTCTCATGCCTCTTCCTTAATTGGTACCTTGATGTGCTTTTTTAATAATGTTTTATGCCATTGAAAATAATTTCTTGGAATGTTAGAGGTTTACATTCGCCAATTAAAAGACAGAGAGTATTATCACATTTGACCAAACTCAATGCAGACATAGCCTGTTTACAGGAATCTCATTTATCGTCAGATGAATCCGCCAAATTGAAGAGAGGTTGGGTGGGTGAAGTGTACTTTTCCCCAGGGGATGGTAAACGGAATGGCGTTCTGATCTTATTTAAAAAGTCTCTTCCAGTTAAGTCAGTGACGCATTTTGCTGATATTTCAGGCAGATGGGTGTTGGTTAATTTTACTTTAGACAATGTTCCCATTTCCATTTTGAATGTGTATGCTCCAACATGTGGAGACGCCTCTTTTTGGGCCTCTTTAGCTCCATTGATCACTCAACATTATGTTGATAACTTCATGTTAGTAGGTGATTGTAATGAAGTTTTTGATCCCTTTTTGGATAGGTGTTCAACTAGCGCTTACATTCCACATAAATCACAAAAGTCTTTCACTCACCTCATTGCACAATATAAACTTACTGATGCCTGGAGACTCTGCAACCCTACTTCACGAGAATACTCGTTTTTCTCACCCCCTCACCAAACGCAATCTCGGCTAGATTATTTTTTTATCACACATCACCTTACTCAGTCCCTTATTTCTTCTGATATAGGTTCCATTTTAATTTCAGATCATGCTCCAGTTTCTATTACTTTGGATGTATTACGGAAGCCTCTTTCCATTAAAAAATGGCGTTTTAATAACGCTCTCCTTCTTGACACACAATTTGTCTCTTCTTTTACATCTTTTTTTCATGATTACTTTTTGCTTAATCACACTGGTGAAGTTCCATTTCCTGTAGTTTGGGACGCTTTTAAAGCCTCGGCCAGGGATTTTATCATTACCTATGTCTCACGTAAGCGAAGAAAGGCCCAACAAGATACTAATGTTCTACTCTCCAAAATTAAACAATTGGAGCACTTATACTATACTTCTAAATCAAAGGATTGCTTAAATGATCTCATTTCTGCCAAGCTTCAATTTAATAAGGACTCCACATTTAATGCCTCTAATTTTCTTTTAAAGACTAGCGCTAAATTTTATGGTGGGCAGAACAAGGCTGGTAAAATGTTGGCCAATTATTTAAAGGTGAGACAAAACAAAGTCACCATTGAGTCTGTTTATGGTCATGATGGGTCACTGAAACATAAAAGTGATGATATCTTACAAGAATTTTTACATTTTTATGAAACACTGTATTCTTCAGAAACACCTTCGTCTGAGCAGTCCATTTCCCAATTTCTGTCAACCATTACTTCTCCTTTTAATACTCCTCCAGACCTTTCTTCTTTAGAATCCGATCTTACTCGCAGCGATCTTCTTCACGCTCTCCATACTCTCAAACATGGAAAAGCTCCGGGGCCGGACGGCTTTACTGTTGAGTTTTTTTCCTGCTTTGCAACTTTGCTAATTCCCAAATTACATCTGCTTCTCTCTACCTTTCTTCAAACCGGTTCCGCTTCTGTATCCTTTTCTGATGCCCTTATTTGTATTATCCCGAAACCGGGTAAGGACCCACAGCACTGTAAAAATTATCGCCCGATTTCTCTAGTAAACATTGATTATAAAATTTTCTCTAAAGCACTAGCTTTACGTTTGGAGTCTTTCCTACCCGAACTTTTAGGGAAAGAACAGTCTGGCTTTGTTAAGGGCAGACTGTTGTCGGACAATACTAGATTATTTTGTGATATTATTTCTAAGACCTCACACTATCCCCATTCCCTCGCGGCAATAGCTTTGGATGCGGAAAAAGCTTTCGATCGGGTTGAATGGCCTTATCTTTTTCAAACTTTGAAGTGGTTTGGTTTTGGATCGAAAATTTCTACCCTGATTTCCTTTCTTTATTCTTGTCCTAGAGCAGCAATTTCGGCAAATGGGGGATTATCCTCTTATTTTTTACTAAGGAGAGGAGTTAGACAGGGTTGCCCACTTTCACCTTTTCTGTTTAATCTTGCTTTAGAACCCTTTCTTTTACGAATCCGTCAGAACGATAGTATTCATGGTTTTACCTTTCATAATTCCAATATTAAAATGGCAGCTTATGCTGACGATATCTTATTATTCGTATCCCAACCAGATTCCTCCCTTCCATCATTCTTAGATGAAGTTCATTCTTTTGCTCAGGTATCTGGTTACAAACTAAATAAAGATAAATGCGAAATCTTACCACTTACTAAAATGACTTTTAAAGATGACTTTACAGCTTCAGGATTTACTTGGAGTCCTAATTCTATTAAATATTTGGGCCTCAATTTTCATTCCTCTCTCTCGGGTACTGTCACTAAGTGTATGGACGACTGTATACAAAAACTATCTACTTTTACTAGTAAATGGCATCCTCTCTATCTATCGTGGTGGGGAAGATTAGACACAATTAAGATGATGCTCTCTCCCATTGTTTTGTTCACTATATCCAACATACCTCTTGCTATTCCCTTGAAATATTTCAAGAAAATTAACTCTATTCTGTCTTCCTTTTTGTGGGGACATAAAAAATCTCGTATGTCTTTATATAAGCTAATGCGCTCCAAAAGAGAGGGTGGGGTGAATTTCCCAAACTTTTCCTTGTACCATAAATCCTTCCTATTACATCAAGTCTCTCATTGGATTGCAGACTCCTCACTATCCTCCCCTCTCTGGTTGACCTTAGAACAGTCTTTTATTTCTCCCTTCTCCTTCAAAGAATACCTTATGTTTTCACGTAGACCTCAGTCTATTTCAACTCCCATTCTTAAACACACTTTTAAACTTCTTTCCTGTTCATCAGATTCATCCTTCTTTAATCAACCTATTTGGCACAACACAGCCATTTTGATCAAAAATAAGCCAATTTTTTGGAGAACCTGGAGAACTCGTGGACTTATTTGGGTGCGGCAATTGTTTCAGCATACTCAGGTTATTTCCTTTGATTTAGCTGCCACTTCTTTTAATTTACCTCTTTCTTTTCGAGCCAAATATTTGTTACTGACTCGCGCTATACAGCAAGCTTACGAGATTCATCTTGCTGTACCTTCTTCATCATCCCTCGCGCCTCCTGATGTGTCCCCATTGAACTCTTTATTACTTAAGCATTCTAAAGCCTCAAATATATACGCCCTTCTCCACACTCAGTCCTTCCCCCGCATCAAATCCGTGACAGAGGAAGAGTGGGAAAAAGATTTCACTTCTTCTTGGTCCATTCAGATGTGGGACAAACTGTGGTTAAAGATTCGCAGATCTTCTAGAGCTGCCAACACTACTCAAACATTATTTTTTATTTACAATCGTTTATTGTTTTCACCACTCACCCTTAGCAAACACTTCCCAGATGCCTCTGACAAATGTTGGTCCTGTTCCTCACCATGTGCAGGCCTTTTCCATATGCTTTTTGGTTGTCATCATGTTCTCAGTTTTTGGAAGCAGGTTTGGTCTCAAATTAATAGGATTTTTTCCTCCACTCACTCCTTTTCCTTATCTCACATTTTTTTAGGAAGTCTATCTCCTATCTGGGATCATTGCACTCATAGTGTTAGGATAATTGACTTGCTACTAGCTGTAGCATTTCAACAAATAACTAAAAATTGGAAAGATTATACCAAATTATCTTATAAGGTTTGGTGGTATGCTGTTTGCTACAATCACAGATTGGACACGACTTTTGTTTATCCCTTAACCTTAGCTAGCAAAAGAAAAGAATTGTGGAGCCCAGTTACAGTATTTTTTGACTTAAGTGCTCGTACCTCTCTGTCCTTATCTCCGTTACAACAAGAAGTTTCTAAACCTCCATAACTTCCTGTTATTGTTAAACAAAGTTTTCTTTTTACATTGTTTCTTTTTTAATTTTCCTTGGCTTATATTGTATATCTCATTTCCCTTTTTATTACCTTATTTTACATCAAGTACCAGTTTTTTGTTTCTAACTATTTTGAATCTTTGATGTTTCATATTACAGCATATGTTAGTGCCATTACTTATCCTGATATTTGCTTTTGTTATACCTTTCCTATTTTTACGTCTTATTCTGTAACATTTGAACATTTTCTTCTAATAAAAACTTTTTGAACTTAAAAAAAAAAATAAAATGCTACATTATATTATCTTTTTTCTAGTAGGATAAAATCAATTGTTCATCCAATAATCCTTTTTCTTCAGCTTTGCGGATATCAGCACTTCTCTCAAATAATATATTTTGACTACTTATATTGTGATTACAGTGTAATCTATATTCTCGCATTGCCAACTCATGAATTGTATTATATTATGTATTATATTTATAAAATGCTAATAAAGAATTTTAACACAAACAAAATGCTACATTTGTCTGAGAACCAGACCTGGGGCCCTGAATGAAGTTTCTGACCCGAGTCCCACTGTAGCTCCTGGAGGCCTGGTCACAGCTGTTCGTGAGGAGGGGGCGCATAGGGGGTTCCACTTTCGTGCTCTGCCTTGTAACTCGAGAATAACACATGGATAAACTGTGAGTGTTATGCTTTGGAGGTGTAGGCACTCTGGTCCACTGATGTGGGGCGATGCTTGTAAACGCGTTCTGCATGCATGCAGTGTGTGGTGGGGGGGGGAGTACAACTAATACAGGAAAAAAGTAAAAACACAACTCAATTAAAATCCCACAACTAGTTTGTTAAAAAACGAAGTAAAATCCAATAAGAATTATGACACCAAAGCAACAAAATGCAAAGGGGGGGAGGGGGGTGGAATTTGAATTTTTAAAGTTTTAAGCCAAAAAGCATCAAGAAAAAGTAATGCACGAACCAAAAATATACATTTGTGGTTGACGAGTACCTATGCACTGTAGCCAATAATGATGGCGCACAGGTCGGATAGACCAAGTGGGTTGCACTGGTCGAAGTTTTTATCTTGTGTCTTAGTCTTTTTTATGGAAGGCAAAATCTGCAACAGGGGTTGGGGTGGTTTGGTTGGAGAATATCTGCCAAAATACTCTTGAAGGTGGATAGTCGGTGGAGGAGGTCCAGCTGAAGTTGTTGGTTTTGTCAGGTAAAGCTCAGAGGGGAGAAAATGACATTTTGTGGCCAACAAAGTTCTAACTTCAGGTAAAAACTTTGTGTGCCTTTTCCTGGTCAAGATTTCTACCTTTTGGCCTTAGTCTTTTTTATGAAGCGCAAAATCCTCCAGTGGGGTAAGACTGGAGCTATATCCGATGAAATTGCATCAGAATTGAACACCTGAAGCTTCAGAGGTCTTTGACATCCCAACTTTCCAGACTTTCTGTGGCAGTTTCTCTTAGCCACTTCTAAGGCTCACAGGACCTCAGGGACAGCACTTAGGGGTCAGGACACACTCTAGCAGAGGCAACCAGCAGGGCCCAGTCCAGTTCCATTGTAACTGCTTCACTGGTCACTCCAGGAAAAATGGCTCTTGCAGGTTGGTATGTCCCTGTAGCCACACAGCAGGTCAGCCTACCGGTCTGGGAGTCTTTTCTTAGACGTGGCTACAGGTGGAAGAAGATCCAGCCCTTTAGGTCTCCTCACCGGTTACAAACAGCATATCCAGTCCTCTTCTGTTTTGCCGCGGGCCCAGAAAGTGGTTTGAGGAGCTGGGAAAATGTGCTTTTTTTATTCAATTTGCTAGCCAGTGGGTGGAGGTTAATCTTGGACACTCCCTTACCAAAGAGCATAAAGTTCCAAAGGGCAAACCTTCACACTTTTGACACACATCCTGTTTCCTCATTGCAAACTTTATCACAGTGCACCATTTTCATTAAAATCCAACATAGAGAAATCTTTCTGCCCCAAGGGAAAACTTTTCATGCCAAATATATTGTTTTGAATTAGAAAATGCTGAACCTTTATTTGCTAGCATACTATTTGCTTGCTGAAAAAGAAATGACATAAGTTACTAGTATGGTTGCTTTTTTAAAGAAACAAAGGTAATATATTGTATTTTGAGGAATGCAGGAAGAAAGATATCTGTATTATGATTGTTTTAATCCCACTTTCCAGTTTTTGATTGAATGTTAAATGTTTGAATAAATTGTGTGGCATTGTATGGTTTGTATGATATAGTAATATTATGGTATTAGTATTATTGTTTTTATTATTATTATTATTATTAATTTGCACCTTGCAGGACTGAACTCAAATCCATTTTAAAGCTGATTTTAACTCATCAATGCTGTAATCTAAATCTTCTTTAAAATGCTACATTATATTATCTTTTTTCTAGTAGGATAAATTCAATTGTTCATCCAATAATCCTTTTTCTTCAGCTTTGCGGATATCAGCACTTCTCTCAAATAATATATTTTGACTACTTATATTGTGATTACAGTGTAATCTATATTCTCGCATTGCCAACTCATGAATTGTCTTATATTATGTATTATATTTATAAAATGCTAATAAAGAATTTTAACACAAAAAAATGCTACATTTGTCTGAGAACCAGACCGGGGCCCTGAATGAAGTTTCTGACCCGAGTTCCACTGTAGCTCCTGGAGGCCTGGTCACAGCTGTTCGTGAGGAGGGGGGTGGGCGCATAGGGGGTTCCACTTTCGTGCTCTGCCTTGTAACTCGAGAATAACACATGGATAAACTGTGAGTGTTATGCTTTGGAGGTGTAGGCACTCTGGTCCACTGATGTGGGGCGATGCTTGTAAACGCGTTCTGCATGCATGCAGTGTGTGGTGGGGGGAGTAGGGGGTGCATAACCTGTCTCGGACGGACGGGCAGATTTCTGCACAACGTTGAAAAAATCTGAGAGCAGTATGTTTTACGGTGTGTGGTAACTGAACGAAGGCACGCGGCACTTGTGAAGCATAACTCACAGCTGGAAATGGGCTCCTTGTACAGAGTTGTGCAGCGCATGCGGCGGGGGGTGGGGGGTTGGAGGGGGGACATTTCCATCTTCTGTTTCAAAAGCAAAAAAATGATGAAGGAGAAGGGGCGTGGGGAGTTATTTTAACACACGTCTTCGGTCAGCCCACCAGACTCGCCTCTGGAAAGTAACACAGGCTGTTCCCGAGCCCGCCTGTGCACCGTTCAACCCGAGGATTACCACCCCCTGGCGGTTACAATTGGAGTTGCAGTCACTTGCAAGATATCCAATAAGGCAGACAATATTTCTTAAAGGCTCCGCTCAGTGCAACGTGTCCGGACTAGAAGCTGGCAGAGTGCTCGGGGCTCTGAGCGGATTTCCAGGAGAACACAGGCCTGTCCCGTCCTGATCGTCTTGGGGACATAGCAAGGGCAGCGCATACAGCCCGCTACCGAGCGTGACGCTAGGTGTCCAGCTTGCCACGATGAAGGTAAATAGAGCCCCGACCGCGCACATGTGCTGGCTAGAACTGCGCCGGAACCAGAGGCGCGTGGGCGTAGGTGCCGGGGCCTGAGGCTTCACATACGGAGCTCCTGCTGTGCCGAGGACCGGCTGTGGTGGTTGCACTGTGAAAGGCGCGATGTGGAGTGCACTTTTCAGCCGCTTGCAGTTTAGCTTTTACAGGTTGCTTATTGCGTATGTAAAGTTGCTTTGTGCTTTACCTCTGTATGTAGATTGTGATAAATATATAATAAACTATCAGGCAGTTCCGGTGCAAAGATTACACATAATGATTAGGACGTAAATTACAAAAACTCGCATCATGGAATAATATTTCCTTGCAAGACCGGCAAAAGTAGCAAACAGGCTCGGTATTGGTCTGTAGAGCAATCTGGCAGTGCCCGACGAGCTGATCTAACAGATGAATGAGTGTGTGGGGCATTTTTGGACTGTTTTTGGGACTGTTTTAGTATCTTCACCAAGCACAGATGTAGGCTCTGGAACGGCAGTGTGCAAACAGCTTCTCGGAGCTTTTCCTTCACATAGACAGCGCTGGTTAAAAGGAGGGGCTGGTGCGGCTTGCCTTCTTGCTCCATTTACGCTTGTGATGTGTTTTCGATCTTCATTTAAGGAATGTTGAAAGGAAAATGTTCAGTAGGCATAACGCTTACAAGCTGCAGGAGTGACGTCTGATTTATTGAATGTTCTTGTGCTTTTTAATGCTATTCGAGACTGTTTTTATTGCGGCGTGCAAAAGTGTTGTATTGTGAGTCATTCGACATGCAGATGGAGAGGGGCTGTGATCTCTAAGCGACATGGCCATAGTTTTGAACAAAAACTGTGTGTGGGGGGGGGGGGGAATTCCTGGGTCCGAACGCTCTCATTGGCCAGTGGACTTCAGAAGCTTGAAAGAGCCCTGGGCATGCGTTTGCATGCGGCACGAGGGAATAGCAGTATCCATAGTTGACACTGCGACCCCGACCCCTGCAGAGCCCCACTCTTCGCTGGCCGCCCGGCTGAAATTAGCAGCTGGGTGGCAGGCGAGCTCACGGCAGCGCTTACAACTGTTAAATCGACTTCTGCTATGTGTCACAGTTATACCACTGAGAGTGGACAAGGATTAGGCGCACAGTTTCGCCTAATTAGGAGCCTCTACCTTTCTGAAGCAGCTGCTTGCATCCTGCGTTGGTGTATGTGCACAATAATGATAAACAAGACAGACAATGGTTAATTTTCCAACGTAACATATTAGTATATCTTTTGACAGTAGTGCTCATGTTTTAGGTACAATAGGGTGCGCGGAGGCTGCATTAGGGCACGTTTGCAGTGCCTGATACATAGAGTATCAGGCACCATAGCCAGCGTATTCTTAGTTATATGTAAGATTATAGCTCAAAAAAGGACTCCATACGGATATTTTTTGGAAGTATGAATTTTGTTGCTTGTTAAATAAACACATCTTCGGGTTAACTTACAGGCGACCAGAGAGGCATTTAACAACGAGATGACCTAAACTGACTGCCCACTTGATTTGATAACCACCAACCAGGAATTGTTTAGCACCTCGTGTTATCTTTTTAGAATGTTTTAGAGTTCGCCATGCATCAGGACCCCATGATCAAGGAAAGTCTAGCTCCCACACAAAACAAGTAGCCTCAGGCCAGCCCCAGTGTTCAGGATTTCAGCTGTCCCGCAGATGTGGGAGATGATGCTGCTTTCATACCAATGTCCTGATGTAGACACTGTTCAGGTTATGCCATGTAGCCCCATCAGTACATATTATCATATCGCTCTGTAAGCCCACCAAATCTCCTGTGATGCTTACCACTGCCCAGTACTCCCCACCACTCCTGTACTATTACTTCTATTATCTGCAAGCCACCTATTGGTTACACTTCTTTTTCAAAAGAGATGCACTGAAGCCGGCGACGATGCTCACCCTCTTTTGCACTCTGCCCCTAATAGTGGTGCGCACCCTCGGGGCAAAAAGCAAGAACCAATGCTGCTTTATGATTGCAGCAGCCTGAGATCTGGCTGCGCCACACACTGCAGATCCCACTCATTGAAGTTTCTAATAACCAGAGCATTTTTAGGGAATATGCTGCTTGGCACCCCTTATTTTCTCCTGGCCTTCACTGTTTGAGAGATCCACTTGTAGCTGAATACACAGAAAGTAGTCTCAGGAGCTACCTGTATCAAAGTCAGACATTGCTGCACCATATTATTGTTTTTCTCCTTGCAGTCTACCCTTTTGGCAGCCATGATTGTTCAGTCGATAGATATTGCTGTCAATCAAGATGCCCACCCTTTCTGCATTGCTGATCCTACCTAGCAGTATTCTCCATTCGAGGCACGCTATCGAGAACACATGTGGTGTTAGGATGCAATTGCTTTGAGATCTGCCTGCACTGATTACGGTGGAGGAGGTCCAGCTGAAGTTGTTGGTTTTGTCAGGTAAAGCTCAGAGGGGAGAAAATGACATTTTGTGCCTTTTCCTGGCCAAGATTTCTACCTTTTGGCCTTAGTCTTTTTTATGAAGCGCAAAATCCTCCAGTGGGGTAAGACTGGAGCTATATCTGAAGAAATTGCATCAGAATTGAACACCTGAAGCTTCAGAGGTCTTTGACATCCCAACTTTCCAGACTTTCTGTGGCAGTTTCTCTTAGCCACTTCTAAGGCTCACAGGACCTCAGGGACAGCACTTAGGGGTCAGGACACACTCCAGCAGAGGCAACCAGCAGGGCCCAGTCCAGTTCCATTGTAACTGCTTCACTGGTCACTCCAGGAAAAATGGCTCTTGCAGGTTGGTATGTCCCTGTAGCCACACAGCAGGTCAACCTACCTGTCTGGGAGTCTTTTCTTAGACGTGGCTACAGGTGGAAGAAGATCCAGCCCTTTAGGTCTCCTCACCGGTTACAAACAGCATATCCAGTCCTCTTCTGTTTTGCCACGGGCCCAGAAAGTGGTTTGAGGAGCTGGGATAAGGTGCTTTTTTAATTCAATTTGCTAGCCTGTGGGTGGAGGTTAATCTTGGACACTCCCTTACCAAAGAGCATAAAGTTCCAAAGGGCAAACCTTCACACTTTTGACACACATCCTGTTTCCTCATTGCAAACTTTATCACAGTGCACCATTTTCATTAAAACCCAACATAGAGAAATCTTTCTGCCCCAAGACGGGCTTCTGCTCTCCCAGGGGTGTGTTTAAGGTGGACAGTCACACTCAACCACTTTAAACTGGTTCTATGGGCAAGCTCCCCCTTTCACTGAAACCAAGTTTAGGAGGCTAAAGTGTGTTTTGGGATAAACAGACTTTCCTCTCCATGCTTCCCTTATCACCAACTCTAAAAGTAGAGGTCTCTTTCTTGGTCCCTATCATGTTAGCAAAGCTCATGGCCTCTTCTAAACAGTCCTGCTTGGTTTAAGCTGTAGCGCTAACAGGCCAGCTCCAGATAAGTTAATGCTAAGAAGCCTGCAGGGGCTTGAGGGAGGTAAAGTATAACTTTTTAAACGTTACTTTTTCTGTATATTTATAAAAAATCCAATCTCACCAGTTAATTAGATTTTTAATAAATATTAAAAACCGTGGTTAAATCGTCACTGTAGTTTATTCCAAACCCAGTATACAGAATTACAATTTTAACTGTACTTTAGCTTTTTCTTCATGCAACAGCTAACAGTGGAAATAGCTTTTTGGGCTAGTCACAGAAGGAAGATGAAAATATTACATTCTTACATGTTACAGTTTTAACTACCAGACACCCTACCTTGTGTATGTGTTTCCCCTTCTGTCAAAAGGAATATTTTGAAATCTCTGTCTGCAAGTTTAAAGGCAGCAGGAGTCAGGTGGCACATGTAGGCCTGAGGCCATGTTGTACTGTCAGCTGAGTGAATGGCACAATAGGTACTACAGTCCACAGGTGACATTTAACATTTTAGTCCATTGTTGCCCTTTCATACACTATATACTGTGGCATTATTGGAAAACTAAATACGCCAATCGGGGATTAGCCAATTATACCATGTTTTAGGCATCAGCGTACATGCAGAAGGAACTGGACAGCAGTACCCCTGTGTGCAGAGTTGAAAAACAAGCAGCATCAGTCCACACAACATGGGGTGACCATGCAAAAAGGGGCACTTTCTCTCATTGACCATATGGTCACAATGATCCACTACACCGGAATACGAAATCCTGCGAAGATTAGACTAGTACCAACAAGATCAGAATTCAGTGTCAGCACCAACTGGACATGGATAATATTTACCAGTCCATAAGCATAGAATAATTATCATTTTCTTGTGTTGCGCAAGAGACCGTCTGGCTTGACATGAATAGTATTGTGGAATTATTAAGTCCTTTTGAAAGAACATTAAGGGTGTCTCTGCTGAATTAAATCAGATGATGTCTACCTGACCAAATTCACAATTCCATTATTTGCCACCTACGTCTGTTTTAGTTACATAGTTGCACTACTTAAACAACACCAGTATTCCTGCAGGGGTTGTGCAAGGAGCCCCGAGGCAAATACACTTGAATTTTTGTCTCGTATCAATGTTTCTCGTGGTCTTTAAAAACTTCCTATCTAAACCGTTGTCTGAAAATCTTGGAAAGATACAAGCCTGGTAGATAACAATAAAAAGATGTAATCAACTTACATGGGGTCAAAGTTTGTGACCAATTATCCAGAGCTAATCTGTGTCTATGTTTTCCCTTTCACTACCATTACCGAAGTGAGTCAATTAAATCTACAACTTGCTTGCCAAATGAAGCTAGAAATGATAGTTTGGAAGCCATATCATATTATGGGCTGGGAACAGGAATATTGCTTTTGGGACTCCATTAACTCACCTCAAAAATGAGTGAATAGAGGGATGACAGGATACTCCAAAATTCTATGTCAGGATCAGAGGCGAGGATTATGCTTTACGCCTTCTTCACTTTTATTACAGCAGCCATTAAATGTATCTTCAACAAACCACGTTTCCCATTAAACACTGGGAATTGGTAAAAACAAACAATGGACAATGCAGTCCAGTCACTCCTTAACCAGCCAATCCCGAGGCAGCATCCCCATCTTAGTCCTTCATCTCTGTCTTTAGTGCCTCTTTCATCGCACGATTCCTACCATGGCTGTTTTCTCATGAATCCTGTTTTCTAGTCGCCATTCCTGGATGAAGAAATGGAATTACCAATAGGAATCCGTGCTGGCCCCCATCCTCTTCAACTTATACACGGAAGATCGGGGGGAGGCCCTAAAAGGAGCCAGTTTAGTAGCCCTAAGACTAGGAAGTGTGAGGCTGCCAGTTCTACAGTATGTTGACGACACAGTTATAATGGACCATACGAAGTTGGGCCTACAAAGAGCCCTAAACGCCCTAAACAGTTTTAACATCATTAAGAACTTGATAGTTAATCAAGGAGAAACTAAGGTCATCATTTTTGGGTCCTGCCATCTGAAAAAGAATGCACTGTGGCAACTGGGAAATGCGCAAATCAATACGGTGGCCTCATACAACTACCTAGGAGTCTGGTTGATGGAACGGGCCAAGGCGAACGTACACCTAAAACAGCCAAGCTCCAAGGCCAGCAGGGTCACACATCTATTAAAACAACTAAGCCAGCACTTGATCAGTCCGTCCGCCAGCCCAATTCTGACAGTTTTAAGAGCAAAGCTCCTTCCAGCAATCAGCTACAGCCACCTTGCCTTCCCCGGGAAACTGGACGCCCTCCTCAATTCAGCCCAAGTCAAAGCATACAAGTCAGTGCTATGCATACCGAGGTCAGCAAGAAAAGCAAGGCTAAGACTGGAGCTAGGCTTGGTGAGGCCAGATGTGATCTGTCAGGGGGAGATCATAAAGCTATATCTAAGGATAGTAAGGGCACCCGCTAACTCCCTAAAAAATCATCTGAGACCTATTTTTGAGGGGCCAGGCTCGGCATGGCACACTAGGCTAGAAAACGCTATCAGATTAATGAAGGTCGAAGAAGAAAGCATACCGCGGCTGGAGATCCCGCTGAATGTCTGGAAGAGAGCTGTTAACAAACAAGTGCGCGAAATCTCCTTCGACCTCGATCTTAAAACGTTTTGTCGAAGCGCTCATCTAGACCTGCTGAACAATTCCTACACGGCAGGAAAAGCACAACCCTACCTAAGCGAGGCGCTCACCACACAGGCCCGAAGTAAAATCTTATTTATGAGGCTGACCACGCTTGGGATTGTGGACTTCAATCCTGCATGGGCCCGAAGAGGGGAATCCATAACTTGTAGACTATGCCCCTACAGGAGGGAATCCTGGCTGCACCTTTTATGCTGCTGTCCCAACCTCAACAACGAACGCCGGCGACTTCTGCGCCCAATCTGCATCAACAAGGGTATAAAGTCGTGCAGCGAAGCATCAGCCTTGTGGTTTTCAACCACTAACACAATAGCCCTGGCGAGACTGGCAAATTGTATCAATCAAATTAGGATAGCTTTAAAAGCTGCCTACGAAAGCAGTACAACCTAGGGGAAATGTATGGTAAACTCTGTGGTCGAATGCTGATGGGACCACTCAACGATGCACCAAGGACTGTGCCCCTCTTGCATGCCCCCCAAGAGAGCATTTCAATCAGAGAGATACTTAGAGCCCCACAGAGGGTAGTGCAAGTGCTCTGTAATGTAGATCAACTTCAGGGCACAAAATGGGGACTTCAAGACCATGTCTACAAATGCTGGGGAAAGGCTGACTACGCTGGACTCGGGGAGGAGCTTTAAATTTTATCCAGAACAGAAGTTTGAAATCATGGTTTTTAGCTTTTAAATATAGATTGTTTTTACTGTAATGATTTTACAATTGGCAGCTTGCGCTCTGAATTTTATCGCTTTGGAGATAAGTGTTGCTGATAGCACGCTATCTCCGCGATAAAATTCAGAGTTGGCCGGCGATAATTATCCTCACGCTAAGAGCACTGAGCGATAATTATCGCCGGCCCTTGCTGATATGCCCCTTAGTTTCTAACTAGAGGTATTTGTTATGCGAACCAAATAGCCCGATATTGTGCTCTTGAGTCCAGCACTTTCCATTTGGATGAACCTTGTGATGTAGAAAGCAAAACTGTTTCCACCATGCCTCTAAATACTGTACATACTTTCAGTCAACTGAGGGAACTGCGGCATAGTGCCCCAGAGCTAGAGAAAGAAAGCAATGTGGGAAAGTATGGGATGTGTGAAGGATGCCAGTGACATCTGGGTGTCCAGTGATATGGAACCAGTTCTACCCAACTCCCTCTTGCCCGCGATAGTCAGCATATGCACAGTCCAATACACTTGGGTAGAGGTGGCATGTTTAAACTCTAATAGTTTAACCCCCACTTCTGATTGAAGGCACAAAACTTATGCCAGCCTTGCATCACCTGACAGAAATAAAACGAGGGCAAAGGGTCGCAGTGACCATTAGCCACATTAGAAAATCTAATGGTTCCTTCAACCGTCTACAGATGCACTGTGTGGATATGCCCCAATGTAACCAACTGAGGGACATCCTCATCATTGTGTGTTTGTTTTCACAATGGGTTGAGGCATATCCCATCAGGAGATGTGACAGCCTAATAGTTAGTAAATTATTGCTGGTGGAGTTGATACTGCACTTCAGGATACCAGTTCATCTTGAATCAGATCAAGGAGTACACTTTAAGAGTAGGATAATGCAGCTACTGTGTACTGCCTTAGGGACTGACTAGAAATTCTACTATAGCTACAGGCCTGAGGTGTCTGGCATCGAAGAGAGACTGAATGGAACAATCAAAGCTAAACTGGCTAAAACTTGTGCTTCCACAGCGCTCAAATGGCCTGACGCTCTTCCTTTGTACTAATGAGTATCTTAAGTACCCCTCGTAAGAGGACAGAATTGTCTCCCCATGAGGTAATGATGGGGAGAGTCATGCAAATTCCTTCCGTCCCAGCAGCTGCTCTTGTGAATATCACAAATGGCCTGGTTCTGAAGCACAACAAGGGATTGTCTGATGAGGTGATTCTCTCTATCATCAGGTCAATGCAGCTACTCCAGCTGTACGTGAGTCTCCAGGACATGATTTGAACTCTGGTTATTGAATTCACATCAAAAGACACGTCTGCAAATCTTGCTTGGAGGCGTGCTGGAGAAGTCACTATCAGGTGATCCTGGTCATCAACACTCCCACCAAATGTGCAGGTCTGCCGAATTGGATACATGCCTCCCATACCAAGAGGAAGAAGTGGAAGACGCGAAGAAAAAGAAGCGGAGTCAACATCCTCTAATTCTTCAAGTCGCCCAAGGTTTGAAGTGTCCACGGCTTCAGAAGAAGAGGAAGATTAGTCTGAGGGTCCACAGTCTCCAAGTCAGATGAGAGAGCTGTCATTCCAGTGACCACTGTAATACGAAACATTGGATTGAGGATCCACATTCACCGGGGCAGGGAAACTCTTGGAAGACTGAAACGAACCTGCTGACACCAAAGCCGCAAGAAGCAGAGGTCGGTGCTGGACAAGGATGTTGCACCACAGAGAGCTAATCAGCTTTGTCAGAGCATGAAATTTCAATTACCTCCAAGGATCGAGCTCCATCTGAGGTGCCCTGGCCGCAGACCGTAAGCATCCGAAAGAGACTGTTGACGGCTAAGAGAGATCACAGACGATTAGGGAAGAGTGAGTTAGAAGAACCAGAGCAGGTAGACCAGACTGACTTTGTGGAGGAAAGCCCATGACTTGACCAGTACCAGACGTTCCAAAAGGAATTGGAAGATCAACCGTAAAACTTCATGGCCAGATTAGACATATATCACACAAAAATCTAATTTGGCTCAGATAATTGTCTGACGGACATTGATGAACCTCCCTGAGACTGAGACAAGCCACACCAAGGGCATATCCATGATGATCACTGAAAAGGTTGAAAGGACGTCAAAGAGTTAGGGTAACAGTCAGTGGTCAATAGCTCCTTAAGGCCTCTAAGTTACATAGAATAAAAAATCCTGGTAATTTTCGAGGTAAGGTAGAGATGATAGGACAGTGCCTAGAGGCCTATCCACTTTCATCTGAGATTTGAGGTTTTCTTGATCTTATTTAAGCTAACCAAGCACAGCAATGCTGCAAAATGTGGCTTGTAAGTTTGGCAGCTGCCAATTCTGTCTCTATGACTGAAAGTATGTACAGTATTTAGTAGCATGGTGGAAACAGTTTCGCTTTCTGCATCACAAGGTTCATCCAAATGGAAAGTGCTGGACTCAAGAGCACAATATTGGGCTATTTGGTTCGCATAACAAATACCTCTAGTTAGAAACTAAGGGGCATATCAGCAAGGGCCGGCGATAATTATCGCTCAGTGCTCTTAGCGTGAGGATAATTATCGCCGGCCAACTCTGAATTTTATCGCGGATATAGCGTGCTATCAGCAACGCTTATCTCCAAAGCGATAAAATTCAGAGCGCAAGCTGCCAATTGTGAGATTATCGCTGGAAATACAGAGATTATCCCACAAGGTTTGGCGATAGCTTGCTGATAGGGATAGACATACTTAGCCATGATATCCACCTTACATAGGATATCATGGCTAAGTTAGAAAAATACCAGACATAAAAAAGCAGCGTTAACCGCGGTTAGCGCTGCTTTTTTAAAAATCTCTAACAGGGTTAGCGATATCCTTGATAATAGGAGAAATGTCGCTTAGTGACATTTCTCCTATTATTTTACTCTGGAATGCCCCCTTTGCATCTCATTAGAGATGCAAGGGGAAGCGTAGAGTAAAAGGGTGTTAACGTGAATTTGCATGTTAGCACCCTGTTGCTGATAGGGCGCTAGTTTTACCGCTGCTTTTTTGGCTTACCTCTGCTTTTTTGGCTTTTAAAGCCAAAAAAGCAGAGATAAAGCCCTTGTTGATATGCCCCTACTTGTCACTCTTGTGTGCAGTACACTTCACCTCAGCAATTTCTCTTAGCCATTGCAAAGCATCCAACAGATTTGAGACATACAACCCATCCCAAATAGAAGTACCAGCAGAGGTAAGAAAACCTCACTGTGATCACAACTGACCAAAGTCATGAACAACTCCGAAACCATCCTGGCTGTCAGTGTACAAAGTGACATGTGAGCCTTCTGATGTGCAGCAGGCTCTGGTAAGTGCAATCAGTTTATCTACTTGTGCAGACGCTTCCACAACTCTGCTCACCGTGCACACAGCACAAGCGGCTCTTAAAATACTGCATCAGTCTCTCAAGCAGATCCCAACAACAAAAATGGTATGGTCTGATTTAGGAAGGGGTACATCCAGTATGTCATGTCTCAGTTTCGTGCCCAGCATGTTATCTCTAACACAATAGTGATCAAACTCACCCTCATCATCTCCCTCTGGGGTTGGCAACAGGGAAGCAGGGTTTAGTGGGTTACATCTCCAGATGGAAACATCCTCCACTGCCAGAATGATTCTTTCATAGCTGGTTAAGTGGCTATATGTCAAATGTTGAATTCTGGTACGGGTCATAAGAATTTACATGTAGTGAGGTATCATTACAGTTAGGGGGTAGCTCATCACTGTCCCCTCTGTTTGCTGAAAGCTAAGGCTCACCGATGCAACTGCTTTGAGACAACCAGGCAACGCTGCTGCCACCGGATCAAGAGTAGCTGAGAAATTCCCAATGGGACGCTTAGTATCCCCATGGGCTTGTGTTTGTACAGATTGTGCACGCTCATCTCTTTCTTGACAAAAGAGTACACATTCTTTCATTTAGTCTGGCATTCCAAGATCAGGTTCTCTACAGCGGAGATTTTTTAGCTCAGGAAGGCTTCCATTCTTTCGTCATCCTTTGGTATGGGGTCATTGACATCCGTGTGCTTCAGCATCAGTAAAGACTTTTCCACTAAAGAAAAATTTAGGATCCACTATTGGTCAGTCAGTAGCCAACTATACCCAAAAACATTTGCAATTCTCTCGGAAGGTCATCTTATGAACTGCTTCTATGCATTCTGGAGTCAGTTTGTAAGGGTGGGTCTGCGGAAAAACAGCATTGGGTCGAAGGGTGATCTGTAGGGGGTTAGTAAATCCGTATAATTGTAAATACGTATTTGTAAAGCGCAAACTACTCACCCTTGCGGGTCTCAAGGCGCTGGGGCCGTCGTGGAAATTAAGTGAGCTATTGCCCAGAGTCACATGGTGCTGAGCTGCCGCCGAAACCGGGGATTGAACCCTAAACCCTGTGCTCCGAAGTCAGTGGCCCTGGACACTGCACCACACCTCTCCTTTAATTAATCCAATTTCTCTCATGGTGAAGTCCCAGACATCCACACTGAAACATCTCTTTCAGATAAACTGGTAGGTCCTCCTTTGCAATGACCTTGTATAACCTGACAACGGGTTCCGGCAACTGTAATATAAATTTGGTGTTGGCTGCTTGGGTTTGAATTCCAACCCCATCCTGCATGCAATCGATGACGCAGTTGAGTTTACAGAGTAGGTCTCATCCTCACAAATTTACTGGACTAAAATCAGAAACTGATGTTGTTCTCCAATATCGCTTATTTTTACCGAACTGGGTCAGTAATTTGGTTGGTATGCTGTTGATTGGTAATACCCACAAGTTGGACTTCCTTTCCTGAGAGGGGTAGGTTAGGGACCTCAACTGTTCTGACCGTTCAACAAGTGACTCCTATCTCTATTAGGAAAGACACAGGATGCCCCTTGTTACAAAGTCATCCTGTGCCTTGGGCACCCCAACTTTTTTGCTGACCGGCACTGGTGGTAACTGACTGTCCCTGGGCTCTGCTTAACCAGGCCCAGGGCCAGTGCTATGCTGGAAACACATAGAATACAGTGAAAACACTTACATACACTGGGGTACACTATGGGTTAGGGTACCCCTATGATTGTCATGACCTCCCGTGTAAGGCCCTAGTACATAATAGGGCAGGGGGATTAAATGTACCTTTAAGTCCCTAGTATATTATGGGGCATGGCAGTTTAGAGGCCAGAAGCGCTTTCTGAATTTCCATGTGTGCACTGCTGAGAGCCTTAGGCCAGTTTAAAAGCAATCCTGTGTTGCAGAACTGCTTTTAAAATGTAAATTGTGCTAAACCTCGACTTTGGTGTTTGAGGTACATAAAAATGGGTAAACTACAACATTTCGGCATATTAGGTACCCCCAGGGTATCCCCTAGGTGTCCCAAGGGTAGGTGTCAGGTACTTATAAGGAGGACCCATATAAAAGAGGTTTTATTTGCCTTGGGGATAGTGACATTGCACATTTCACTTCCCTCATTGTAGTAAAGTGCTTCCCAAAATTGACTTTTGTGATAGGAGCACTGTGGAGTAAGTATCTACATATTTTTTTTATATTCAGAACCCCTAAAGATTCCCCTTGGAGTCCCACAGGTGGGGGTCCTGTAGTTATAAGCAAGGTCCTTATAAAAGCATCTTTATAAGCCCTGGTGTTGGACATATTTCCCTGTTTATTTTCCCCGTGGTAGATCACCAGCCACATAGGTTAGCATGGCAGTCATTTATTATTTATTAACTAACGCTAGGCTTTGCAGACAAATATCATTCAAGGACTTAGGAGAATGATACTGATAGATCTAATAACATGCTGTTGTTGGATTTATCGTAAAATATACAGAAAATAAGTTATAATACTTTCTTGTCTGTAAGCCAAAATTCAGCCTTCCAGGTGTCTGCCCTGTTCAGAGTTAAGTGGATTAGCCAGGCTGCTTTGATGAAGTGATAAGTGGCACCTGGGGTGAAGTTGCTATCTGAGAGGAGAGTGTTCTGCTGCACTAGAATGTCAGAGCAAGGGGGAGGGATCGTAAACCTTGAGCTTCAAAAGAAGAAGGGGACAGGCAGAGAAAGCCAGGTCCATTTATGCCCATCCTCTCTGAACCCAGCCAGTTGGCATGCTTAAGGAAGGAATTTGCAGATGCCCGGGAGAAGGAGACTATGAAGATGAGCCATCCCGGAGGTTGGTTTACCTAGCTCTTGCCTCTCTGCTGAGACTTCATCCATATTGAATTTTGGAGAAATAGTTCTTTCTCGGACACCATTGTGCTACACTTTGGAGGAAATGGTCATTATCTGGGGGTATTGCCCTGCACCTCATTGGACAGGAGTGCCCTCCTGTGTGACCCTCTTGAACACTGAATAAGTATCTGAGAGGGGCAGAGCCTCTCAGATCTGCTGCATATTAGTGGCCTTATTGACAATGGTAGATATATATTTACCACTAATTATTAATCCACTTTCCAACACCCGTTAACCTCTCCGTCCACTTCCGTGACTGCGTCAAGTACGCACTCCTCCTCCCCTTCACCCCCTCAGATACCATCATTCGTCCTGGCTGAAGTCTTTAAAAGTCTCAAACATCATTGGGGCTGGGCCATTTTGAGGCAACATTGAATTTTGGGGTACTCTGGTGTTCATCTAGGGGGTTTGGAATATCTTCCTGCATCTTCATTGGATTGAAGGAATTTGGCATCATGCCAGACTGAGGGACTTTTGGCGTTGACATAGAGGGTTATGATTTGGTCTGGGTTATAGCGGCACTCCCTCTTTCAATTTCCCACCCTGTTGCAAATGTGTCAAAGGCTAACTTTCTTCAAAGCACTTAAGCTCTTCCCTGATGCGCTACCTCGATCTCTTCCTACTCCTGGGGCATTCCCACTGTAAGTTATGGTGACCCCTTGCATTGCCATCCCATAACTGGGGTCTACCATGGTTTGTTTGAAAGGAATTTTAAGTCTCTTTGCTCCTCCACTCTGTGCCAGCTGTGTGTGGGTTGTCATTTACTTTTCTTTAAGCCCTTTTCATTTTGCTTCCAACATGCCAGTGCAGTATTTCGTATACTGCAAGATCTCATCAACTGGTTTGCTCTGCAAGCATAGGGCCCCTTAGATGATTTGATTGCTAATCTCTGGTCTCAGTCCCTGTACAAAAGAGGCAAGAATCCCGCCCATGTTATCTCCCAATGGGTTGTTCATCCCACTGGGCACCCTGTACATTTGCATCATTCTATCAAAATAAGCGTCCACAGATTCTTTCAGCTTTTGGGAAGTCCAGAAGTCTCAGGCCAATTCATCTCTTTCTTGGTAACCTTAGTTTTAAGATTTTTTATAACATCCTCATATTTGGTATTGACTATGGGCGAAGGGATATTTGAACCTGCCACTCGCAAAGGCTTTTGTGTTGGCCAATTAACTACCCCCTTGCATTCGGTCCACAGGTTTTTTGGGACTTCCACTTTCGAATAGTATATCCAAATCTTCCCTAAGAACCTTGGAGATGGTCACAATCTGTTCCATCTGTGTGTAACACTTATCAGAATTCTCTCTGAGGTTAGGAAAGAAATTTGTAAAATGGAAAAGGCCTGATAGTGACCACGGTACATGTACGTACTCTCTTCCTGTACGTTTTGCAAAGGATACTCCTTTACCGCCCCTCCTACAGCTCCTTCACCTTTTCCCTCTCTTTTTTGCTTCATCTTAACTTTCTCCTTCCTGGACCACAATTTCCCAAACCTTTTGGTCTCACCCATTCTCTGGTCTTCTCAATGTGTCCTCAACCCCCAACAGTTTCAACAGTTTAGCTCCTTCTCACAAACTGTCATCCAAACATTTTTTCACAATTTCTTTCACTGGGTTATGTCAATTCTGCATTTCTCAGTCACCTTTTCTATCCTTGCATGTGCCTCTCTTGCTGCTTGCTTTCTCATATATTGTATTGTATTGTAATTTTTATTTATAGAGCGCATTATCACCTGCAGGTCTCTAAGCGCTACCAGAGGGAGTACCTATCCATGCCAGTGGGGAAATGGCAGCTGTTAAATGATGCCCCATGCTTCTGAAAAAAGAACTGTCTTCAGCTGCTTCTTCCTAAAAGGGAGGAGGTTCTATTCCTTGCGTAGATTTTCCGGCAGATTATTCCAAATCTGAGGGATTGCTGTTGAGAAAGCTCTTCCACCCATAGAGGACAGGCTGAAATGGGGGCAGACAGGTAAGCTAGCCTCCGCTGACCGGAGCACCCTACTAGGGATGTAGTTGGCTAGACGGTCTTTGATATATCTTGGGGCTTGGCCATACATGGCTTTATGAGCAATGCAGAGACCTTTAAACTTAGTTCTCTGCCTGACCGGAAGCCAATGCAGCTGGCGTAGCAGAGAAGTGGCGTGAGCTCGTCTCGGCATTCTGAAGATTAGTCTGGTGGCATTATTCATAGTAACCTGTAGTCTGGCAATTTACAGAGAATTACCGTAATCCAGACGCGACAGTATCATAGCTGAGACTGCCAGTCTGAGTGCGGAAAAGGTGAGAAGAGGGGACAGTTCCCGCAGCTGTCTCAGCAGGCCAACACATATACTCACTACTGCCGACACCTGTTATATCATGGAAAGCTTGGCATCAATTTTGATGCCCAAGCTTTTCACGGCCAAGGCTGATTCCAGATAGGGGCCAAGTTCTTATGACCAAAAGAGATCGTTCCAGGGATTGGAGTCTGTAGTGACGGCCAGTACCTCAGTCTTAACTGGATTGATTTTAAGGGAATTGGCCGTCATCCAGTTGACAGTGAATTTTTAAATATTTTGCATCCTTGAATGGGCAGTCGGCGAGCTGTCAATCTGGATGATAATTTGGGTGTCGTCTGCATAGTTATAGATCCGGCACTCCATCTGGTTTAATGCAGCTATCAGGGGCTGAAGTTAGGCGTTAAAAAGGAGGGGTGACAGTGCCGATCCCTGTGGTACCCCACATGAGAGTGTGCCTGGATCGGACACAAAGTCTGATAGCTGAACTCTTTGTGAGCGATCCTTAAGAAAAGATGTAAGCCAGGCAAGGGCCGTGCCCCGGATTCCCAGATCCGCTACAAAAAACGGTCATGGTTGACCGTGTCAAATGCTGCGGATAGGTTAAGTAAAACCAGGGCACATGGCTTTATCTTGTCTGCCCTCAATCTTAGTTCATCCAGCACGGACAGCATAACCAATTTGGTGAGCCCTGAACCCTGCCTGATTAAATTCTAAGAGGTGGTTGTTCTCAAGATGGTGTGAGAGGGAATATAGTATGTGCTGTTCTAATACTTTAGCAAGGAAGGGCAGCTGGGAGATTGGTCTGAAATATTTTAAATTCTTAGTATCTGGCCCAGGTCTTTTTAGGAGCGGGATGACACGGGCCTCCTTAAAGTTAGCAGGGACGTGCCCTGCTTCCAGGGACCGATTAGGAAGTGAGAGCACCTCGCTATCAATTCCAGGGAGGGCCACCTTGAAGATCTTTGGCGGATATGGGTCTGCCGGTGATCCTGATTTTACCCGTCCTATTAGGAGTGACATTGAATCCTTCGTGAGCAGAGGGAAAGTGGTTAGTGGATTATCGAACGTAGGGGGCGGGAAGGTAGGTCCTGCGAAGCAGGAGAATGTCGAGGTACGATGAATTTCCATCAAAAGGTCCTTTATTTTCCTAGTAAAAAAGGACTGAAATATATAGCAGTCTTCCTGACAGAAGGAGGGCTTCTGTAGCTTATCCTTTCTTAACTCATTCAGGATCTGGAAGGTCTCCTTTTGAGGGTCAACTGCTGCTGCAATCTTTGCTTCGTAAAATTCTGCTTTCCTTGACAGAATTGCCTTCTTGTAGGATGCGAACATTGACACATAATCTGCCCGGGCGCTAGGTTCATAAGCTTTCCGCCAGGCTCTCTCACACAGGCGAAGTGTTTGTTTCATTTTTCTAAGAACATCATTGAACTAGGGGGCCCCTTTACCTTTGTCCCTTGTTCTTTCCCTGCGGGCTGGAGCTACCATATCAATGGCATTCGGAAGCCTTATCGATAGGGTGGAACTATCATCATCAAGGTCTCCCTGTAATGTCGTTGAAGAGGCAGAATTGTGTAGGGCGGTGATCAGGTCGTCAGCTCTGATCTTATTCCAACTCCGTAGTACTTTCCACTACGGCGGAGGATTCGTTATTGTGTTGGTAAGGGAGAGTTGGCCATGGATGATGTAATGGTCCGACCAAGAGCAGGGAGTGATAACTATGGTGCTGGTAAGTGGGTGGGATGACCAGACCAGATCCAGTGTATGGCCCTTCTCATGAGTGGGCCCGTCCACTAATTGGCGGAGTTCTAAGGAGATCAGCGCCTCTTCTAGCCTTTTTGCCTGACTATCATTGGGCATTTGCTCCCGGTGGAAGTTAAAATCCCCCATCACCACCAACCCTTGGTACCATGAGCAGAGGTTGTGGACTAATTCCAGAAAGAGTTCCACGAACCTGGGCGGCGTACACGGTGGACGATATACTATCAGGATTACCAGACAATCCGTTGGGTAACAGAACTTAACCCCCAATACATCAGCACCCTCGATGCTTTCCGTACAAAGAGTCTCTGCCTTTAGTAGGTGGTTGTAAAGGACGAGGAGCACGCCCAGATGATGAAGCATGACATCTCTCGGGTGTGTGAGGGCACTTACTCCAATTGGAGGATATTCCACTGACCTGATAGATTATTAGTACACTTTCCTCTTCCTAGGAACTGCACACCCTCGCATCTTAATAAGTACAAAGAACTCAGTATGATTCTATATTAAATCAATCATAGATTCACTTTCTAAAGGTGGGTAATAAGGGGCTCTGGGGACCGAAAACTATGCGTAATTTATAGGACTTTGGACAAAGACTTACATTCTACACAAGTACACGTTTCTCAGGCGATGCACCAATGAGGAACAAGCAAGTACAAACATTTTTACTACAGAATATATTCAATTGCTCTCTCATGGTAGTAATATATTGGATTTGGGTCATTCTCACAGCTTATTCAAGCATGTTAACTGATAGATTGTACATCAGTATCCTGAGACCGTTGAGACATCCTTGGTTAGGTACAGCGAGATAAAGTCTCTGGGAACACTCTCTGTCTATTAATGTGAATCTCATACTTCTTTATTTAGAACAGGAAACATCAGCTGCAATCATGACGTGATGTATTGTGATATCAATGCAAGATGGAGGACCGTGTATACACAGTTTAAGTTAACATAAGCGTTGTTCAAAATGCATGTAAAACGAGAAAGGAAAAAGCAACTCTCACCATAGATGGGAAGAGGAGATAGTAGGCATCCTCTCTATGATGGGTGGTACACTTTGTGTGTATGACCTTTAAGCTGGATAGGCTATGCTGCTGAACACCTCTTGTTAAAGAGGAGAGCATCTTCAGTGGGCATGCAGATCGTGAAGTTCATTGCAAATCAGGAATTAAGTCATCTAAGAAAAATGCACAGTATGGAAAGCACGGCTTTACAAAGTCATACGGATTTTTTTTCCCAATATCAGTCATATGAAGAATTTTTCTACTGTCCAAGACGATGCTGAGAGCAGTGTGACCCGAGGGATAGTTCTGTCTAAGGTTTGTCTAGAGCTGTGTGTAGTCCTCTCTAACAATAATCCCTTCTATTGCTTATTTTCTCCTTGAATGGCGCAATCCTTCTTCCAAGTGGAAATATTGGTGGACATTTAATGTTTAGAGAGAATAAAGTTATGCTAACATAGTGCCACATCTAGGGTTTGGCAGAGTAGAAGTCCCATTGCAAATTGGTGAAGCTCTCAACTGGTCAAATCTGTGGTTCCCTTGCCTCTTCTAGAGGTTTTTGATGGTAGAGTCACAGCTGACTTTGCCATCCAAAAACGTTTGACAATCAAAGCATCTGCCACAGGGATACCAATATATGAACTTCAGAAGGCCGGCCCTTTCTAAGGTTGGCTTCCAACATCCCTTTTTAGGTCTCGGCTCAAAGGCTGCGCTTGCGCAGTCTCGCTCCGAGATTTAATGTTTTGGAGAAGAGGGGCTTGAACCCGCCCCTCTTCTCCCCTCTTCTCCATTGGCTGGCCTCTTCGGATTCGGGGGCGTGTTTTTTGCTACTTTTCTAATTATCTCCTCCAGCCAATGGCAAGAGGAGAGAACAGAAAAACACGCCCCCGAATCCGGAAACGCCGCTGCCTTTCTCCGAGGCATTTCTGCTTCGCCTCGGAGAAAGGCGGCGGTGTACAACACCCTATTACAAGTGGAATCTTCTTTGGCCCTGGTAGGCAGCCTCCATGAAGCGATCACCTACTTCCGGGTTTCACTGGCACGCGCACCTCCTCTGGGTGCATGTCATCCTGTCATAGGTAGGAGACGCCATCTCTTTTCCTGGCCTGCTGGCTGCATCCGTCGAAAGCACAAACAGACAACGAGGAGGCGTGCTATTTAAGAAAAGGGGGGCTTTATTTCATTACACTGGAGCTTGGCGCCAATGCACCCAGTCACCTTTGACACACAATAAATCAACAAAGCTGTAACTTCATTTCAAACCAAGATGGCGGCGGCACTAGGAAACGCACTGAACACATGTATAGCCTCTTCCTCTGTCGTCCTCCTCGTTTCGCCTTGTAGACTCTTTTTATTGTTTTTTTCCCCTTTTTGGTACAAAATGGTACAAACCACGATACAAAATATTTTGTGCTGTTGACAGGTTACAAAAAAAGTTAGTTCCGAACGTTTTTCTTCTCTTCCTCTAGTAATGTCTAATTTTTAATTTCCTTTGTGCAACGACTGTGTTTCAATGTGAGCACACCGTGCACACTCAGGGCGCCGCTCTTGAACACAAGCACGTCATGCGAGCAGACACACAGACTGTTCAATGTCAAAAACAGGAACAGAAAAACAAATAAAAAAATAACACTAGAATCGGAGCTGCAATCATACATATATTTATATATACATATATACTTGATCTGTGGCTTCAAGCAATACCTACAGTATGTACACGCCTCAGTGATCAGTCCGCGGGGGCGTTTGCACTCTCTTGCACGTTTGTTCCCCCTTGTTTGCATCAGAAGAAAGATTGGGAGTGAAAGTAACTTGTTGTGTATTGAGGGTATCTGCTCTGACCATCCAGCTGCTCCTCAGACAAACCGTCGAGGATTTTAGGATTTACCAGAGCCTGATCTCAGTTACTGACCAATCATCTCAGCGCCTGGATACCCTCGCCAGTGAATAACAGCACTTAATAAATCCTGTTTGATTGATTGAATGATTGAATCTTAATGTCTTCCTATCCAATGACGAAGGGCATGAATTATGTCATTTTAGGCGAAAAGAGTACTTTTTTTTAAGCAGCTATAATATACAAACCTTATATTTCACCGACCCCTGTTTAACGTACATCTGTTTCTTTTCTCCTTTTTTTTTAAACAGTACCCTTACCGTCATCCATGTTATATATGTTTTATATAATTAAACTATTTACTTTTTTGACTGCCCAGAGGTTCGCAGAATATCACGCCAGCGGTGTGAGCTCTGCGACACCTTTGGGTGCAATTTTGGGCACACTGATTGCTAGTAAGTCAGTAAAATACAACAATAAACGGGGTCCCGCGGGCCCCGGTATCACTGCACCTGCTATACCATTCATAGACATGTCCCAGAATGCACATCCGACGTGCAGAGTGTCCTCACGCGCACATCCACATCACACCTTAACTTTGCTTGTAAATGTGGGAAGCATTTTCTTTAAAACAACATTTAAGGCTCTCTAGACTTGTTCCACTTCGCCGAAGACACTGGCATTTAGATTTGCGAGGAAGCCGATTTATACGTTTCGGTATGATTGGGGGTAATCCGAGTTTAAAAAAAAAAAAGTGCTGGCAGAGGGGAGTATTTATTCGATAATGCCATGGAATAGAGTTCATCGTGGGAGAGTCCTGAGCGGCTGAATAATGACAAGTGTAGACTGACAGTCAACATATTTTTTTAAAACACTGCAACTAATACATTACAAACAAGGACAAATGTGACATTAAATCTGCTCTATCTTAATTGGTCACGGACTGGCTGCGTTTTAAAATATCTTGCCGAGTTCAGGCATTTGCAGCAGAGAATTGTCTGTGCTCAGCAATTTTCAGGGGAGGATAAAGTAAGATAACTTGGAGGCATGGCATTTAAGTGGAATGAAAAGTGTGTGGGGTTCTAATTGGGATGTGGCCTATTTAATTAAAGTGTGCCTTTAACTTGTATTCTACATTTGTGATTCCCATAGTGTGCCAACAGACTGGAATTTGATTCCTATGAGCTTGCTGTTAATATATACCGATATATAACACAACAATGGATATACTCTGAAAACCAGCCAGAATTATTGAATGTCAGTGGTTGTTAGCTGTTTTAAGATGAATGAGTAACCAGAATGATTTTGTTTGTAAATTATGTTACTTTGAAAAGGTTTCAATTCCGAAATTTTAAGACTGGACTGATGTCGTGGGAGGCTCTGTGTGGGGGTAACTCTGTGTGTAGAATGCTCTATGTGAGTGGTGGGGGTAACTCTGTGTGTAGGTTGCTCTATGTGAGTGGCTCTGTGTGTGTGGGTGGCTCTGTGTGTGTAGGTGGCTCTGTGTGTGTGGCTCTGTATGTGTGGGTGGCTCTGTGTGTGGGTGCAAATGCAATAGGTCTCGCATTGGAGGGTGATTAAGCTAGTGACATTGTAAATAACAATGCCGTTTCTTTAAATTTTTTAAAAACAAAAACATACAAGAATGTCATGAGCAATGCCAACAGCTCTAACTTTAACAATGCCGAGACCATTGCATTGTAAATGCTTGTTTTAGGTCTCGCCGAGCGAACGCAGCTCAGCTGCTTTGCTTGGCGAGACTCTACTGTTGTCGCTTTCATTCGAGAAGGGAGAGAAACCATGTGCGCGCACGGACAGGCGATGTGCACGCGCATGGGGTCTCCTCTCTGGTGTCTTCTTTGTAGTGATAGGAGCTTTCACGCGCTCCCACCGAGCGCTTGATTTATTAGCTCTTGCAAGCATTCAGCGCCGGAGCAGGATTTAATTGGTCCTTTGATCCGTAGGGCATTTATTAGCTCTTGTTTATTTATTTTACAGCGCGGTCCGCTTTCAAGCGGCCACGTGCCTTTGTGTGCAGTTGTTTGAAGGAATAACGAAAATAAGGAAGGAAGTTACTGACTTGTATGTAAGATCAGTATGCTGGGGCATTGTACACAAAATGCTGACTCTCGACTAACTGCAATTTTTAATTCTGGCACACGAGAAGAACATCGGCTTCTTTCTACAATTGTTATCTATAGATGGAATAAATCTTCAGTTTAAGACACCTGTCACGAATGTTGAATTCTAGGATAGATTTTTTTTTAAAATACATTCTTCTTTAGGTTCCAAGTAGAACTATTTTCTGTGATCAAGGCTTTGGAAAAAAATCTAAATCACGTATGCCACGAAGCGTGACGGGACCTTTGTCCACCCACACATACTAAACAAAGACACCTGCAGAGAAAATAATACACGCTCCTTCAACCATTCCCTGACATAACGAGCATCTTTAATTATACTCACGGTGCTGACATTGTCACGGGCTCAAGTCAATGACTGCAATGACTGCAAGGGCATATAATTCGGAGCAAGAGAATCGAGGGGGCTTAGAGTAATAAAAAACTTAATTAGCGCAAACTATCCATTCCTCCTAGCCATTATGACATATTAAATTAACTACTGCAGTAAAGAGTTATGAATGGAGCACTGCATTAAAAAAAATTAAACAACTACAATATCATCATATAAAAATAAATCTGGCAAGAACGGGCTAAAGAATAATGAGAAAATAAAAACCTCCATCCACCTTGATGAGATAATCCGGTCCATACAAACTACACAGGGCCTCGTATGACAGGCGCAGCAAATGCTTCACTGGAAACAAACGTGGGGTGTGACCATCCGTGCATTAACATTCAGAAATTGCTGGCATGTTTCTCTGAGAAAGGTGGCAACCGAAATACGACCGACACACTGGGTTTCATCAAAATGACCGATGGCCAACTCCCTCGTCAGGCGACTTGTCAATCTACACTGTAGGATTTACTCTAATAATGCGGTGATAACTTCCTAAACAGGCATTACAACAAAACAATAAACACGGAGTACTTAGACTGGGAGGTAGAGAGCGTGCAGGTCCAATGGGCACTTTAAACCGAGCCTTGCTTCCTCATTCCGTGCACAGTGCACACAATGCTATTCTGAACGGAAAAAGCCTGCCTCCATTACCATCAGAGCGCAGATCTTTTCTCTAAACGAGACCCGGGGTCAGTTTGCAATAGTTATTTCCTAGCATGAAGGAGCCGGCAAAAGTTAAACAGGAAGAGAAAGGGGGGTGTATTTGCCCCGGGGCTCCTCTTTGTTCTGTCTTTCAAGTTCCAGCGGCCATGATGCACGCATTTTCGTCTTCTGTGGATAAGGTACAGCGACACCAGCATTATCCTCTTTTCAGTCAGATTCCTCAAATACCGAGGGTGGAGTACGCCTTACAGACACCCGCTGGTCTTAAGCTTTCTCTGTCGGGGAGGGGGTGGGGGGTGTTCTTCCCCTTTGTTTCACCCCTCCCTGCTTCAGACCCTTCATTCCTTCTGGACCTACAAAGCAGGGGGGGCAGGCACAACCGGCTCCTCCAGTTACATCTGTCTGATGGCGGATCATGTCCCCATAGATATAGCGGGAACCGACAAATCCGGGGGAAACCTGCTTTATATGTTGCAATAGCGTTTATGTAGCACCTCATACCTCCCTGTGGGATGTTAACGTAGACAAGCAGCGTCCCACAGTGTCCTGCAGAGCATAGTTGCAAGAGAGTTGTATTCGTTTAGTTGTGATCCTATTTGAAGCCTGTTGGTGTGCAAGTGACCAGAGAGATGCTCGTATCTTGTCTTGGCTTGCAAGATCTATATTAAGCTCAATGGAGGAGGAAAGGCGAGAGACAGATGCACAACATATACATGGAATTAGTGGCAGTAATCATTTACTCTGAAGATCCATTGTAAAGTTTCACTGTTTCTTTTATGAAAAAGGCAGGGCCCGTGTCATAGACAGGGCAGAGATGGTGTCAAATACGTAAAATGAAGCCAAAGCAGCAAGAAAAGATGTCGGTATCATAAGCCGAACAAATACACTTTTTTTATAGGCGGGGATACTGCTTACTGCAGTACAAATACACCACTTGAGCGAAGTTAAACAGCGAATTGTGAAGGTTAGCAATCTGAGTAGAAACTACTTCGTGCTTTAAGACCCACATTTCACCCGCTCCTGCTAGTACCGGGGAGGATAGCGCTTTGAGCAGGGGATTGCGCTGCAATCTGTAATGTAGTAAGTCTGCCTGAATGATGACACTTGGAGACGGTAGTATATTGGCTCAATAACTACTTTATTTAATCTCTATATGAGAGCGCCGGGCAAGACACGACCGCGCGGTCGATTTCCCGACTCGCGCATGCGCAGTAGCCGTTAGCGCTGTCCTCGCGCGCTACGTAGCCACGTAGCGTGCGAGGACTAGAGCGCAACACTACATATCTCCCTTCTTTTATATTGCCCAATGAATGTACGGTCCTTACAGTCTTACAGGGTGCTCAGCTCCCCTCTAGATCAAAGTCTCGGTAGCGGCTGGGTCTAACCACCACTCTGCCTGCTCTGGTACGCCTTACCGGAGTGGAGGAAGCATCTGGGGTACCATCCTCAGCTGGGCTCCCCACCCTGTCTCGGGGAGTACCTCGTTCTCCTCTCCTCGGGGTACCACTCTCCTCTTCCTGCAGTTCCTCCGTCTCCGTTGTCCCTTGATCTTCCTGCTCCTCGCAACTCTCTTCCGCCTTCGTGTCTCTATCTTCGGCTGATTTACTTCCTTCATTTTTGCTTGGTTTAGGTTCTTGTTGTGTCTTTTCATTCTCTTCCAGGGGCCATCTTAGAATCTTGTTGCATTTGGACATGCGATCTTGGGACCACACAATCCCATCGCTGAGCAATGCTGCCCTCTCGTACACTTCCTTCACCTGTAGGGGTGGACTGTACTTGCTGTCTCCCTTCCTTTTCCGTATAGCTAATCTGAATCTCACCCATTCTCCTCTCTCCAGAGTTGTTTCCTTCACTTTTCTTCTCTGTTTGGAGTACTCCGTGTATATCCTCTGGGCCTTCTCTAGATTGTGCCGTACCACTGCGGGAGACCATTTACTGGTGATCGTCTTCTCTCTCCATGTCACGTTGTCCTTGGTGAAGGGGTGTCTTCCTCTTAAGATTTGGAATGGGCTATACCCCTTGCCCGTGGGGGTGATGCGGTAGGCCCAAATCATGTTCTGTACCTCCTTCTCCCAATCTTTTCCCATCATGATGGCTGCTTGAATGGACCCCATAAGGACTCGTTCCTCCTGTCCATTACTCGACGGGTGATACACTGCGGTGTGTAGTAGTTTGATTCCGTTTCTCTCGGCGTACTTGTACCACTTTTTCAACGTGAATTGAGGCCCATTGTCAGGATGGTTCTCGGAATACCTTCCCTTAGGAAAACGGTAGTTAGAAACTTAATCACTGTCTCTGCATGCATTACTTCTTGTATGTGTATCTCCGGCCACTTCGAATATTTGTCGACCAGAACACATAGGTATTGGGGCGTTCCATGGGTGTCCAGCACAGGTCCCAGAATGTCCACGGCTACTTCTTCCCACAGGCCACTCGGTAGTGTGAACTTCCCCAAAGCCGGTCGTAGGGGATTCAGTGTTTTGTCTGCTCTTTGCACTGATCGCATTCTCTCACATGCCTTTCCACCTGAGCGTCCATTCCTGGCCACCAGTACATGTGCTTCGCTCTCGCTTTGGTTTTTACTATTCCTAGATGTCCTTCGTGTAGTAGCGCGACCAGTCGAGAAACTAACGCTGCCGGGGGAATTACTTTATCACCTCTGTACAGGAATATACCTTTGTCCCCCACTGATAGTTCCTCCCTGACTTCGTAGTACTTCCTGATCGCCTCACCTAGCCGTTTTTTCTCAGGCCATCCATGTATTATGTTCTCTTTGACTTCACTAATCTCCCTGTCTTCTTCGTACGCTAGGGTCCAGTCTTGCTTACTTATCACTCTTTCTGGATCTTCCATCACCGCTACCATTTCTTGTTCTATTGTTGTGTTCGGGGCTTCTTCCATGGCTGCCGCTCTACTAAGGTAATCTGCTACTTTGTTTCGTGTCCCCGGTATGTACTCCACATCATACCTGTACTCTAGTAACTTGAGTGTCATTTTTGCGATGCGGGGTGTGGCACTGGCATGCCCACTCGAGGTGAGCACTTTGACTAGTGGCTTATGATCCGTTTTGAGTTTGAACCTTGTGCCCCATAGAAATTGGCGGAACTTCCCCATGGCCCACACCACCGCTAGCATCTCCTTCTCGATTACGCTAGATTTCTGTTCAGTGGGTGATAGCGTTCTTGATGCGAAACTGAGGGTCTCCGTCGTTCCTTCTCTCCTCTCCTGCATGAGGACTGCCCCCAGTCCTTTCTCGCTGGCATCCGTCGTCAGTACTGATCGACCGAGCGGGTCATATCCCTGCAGTGGTACTGCTTGGCTGATGTCTTTCTTCAGGGTTTCAAATTCCTTTTGTGTTTCGTCTGTCCACTTGTTAACCGTTTTGTCCCTTGTTAATTGTCGTAGGTGGTGTGTCTTGGTAGCAAAATGTTGCACAAACTTGCTGTAATATTCTGCCATCCCCAGGAAGGATCGCACCTCTTCTTAGTTGGATGGGGCCATAGCATTGCATTTTGCTTCCACATTTGCGCGTTTAGGCGTGATGCCTTGTCCTCCTATTTCATGACCCAGGTAGGTGACAGACGTCATTCCCAGTCTGCACTTCTCCCATTCCGCGATCAGGCCGTTGTTTTCTAGCACACGGAGTACCTTATCCAGCTTCTCATCATGGTTTTTTCTATCTGTCCCCATCACCAGTATGTCATCTTGGAAGTACTGAATGCCCTCGATGTCCTGGAATAGACGATGCATTAATTTCTGGAACAATGCCGCTGCTGAGGCGAGGCCGAACGGCATTCTGCGAAATTGGTAGCATCCAAAGGGTGTTATAAAAGATGTCAGTTTCCGGCTTGTCGGATGTAGGTCTATCTGGTGATAGGCCGAAGTACGGTCAATGGTGGAGAACCACTTTACCCCCTTGGTCTTGGACAACATTTCTTCGATACGAGGTAATGGGAATTTTTCCACGATTAGGCATTTGTTCAGTTCTCGAAGGTCCACACACAGGCGGACTTTCCCATTGGGTTTCATTGCCACTACCAAGGGGGCGAGCCATTCCGAGCTGTCTATAGGCTCTATTATTCCATTTTGCTCCAGTCTACGGAGTTCCATTTGCACTGCTTCTTTTATGGCTAGGGGCACGTTGCGGACTTTGTGGGCTACTGGTCTGGCGTTCTCTTTGAGTATAATCTTGTGTGTGAATTCCTCCAGTTTCCCAACCTTCCCTCCAAATACCTTCGGGAATTTGCTCTTCATCTCTTCCAGTCCCGGCCAGCTCCCGGGCACTGTCATAAGCACTTATGTGTCCCCTCCTGGGTCCAACTTGATCCCTAGATCACCTTGATCCATCCATCCTAGGACGGATGGGCCCTTCTCCGCTACATATAGTTTGCACTCCGCACTTCTTCCTCTGAATTCGAAGATCAGCTTCCTGTATCCCACCATGGGAATCGGTTCACCTGTGTACGATACTGGTCGTATATCTGGTGGTTCTAGCCTTGATCCCAAACTGGGCTCGAATTCTTGCTTCCACACTGTTCTTTGGATGATGGTGTATTGGGATCCCGAGTCTATTACTATCTTGATTCTCACTCCTCCTATGACCATGTCACATTGCGGTTTGCGGGAGCGCTTTCCATCAATTTCCAGTACTTGGTCCTCCACGCATAGTACCCCGTCATCTTCCTCTTGTTCTTCTTCTTCCTCCTGTTGATCTTGCATAACGTACATCACCATCAGTCTCTTCGTTTTTCGTCGACAAACCTTTTCATAGGGTCCCATTATGCCGCAGAACATACACTTCGCTCGAAACGCAGCGCAACGTTTGTCTTGGGCTGTATGTGCTTGACTTCCGCCCCTGTAGCATGACACGTTGTTGTCTCTATTCTGCTTCCATGTTTGGCCCTGATCCCTTTCCATTTAGTTGGTCCTTTACCTTCCGGAGGCATGGTTTTGCTCCTTCCCTGTGGTTCGCCGTCGTCGACTTTGTTCACCATGGTCTTCTGGAGCGTCTCCCTTTTCGCTGCATCAGCGCACCTTTTTGTCAATTCCGCCTTTTTTACCATGGCAATTACTTCTGTTAGTGACGCCTCACTGTTTGCCCACAGCTTGTCTTGCACACTTTTGTTGGTGGTGTGCATGACTATCTGATCTTTTATGAACTCGTCATGCAGCACTCCATACTTGCATGTCACCGCTAACTTTCTCAACGCTGCTACAAAATCGTTATGGATTCACCGGTCTCTTGTTTCCTTTGTTGGAAATTGTATCGGTCAATGGAAACACTCACCGCCGGGCGGTAGTGGGTGTCGAGATCCTCAATGGCGTGCTTAAATACGTAGTCGTCGGCAGCTTGTCTGGGTGTGGGGACCAAGTTCTGAAAAACTCTTATGCCTTCTGGGCCTAAGTTGTGCAGGAGAACCCTTTTATTCCTCGCGCTGGGGAAGGGTTCTCCGTTTTCGTATTCTAGAGCTGCGATATAGTTCTTGAAATACTCTCCCCAATCCTCCCACTTCATTTGGGGTTCTCCTGGTCTCGGCAGGAATGGGATTGGCGTCGTCAGCGAAGATCCTTGCGCGCTCATCTCGGCGCGTCTTTCTGGTGCCGCCCCAGGGCCTCTGGGACTGCCTGGCGCGTCCGCGCTTCCTTCCTGCGCCTGCTCCTGTCGTGTTTTTTGTGCTCCCCTGTCTCTGCGTGCTGCTGTCTCTGCCAGGTTCCCGATGGGTTGGAGTCTTCTCTGTCCTTATCTTGCCTTCTACCCCCTTGCTGGTTTCTCACCCTGTGGTTGGCTCCTGTCTTTTCTTGTTGCCTCTGCCACGCTCTCCCTCCGTTATGTGCACCTCCAAGATGGTCTTCCTACTTGCAGTCCCCAGTGGTGGCTTCCAGGCTGGCCTGTGCTTGCAGGAGTGGTGCGTATGGTCTCTCAATTCTCTTCACCACGTTCTTTAAGATCCCTTAACTCGTCGCCACTGTAATGTAGTAAGTCTGCCTGAATGATGACACTTGGAGACGGTAGTATATTGGCTCAATAACTACTTTATTTAATCTCTATATGAGAGCGCCGGGCAAGACACGACCGCGCGGTCGATTTCCTGACTCGCGCATGCACAGTAGCCGTTAGCGCTGTCCTCGCGCGCTACGTAGCCACGTAGCGTGCGAGGACTAGAGCGCAACACTACACAATCCGCTCTCAAGCTCCCTGAATGTACGACGGGGCGAGACAAAATGATAGGTACCTTGCTGCCCTGACAGCACAAGAACAAACTGTTTTGTCTTTCTGGCTTTACCCCTCCCTACAAGTGCAAACATTTTTCTCAAATCCCAGACACCATTGTACTATCCCTGCCTGTCGTTCTAGAATTTCCTCTCAGACAACTTGAACGTTCATGATTACATTGTAGTATGATCTGATCTGCTTCCATTGGTTCGGCTGGCATAGCAGCCAGAGGAGCAGCCCTCTGAAAGTTTTGAATATGGCCTCAAGGCGCGCAGAGGAGCAAAGCACATGGTCGCTCAGAGAATCACCCAGAGTCAAAGTCCTGCACTGAAAGTGAGGAGAGACTAGGACAGGAAAGATGAGCAGGGGGTGGAGGTAGAGTTGGGCTTGGCGAGAGAAAATGAGAGGAAGAACAGCAAACAAGGTGAAAGAGACACCGAAAGAGGAAAACATCACCTGAAGCATGATATACACGGATATCACGCACGGACTTTCAAATGGTTGACAGGGCAGGACACAGAAACACACTCCCAGAAACACACACACACGCCTGGCTACTGTAAGTGACTGCGAAGTTACAGGAGCAGCAGGAGTGGGCGGACATGTAATATGAGGTCCTTATAAAATTAAGTTTGAATCTTTTTATTTGTTTCTTAATATGGGCAGGCATGCTGCTGCTTTCAAGGGAAAAATATGCATACTTTACGAAAATCCACAAGGAGCGAGAAGAAGGGGGAGGGGAAAAGGGGCTGGAAACAGTCTTAGAAGGCTCTGTACTATTTTAGGTTGAACCTGGGCAGCGCATGCGCTACTCTGTGAGTCATGCTTATTGAGGTAGGGACTGGAAGCTCCGCCCACATTGTTCATTGGCTTGTGTCATTGTCCACTGTAAACTATAGGTGTTCTATGGTTAAAAGGCTTAGTAGTCCCTCCTTAGCACCGCCTTTTCTCATTTTGTAAACTCTCATGGCGACACCCCCTGTTATATGTGTTGTTGCTCGGTAGGCTTTAATTACAGGCTCCGAGCACTATTATCTCAAAAAGCTTTGTCCTGCCTGCTGTTGTAGGCAGGACATGCTCTCTTCTAACGCTTTTATCAATTTTTATAGCACGCATTTGCAATGCAATAGGTCTCACATTTGCGGGAGTTTAAGCTATTGGCATTGTAAATGACTATGCCTTATTTATCCATTTTAAAAACAACACATAAATAAAAGGCATTGTCATTTACATTGCCAATAGCTCAAACTCTCATAAATGCGAGACCTATTGCATTGCAAATGCTTGTTCTACATGGGATTGACACGAGAGTCATTGCAGTCCCAGGCAGGAAACAGCAGACGTGCCCTTAATACGCAGGGAGTAAGCTCTGCAAATAGGGTACTTCCCAGAACTTTAGTTTTTTTCTACCAATTTGGAGGGAGATGGTCGAATTAGCTGAGTGTATACATATAACTGCTTATTGCAGCTTTAACTCTGCCCTTCAGAAGCACCATGCCAGTGCCCTCGTGGCCGTTCTGAAATAAGGATATTTACAACCAAAGACCTCAAGCCAGGAAAGAAGAAAGTAATGTAGGCTATGGGACAAGCTTCCTTTAAGATTGAACTAAAGTTCTATCTGAAGGACTGTAGCCGCCCAGCCATTTACATAGATGCAGACGAGTTACATACTAATGCAACCATGACAGAAGCTCAAATAGCTCGAACAGAACATGAAAGTTTGGGAAGGAGGGGGGCGAGCCAAACCGAGACCAATTTTTGTGTGTGTAAAAGGCCGCTTTATTAAAACAGGTGCATATCACAGTTTATTAACACTGGCAACTGCCTTACAAAACTAAAACCTCACCATACATAAATTACCTGACCCCTGTCCCCCCCTCCCTTGCAATCCCCACATCAAATCCCCCACCCTGCCGAATACAAAGTAACATTACATAACAACCATATTACACAATCTTACACAATATTGCATTTACAAATCCTATCCTCCCATGACCCTAACCCCTACCTGCCTTTGTGCAACTGTAACTAACAAACATCTAGTCTAAACTTAGCCTACCTGGTTACCCTTTCCCTGCCCCTGCTCACAAACTACTAACACTTAACTAAAAACGTCAGCCAATCTTGGCCAACTTTCAACAACCCCGCCAACCAGGAAAAGGCGGGAGAGTAGGCGGAAACGCCGCCTCCTCATTTTTCTGCCCCCCTGCCTCCTAGGTATGACCCATTAGCGTTGTTGCACATTCAACAACCTGGCCAGGACCTCCCTCATTTCCAGTAGGTACAAGACCCTACGAGGAACAAATTCAGTCCAAATGACCGCACAACCCGACCACTGCTGCTTTATCAAAGACAAAGCCCGCTTCATGCTCCTCATTAAAGCTAAACCTGTTTCCTTGACAATCTAATTCTCCCCAAGATGGATCACCAGCACGTCGGGGCACCTACCAGCCACCAAGACGCCATTCCATCGAATGCCCCCCATTGCCCCTCCAATGAACTTTAAATAAATCTTTATTAAATCCCAAATTCCCCCCAAAATAACTGGCGCGGGCCTGGACTTGCGCCCATTTTTCAAAGGAATGTCCTACAAACCAGATAGACATCTCCCTGGCAAGGGGAACCATCACTGAACCTGAAACAAGAAAAATGGAATGAGCAGGAGAAAACAGCAGAACCCCCCCCGATGCGCTGCTAGATCTTCGGATTGCTACCAGCGCTATGCTGGTAGCAATCCGAAGACCATCTACCCAGCTTCATGATTTCCCCTCGACCCTGTTGCTCGCTTCCGACGCTGCCCCAATCCTGAAGGAATGTGTCCCAAAACCCTTACCATCAATCTCCAACTCCGTAAGTGCTTTCCTCAAAACCGCTAAAAGCTGGGAAGCTGTTGCACTTCCCCCATTCGAATGTACGAAAACTAAACCAACCGAGCCTGGAGCAACGTTCCTCCACCTCGCTTCCCACCTACACGGGCAAGTCAGCTGCGGTTCGGCAGTAGCCCCCAATCTGCCCCCGCGGGGGAACCGAAAGCCCACTAAACGGCAGGGATTTTTTCTGCACCATTTTTTTTAGGTTGCGGGCTGCCCGAAACGGGCCCGCTAATGCCCCCATCCCCCCTCCACCATTACAGCCTTTCTGCCCCCCTTGGGGGGCAGCAGCCCACAATCTGCACCCCCGGTTTGCAGGGGATTCTGGGTAGGCAAACATTGGGGGATCCACGCAAGCCATACCTCATTGGACTCCCCAGGGTGTCTAGTTTTCCGAAACGTGTGGATTTGGTAGGTTTCCCTAGATGGCGGCGAGCCCGGGGCCAAAAAATCAGGCCCCCCGCCCCCAAAACCAGGTAGTTTTGTTATAGGTAATTTTGAAGTCTCCACAATACGATTTGGGCCCTAACCTGTTTTAGCCACTTTACCTATCCACACAAGTGAGGTACCATTTTTATCAGGAGACCGGGGGGGACGCTGGGTGGAAGGAAATTTGTGGTTCCACGGAGATTCCATAACTTTCCCACACAGAAATTTGAGAAAAAAGTGATTTTTCATCTAAATTTGAGGTTTTGCAGGGGATTCTGGGTAGGAAAACGTTAGGGGACCCACGCAAGCAATACCTCACTGGACTACCCAGGGTGTCTAGTTTTCAGAAATATTTGGGTTTGGTAGGTTTGCCTAGATGGCCGCCGAGACGAGGGCCAAAAACTCATGGGACACCCCTTGCAAAACCAGGTTGTTTCGTGATAGGTAATCTTGATGTCGCCTCAATAGGTTTTGGGCCCTTGCCTGTCGCGGGTACTTGACCCACCCATGCGAATGAGGTATCATTTTTATTGGGAGACCTGGGGAAACGCTAGGTGGGAGAAAATTTGTGGATCCACGTAGATTCCAGAACTTTCTCACACAAACATTTGGGGAAGAAGTGATTTTTTTAGCTAAATTTCAGGTTTGCAGGGGATTCTGGGTAGGAAAATGTTAGAGGACCCACGCAAGCCATACCTCTCTGGACTCCCCTGGGTGTCTAGTTTTCAGAAATGTGTGGGTTTGGTAGGTCTCCCTAGATGGCCGACGAGCCTGTGACAAAAACTCATGGGACCCCCCTTGCAAAACCAGGTTGTTTTGTGATAGGTAATATGATGATGCCTCAATCAATCAATCAATCATGCATTTGTAAAGCGCGCTACATACCCGAGAGGGTCTCAAGGCGCTGGGGGGGGCTTCTACTGATCGAAGAGCCAGGTCTTGAGAAGTCTTCTGAAGGCCAGCATATCCTGGGTCTGTCGTAGGTTGGCAGGGAGATCGTTCCAGGTCTTGGCGGCGAGGTATTAGAAGGATCTGCCTCCAGCGGTAGTTTTCCGGATGCGAGGAACTGTGGCGAGGGCGAGGGTGGCAGAGCGGAGGTTGCGGATGGGGGTGTGGAAGCTGAGTCGGTTGTTGAGGTATGTTGGTCCGGTGTTGTGTAGCACCTTGTGTGCGTGAACGAGGAGCTTGAAGGTGATCCTCTTGTTGACTGGGAGCCAGTGCAGGCCTCTCAGGTGGGGTGCGATGTGGCTGCGTCGGGGGACATCAAGGATCAGTCGTGCCGAGGCGTTCTGGATTCGTTGTAGTCGTCTCTGGAGCTTGGCTGTTGTTCCCGAGTAGAGGGCGTTTCTGTAGTCGAGTCTGTTGATGATGAGGGCCTGGGTGACGGTTTTTCTCGTGTCGGGAGGGATCCACTTGAAAATCCTGCGGAGCGTTCGGAGGGTGTTGAAGCAGGACGGGGACACGGCGTTGACTTGCTTCGTCATGGAGAGGGAGGAGTCGAGGATGACCCCCAGGTTGCGTGTATAGTCGGTGGGTTCCGGGGGTGTGCCAAACGCTGTGGGCCACCAGGAGTCGTCCCAGGCTTATGGGGTGGGTCCGAGGATGAGAACCTCGGTCTTGTCTGAATTCAGCTTCAGTCTGCTGTCCTTCATCCAGTCGGCGACGGCCTTCATTCCTCTGTGGAGTTTGGCTTTGGCGGTGTTGGGGTCTTCGGTGAGGGATATGATCAGCTGGGTGTCGTCGGCATAGGAGATGATGTTGACGCTGTGTTGTCGTGCGACGTGGGGAAGTGGAGCCATGTAGATATTGAACAGCGTCGGGCTGAGGGAGGAACCCTGTGGGACGCCACAGATGATCTCGGTGGTTCTTGAGCGGAATGGAGGAAGGCGGACGCTCTGGGTTCTGCCGGAGAGGAAGGATGTGGTCCAGGCCATGGCCTTCTCTTGAATTCCGGCGTCATGGAGGCGCGCTGCTAGGGTGCGGTGGCAGACCGTGTCGAAGGCAGCTGATAGGTCCAGGAGGATTAGGGCGGCTGTTTCTCCTCTGTCCATCAGGATCCTGATGTCGTCAGTGGCGGCGATGAGGGCGGTCTCGGTGCTGTGGTTGCTGCGGAATCTAGATTGGGATGGGTCCAGGACGTTGTTGTCTTCGAGGTAGCGGATCAGCTGTTTGTTGACAATTTTCTCTGTCACTTTTGCTGGTAACGGGAGCAGGGAGATGGGCCGGAAGTTCTTGAGGTCCTTGGGGTCCGCCTTGGGTTTCTTCAGAAGGGCGTTGATCTCGGCGTGCTTCCAGCTTGTCGGGAAGGTTGCTGTCTCGAAGGAGCTGTTGATAGTTTTCCGGAGGTGAGGTGCGATGGTTGTGCTGGCTTTGTTGAAGACGTGGTAAGGGCAGGGGTCGGATGGGGATCCGGAGTGAATGGAGTTCATGGTTTTGATGGTGTCTTCGTCGCTGACGTGAGTCCAGGCGGTCAGGCGGCGTGTGCGGGTGGTGATCGCAGGGGTTGTGGGCTCAGTGGTGGATGTGGGGGTGTCGGAGTTGAGGCTGTTGTGGATGTCGGCGATCTTGCGATGGAAGAAAGTGGCCAGGGAGTCGCACAGGTCTTGTGATAGTGGGATGTCGTTGGTGTTGGACCTGGGGTTGGAGAGTTCTTTCATGATGCTGAAGAGTTCTTTGGTGTTGTGTACGTTGTTGTCTAACCGGTCCTTGAAGGCGGTCCTCTTGGGGGTTCTGATGAGTTGGTGGTGTCTGCGGGTGGCGCTTTTGTGGGCCTCGTGGCTGTCTGGTGTTCGGTCGTAGAGCCATTTCTTCTCCAGCTTCCGACAGGTGCGCATGAAGGTCCGGAGGTCTTTGGTGAACCAGGCGGCTTTCATGTTGGTGTGGTTAGTAGTGGAGGTTTTGAGAGGGGCGAGGGTGTTGGCGCAGTCGTTGATCCATTGTTTGAGGTTGGTCGTGGCGATGTCTGGGTCGGTGGGGTCGGCGGGTGATCTCAGGGCGAGGGTGGTAGTCAGTTGGTCCTTGGTGACCTTGCCTCAGCGGCGGCGTGGTAGCTGTTGGGTGCAGTGGTGTGTGGTGGGTTTCCTGAAGGTGAAGTGGACGCATCTGTGGTCGGTCCAGTGGGGTTCGGTGGTGTGGTTGAAGGAGACGTGGGGGCTTGTGGAGAAAATGGGATCCAGTGTGTGTCCAGCGGCGTGGGTGGGTGTTGTGACGAGTTGTTTGAGTCCGAGGTTAGCGAGGTTGTCGATCAGGGTGGTGGAGTTGGTGTTGTTGTTTTCGAGGTGGAAGTTCAGGTCCCCGAGGAGGATGTAGTCTGTGGAGGCGAGGGCGTGGGTGCTGACGAGGTTGGCGATGGTGTCGCAGACCTGTGGTCGTGGTCCTGGTGGTCTGTAGACGAGAGTTCCTCTGAAGGTGGTGTTGGGATCGGTGTGGATCTGGAAGTGCATGTGCTCGGCGGTGGTGAGGGTGTCGTCGGTGTTGGTTGAGACTCTGAGGGTGTCCTTGTGGATGATGGCAATTCCCCCTCCCACTCCGTTGGTGCGGTCTCTGCGGGAGATCTTGTAGCCCTCAGGGTTGGCTATGGCGATGTCTGGTGCTGAGGTGGCGTTCACCCAGGTCTCCGTCAGGAAGGCGACGGCGGGAGCGTTGGAGTCTAGGAGGTCCCAGAGTTCGATGGCGTGCTTGCGAGCGGAGCGGGTGTTGAGGAGGATGCAGCGGAGGTGGTTGGGTCCGCTGGCTGGTGGTTTGTAGGGCTGGATGCTGGTGTATCTGCAGTTCCGGCAGGTGAAGGGTCCTTGGGTGTGCTTCGGGGTGGCCCGGTAGCAGAGGTGGTATCGTCCGGTGTTGAGTGCGTGGAGGGTGCTGGAGTCGTAGTGCAGTCTGGTGTTGCCGGGGGCGGCGGGGGCCAGGGGTTCTGGCTCTAGGCACGGTCCAGGCGCGGACGGGCGCAGACGGGCTTGCCTTTGGCGTGCCTTGGGCGCGCCAACGTCGCGCCCGCTGCGCGCTTCCGCGCGGCGCCCTCCATAAGAGGCGAAGTGGGAGGGAGGAGCAGCTGGGAGCGGGGCGGCCAATGGGCGAGGGCACAGGGCACAGAAGGAAAAAGGGGGCGGGGCCGCGGCGGGAAGCGGGGAGCGGGTGGGGGGCACAGAGGGCGAGGGTACAGGAACAGCAATTAGACGAGCAGGAAAACAAAATAACAGCCAGAAAGGGGGAGAAAAAACAGAGCAACAATACAGTACCACGAAAACAGGTACCAGAGGCACACTAGCGGCGAACCCTTGGCAGCAGCAGCAACAGTAGGGGCAGTCACGGGTAACCAGGAGGAGCCGTGCAGCGTGGGGAGTGACCAGAGGTCAGGTCACCTTACCACCTAACCAATAGGTTTGGGGCCCTTGCCTGTCGCGGGTACTTGACCCACCCATTCGAGTGAGGTATCATTTTTATCGGAAAACCTGGGGGAACGCTTGGTGGGAGGAAATTTGTGGATCCACATAGGTTCCAGAACTTTCACACACATAAATTTGAGAAAAATGTGCTTTTTTTGGCAAATTTTTTTAGGTTTGCAAGGGATTCTGGGTAGCAGAACCTGGTGAGAGGCAGTCAAGTCACCCCACCCTGTATTCCCCTGGGTGTCTAGTTTCCAAAAATGTATAGGTTTGCTAGGTTCCCCTAGGTGCCGGCAGTGCTACGGTTCAAAAACTACAGCTAGGCACTTTGCCAAAAAAGGGTCATTTTGCACTGTGAAATTGTGCTGTGTCCATGTTGCGTTTTGTGCCGTTTCCTGTCGCGGGCACTAGGCCTACCCACACAAGTGAGGTACCGTTGTTCTCGGAAGTCTTTGGGGGACGCGGGGTGTGTCGAAATTTGTGGATCCATGCAGTTTCCAGAACTTTCCACCACAGAAATGTGAGGAAAATTTGTTTTTTATTTACAATTGTTTGGGTTTGCAAGGGATTCTGGGTAACATAACCTGGTGAGAGCCAGTCAAGTCACCCCATCCTGGATTCCCCTGGGTGTCTAGTTTAAAACATTTATAGGTTTGCTAGGTTTCCCTACGTGCCGGCAGAGCTAGGGTTAAAAAACTACAGCTGGGCACTTTGCAAAAATAGGGTAATTTTTCATTGTGAAATTGTGGTGTGTCCACGTTGCGTTCTGAGCCGTTTCCTGTCGTGGGCACTATGCCTACCCACACAAGTGAGGTACCATTTTTATCGGGAGACTTAGGGTAATTCATGTTTGTAAAGCAAATGTTATTACCTATTGACTTTCGATGCATTTCTGCCTTCCAAATGAAAGACAATGTGTAAAAAAGAAGTCATTTTGAAAAATGACCGATAATTCTCGTGCTAATAGGAGTATTCCCAATTTGAGAAATGTGCAAATAGCTACTGTTTCTAAACTCTATATTTTGTTCCCATTTCAGAAATGCATAGGTGTCTTTCATACCGATTTTTCCATGTATACATTTTCCCAGAATAATTGCTATATACCCGGTACATAATAAAAAACCATTGCAAGTCGCTGCTCAGTTTTTGGCTCTGGGTTCACAACCCTGGCAAAGTCTGAATAACCCTCCCTAACAAATCCCAAGACATGGAGCTCCTATCCCTGCTTGCAGGACCACATTCCGAGGCCCAACCCTCCAGCATCCACTTCCCGATTGCTCCGGCGGATGGCGCATATCCCCACAACAATTTCCCCATTAATGCAATCCCTGCCAGTTTACCCGCAATCGTAACCTTAGAAAGTCCTTTATCAATCAGATCTAGGATGAACTGTATCATGTCCTCCCTTCGAAGAGTTCGAAGAGCCGGTGAGTCCTGCCGCCTAGCACCTGAGCACAAAAATTCCTCCTATACTGTCCTGTATGCTGTCTTTGTGGATTGAGCAAGCGACCCTAAAACCAGCTGCAACATCCTGTGTTGCCTACGTACCACAAATGCTGCGGCATGCTGGTCGGTGTCCTCTCTGCATCCTTGGCTAGCCCACGGAATCTCCCCCACTGTGAACGAGACAAAGCATCCGCTATGTCATTGTCCACTCCTTGCACATGCACTTTCTGAAAAGCAATACCATGATGTGAGCAGCCCAACACAAACATCCTCAGTAATTTCAAAACTTGTTCATCCCTGGCTGACTGGCAGTTCACAATTTCCACAACCGCCATGTTGTCATTTCTGAAAGTTACCTTCCTGTGTGCCAACTGCTGCCCCATAGTGTGACCGCCACTACCAGTGGGTAAAAATCCAAAAAGGCTATAATCCTACCCCTCCCACTCCTCCGGCCTCTGCTCTGCACACCATTTCCCTTGCCAGTAGAGTCCAGAGCCATTGCTACCTGCGGTGTCAGAAAAAATCTGTATATCCCATACCATGTCACCCTCCCGCATCAAGGGGATGCCGTTGAAGTTCTGCAAAGAAAACTGCCACATTCGCAAATCTTCTCTCACACCCGCAGACAGCCGCACATGATGATGGGGAGGTCTCCGTCCAGCCCAGTCTCCTACTCTCACCACTTTACAAGCACAGTTGAGGTGGCCCAACAGCACCTGAATCTCTTTCACAGTGAGCTTGCTTTTCGACAACATTGTCGCCAGCAGCCCCAACATTTGCTGCTTTTTGTCCTCCGGAAGGCGTGTCTCCATCAATTGAGAGTCCAACTCAATGCCTAAAAAGGACAGAGCCAAGTAGGGCTCCATAGTCTTTTCCGGTACCAACGGCACCCCAAGTTCCCTCATGATCTCATTGAAACTGTCCAGCGCCTTCTGGCAGTGCGTGGAGTCTGAGGTGCCCACAAAGAAAAAGTCATCCAGGTAGTGCGTTACTCCTTGGTGACCCGTCCTTTCCGAAAACAACCATTGAAGGAACGTGATGAAGCACTCAAAAAGTTCGCAAGACATAGAAGAACCCATCGGTAATGCTTTGTCCACGTACCATTTACCATTGAAATGGATACCCAGAAGATCCCAATCATCCGAATGGACTGGAAGCAACCGGAAAGCTGACTTTATGTCGCACTTTGCTGTTGCTCCCGCGGTTACTACCAGTGACATGGCGACGTCAACTGATGAATAGGACACAGTAGCTTCACTTTCGTTGATGAAATCATTCACCGAGCCCCCTTCTGGCAACAACAAATGTTGTATTAAACGGAACTGCCCTTGTTCCTTCTTCGGCACCATTCCTATGGGTGACACAATCACATTTTTCAGTGGCCAATCCACAAAGAGTCCTGCCATGGGGCCCTCACGCACCTCTTTATCCAATTTTTCCTGCACTATGTCCAGATGCTCTTTGGCTGACTGTAAATTGTCTGTCCACATTCTTGTCCTAGGTCTCCCGTACCCCAGTCGAAAACCTTCTTGAAATCCAGTGCGCAAGCGTTCTGCAGCCTCTTGGTTACTATAACTCTGCAGGGCTGCAATCAACTTGTCTGTTCTAACTGGAGTACGAGCCTTTTTGCCCAGGCGCCTTAGCCCTTCACCCGCCTGAGAAAGGCTGTTGCTGCTGTCACCCTGTCCTAACTCCCCTTGACTGCCACTGCTGGTTCCCTTGTTGCTGCACCTGCCCTCCCCCAAAGCAATTGACCAATGCATGTCTGCCTCCGCAATTCAAGCCGTCATGCCTGATTCTGCAGTACTCCCGCGTGCACAGTCCCCTGTTGAAATCCCAGCATGCCCCTTTTATTCCCAACTGTCCTCTTCCTGTGCGACCCACCCCTCCCCGGGTGGGGTGCCCCTGAAAGAGCCGATACATGAGTGGGAGGTCGCTGGCTGTTAAAATAGATTTTCCCACTCCAGACAGCCCCATTGTGTGTTGCTATAAGTCTCTATCCAATTCACGCCATTTGGCCTCCGTGTCCCATGCCATGCGTGCTCTAAATTCTTCATCGTATTGGGCCAATGCATACCCACCCCCTGTAATCTGGGCCTTCCTGATCACGTCCATGTACTTGAACATGGCCACACATCGCTCTGGGTATTTTTCGCAGTACACACTCGCATATATCAAGAATGCCGCTATCCAATTCTCTATTGTGAGCGGTACTTTCGGCCTCTTGGCTAATTCATACACCTCCTCCTTGGACCCTTCTTTTGCCCTAACTTCTCTGTACAAAAACTTAAACATCTCTACATATTCGCCCTTCCATATCCGTTCTTTAGTTGCTAGCATTAAATGCTCGCCCAATGGCTTAGTGACGCCCATGTAAGGCAACCGTTTTATCTTTTATTTTTTACTTTCAAATTTGGTCTCGGGCTCTACTGCCTGTATTTCCACTGTCCCTTTTTTGTCAGTCGCACTGTCCCCTGTGCTCCCGGACGCCTTACCTGCGTCCTCTGTGCCCACACACCCATACGCCGCCCCGCACCCCCTGACCCCTTACCTGAGTCATCTGTACCTACTCCCACATCCAGCACATACTTACCCTTCCGCAACCTACCCCCTTCTCTCCCTCCCACACCCACTGACACCATTAGGGGTCGCAATCCCACAGCCTGTTTACCTGGCTCAAATGATTCTGCCCATCGTCCTTCTGGCCGCCTTGCCAAGGAGGACGACCGCTCCACCCAACGCAATGTCCGACCCGTGGGCTCAGCCTGGCGTCGTGGTACCTGGAAGACACTACACACAGCATTACTCGGTCCCCCCTCTCCCTCGTCCTCCATGTCCCTTAACTCGCCCTTCTCCATGCTATCTTCATCATAATCTAGTTCCTCCTCCCTGGAATCATAGGCTTTCTCAGCCGGAGGTGCAGACTGCACCCTCCTAACACCACTCAAATGTCTGTTCTTGGAGCTCATCCATCCGCGGTGTCCCCCGGACTATTGAGGCCCAGTGGGTGTTGGGGCCAGCGAGCCCGCCCTGGGCCTACTTATGCCAGCCGCAACGTGATCCCCCGCCGATACAGGGTACGCCGCGTGAGGCTCCACCCTCCCTTCTCCTTGGCGCTATCGAGTTGCTCCCAGCCCTGCCAAGTCTGGTGCACCTCGTTGCTCCACCTCCTGCAATGAAAGGGAATGGTCTGGTGTGCTAGGCCTACCCATCTTCTCTCTTCCATCCCAAATCCTCTTCCTGCCTACTCCTAGCGTACTGCCTGCCCACGCCCGCCCCACCACTCTTAGATCTACCGCTTCCGCCCTATCAAACTGGTCTTCCTCTCCGTCGCTCCATTCCAAGCCCACCGCGCCCTGCATACCAGCACAACTTGGCCCCGCAACAGCCCCCAACAGATCCCCCCTAACCCCCAGGCACCCCCGCTTTTCCCCGACTGCCCCTTGTCCCCCACCCCCCATGGCCAATACCCCTCCCCATGCTCTGCCCCACTCACTGTGCCCCCCTCCTCAGCATCATATGAGAAGATATCCAGCCCCTCCCAGTACCGGAGGCTCCCTACCGACCCCAACCCCATGGGAGACCCCCCGCCTCCTCCTCTACCACCCACGTGGCATCCCTGTCCTCCCCCCACCTCTCCCTCTGTTCCAGAAGCCCCCCGTCCAACCCACCATATCCCCACCCCCCCTCTATCTGCCTTCCCCAAAGCTGCCGGTGGAGCCTGAGACAAGGCCTCTTTGAGCCTCTTTTTGCCCTTCCTGCCCTGCCTCCCAGTGCCCTCCTCATGTCGCAACTTCCAGTCTGCCTGCGCAAAGGGGCCCGCACCACAGACCAGTAGGCTCCCCTTCCCTTGCTTCCCCTTCTCCTTGGGGCACGTATTGTCCCCCGCGCTCTACCGCCTCAGGGGGGGGCCATAGCCTCAAACTTTTCCTCCCCCACTGCTCGGATCCGCTCTGCCGCGATCCACATCAATATTCACGCGTGGGGCCACTCTCCTCACATATGAGCAGCCCCGCGACACTGGAGAACTCGTCGGGCAGGCCCGGGCCGCGATCCCCTTCTGGGCCCTTCTCCTTCTCCCCCGCACCTCCGAGACCGCAGGAAACCTCCCGCCCACCTGTGCCGCGACAATGTTCGTTGGTGCCGCGCTTATGACGCTCGCGCGGCCCCCAACACTCACCTTCTCTTTCTGGGCCCGCCGGGGGGGCGAGCAGGCCACCACCGCGGCCGCCCCCCCTGCCGACATATGCCGCTCCGGGCGCGCGCACTTCGAGGCCTCCGGCATGGGTAGATCCAGCCTGCCGGCCTCGCTCAGTAAGCGAATCGCTTTAAGCATGCAGTAATCCTCAGTATCCATAACTCCACAAATTAATCAGAAACTCGCACACCACCCCTACACTGAGAAGGCCTAACTGCCTGCACTACAGCAAACGCTAACACTACAAAACGCTAAATCCTACATCGCTCCCAGCCACCAGGTCACCAAACCTAAAATGGTGGCGAGGGCAGCACGAAAATGACCCTTATACCCTTTGGGCTATAAATCAAATTGGGCTACAATTGGGCTCTTCCCAATGTAGCCTAAAAACCCACAAAATGGCTGCTACTGGGCCTGCCCCACCCCCTCCCAATCTGCCCGGGGGGGGGGCAGACCTCACTGTGTTCGGCTGCCCCCAAAACCCTCCTTAGCACAAAAAACCAACAGAGTGGGGAACAATGATAAGAAGAAGCAGAGTAACCATTGGTATAAAATCTGGAATTAAAAAATTATGAGATAAGTACTTTTAGCTGTATCAACTGACAGGTGTGGCTGGAAATGCATAAGGGCAGATTGAAGGACACATAGAAACTACAGGATATTTTTAGAAACCTACAGAAGTTCACTGTTTCTCAAACGTGCCCCATTCGTTTAGTTGCCTGAATTACATACAACACTCTCAATGTGATTAACAGGTGAGTTCAGGGTAAAGCCCCGCTTTCTCTAGATCAGAACACAAATCTCTATGTGCCAGTAGGGATTTCAGGCGAGTTTAGAATTTTCCATAAAACCTAATGTTTTATTTGAGAAAAATGAGAGTTTCAATAGGAGAGATCAGAAGCCATGTAATGTTCTTCCTTCAGCATTCAGGATGATCCGCTCAACTGTGCAGTTCTCAAAGAAATTAATTACTGCTTATTTGTCAGAGGTTAATTTTTCTGTGGTAGGAGTGAGACCAGTGCCAAGAAATGATTTACTTTGCAAAGACACTATACAATATACCTACTCCTCTCTGCTCCGATAATGTGCTTACATTTGAATGTTTCTGAAAGCATTGTTGTTGCTGTCACGTAGTCATCAATGATCTCACTGCACTCCTTCAGCCATCTTACAACATGACCGCAGCACATAGGTTCAGCCCACCAATCTTTTTGCTTATAACTACCTGGTTTTTGAACGTTTACTCTGGGAAAGCCTCACTACCTGAGTCTCACTCACTGGAAAGTCACAGTAATTGGGCTGAGTGTGTTTAACTACCTTATAAGATTAGACCGCTGCAAAGCAGTTAGGATAAGGGGGACTAAGCTGGTTACATAAGAACATGTGCACACATATGCGGGCTGCACCTGCAAGACTACCTTCATGTGCAGCCCGGTAATTGTGCACAGGGGATCTGGTGCAGAAGGGCCTCTGCAAGGATTGGCGCTGCCCTGTAGTAGGCCTTATGATATTAGTGGGGGTTATTAGATAGGTCAGTAGTGTTTACCAGGAAATCTGTAGTGTTCCGCTGTCTTATACATATAGGTGAAATGTGTCCCAAGAGCCAGGCATTAAAGTAGGCTTGCGCAGGGAGCCAATAAATTCAGCTCCTCGTAAAGTGTGCCCTTTTAGAGGCTGGGAGGCATGTTGAAACTATTCTTGGAAGCCAGGCCTGCCCCCCTGAAGCAGAATGGGCCCATGATGAAGAAAAGTGGGCCTACAGTGCCTGAGATATGCCTCCTTGAAGATATTCACGTTCGACCCCAAAGAAAACAAGCGTGAGCTGCTCTGCAGTATCTCCATTTAAAAAACCCTGGGGTGGACTAGGACCTGGGTGTCAGGGAGCCAGTGGGCCCCCAACAAATCCTTCAGCGTGTGGGTGTCCAGGGTGGGACCGAGGCACTACCCAAAAAAAAAGGTTAAACAAAATGTTTGCGGCGCGAGGCATTACTCATTGATCAGGGCATGACTAACCCCGCAATGGCCCAAACCTTGCATATCTTTCTTGTCTTGTGGTGCCCCCTCCAAACACGTTCATGATTGAACTGTAATGCTTTGTTAACATTGTGACGTGTATTGTAAAAGCTTATTGTAATAATGCACTGGACTTTGGTTATTGATTCCATTGTTTTTGCTATCGAACCGTGGCATGTGGCTACTGATATTAATGTGGCGCCCTAACAAATCCAATATGTTTGCCATATATATTGATTCGGTAACCCCTTGAGAAAGCCAATAGGCCTATTACATATATTAATGACGACCCCTTGACAAAGCCAGTAGGCCTAACTTATTCAAAATGACACCACCTTTTATTGTTATGTTGCATCTGGTATAGGTGGGGGCGAATGGTTTCAGGACCTACGAGGGGTGAAAAGTGGTATAGGGGTGTCACCAAAAGTATTTTCATCTATCTTATGTAAATATTTTTATACTATGCATAGTATTTACTAGCGTGTGTGTACTAAATGTACTTTTCCCTTATACCTGAAAAAGCACTGAGACTGGACAGTCATTCAATATTGTTATTGCATGCCAGTGAATGATGAGTACTAGCCGCACACCACATCCTCTAAGTAGGCCTTGGACTGCTCGGCTTCGCTCCCCTGACAGGGTCAAGTGGTACAGTGGGGTGCTTGGTTTCCAGTAATGACAATTGAGGACCTATTCCATGGGACTAATGACCCCATTTCATACAATGACCTTTTTTCCCCCAAACCTGATCTGTGATTTAATATTTGCTTCCAGATAGTTATTCAATGTATCCTCCTCATCCTCTTATTCCAGTTGTAGAAAGGTGTTTAAGTTATTTACCTTTTAATTTCCAAATTATCCTTCACCAGTGCCAGCTTCCGTTTCCGTTGAAACTCTTTCCATGTAATTGGGCCCACACGTCTCTGCCACTCCCTCCTAGTCCCAATTCACTCATGGGCCAAGTAACACAGCCAATGACACTGCCGGCGGTGACACACCTTGAATGGTACGGGCGCGATAACAATTATACAAAACCACCTCTTATCACACCTCTGTAAGAACTGCGCTGTGACACCGAGATTGCACAAACACTTGTCTCTGTTTCTCTTGCAAATCACAAAGTGGTTTCAAGGTTCCACGATATTCCACGATCTGAGAAGCATCTACATCGCCTCTGTGTTAAGTAGGTTAACTATTTCCTCCTTCCTAACATACAATGCTTAATATTCTACGTTCTCGAACCCTGTTCTGCTCCTAGGCATCCCCATGAGTCAGCCCACTGCAGCCCTTTACCCTCTTGCACTAGCAGTTTGCCTGGTTATAACACCGCACCATATTACCTACGTTAACCGTTAAGCATTCTGCTAAAATCATCTATTCATGTTCAGCAGCAATCGAAAGATGCTGGTCAGAAATGACGCAGCATCTGCTAATCATTCAGCAGAGTCTCTTCCTGTTAAACGGCGCCGAGCGCCCCTGCTTCTTCGATAAGATGCTGCTTTAAGGCGCCATTGGTATGCCCCACGATCCCTCAAAAAGCAATAAAATAAAACGCAGCCCCATTTCTACGCTTTCTTCGGTAAGTATGCCCAGCAAACATTTTAATCTAAAGGCGTCCTGTGAATACTAAAGTACTGTACCGCTCTTGTGCTGTAGGATTTATCTGGAGATTAGATGCGAACACAAATCCCATAATTAGAGATGTTTGACACAGCAATTGGTTCAGTCGAGAAACCTAAACCAGGGCAAGCGGAGTAAAGCGATAACCGCCTTACAGGACACGGGGCACACAGTCCCTTTCCCTGACTGATAAAATTAAGGCCAAGCCCTTAATCTTTGGCACGGCCTAGGCCTGACCCTCTACTCCGTATAATCACTTTGTTTTCTTACGTTTTGCTGAAAAAAAAACATGTTGGTATGTGCTGTTTGTCGACTTTATCTTGCACTTTATTTTCAGTCTTATAGATTGAAAGAGAAGTTCTCATGAACTGTTAAAAAATATCTACATCACAAGCTAGCGTCAGCTTGCCCGTGCCAGCTATGACCTGCCTTCAGTATCTTTGGGGGTCTCTTCAGTGACACCCCTATCCTTGCACCCCTTTGGCCCCCACCTGGGGTCAGTGAGAAGGTCTCCTGAGCCTGTGCTAACATGATGCCGGTGCTGCAGACCCAAAGAATGAAGACGCGGTTGACAATAGCGCTCCACTGGCAGCTTATACATTATCTCCAGACAGGAACATTGGGAGGGAGGGGGGCAAGCCAACACGAGACCAGTTTTCTGAATGTGTAAAAGGCCGCTTTATTGAAACAGGTGCATATCACAATTTCATCACCTTGGCAACTGTCTTCCAAAACTGAAACCTCACTATACATGAATATCCTAACCCCTTGTTCCCCCCCTCACCCTTACGATCCCCACATCAGATCCCCTACCCCACAAAATACAACATAACATTCCATAACAATAATATTACACAATCCTACACAATCTAGCATTTACAAATCCTAAACTCCCCGTACCCGAACCCCTACCTGCCTTTGTGCTACTGTAACTAACCAACCTCTAATCTAAACTTATCCTACCTGGTTACCCTTTCCCTGCTCCTGCTCACAAACTACCAACATATAACAAAAAACTACAGCCAATCCCGGCCAACTGTCAACCACCCCGCCTGCACCTGTTCCAAGCGACAAATACAACTTATCAAAAACCCTTATGAACCTGTTCCAACAAACGCTGCCGACAAAAAAAAAATAACAAAAAAAATAAGAAAATAAGAAAAAAGCGCCCCCCAAAAAACCCCAGAACTGGAGAGGGAGGGCGGGGACAAAAAACCTCACTACAACAGCGCTCCCAGCCACCAGGTCACCAAACCTAAAATAGTGGCTGGGAAAGTGCATAAACTAACTAAATACCCATTTGGGCTAAACTGCCCAAATTGGGCTACAATTGGGCTAGTCCCAATGTAGCCCAAAGCCTCAAAATGGCCGCTCGCTGGCCAGCCCCTCCCCCTCCCACACTGCCCAGGGGGCAGACCTCGCCATGCTCGGCTGCCCCTCAAACCCCCCTTAAGGAGGTGAGAAACCTTCTCGGCAGTGTACGTTGAACAAGGGGTGTGGGTGAGAATGAAGAAGACAGTCACAGCTGGCAGAAAGTCCAAACTTGGTTGTGATGGACTTACGTTGTGAAGCCTTAACACCCTGGGAAAAGGTTTTCAGCAGTACTTAATGTGAACTGGTGGTTTCCGGTGCTGGGCACCACCACTTAATGTCAACAGCAGCCCTCATTTACAATGCCAATAGCTCAAACTCTTGTAAATGCAAGACCTATTTCATTTCAAAGAAGCGGCTGCCATTGTCCCGGGCTGCTTGGAAAGTGAAAGAGCACATGGTGCACTGAATGTTGCAGGAAAGCATGTAGTGCCTGCAGTAGGAGAAACTCATTAAAGAAAATAGTGCTTACAGACTAAATAAGATGTACCGTGTAACAACTAAAGTAAAAGGGCCGGTCCTCATGGGAGGTTACAAATGAAGATAAGGCGGTACTAAGGAGGGACTAACAAGCCTATTAACGAATCAGAAGGCACCATTTACGAATGACAATGACACAAGCCAATACCAAATATGGGCGGAGAGTTGGCAGAGCTTCAAGTACATACTCAGATACAGCATGCCTCGCAGAGCAGCGCATGTGCTGCCTAGGTTCGACCTAATGCCTAATACCGGCCGCCCAAAGCAGGTATTAGTAATGTTTAATGTATAAAACGTCTGACTTGTCATTGGTAGCACTGACACTGGCATTGGGTGTGCAAGCTGCAGTGGTCTTCTGACAAGGGCCCTGGCACTTATTTTTTTAAACAAATTAAGTACTGGTTTTCAGAGGAAAAGTGAGAGCCACAGGTAAGCGGCGCTCTTGAACAGTTTCCAACCCCTTTCCTGTGTAACCTCCCAAGTAATTACGTTTTTGTGTCTCCCGGCTTAACACCTTGGGTCGTCAATGTAGGAAATCAAAACAAAACAATGCTGCACAGGTTAGCGGCTTGAAGTGCACATTGAGATAAAATCCTTCGAGGTTGGCAACAAAATGGTAAACTGGTCCAGGCCACACAGAATTCAACAGCTCCACAAATTTTTTAGTTTTGAAGGCATCTGATATGGTTGTAAGATGGGCTAAGCAGGGTTGATGAAGCGCACTGTGTCCGAGGTACGTTGGTGCTCATTCACAGTGAGGAGTAGCAGAGTCATCCAGTGGTGGCGGAGGGCCAGGCGTTGCACATGGTCTTAGACGGCATCAGTCAGAGGACAGTCTGGCATCTACTCCCAGGTCTGTTAATTGTAGGCTCAATCTAGCGCCTAGCACCAAGGAGTAGACATGCCACCCTCTGACTTGCAGCACGTAGGCCAACTGGGTTCCTGAGAAGTGGGGACAGGAAACTAGTATGCAACATTCGGGCTGGGAACGCAGGTAGGGGGTGAGAGGGAGCAGTAAGGGTCATGGCACGTAAGAGTGCTGGAGTGTACTGGGCCCGGGCCCGGGCCCAGTATTATTGTTATAAGACTCACAGGTGCCATGGCTGTTATTGTCTCAAATTCATTCACAAGTCTACTACACAGTCTGTAGTTGGAAAGAGTCGTTTTCTTCATGAAAGGCATAGCAAATATTCCTTCTATCCGGTTTAGCCACACTGACCTATGCCTTAGGATCCACTTACTCGCTCACATGCACATATATCCTTGGGAAAAGACAATAGTGAGCTTGTTCCTCCCCGGTATCCTATCTGAATAGTACACGTTTTGCTGTCTAGTACAGTTACAAAGAGGCCAATAGTTTGGTTAAATGTAACATGACTGGCATCTGAAAACGAGGTCAGTGCCTTTTAAGGCTATGCGCACATTTATGCACTGTTCATTCAGTGCCGAAGCTGCAAAACACAAACACATTGACTGAGATCCATGCATCATCACTTGAAAGTGGCATTGGTCTGCATGCAAAACAATTTTTGAACTTCATGCATCTGGAAGACAATTCCCTCTCTGTCCCTTTTCTCGGAGCATGTGAATGCTAGACATTAGGCTGTGGTTTCAGATGTGACAGAGTGCATGACTAGCAGAGCTAAAAGGTCCTGATCAGCCTGCCACACTGCCACAATTATGTGATTGTGGGCTCTGTCCTCAATGGGGGTGCATTATCTCCTTTTCCAGAAGGAATGTGTCGCTATTTCAGGGAGAGTATCTAAAATAACATCAGTGCGTTGGGTCCCAGTGATGGTAAGAGAGCTATCTCTCCAGTTTCCAGTCCACTCCTAAAAATGGTTATATGTTAACTAACAGTCCCTCAGTTCGTTTCAGAAGTATGCACAAAGCTTGCTGTCTTCAAGGTTTTCACCTCCACTGTCACTCTGCTTGATAAACACAACAGGACTTAATTGAGGGACTTTATGGGTGACCGTTAAATGATGCACAAGCTTTCTTGAATTGCAGAGAGTGGATAGGGTCATTGGACCCGACGAATGTGCACTTTTGAATATTTCTTCGTTTTAAGTAATGTCTCGGGACTCTAGTTGGGATCATATTATCTTTTCCAAACTCTTGTGTTTGGGCATACATCTGGCTCCAAGATATTCAGGAAACACATAGTTCCTAGCAGAACAGTGTGGTTGCAAAACCTTAATCCAAAATTTGTGCACCCTAAAATTTACCTCAGTCGGTTCTCCCACAGTTTAATTTACACATCGAGGCAACTCCTCAAACATCAATTAGTAGAGTAAAACAATTCCGTAAGTAATGTGGCCCAATCAGTAACTGAGCTCTAGATCAATGAAAAGTTAAAGGTTTTATTACAAAAATTCTGAATAAACTATACAGGCTCCATGCCATGAAGGCTTCCGGATTAAACTTTATAGAGAATATGTAAAAATCAGAAAATACTCAAGTTTCAGTGAGCAGCAAAATCCTTAGAAAATTGGGCAGCATAGGAATGCTCAGGAAAATCTCTAGCTCACCCCCAAAATCAAGGGGTTCTTATACATAATTTTTGCATAACAAATTAGAAAACCTGCAGAATCATCGTGGTGTGAGCTAAAATATTTCTTTAGCAAATCAGAACACAAGAATAATACACGCAGGTACCTTAATGCATAAGCACCATTGCATTTCTAAAAAAATTATTAAACACCCTCTATGCTAATTTCATCTGGAGATGTTCAAACAAATATGAAACTCTAAACAATAAAACATTTCAGTGAATGAATAGACTAGCAATCGCAGCGTAAGGGAGCAGAAGAACCTTGACAAAAGTTACAAGTTCTAGAAAGCAATGTAATCATAACAGTTGAAATAAACACTTACACGTTAGCTTGACTGCACTCTGTGAAGCTTGTGGGGACAGAATGTGTGCAGCGGGAGAAACAGGAGTGAGTGACAGATATGGAATCTATTGTGTCAAAAAAGGAGATTTATACAAACATGTAGCCTAACAAAAAAACATTACCAGCTTCATTTATATATTATCTATTTGTTTCAACTGCATCCATATAAAACCTCTCTGTTTATGCAGGATCATGTATAAAAAAGAATATTGAACGTTATTAGTAATGCACAAAAATATGGACTTAAAACAAACCCACAACAGCCAGGGCAGGGGGAAGTTGTCATTTCTCAAATGGATTGCTGGCTACTTATGAAACCGTCCAGGGTGGGGGCCTTAGTTCTTTAATTCTAAAGTTGCATGTTGTTTGTTTGACTTTGATCTCACTGTTATCCTGAACAACTATACATAACTCTCCAGAACTACCAAAGTTCTGGTGTGAAGAGCCCAGCTAGTAAGAAAGAAGGAGCTTTCCCTGCTTCCAGGCTCTTTATCCCTTGAAGTGATCATTGGCTCACCAAATAAAGGCAACAGGTTTCTGGGAAAAGACCCTGACGAAACAAATGACACTGTTCTAATATGTTCTCTGTCTTGTAGCATTGTGCATGTCTGGAAAATCATATGTTCCCCTACACGTAATACTTGTCTGACAGTCTTCTTTAGGCCACCATTCGAAGTAGTGAGGGATAGGGTTTAGTACTTCCTGCACCCAGTACATACAATTACCTTTACTCTGGGGTGCGGTACATACCGGATGTGGTAAATATCTTATATGCTGGAGGTTGCAGTCTGCATGATCGCTATTTACCTCGAAAAATTCTGCATGATTTGCCATTTTTTCATGCTGTGTTCTTGATGTGGGCATGCTTGCTAGCTTTTTTTATTAGTTACATTTTTCTGGGCTTTCAGTGTAGTAGATAATCAATTCAAGAATATGGACCCATGGAGAGCACGGCTTATGGCGACATCTGCTCTCATTGCGTAAAGAGCTGGTCTGTGTGCTAAAGGTTGATGTAAAGACAGGTCGTTTGTGTAGGTGGCTGTTTACAACCTAAGTACAAGGTCACTAAACGCTAAAACACACATGTTTATATTTCAAAATCAGTTCAAGGCTGTGCCTCCAGTTTTTTCAGCCCATTCAATATTTCAGCGAATAGGCCAAGCCACATTGTTTAACTGGCAGGAAACTGACATGCAGGAAACTCAGCTGATCAAGGTCATTGCTTATATGCTTCCTGTTTTGGATGTTAAGTTTCATAGGTAAATCAAAACATGATTTTCTGTTGAAGCTCCAGCTTGCTGATACAGCAGCCTCCAAAGATGCCATCGAATGTGCCAATGATTCATGCCTTTTGCATGTCATTGTTTTTTGTCTCTAGGACTGGTTTGTTAAAAGTGACATTGTCGTTTATGACTTTGCATGGAATCGATATTCAAATATGTTATACTGCTTAGAATCTTTGATACAAAATATGATGGTATTGATGAGGCACAAAATGTCGTATCACAGCTAGTTTTTGGGAGTAGGTGGAAGCGGGTTTTTAAAGTAAATAAAAGGGTTGTTTCTTTTCTACATCGCAGTACCATGATAGTGAGGCAAAACATAGTGATACACGCCTGAGAGGTTGAATAGTGCTGAATAGGGATCTAAAGGGCCTTATTTTCCAATACCCCTGCTAAAAAGCAGGGCCACGACTCTGAAAAACACTAAAAAACAAAACTACATAGAAGAAACCATCAAAGTTAAATAATGTTATAACATGAGTTCGTGCAGTGCTAAAGGGAATAATACATATTTTGGAAATGTTAAAGATGCCCAAGAAAACACAAATAATAAAATATAGTTTACTAAGAAGGTACATTTTATCGACAAAAGTTATACCAAAACGGCTGTGATACACTGAACTAGCCTTACTGCAGATACCTGGCAATTGTCTTGCAATTTGGTGATGCCCAGATTACTCAACTCTACTTATTACTTCACATCCTACTCTTCCTCATCCCCTTCTTTAATAAGGTGCAGGTCTATGAGGATGCTGAATCACTGTGGAAAGTCTTTTGGGGAGAACCCACATCTGATGTCTCAAAATCCAGACCTCCAGAGTGTGAGATGTAGTTAGCTGAGGAACCACTACCACATAGAAGTTCAAGGAAATAATTATTCTTAGAGACATTGCAACTGACAAGGAGCAGGAACTATTCCATTCTGGCCCAGTGAGGAACCATCGGCTGTTGGTTTCATTCTCAGTTCTCAGCATAGGAAAGTAGATAGGGAGGACAGCATATCTGTCCCCAAAGCTATTGAATTAAAAACCCAGGAACAATAGACTTGGGAGCATGTTCTTCTTTGAGGCAGCAAAGAGATCTAACCAGTGCCTGCTACAACATTTGCACATCTCCTGCAAGAACTAGAGCCTCGAAGAGGGGGTTGTAAGGTGGTAAGGAAGACATAGAGAAGGGAAAATACCTGTTCAGTTACTCTGCTACCAATTTGTCCACTTCTCGAATGTGAAGTGCTAACTGGTATAACTAATTCTGCCTAGGCAAGGTTTGCAAGAGAATACGACTCGGTTTCCACTAACTCATGACAAAGGTCCTTGTCACCTTGATGCTCTTTCGAAATAAAACCGAATAACTCTGCAGGAAGTGATCTGATTGCTCTGCAGGAAGCGAATGTAGGCTACAGAGTCACAAACTGCTGTCAAGTCCTTCCAATTGGAGAAGAAGGTTTTTTCACCAGTAACCAATTTCCTAGAATCCGAAAGGGACCAAACAATAATACGGTCCCTGACTGCTCAGTGTGAAGCACATCCCAGCCCTAACGACTGTGGGTAAATCTATGGGTTTTTAATTTTGTTAACTGGTACCAATGATTTCTATGTCCTGTACCAGTACCAGATCCAGGTTTCATAATTCTCAGAGCAAGGCAATGAGCTTGAAGGACTTCATAGACCATTGCTTCGGCTTTTGATGTCAGGGTGAGAAAAGATGCCTAGACCATCAAGACATCCTGTCAGGGGAAAAAAAGAGAGTATTCTCTGTCATGTATGTTGACTACCAAGGATGCCAGGACCAGTCAGGCGGTGTGTGATTGAAAGGCTTTGCAGCAAACTAGTAGTGTGCCCTCTAAATAGCAAACAGTTCTCAGAATTTCTGACACAATTACTGGATCAGCACACATGAAGCCCCCCTACTTGTTTTCTGCTCAGTCTTCATTTTCACTTTCAATTGACAAATAACTTGTTCTGTCACCTGAGTTTCAGTCTCCTGGTGCCGACAAGGCCAGAAAACAACACATACTTAAATCCAACCAACTGTGCCTCAGGAACAGGCTTAATAGCTTTCATGAACTGAATCCGATTGGCTTCTGCTCATGTTTTTTGTTTTCTTCTGCAGCCAAGTGGTCCAAACACACCACTCTGCTGGTACGTGGTAAATCTTAACCACATTATGGTTATTTTATTATTTAAAATTTGTGCTGTTATTCCTCTGTAGCTTTAAGGATGTTTGGAATGTTCTTGATATTCTGTGATTTCCCTTGAGAGTCACATTCCAGGTCCTGGCAGTTAGTTTGTGGCTGGTTTGGGATGGCCACTAATGGGTTGTGCCGCTTAATAAAATATGTATAACTTTGTCGATGCCTGATTGGAGCACTGGGGGCATACCGCTCTTTGCTATTCTTTTCTTTCAAGCACCTAAAGTCAAAGGGGTAGGCACTTTGATTGCGCCCTTCAATGACTTTTCAGGGACTACACTGCCTATAGCCCACATAGTTCACAGAGATATTATAATGGTAAGGCGAGTCTCTTGGTCTGGATATTTACGAAAAGACTGTTCAGGAGATTGAGTTGTGGTTCATTTTAGGAACCCACGTTGCCTTCAAAATTGGGGGCCATATGCATCAAGCTTTTTCCGGTCGTAAATGGGCCTATTTGCAAAATCGGCCCTTTTGCGACCAGAAAAAGGTCGTTTCTGATGCATCAAAGGCTTTGAATTCGCAAATTAGGTAATCGTAAAATTGTGATTACCTAAATTGCGAATGCATTTAGGGAATCACAATTTGCGAACCCCTAATTTCGATGCATCAAGCCTTTCCTAAATGCAAACTGTGCATTTAGGAAACGCTAATTACCATCAACTTGTAGTTGATGGTAATTTACACATGCTTTGAAAAATGTATGCATACTTATCTTTTTGGGGGATGCATCGGGGGGGGCCTTAGGCCCCCTGCCGGCTTGAAATTGAATTCGCAATTGGTAATCGCAATTTGCGAATGCTTTCCCATTCATTCCTATGACCTATAGGAATGAATGGAGTGACATTACCTAATAGCGATTCACATGTGACAGATAATTTGTAACTTGTTAGGGGGCCAGGAGAGAGAGTATTGTAAAGGCGATCCACATTGGGTATTTTTATAGGCCTGTGACTAGATACGCTTTCCCAGTTCTAATATTATGTCTGTCTCTATTCAAAATAGATTTTCTGTCTTGGGCTCTCTTGAGGATAAAGATTAACCGAGAGATAAGAATCATGAACTGGGCACCCCTGATAAAGGAATTAATATAATAGAGTATGCAACTGATTAAGTCAAAGAAAAGTTTTGTTTTGGGCGTTAAGGGGGAAAAGGGATTTCATTATTATTTCCTGGAATATTGGTGGTGTCTCATCAAAGTTGAAATGTGAGGAATGGTTGCGCTTTGTTAAAACTTTCGATATAGGTATTTTGCAGGAAACGTGGGCAGCGAAGGAAGGGCTTTTAGATAAGTATCTACTTATACCATTCCAACTACCCCCCCTCGCCTCCGGGTTGAGCTACTGACTAATATATGGATATCTGTGTCCTTAGCTTGTGTGTCAAAAGTGTTGACTACAGCCTCATCGAACATTCAGGCACTAATTTTTATTAGTTTTATTATAGCACCTTTTCAATTTCATAGCGGTAAATTTTTTGAATGACAATTTTTAATGATATATTTTTATTGTTTTTTCATTGGTTTATCGTAACAAATACAACATTTCAAAATGAACAAGTCAATGGGGAAGCAGCAGCGTATCTAAACAGCATTACTGCAATGTCTAGATTAAGGAAAATATCTACAAGAGCGAACAGAAAATCCCTCATTATGATAAAGGTTTTTCTTTACTGGATAGCCATGAAACCCATATCTTTTGGTATGTAGTAGTACTTCCCCCTCTAACTATAATTTTGTTTTGCAACTGTGCAGTAGTTCATTCCTTCTAATCCGTCACTGGGGGTGGGGAAGAACATCTCTTCCCCAGCTGCGTGCTGTGTCTCTTTATGCCAGCTGCCCGCTCTACCCATCCTCTGTTTGGAGTACAATAGGTCCTATGGAAGCAGTTGAATTGGATCATTCTAAAGTTGGAGGGGATGGCTAATTCATAAGTTGTCATTTTAACCTCATGACACTTGTCCTCCTCCAGTTCCCCCAATTCCTTCCACCAGGCAAAATTACTCAGGGTCTCCGTAGTCCGCTTTGCTTCAGTTGGATAAAGCCTGGAATGTCGCCTAACTTGTCTCTATAATTTGCAAGAATATATTCGTACACACCATGGTCTGGTTAGTAAATGTGTCCAACCATTTAGTATGTTTCAGGGCTTCTCACCAGTACAGGAGCAGGCATAGAGTCCCAAGGTTTTTCAAGGGTGTTTAACTCTAGCCTCAAAGCAGAGTCATGCCTGTCACCAAATAACCAGTCTCCTATTGAGAGTATTTGGGCTGCCCAGTAATATAGTCTGAAATTGGGTATTCCCAGACTACCCTTATGTAACAGAGGGCATATTTTTGAAAGTATGCTCTAGGAAGCATTGCCCGCCTAAAAACTTTTTTTTTTCCTCATTTGCCTGTCCCACAATCCCAAAAAAGAAGCGCCAATCACCTTTGATGTCGTCTGGAACTAGGTACCGTTCTATCCCAGACCCGGACATCAAGGAAGTACAGACCGGCGAGAGACGTTCTCCGGGATATTATTGTGGAAGGAGGGAGAAAGATGAGAGGGCACACCGACCCCTCACTACTCCATCTGGACTTAATAAGCCTTTCAGAAGGAACCACCAAGGCACCTGGAGTATGATGGCATAATCATCGGACCCGGGGGAAAGAAAAAGAAAAAAAAAAAACCCGGAGCTCGACAGAGCGTTTTATTTCCACTGGACCAGCAAGTTCCAAAAAGAGAGGTTACGTTGGCAACATGATCTGGCCATATCCACTTTAGATGTATCATATAAGGACTTTAGCCAGCCTGCATGTGATGGTGCCTTCTGATCAACCCAATATTTACAAATCTGCCGTCTAGCCAGCAGAATTGCATTTGCCTGCCCCATGATATTGTCATCCACCCCAAATATGATTAACGGCAAAGTAAGGGAGATGGGTTTCTTAAGGATGGCATCCAAAGTGCTCTTTACTTCCTCCCAAAAGGTGTTGATAAGTGGACATTCCATAAACATGTGAACATCGGAGGCTGCAGGGAGCTTGCACTTGGTGCATGATTTTCCCAACTGAAATTTTGTTAACTTTTGAGGGGATAGATAAGCTCGATGGAGGGTAAACAGGTGGTTCCGCCTCAACCAAGCAGGCTTAACCACTTTATACAGGAGAGTGAAAGATCTTATCCATATGTCCTCGCACTGCATACCCGTGAGCCCTCCCCACTGTTCATCGGGTAGAGTGAAGTCCCCATCCACCTCCTCCTGAATGGTCCAGTACCAAAAGGCTACCTCTTTCCCCACCTTATGTCTCTCTACCAACTGCTCCTCCAGGGGGCTACTCCTCCCCAAGTGTATCATTTTCCTAGTCATTTCCCGGGACCAGCTAGCCAGCTGCATGTATTTAAATCTAGATAGTGTTGGGCCAACCTTCTCATATAACTCCTCCCACGCCACCAGCGCCCCCTCCACTAGCAGCTGTCCCCAACTTACTATCCCTGCCTCCCTTATAGGTGTTGCTAGACTATCCCTTAAACATGAAGGCAGCCCCGGGGAGTCCCATATTGAGGCGAGCCTAGAAAAATATGGCAACCCCACCCTTTCTCTAATCAATTTCCATGCTTTGGCCAATGATAGTAGGGTCTTTAACCTCACCTTCTTGAAGAACTTCCGGTCTCCGAATTTAAAAAGAAAGCCATCAGGGGGCAAGTCTGCCCCATTCAACATAGCCTTAAATATTTTACCTATTGGTGCACTTGATTGAGATTTCAACAGCATCCTGGAGTATGATAACTGAAAAGCCCAGGCGTAATATTGTAGGTCAGGGAGTGTGAGCCCCCCTTTCTCCCTCCTCCTTCTCAATTTTTTCCAGGCCAGTCTGGTAGCTTTGTAATTCCAAATAAATGAATTTATGTCTTGCTGACATTTTTGAATTTGGTTATGGTCAAAAGCTATAGGGATGGTGTTAAAGATAAACGTATACTTGGGGAGGATGGACATTTTTACAAAACTAACTCTCCCAAGTATTGTCAACGGAAGAAAGGCCCAAGCTTTTAGTAATGCCCGACAATCTCGGAAGACCTCGTCCAAATTAGTATATGCAATTTTACCAATCTCCTGAGTGATCTTAATACCCAGATAACGCATAGATGTAGCGACAACCAAGTTCGGGTTTTGGATGTTCCAAGTCATCACCACAGTTTTTCCTTCGTTGATTTCATATCCGGAAATCTGCCCGAATTCCTTAGCTCTGCTGATGATACCGGGAAAGCCTGCACAGGGTCATTTGTATAAACAATTATATCGTCCGCGTAGAGTCCTATCCGCTTAGCCCATCCTCCAAACTCAAAAGAGGGGATGTTGTTATCGTCTCTCAGGATTTGGGCAAAGGGTTCGATATACATATTGAACAGGAGGGGAGAAAGCGGGCAACCCTGCCTGGTACCCCTCGTGATTTTAAAATGTTCAGTAAGGACCCCGTTAACCAGAAGTCTAGCCCTTGGATCCTTATAAAGAAGCGAGATAGCTCGACGGAAGTTTTCTCCTATATTAAACCTTCTCAGAACCGCGGCCAGATAGGGCCAATTGACCCTGTCAAAAGCTTTGGTAGGATCCAGGGTAAGGGTGGCCAATGGGAGACAGAATAAAGCGGCAATATCTATAGCTCCAACCAAGTCATGGGTGAGATCTGCTAGCTGTCGCCCTCTTATAAATCCCTTCTGGTCACGATGGATTATCGAATCCATCTCACTCCCTAACCTTCCTGCAAGAATGGCCGCAAAGATCTTATAGTCGTTATTTAGGAGTGAGATTGGTCTATAGGACCCGCAATCAGCCGGGTCCTTACCAGGTTTAGGGATCAGCACGATAGTTGCCTCATTCCACGAATCTGGCGAGGCCATACCTTCTAAGAATATAGCATTAAAAAGGGCAGTCAAAGATGGAACTATAACTGAACCCAGTGCACTATATACCTCCCCTGGAAGGCCATCCGGGCCTGCGGCTTTCGCTCGCTTCAATTGCTTGATGGAGTTGCTAACTTCAACCTCTGTTATTTTGGTCTCCAATTGGTCGCGCTGATCTGATGAAAATACGGTGAGGTGGGCCTCGTCTAACCATACCTCCCTTGCCTCCTTAGCCGTTGGGTCATCCACGATGTCTTCCTTGTAGATGTTTTGGAAGAACTCCTGAAATGCAATCCCTATTTCTATGGCGGTAGATCTGGCCTTGGCTTCCCCTACCAATTTTATTTCCTTAATGTACTTCTTGGCCTGGTCCGCTTTTATTTTCCAAGCCAAGATTTTACCCGCCGCCTCTCCGTACTCAAAATGTGACAGCTTACTTGCCTCCCATCTCTTGGCCACCCTTTCCTGAAGTAGATTTTCAAGCTTTGCCTTCAGCGCAGCCCGCTTCTCCTGGTCCTCTGTCGAGAGTGGACCACATTTCAGCTCTGTCTGCCTTAGTTCCTGCTCTATATTGGTAACTGCAGTTCTGTAGGTCTTACGTCTATACGAGGCTCTGTTTGTTATGCAGCCTCTTAGGAAAGGTTTCAGCGCTTCCCACACGATGGCTATTGAGGCTGAATTTATGTTAATGTCCAGAAATGTGCTTACTTCAGCAACAAGGAAGCAGATTTCATCGTCTTCAAGCAGGATTGTCCGATCAAAGGACCAAGAGGTTTGCCTGATCTGTTGATGGTTTGACAGGATAAAAAAGATAGCCGAATGGTCGGAGAGGTGAGAGGGGATATATGTTATCTCCTTCAAATCCTCTTTTAGCTTGTGACTGAAAAAGGCGTAGTCAATTCTAGACTTATGTTTATACTTGTAGTTGTGAAAGGAGATCCCTGGTATGTTGCCCATTCTATGCCTCCATTCATCCGCCAACCCCAGATTCGACAATATACCTATAAGAGTTTGTCTGGATTTAGAAGGTGTTATTGCTCTTGAGTTAAACGATTTGTCTAGCTTGGGATTTAAGACTATATTAAAATCTCCCACCCAAACAATGGGGTCTTGGCAAGAAATCAGGTGGTTCTGAATTTTATTAAAAAATGACGGGTCATCTTGATTCGGGCCATAATAACCCACTAGGGTGTACACTAGCCCTTCTAATTGCACTTTTACCAGTAACCATCTACCACTAAGATCTTCCTTCTGTTCCAAAATTTGGGCACTGATCTGCTTTTTAAATATTATGAGGATCCCTCGTATGTTGGCATTATGATCCGTGCATATAAATTTGTCCACCCACTTCAAATTCTTTAGCATATTCCTGACCTCATATTTCAGTAAATGTGTCTCCTGGATGACAATGACCTGCGCGGGGGAATCTTTCAGATATTGTAGGATTCTATGTCTTCTAGCCCTCACCCGCAGGCCATTGACATTCCAGGATAAAAACTGCAACCCAGTCATGGTGCACTAAACTTTCCTGTCTTTCCTCCCCCTCCGCCTATAGAACCAATCTCTCTAAAACGGTCCATAAGACATCTCCTAACCTGCACCTCTTCGAAAGCTAAATTATAGACTACAGGAAAAACTGAGGCAAACCTATGAGGACTTTTTAACTCTCTCCCCCCCCCTCACCCGCCTCCCCCCCCTCCCCCTGGAAAACCCTCCCTTGTTGATACTGGCATGTTGTGTCGCCAGTTTGCGTCCGAGAAAGACCGTCCCTGAACCCCCACATTGCCCAATAAGAAGAGGAACCGTCTTACCTCCACCTCAGGGAGAGGGGGGGGGGGCACATCACCCATTATTACCCAAATTAACTTATCGTGTTTATCACCCCCATTATCATTTTTTTTCCTTTTCCTTCCTTCTTTTCTTTCACCTTCTCTCCTTCTCCTTCTACTTATCCCTTCTTTTTCCTTCTTTTCTCCCCTTTTATTATCTTTTTATCATCCCTCTTTTTCCCCCTCTTTTCCCCCTCTCTCTCCCCATTTCCTAACTTTTGTGAAGTATATTTTTTATACATGTCCTTTTATCTTTTCTCCCCCATTCTCGCCTTATTCCCTCCTTCTCGCTAAGCTATAACCCTTTCCCCCTTATCTCTCCCGACCCCTTATTTAAAATTAAAAATAGGGTCACGTACTCCTTTATTCTTGAATATCTCATAGTCAAGTTATTGTAGTCCCCAGAGCAAAACCCACAGGCACTGTCAAACTGGGCCATTTTGAGAATTTTGCCCCAGATACTGAACCAGGGGCCCTGGAGCCTATAAGAGGAAGAAAAAAGGAGGAGAGCAAGGCAAAAAAAAAAAAGGGAATTCCCCACTCAGAGACCCGATCAGTTTCCCTTCTCAGGAGTGCTGGCTGATGGAGGCTATTAAGTCGTCTGCCTCCTGAGGGGATCGGATATTATACATTTTGTTGTAGTACATCACCCTCAGGAAGGCAGGAAATCTCATCTGAACAGTTGCCCCTACTGCTCTAAACTTGTCCATTTTTTGGCCTAGCTCCCACTGCCTATCTAAGGTGGTTTTAGACAAATCTGACCGGATCTCAAAAGAGAAGCCAATAGCAGTCACTGACTTCACTTTTAGTGCTAGATTAAGAATTTTCTCCTTGAGGGAATAGGTGAAAAAATTCACCAGAATCTTTCTTGGTATCACTCTCCCGGGGTTAAGGCGGAAAGGGTCTCTGTGGATCCTCTGAATGTCCCTCTCAAGACACTCTGCCGTCTCGTCAAGATTGAATGAGTTTTTTATTAGGGCCACCACAAATGCCTTGATGTCACTACCTTCCTTCCCCTCTGGTACTTTTAATAGGCGGAGATTATTCCTTCTGGAGTAGTTTTCCAAAGATTCCACTCTCTCCTTCATAACATCACTTTCCCTTAACAGAGATTGAATCTTGAACTCTGCTGACTCCAGACTGGATTCCAAACGCCCTACTGAGTTTTCCAAATGCTCTGTTCTTTCAGAAAGACCATCGACCTTCTTCTCGAGAGTCTCGCAAACAGCCCTGATCTCATTTTGGTTGTTTTTTGATTCCGAAAATCCGCACCTTATCTCCTCCCTCATAGTATTCAAGAGCGTTTCCAGAGCACCACCACGTTCACCCCCCTCCCCAGTCGAGTCACCATTGGTGGCATTAGTAGTCTCCACAACTTCCACATTGTGATCAGCGAGGGGACCATGTCTCCCGGGGTCCGGTGAGGATCTCGCACCCTCTGCTAAAACGTCCGTTACAGGCCTAGCCACAGGAGGTTCGGCCAAGCCAAGTATGACTTCACTATGAAAGGAATCAGACATATTTTTATCGCTCATAGGTCCCTCCGAGTTTCCCACGATATCGCTAATTACCTCTGAGCCAAGTTGAATGTCCAAGATTTGAGGCAGCACCCTGAAGTATGAAAGCAGCGAGGGGGTTATACGGATCGTATTTTTACGTATCTCCCTTTTGCCTCCCCTCCCGACTAACTGGGAGGTGGCGTTGTTCTTGGGGGATATAGTCACTTTGCCTCTTTTTTCTACAGGTACCTCTAATGCCTTTGGAGCCGTTGAATTAACTTGTTGAGGGGTCTTGAGGCTAACGCCTTGCTTACCCCCTGGGGCGCTATACGTGGGGCCTTTCCCCCTCCTTCTAGTTTTGCCCCCCCTCACTGAGGATGCACCACCAATGGGTTTCTTGACCCTTGGCGTCCCTGTTCCCTCCACCCGTCCCTCCTCCTTACTGCTCACTCCTTTGTAATCCGTGGAGAGATAAGGGACGCCGGCATCACCATCCGACTCTCCAGCTTTTACTGCTACGCCCACCGTGTCTTCTTCCGGCTCCCTGGGGTGCTCCCTGGGGTGCTCTTCACCTTGCTGACCCCGGCAACTCCCCCTCAGGAGCCCGCGAGCCACCGCCCTGCATCCACGCCTGAGCTCCACGGCTGCCTGCTTCCACCGCAAGGTAGAGGCAGGGGAGAGCTTCAGGCTGGAGCTCTCACACATCAGCGCCAGTCAGATGTCGGCGCCGCCGCTCCCCACGCCGAGGCAAAAACCAAGCAGAGACCAAGTACTGGGCAGTATGAGGCAAGGGCGAAAGCACTCACAGATTAACACGGAGAAACCTCCGAAGCCAAGAAACCTCCATTCCGCACCGAAGGCGCATTATTCCCCTGCAACTTTATTGTTCAGAATAGGTGGGAGAAGCACATTTCCGTGATTGTTGTACTGTATTTAGTGCTTGATCACAGCACAACTACAAAATGCCGGTTCCAGCCTCCTGTCTCAGATAGGTGAGATTGCAGATTTTATCCGATTCTGAATGGGGAATAACGTGCTACTTATTCAGGTTAATTCCTTTTTGATTATGCCCAGACAGTGCTAGTAGTTGACTGGAATGGTGGCAGGTTTTATCTGTGACAAATCATAGGAGTAATCACCAGCGTTGTGACCAAAATTCGCACTTAGCTCGTAATCCCGTATTGAGCACAAGCAGAAGTTTGCACCCACCTAAGTAAGTTACAACCAAGTGTGCTATAGTCATGATATTTTAGATTGTAATCTTACCACAGTAACAACTATGTGGCTCGTAAGAGACAGTAGTGCTATGGACATTATAATCACCTCCTTTTTCTGCCTTGGCCACGTCACATACAGATTAAACAGCCACTAAAATAATTTCTGACACAATTACTGGATCAGCACACATGAAGCCCCCCTACTTGTTTTCTGCTCAGTCTTCATTTTCACTTTCAATTGACAAATAACTTGTTCAGTCACCTGAGTTTCAGTCTCCTGGTGCCGACAAGGCCAGAAAACAACACATACTTAAATCCAACCAACTGTGCCTCAGGAACAGGCTTAATAGCTTTCATGAACTGAATCCGATTGGCTTCTGCTCATGTTTTTTGTTTTCTTCTGCAGCCAAGTGGTCCAAAGACACCACTCTGCTGGTACGTGGTAAATCTTAACCACATTATGGTTATTTTATTATTTAAAATTTGTGCTGTTATTCCTTTGTGGCTTTAAGGATGTTTGGAATGTTCTTGATGTTCTGTGATTTCCCTTGAGAGTCACATTCCAGGTCCTGGCAGTTAGTTTGTGGCTGGTTTGGGATGGCCACTAATGGGTTGTGCCGCTTAATAAAATATGTATAACTTTGTCGATGTCTGATTGGAGCACTGGGGGCATACCGCTCTTTGCTATTCTTTTCTTTCAAGCACCTAAAGTCAAAGGGGTAGGCACTTTGATTGCGCCCTTCAATGACTTTTCAGGGACTACACTGGCTATAGCCCACATAGTTCACAGAGATATTATAATGGTAAGGCGAGTCTCCTGGTCTGGATATTTACGAAAAGACTGTTCAGGAGATTGAGTTGTCATTCATTTTAGGAACCCACGTTGCCTTCAAAATTGGGGGCCATATGCATCAAGCTTTTTTCCGGTCGTAAATGGGCCTATTTGCAAAATCGGCCCTTTTGCGACCAGAAAACGGTCTTTTCTGATGCATCAAAGGCTTTGAATTCGCAAATTAGGTAATCGTAAAATTGTGATTACCTAAATTGCGAATGCATTTAGGGAATCACAATTTGCGATTCCCTAATTTCGATGCATCAAGCCTTTCCTAAATGCAAACTGTGCATTTAGGAAACGCTAATTACCATCAACTTGTAGTTGATGGTAATTTACAGATGCTTCGAAAAATGTGTGCATACTTATCTTTTTGGGGGATGCATCGGGGGGGGGGCCTTAGGCCCCCTGCCGGCTTGAAATTGAATTCGCAATTGGTAATCGCAATTTGCGAATGCTTTCCCAATTATTCCTATGACCTATAGGCCCATAGGAATTAATGGAGTGACATTACCTAATAGCGATTCACATGTGACAGATAATTTGTAACTTGTTAGGGGGCCAGGAGAGAGAGTATTGTAAAGGCGATCCACATTGGGTATTTTTATAGGCCTGTGACTAGATACGCTTTCCCAGTTCTAATATTATGTCTGTCTCTATTCAGAATAGATTTTCTGTCTTGGGCTCTCTTGAGGATAAAGATTAACCGAGAGATAAGAATCATGAACTGGGCACCCCTGATAAAGGAATTAATATAATAGAGTATGCAACTGATTAAGTCAAAGAAAAGTTTTGTTTTGGGCGTTAAGGGGGAAAAGGGATTTCATTATTATTTCCTGGAATATTGGTGGTGTCTCATCAAAGTTGAAATGTGAGGAATGGTTGCGCTTTGTTAAAACTTTCGATATAGGTATTTTGCAGGAAACGTGGGCAGCGAAGGAAGGGCTTTTAGATAAGTATCTACTTATACCATTCCAACTACCCCCCCTCGCCTCCGGGTTGAGCTACTGACTAATATATGGATATCTGTGTCCTTAGCTTGTGTGTCAAAAGTGTTGACTACAGCCTCATCGAACATTCAGGCACTAATTTTTATTAGTTTTATTATAGCACCTTTTCAATTTCATAGCGGTAAATTTTTTGAATGACAATTTTTAATGATATATTTTTATTGTTTTTTCATTGGTTTATCGTAACAAATACAGCATTTCAAAATGAACAAGTCAATGGGGAAGCAGCAGCGTATCTAAACAGCATTACTGCAATGTCTAGATTAAGGAAAATATCTACAAGAGCGAACAGAAAATCCCTCATTATGATAAAGGTTTTTCTTTACTGGATAGCCATGAAACCCATATCTTTTGGTATGTAGTAGTACTTCCCCTCTAACTATAATTTTGTTTTGCAACTGTGCAGTAGTTCATTCCTTCTAATCCGTCACTGGGGGTGGGGAAGAACATCTCTTCCCCAGCTGCGTGCTGTGTCTCTTTATGCCATCAGAAAGTTAAGACCAGATTACATGATAAAATGTACCTACCGCTTACCCACAACACATATACGCCGGTCTGCCCGCTCTACCCATCCTCTGTTTGGAGTACAATAGGTCCTATGGAAGCAGTTGAATTGGATCATTCTAAAGTTGGAGGGGATGGCTAATTCATAACTTGTCATTTTAACCTCATGACACTTGTCCTCCTCCAGTTCCCCCAATTCCTTCCACCAGGCAAAATTACTCAGGGGCTCTGTAGTCCGCTTTGCTTCAGTTGGATAAAGCCTGGAATGTCGCCTAACTTGTCTCTATAATTTGCAAGAATGTATTCGTACACACCAAGGTCTGGTTAGTAAATGTGTCCAACCATTTAGTATGTTTCAGGGCTTCCCACCATTACAGGAGCAGGCATAGAGTCCCAAGGTTTTTCAAGGGTGTTTAACTCTAGCCTCAAAGCAGAGTCATGCCTGTCACCAAATAACCAGTCTCCTATTGAGAGCATTTGGGCTGCCCAGTAATATAGTCTGAAATTGGGTATTCCCAGACTACCCTTATGTAACAGAGGGCATATTTTTGAAAGTATGCTTTAGGAAGCATTACCCGCCTAAAAACATTTTGTGAATAAGGACTTTAGGTCAGCAGGAGAATTAAAGGATAATTATGTAGCATGTATAGACTTCTAGGAAGTGTAATCATCTTATTAAGTGCCGCTCTGCCCATCATGGATATGGGCAAGGAAGTCCAACCTTCTAAATCTCTATGAAGACCTTGTAGCAGGAGAGCAATATTAAGGTGCCAGGCCATTTACTGCTCTTAGGTCATTGTCATTCCCATGTATTGGAAGTGGTCAGCTGCTATTTGGAAGTGAGAGTGAAAGGGTTGTGGCTGAGGCAGGCTGTTTGCGCATAAGTGGATTTAGTTTACCATCAGACCTGGAGCCTCTTCATATACTTGGAACATCTGCGTCAGCTGCTGGAGTGAGCTATTTAGGCGCAGTAGGAAAATGAGGCTATGATCTGCATATAGAGAAACTATCTTCTAACCCATTCAGCTGTAGAAACCCTCAAACTCTGCAGTCCTACTGATCCACTCCTCCTCCTCTATGGCTAGGGCGAAGAGAAGCAGGGAGAGGGGCAACCCTGACGAGTACCGCGCTCGATGGTAAATGAGGAACACAGCACCCTGTTTACTCTAACCTATGCTGTTGGGGTGTCATAAGGGTCTTGGCGAACATCAGGAACAGGGGGCCAGTATTCATCTTCCTGGGTACCTGGAACAAAAAGGGGACATATCAGAGGCTATCTCATAGTTTAGTGTTCTAGGCTTGGCCAACTGAATGCTTCACAGATAGTGTCTTGTGATTATGTTTGGCATAGAGCCATTCTGGTCCTCATGGACCAGTATTCATATCACCCTAACCAATCTAGAGGCCAGAATCTTAACTAGGAGCTTAATCTCCACATTAAGTAAATAAATATGTCGATACAACACACATTCGTCCGGTGGCTTATTCAGTTTAAGAATTGTAGATATTGTGGCACTTCGAAGGTCCATCAGAAGAGGGGTTGAAGATTCTAGCTCTTCAAGCAGTCGCAGCAGGTGCGTTGAGTCAAGGAGAACTGTTTGTAAAGCTCTGCAGGCAGGTCATCGGGGTCAGGAGATTTACCTGCTGGGGTTTCCGCTATGGCTGCTTCAAATTCTTCTAGGGTGAATGGCATATCTAATTTATTTACAATGGGCTATATTTTTTGTAACCTTGGAGGGATCTTTTGCAATTCAAGTCTCTATAGTAGTTTGCAAATACTGCTGCAATTTCAGGCGAGTCGGTCAGGTCCCCTAAAATACGGATCAGAGGGATCATACTATTCTCTCCCTCCCTTTGGGTCAACCTGCAGAGGAGCTTGCTCTTCTTATTTTCAATCTCATGGATTTTGCTTCAAGACATTGTCCAAGCCAACCTGGCCGTGTCCATGAACCTATGTCTTAGTATTAGGTGGAGATGTTTGGGGCGTTTTTCCCGCCAATGTACACCAAGCTGGGCTACCAAGTTCCAGCACTAGGATTTGATGCTCAAGATCTGCAATTTCCGCATCTCTATTCCCTACCTGTCACATAGGAGAAAGCCTTGACCTGGATCACGGTCTTAAAAGCTCCCCATAAAATAACTGGGATGTCACAGGCGGTGTAATAATCTTGGAATACTCGCAAATCATTTCACACAGAAAAATCACTGCTTTGTCCTTAAGCCAACATGATCTGAGGCATCGGGCTTTACTACCACCAACCTGGGATAGGCAAAGCATCATTTCTACTGGTGCATGGTCTGACAAACATCACTGAGCCCCAATAGGTCACCCTTTTGTCTAAGATCTTCAATGTGGCAGCAGAGATGGGGGGAGTCTGTAAGTGTGCCTTTCTTTCAGACTGAGTTAAAATCCTCCCCTCTATTATTAGCAAACCTATCGGAGAACAAAATCTCGAAGACCACTTGTAAAATGCTACCAACCAGGCTAGGAGATACTGTCTATAGTCCATGGAGTTCCCTCTACTGCTCCCTTCAGTACACCAAACCTACCCAGTTAATCTGAATGGGTCTTAAAAACGATAAAGGGGAAGGAATGTGCAACAAAAGTGCTGCCTCGTGGTAGCCCCTAGTAAATCTGCATGGTACACTGAGATGTACCCGTGTTTCTCCAGGAACCACGCCTAGTGTCCAGGAGATGCATCCTGTAACAACAAAACCTCAGGAATATAACATGATTGCCCCACGTTTACTCTTATCCAATAGTCTAATGACTTTCCAAGTCATTATTATATAATGCCCCTGGGTACTATCCTGTGGTGCATCTTGGTTGTAATGCCTGAGCTGCTGTTCTCTTTTCTGCCTTGATAAACCTAACCAACCTCAACTGAATTTCAAGCCAACCACCCCCATACTTCTTACTGGAAGCATCTGTCACCCCATCGGAAATAAACTCCATAACTGTAATCAGACAGGGCACTAACCACCCCCTTCCCTTTGCCTAGTCTGACTCTAAGGACCCCCCTGTATGCATGGACAACATTTGGTCTATAAATCATTAAGATTCTACTGCATTCCAACCAGATGTGTACTGGGGCGGTGCTGCTGAGGTGTCACCGCCATCTGTGTCTGTTGTATCTGGACCCTCACAATTCATACCACCATTGAGAGCTGGGGCTGTCGATTGTGGCCTCTCTCTCTCTGTCATAAGCATCGACGGATCTGATGCTGCCTTCATTCCAGACCTGGGTCAACCACATCCATTATTCCTTCCCATCTTTGTATAAGACACCTCTCTTCTTCCGTTGGTGCATACTCTACTGTCTGGATGTTATTAAACCAATGCTTTCCCTTGATTTATGATCTTTAGTTTGGCTGGGTACAAAAAATCCATGCTACGAAGATAAAATACTTTATCTTCATATCGTGGAGTTTTTATTTTACCAGCGTCTATGATTGTCTCTGCTTTTGCACTAGTGTTGTTGTCACACGGGACACCCTCTATGGGTAAAGAGGCACGATAGTCTAAGGTCTGGTGTTATGGTTCTTTATTGTTCCACGTTACAAGACACAAGGTAAAGGATGAGATCGCGTCTTCCTTCTTGCTCGTCTTCCCTTGGGACGCTTTCCACGGAGTTAGGTGATCGTCTGACTCTCCAGGGAGGTAGACCGGGGGAAACAAAAAGAACACAGGAACACACAAAGGTGAGATGAAGGAGCTTTGTACGGATTTGAGGCAGGGTAAGGGGAGTGAAGGGTCACCGGGACTGCTACCACGTAGAATTCACACACCAACAAAACAGTAGAAGTCTCGCAGGTGAAGGTGCCGGGAACAGGGTGAAAGAACGTACTCTGTGTCCCCCACACGCACACCCCGCTGTGACCTCCCCAACTCAATCCTACCCCGTCCCTCCCCGTGAAAAAGCAAAACCCAGGACTCGGTCCCGTACCTTTCCCAGCCACGCTCCTCCGGGAACGTGGCGGGGCGACTCGCGGTGACGTTGGCCTGCTGGCTGCTTCGGATCCTCGACCTCGTCCTCTTCGATCCCTCCGCTCGGTTTCTCGCCGTCTCCACCGTTTCGTTGCTCTTGCTCTTCCTCTCTCTCTACACTCCTGCTTCCTCCGCCGGTTTTCGCGCCTTGGTCGTGTTCCGGGTTCTCCTTACAGGCAAGTACTTCCCGGGATTGGAGGGTTGTCGCTGACGTCGTTCTCACAGACTCCTCCCCCAGAGAAGTCCAGTCTGGATTAAAGGGGCCGCTCTCGTCCTGCGGCCGAGGTGGAAATGAATAGTCATTATCGTCTCCAGCTTTATCCTCCTCCAGAGTGACCCCCTGACAATTCCCTCCCCCAGGAGTACCCCGCTCGGGGGAACAAGGAAAACGTGAGAGAAAGTCAGCATTACCCTGTTGAACCCTTTTCCGATGTCTGACGTCAATTTGGAAAGGCTGTAAGGCCAGGAACCAGCGGAGTATACGTTCATTATGGCCACAGTTCCTTTGCAGCCATGTGAGGGGAGCGTGGTCGGTATATAGTATGAAGGACCTACCCTCTAAGTAGTATCTAAGCTTCTCAACCCCCCACTTAACCGCTAGACACTCCTTCTCAATGGTGGAATATGCTTGTTCTCTGGGGAATAACTTTCGGCTGAGATACAGAAGGGGCCGTTCATGGCCATTCTTGTCCGGCTGTGACAAGACCGCCCCTATCCCGATACCTGAGGCGTCGGTTTGCAAGATGAAGGTGTTGTTAAAGTCAGGGGTCACAAGTACAGGGGAGGTTGTCAGTGCGTCTTTTAGAGCTTGAAAGGCCTGGTATTCCCTATCGGAGGGGGCTTGCAGTCTAGGGGACGTGTGAGTCTAACGGAGGAGGTCTGTAAGGGGTCCAGCCAAGGTAGCGAAGTGGGCAATAAATCTGCGGTAATAACCGACTAGGCCCAAAAACGCTCTTAAGTCCCTCTTGGTTTTAGGATAAGGAACGGCCTGGATGGCGGAAATTTTCTCAGTCTGGGGAGCGATGTGTCCCTCCCCCAGGAGATACCCCAAATAGCGGACTTTCTGAAAAGCCACCCTTGATTTCTTGGCGTTCACATGCAACCCTGAACGTCTCAAGCTACCAAGGATATTCCCTAAATGGAGCAAGTGTTCTTCCCAGGACTTACTGAACACCACGATGTCATCAAGATAAGCCCCCGAATACTGCAGGTGAGGGGCCAGGAGGGTGTCCATGGCCCTTTGAAAGGTAGCCGGGGCTCCATGCAACCCAAAGGGAAGGACGGTAAAGTGGTAGTGACCTGATGGGGTGGAAAAAGCAGTTTTTTCTTGGTCGGCTGGGGCCAGTGGTATCTGCCAATACCCCTTGGTGAGGTCGATGGTGGTTATATATCTGGCCTCACCAAGGCGTTCAATGAGTTCATCCACACGGGGAAGGGGATAAGCATCTTGTTTGGACACCCGATTCACTGCCCTAAAATCAATACAAAACCGGATGCTGCCATCCGGTTTGGGCACTAGGACAACCGGAGAACACCAATTGCTGTGAGAGGGGACTATGACACCGGAGGCCAACATCCTCTCGACTTCTTCATGGAACGCGGTTCATCGAGCTTCCGGTATCCGATACGGTTTTTGCTTAACCACTACTCAGGGTGGAGTGGGTATGCAGTGTTCTGCAAGGGAGGTCTTCCCTGGCTGGTCAGAAAATACGTCGGAATAGGTTGATAGGAGGGAACGTACCTCTTCTGACTGTATAGAGGGGAGGTCAGGATTAAGGGGGGTATCGGTGACTGTATGCGGTAGGGGGCAAACTGTGGACACCGTATGGTCTACGGTTGGAGGTGGTCCCAACCATTTTTTTAGCAAATTGATATGGTACATTTGTGTCCTATTCCGGGTCATCTGTAGGATGTATGTGGTTTTCCCTACCTTGCAGACTACCTGGAAAGGACCTTGCCACTCCTTTTTCAATTTGTGGGTGGACGTGGTTAGAAGCACCAACGTCCAGTCACCTATGCTCAGTTCTCTCCACTTAGTACCCCGGTCAAAAAAGGTTTTCTGTTTTGTCTGTGCTGCTAGTAACTGGGTATGGGCCAGTGTTCTCAATTTATGGAGTCTAGTTTGCAGCTGTCGTGTGTAATCAAGGAGGGCTTCGGCCTCGTGGAGACCTTCTCGCTCCCAACTGTCCTTGGTGATCTCAAGCAGAGTTCGTGGTTTGCGTCCAAAGAGCAGTTCGAAAGAGGAGGTACCTAGACTAGATTGTTTCTGACTACGGAGAACAAAGAGCGCTAGGGGGAGCAGTTGATCCCAGTTCTTCCCATCCCCAGACAGAAGCTTTTTCAAGGTAAGTTTTAAACTACCGTTATAGCGTTCGACTAGTCCATCTGTCTGGGGATGGTAGACAGAGGTGGTTATATGTTTGATCTGTAGCTGGTCACAAACTTGTTTTAGGAGACGTGATACAAAGGGTGTGCCTTGATCGGTGACGATCTCGCGGGGAAACCCCATCCTGGAAAAGACCTCTACGAGTCTTTGCGCTATGGCGGCAGAGGTGGAGGTTCGCAGGGGGAAGGCCTCAGGATATCTGGTGGCATAGTCGACCAACACCAGAGCATACTGGTGTCCGCGTGCTGACTTAGGCAAAGGGCCGATGATGTCCATACCCAGTCTGTCAAAGGGGGTACCTATAATGGGTAAGGGGTGTAAGGGTACTGGCGGGGGTATATAGGGATTGCGACGTTGGCAGATTTGACACTCCTGGCAATACTTTTGGATTTGTGCGTATACCCCAGGCCAAAAGAAATGTTGTAAGATAGCCTGTCCTGTTTTTTCTGCCCCTGAGTGGCCCGCCAACAGGTGGGTGTGTTCAAAAAACAAGATTTGGCCCTGGAACTCTAAGGGGACCACAAGTTGGGGAACGGCGTCTTGTTTGGAGAGACGATACAGCAGGCCGTTTTTCTCAATGAAAGTGGGAAATGTCTGATGTAAGGGGTTCTGTGGGTCTCTGGCTTTTTGCCAGGCATGGGTGAGGGTGGCATCGTTTAATTGGGCCATCGTGAAGTGGTTATCTCTTGCCCAGGGTTCAGGCGTAAGTAGGACGTCATGTTTTGCCGGACCCAGGGCAACGTGCATTAAGGGAGTAAAACATGGGGTATCTATCCCGATGATTAGGTACTCAGGGATATTCTCTAATACCCCCACCACGGCTTCCACCTGTACATTTCCCTCAGTGACTAACACCAACTTAGCCAAAGGGTATTCCTTCACATCCCCATGAATGCAGCGGATGTGTACGGTTTTCCCCGGTAGAAGCCTTGAGGGATGTACCAAGTCTCTCTTCACGACCGAATGCCTGCACCCAGAATCAAGGAGAGCCCTTACTACCCTCCCCTCAAGAGTCACACTTACATAGAATATCGGCCCTGTTTCTTGGGCGAAGAAGACAGAGCGGGAAGCATAGCTCACGTCCATTGGTTCCTCCTCCGGTTCCTCCTCCTTCTCTCTTTTCTTGCGGCAGTACCGGGCAATGTGTCCCCACTCCCCACAGTCATAACATTGGGGGCCTGAGTAGGTCGGGTTCTCCGGGCGGGCTATGCGCGGACGGTTGCTTTCTGGGAGGAGTCGTGAGGGTTTTTTCTCTGGCTTTCCGGGACCTAATGGTCGGGTGTGTCTCTCAGGCTCTTTTACTGGAGGCCGGCCTTGAGCCCTGGCATAGGAGGTCGCCATCTCTATGGCCTGTTCCAAGGTGAGTCCAGCGTGTTGCTTTAACCAGCGTTGGGTAGAATACGGAAGGGCCTCCAGGAATTGTTCTAAATAGATTTTATTCATGACCTCTTCCATATTGGCTTCATGTGGATTAAGCCCGAGGTCCGCTGCTCCCTTCAATTTAAAAAACAGAGTCTTGGGTAAATCACCTGGGACACCACGTTCTTGGCGGAACTTCAGCCTATGTGTCTCGTCATCGACCCCGAGTCTATCCAGTACATACTGTTTCACAACAGTATAGGTGGCGGTTCCATCTCGGTTTACCATTTGGTACGCCGCTTGGGCTTCACCGGTTAGGAGCGGGGCAAGATAAGACGGCCATCTATCTCCTGGCCAGGCACTAGCCCTCGCTGCCCTCTCAAAGTTAAAAAAAAACGCCAAGGGGTCGTCTCCAGGCACAAACTTCCGCAGGGGGACCACTGTCCCAGGTGGATGGCTGGCCCTGCTCTGCCCCAGGTTGACCAGGAGCTGGGCATGTCCTTCAGCAAGTTTAAGTAGACTATCGGCTTGATTCTGGATGGCCGAAGTGAATACTGCGCGACCCGCTTCGGCCTGACTGGAAGATTTCTCCACTGCCCACTCGAGTTTGGCTTGGCCCTCCTTCATCTGGTGGATAAGGGCTTCCATCCTGTTTCGGATGCAAGGGTTTTACTCCTATCTGGCTCGCCACTTGTCACACGGGACACCCTCTATGGGTAAAGAGGCACGATAGTCTAAGGTCTGGTGTTATGGTTCTTTATTGTTCCACGTTACAAGACACAAGGTAAAGGATGAGATCGCGTCTTCCTTCTTGCTCGTCTTCCCTTGGGACGCTTTCCACGGAGTTAGGTGATCGTCTGACTCTCCAGGGAGGTAGACTGGGGGAAACAAAAAGAACACGGGAACACACAAAGGTGAGATGAAGGAGCTTTGTACGGATTTGAGGAAGGGTAAGGGGAGTGAAGGGTCACCGGGGCTGCCACCACCTAGAATTCACACACCAACAAAACAGTAGAAGTCTCGCAGGTGAAGGTGCCGGGAACAGGGTGAAAGAACGTACTCTGTGTCCCCCACACACACACCCCTCTGTGACCTCCCCAACTCAATCCTACCCCGTCCCTCCCCGTGAGAAAGCCCCTAGCGATTCTAAGGATGAGGTCTCTGTAGTTCAGAAAATGAGCAATCATGGGCTGAGGTGGGCGCTGCGGGGAAGGCCTCTACATGAGCACCCGATGTGTCTACTCTATCAGAAAGAAAGGCAAGATTTTACTGGATGGCAAAAGGCACACAACCATGTGACTAGGAACTGCCCTGGGTGGGAAACCCCATAAGCGAAGGTTGTTTCACCTCCGCTGGGCCTCAGCGTCTTCTACTCTGACTGCTATCTCTCCAGCAGAACATTTTAAGTTCTGGACAGTGTGGTGGAGGTCCTCAACTGTATCCTCCAGCACTATGAAAAGGCCTTCCGCGTCTGTAACTAGGCCTGTTGTCTTAAGAAGATCCTGTTGGGGGATCATCACATCAGCCCCAACCTCGCCAATTTTAATTTCAAGGGCCTGTTGGGAAGACTGAATCGGTTTATGGATCATGTTCATATTTGTGTGTTTATATTTACCAAGGCCTGCCTGATCTGCTTTCTCTGCTCTGTAGTCAAGCATGGTGACTATGGATTGAGTGAGGCATTTAGTCAATTTGTCCGTCTTCCCCTACTTGAGGGGGAGATTTGTCTATATTTATTATTGTGTCTGCCCATAAAGCCGTGCCCTTGGTCCAAAGCCACAGAGGTAGGAGTCCCTTTCCCTTCCTGTTCTCAGAGGCACACCATGTGTATCTGACCCCTCTCAGGGCGGCACAAGCAGTCAGTGGAGTAGTTGGACAGACTACGCCATTGCCACACCTTCCTCTTTGTTCCAAAAGGTGATCTGTATCTCCAGGAAACCCTTTTCGCTCACAGTGTCGAGAGCTGGCAGGGTAAGTCAGAAGATTTATTCAGGAGGGAGGACCACCGTGTCAAGACCCTCTCTTTGGACTGCCAATGGCGTCTAATATGCCACCCTCTCACATTCTTTTTAATTCATTGCCTCCTCAGGGGTCTATAGTGGAACCCAAGAGGCCCAGCCAGAGAGTTTACGAGTACACCTGAGGCTCATGCCCCAACTCTGGATAATCACCGCCGGAAACTGGGGCAAAGGGTGGGGACCCCACGGGATCCTTCTCTTGTTCCACCACACCACACCTCCTAAAGCGGATTTTGCTTTCTTACCTCCAGAAAAGGGCCCAATAACATAGTACCTCCAGGCCTCATGTCATCTGTCTGTAGGTGTTGTAATAATGTCAATGAATCCGAATCTGCTGCTCGCCTCTGAATCACCCCTCAAAACTGCCTTTCAGGCTATCCACAGAAACATACAGGGTCCTGCATTGTTCTCATACATTGGACTTCCGCCCAAACATGGATAAAATGGATAAAATCTATCTTGAAACCTTGGACGGTTCCCAAAACCCAGGGATCTTGAGTTAGTGTCTCCCAAATGTGATAAAACAATTGCAGTCGGCCCCCTACCCTTGGCGGGGAAGAAGGAGGAGGAAGTAAGGTACTTACTTTGAAAATTGGCATTGTTGGGTGGTCCGCGGGATCTGAATCCTCTGTTTCAAGAGCCTCTCCCTTTCTGTGGGTAGAATTGACGGTTGGTTGGGAAGAAGCCTCTGCCAGAGCCTCTGAATCTACGGAAGGGCCTTTGGCTGAATCGGCCGGAAGAAAGGCCCCTTCTTCCAGCCCTTCCAAAAAGGTTAGGGTTAAAAACGCGCCTCATGTTAGATTGTGCTTTATCGAGGGCGATAAAGGTAGATACATATCTGCCAATAGACGTAATCATATCTTCACCAAAGAGGAGGCCCTTGGGGTTTTGTGAGGCTTCTTTTTCGGCCATGACGCCCAGTTTAGGGTTAATCTTTGTAAGGACTCTCCTTTTTTCGATGTTAAGACTAGCATTAGCGTTGCCAAGGAGTACCATGGCCCTTTGGCTCCAGCCTCTGACGAGTTGAGTATCAAGAGGAGTGCCATTAATATGGCACTCTTCGGCCATATCTAAAATTCTGGCTAAGGGCCCCAGAACGTCAAGAAGTCGATCTTGACAGCCCTTGAGAGACCTCTCCATACCTTTCCTGGGGTCCCTTCCGAGCTTGAACAAGAACTTAATCAAGTCGGGGTCAAGGTTGGGAGTTTGACAGACCTTATCTTGAATTGTAGGTCTAGAGCATTCTGCTCTAAGGATACTATGAGTATCTCTTTCCAGAGCGTTTCTGAGCCATCTTTTAATAACTCTTTCTACATGGTCTTGGGGAAACCATTCAGAGCTTCTGGAGTGAGAGATGTTAAGGGGTGAGAACATCTCCTCGCCCAAGGGGTTGAGGATAACACTCTTAGAGGAGGATGGGGTTTCTTCCTCAGTAGGTTGGCTATTAAAATCAAAGTCCTCGTCATCTAGGTCGAGGACAAATTCATCACAAAGGTTAGGGGATCTATCCCCATCTTCTGTATCAATGTCAATATTGTTGTGAGCACTTCGATAGTTTGTGCCGCTGAGGACAACCATATGAGTTGTGCCGCTAGGGACACCATAATAAGTTGTGCCGCCATGGACAACTGATGTATTCAAGGTGCGAGGACCTCCCACAATGTTTGAGGTGCCAAGACCTCCTAAATCAGTTCAGGTGCTAGGAGCTCCCAAAGTGCTCAGGGAATTAGGCTCAGTGTTCTTGGACTTCTTAATTCTTTTCCCCTTGTTGACAGGTATATCACTATGGGCAACAGGGGCTTCAGAAAGCTCGTCCTGTTCAAAGGAAAGGGGTCTTTTTGTGAACATAACCTCTTTAAGGGTGTCCAACATACAGGACCTTATCTCATTATGGGAGAGAGGGGCGGAGAGGATGATAACCATAAATTGGATATCAGGGGAGAGGAAGGCGGGGGGGAGGAGCCTCTTCAAAGAGGAATCAATATTGCTTACAAAGAAAGCGGTATATAGAAAAAGTTAAATAAAACATTACATGGCATTAGAATCTAAAACATCACATGGCGTTAGTAATCTACAATAAATCAAGAATAAGGCAAATGGAAAAGGAACTTATCTGCTTGAGAGCCGCATTTAAAAGAGGCAGTCTGTTTGGTGCTCATGCCTTTTATACTATCTGACTGTTACATTCTAGAACTGTTTTTACTTTGTGATGTAGTGCAGCTGCTTGTGTGACTGCATTAAAAGATCATGCATAATGTAGCCTCCTGTCTTGTAATGAAATTGCCTTTTACCTGCACAAAAATCTTTATGTACTTAATTTTGTAATGTTTTTTGCTAAAATTCTAGACAAACGTAAAAAACTGTCTTTGTTTATACATATATCAGCTGTCTCTCTCTACACAACAATGATTCCTTGTTTACTACATATAAATACAAATAAATACAGTTATACACAAAAAGTTTAAGTAACAGATGGATATGTTCTTTTTAAATAACAAATAATGTGTTTTCTCTGGTATAAATTGCATTCATTTATCCTGCTAGAGCCTTTTCTTCTTTATATATTGTACATTCGTATTGCCCGGCAAAACTCCTTGAGCCAAGAACTTGTATCCAACGAAGCTAATCTTGGTCTTCTGGAACTCACACTTCTTATTATTCAGGTGACAACACACTGACTTAGTCTTTGGAGAAGACCCTAAGTCGAGAATGATGGTCTTTGATTGACACAGCATGCACCAGGACGCATTACTCATATTTATGTCTCCCTCTAGCCCTGCAAGCAGCTCTCTGATAGTGTTGTTGAACCCTTCTATGGCGCAGAATATTTCAAAGTTCAGTCTCTTATATAGATACAGCCGCGCATCTCCCTGTTCTCTCTCCTAGCAGCATTCCCCTTCTACTCTCTAACCCCACCCCTAAAGTCCCTAAATATATAGTTTAATTTCTCATGTTCATCCCTCAAAATGTTGCAATTATGCTCCAACTCATACTGTGATTTGTGAGCAGGGGTGGTGGTACTGTCACACCATCACATTTTTCTTCATCACTTCTTTGTGTATAACCGTTCCCAGGGTCTGGGGTTCAACTTTATTCACATGTTCACATATTAGTTACAAATGTATATTTCTTTATCAGTAAAGTACAGTTCTTTTGCTGAGGACATCTCCGGTCCCACGCTCATGTACAGTAGTTGGCAGGCGATGCACGCACTGGCCTTCACTCCTTTATGTCATCTTCATTGCACGGCCCAACCTTACGTCCTCATGGCAGAACAAACTCGTTCCTAGGAATCCCTCCTCCCACCATTGCCAAGTCAAAATAAAATGGAGTCTTCACGCAGCACACTAAAGTGGATAGAAATTAACATTTATTAATTATATGGTAATGAAACCTTCACTGTTTACTTCCCACCATCCACTTTTCCTCGTTAATGTTACCTTGCATTTGCCAAATGCAAGCAAGCGGCATTAATCATTACTGTAGAAGCAAAATGTGACATGCAAACACTTAAGCACTTGCGGCCTACTTATGCAATTTTTCATTTCTTCAAGAACACATCAATTATTACAATACAAAGTGATTACTGGTTAGTTTTAAAGCATGCACAAAGCAATTCCCCTGTGTCTATGCGGGTGCACGTCGTTAGACTTACTACGTCTACTTACTGTTAGTATGAATTATGGGGATACATGATCCAAGCAGGTTTCATTTTTGTGAAATCCTGCTCCATCACACTATCAAAATGGTGGATGCCACCACACTTTCTAGAAGTTCTCCCGTTTTTTAGGTCTTGCGCCTAGCGTTGCAGTGCGCAGCACTGCTTGCGCAGCTCGAGACCTCTTGTACGGGCTTCAGAAAGCTACCCACACGCTCGTGCGTGTGGATCTGCTTTCCCTGTCTTCCATTGACTTTCGCGTGCTTTTTTTTTTTTAAACAGCACGCGATTGGGCAAAGGCGGGTGCATGTCCTGCCTTTGCTCCGCCCATTCCCACCGGTGGCCAGCACACGCAGCAGCGCGCGTTCGTCTTGCTGCCACGCTCCCTTCCCCTGCTCCTCTGTGGTGCACGCGCAGTTGCTCTCCCTGGTGCTGGATGAGATGAGAGATCTCCGAGTGCACCACCATCTCCACGAGGCGTCCAACCTTCTCCTCTGCGGTCCTGGAACGCTGTGAGGTTTTGCACCATTTTGGGGGGGGATTACAGCGCTGGCAACATCTCCCCCGTTTAGAGCCCCTAAGATTGTATTGTATATTTCCAGACATGACAGCGCGGAGGACGCTCAGGTCTCTGCTCGTGTTGTGCTGGGGACTCTTGGCTGCAGCGGAGGAGGGTAAGAGTTATTTGACTTAATTGCCTTTCAACAATGTACATCAGCCCCCGTGCCCCCCCACTGCCCCCAATCTTGAGTGCTGACAGTTGTTTGCGCACCGGGAGCTTCGCATGCTTGAAGTTGGCTTCCGGTGGGTCCTGCTGCTGTGGTCTGGTTTTCAGAACATGCAGTTTTGAGATTCCGCTCTCATATCTCTCACATATCATGGTGCTTCCTTAACTGTGGTCTTTCATACATCTCCAGCTGGAGAAGCAGTGGAGATGCGGATACATAAACTTACTTTGTTTCTCTAGCAACCTTCATAGGCTGCAGAATAGACTGGATTGCCTGGCAGGTTGTCTGTGGGCACGGAGCCTTGTATTGATCTGGCAGTGTGTAGTGGAAACGGGCATGTTTTTCATTTCAATCGTTTGTAAAAAATAACGTAATATGCTGTACTTCAAACTCCATCCACCAACTCTTGTCAGGCAAGAGGAGTTGTTGCTGCTTGTTGACTTTCCCTGGTGCAGTCAGTGTTTGAGAAGGCGTGGGGAGACAGGCGTGTCACCTAACATAGTAAACGAGCACTTCTGGAGAAAGCGTGTTCATTTATCTGCATGTTATGTCTCAATATATCAAGTTATTGGGAAGGCGGGCACCCTGCCACGCCTATTGAGAGCTGGCCATCACTTACCAGAAAGACTGAATCAGGTGCCTACCTGCTCTCCAGCTTGAGACGTTTGCTTCTCGCTTCCTGGACCATTTGCCCTCCCTGCGTCTGGACAGTTCGCCGAAGTCTGGTGTACAGTGGGGCCTTCATGACATAAAACTGCAACAAACACCCAGCACTAGGCCACTTCGGGCCATCTGAAGGAACAAGTCTCTCTGCTCGTGAAAGTGAAATAAGTAATGAAGTGGGAACCCCTTACCACTGGTCCACGCCCTTGCTCATTCCAGGGGGCTAACATCAATAAACGTTTGCATTGTAAGTGTGCTTACGAAATTACGATATATACGTATTATCAATGCCCCGACTAAGCAAACATATGTTCAAAAAAACTCCTGCACATGTCACTTGCATTGCTATAATACCAGACGTAGCATGGGTCACATTATCAACCATATCATCTCCATGGCCTCACAGGGCCGCCCTTATCCCTCTGCCCCTCAAAAGACTCCTGTTTCCTGCAGAGGAGCCATGGAAAGGGCATGGCATGAAGGTTCTGACGCTAAACAGCGACTCTCAGTTAGCAGGGCTCAGAGAACCATGTCTACTTCATGTGAGCCATGAGATCAGGGAGCCAATGGCAGTGCCGGGGGTGGCATGGAACGTGCCAGGGATGCATGGAAGGCCTCTACCGCAGACACCACTGAGCTCTATTTGATAGCGGCTTACTTGTGGCATACCGGCTAGGGCTGCCGACTTTGGAGCTGGGGAACCAGGTTCGAGTCCCGGCGTTGTCTCAACATCCTGTGATTCTGGGCACGTCACTTAATCTCCCCGTGCCTACCACAAATGAATGTCCCCTGTCGTTGTGTAATTTAACTGCGCTCCAATACCTTTGGGTCGAGTTCATGCTATATAAACAAGCATTTGCAATGCAATAGGTCTGGTATTATTAAAGTTTGAGCTATTGGTGTTGCATTATTTAGCAATTCCAATAGCTCAAACTTTAATAATGCAAGACCTATTGCATTGCAAATGCTTGTTTCTCAGGGCATGATTTTTTTGCTTGCAACCTTCTTGGTTATTGCGTTCACAAGTTCTTCTGAGATGCTCGGGCTGTAGACCTAGCGAGAGATCGGTCCAGCGTCAGGATATCTGCGAGTAGTTTGTCAGGCTGTCACAGCCCTTTGTGCCCTCACCGCTCTGCTGACATATAATCTTGTAGGAATTGGGCTCATCTCATCGGCCTAGTCAGGGAGGACTTTAAGGTGGGTGGGTGCGAGCTCTTTAGGTGGGTGTTGAACTCATCCACTGATTCTTCTGGCTTTTGTTTGGCTTGTCCTAGAAGAAGCCTTTCAATGTCCAGATTGGCGAGGGAGGTGAATTGTACATTTAGTGCTAGCACTAGGATATCAATAGTAAATGGAGGTCCTAATTTGCCTTTGCTACGTGATAGCCCAGGTGGGGAACAGATCCTGCAGTGACGACAGTCACTGCCAAATATTGCCTTAGCCTGTTTAGCCACATCCTCCATTTGGCTGCCTGGGATGAGGGGATGTCTATCAGTTCGAAGGGAGATACAGCTTTTATGGAGGACATCTTGGGGCTGTATGTGAAGGTTCAAAACCACTCGCTTGTTTCTGTTTTTCTTGTTTTTTAGTTTGTGTCCCTTTCAGGATTCCCTGGTATAGACAGTCCCTTTATTCCAGAGGATTAAATGGCTTGGTGAAACAGCTCACTGCGGCCATACTTGAGAGTGTATGTGTGCTGAAGCATGGCGGCACCCAGTAATGAACTATCCTAAGGCTTTCTGATAGTCTCTCAACTCTGCTCTAACCTGCCAATTCTTTTGTGTGGGGATGTTTTGGTGGATGCAGGCTGGTCGAGGTTGCCAGAGTTGATGGTAAAGAATTGCGGTCACTGAGCCATCCACTCGTCAAAGTTCATTAGAGGAGTGGTCCAGCTGTCTGTTAGCAGCCTCAAAGGCAGGTTCGGTAGTGTACTCTGGTTGGGAAGGGCAGTGTGTAGCACCGCATCCCATCTTTGTCGCAAGTGAGATGGTGCTGGCTCGGTGCGCACCAAGCATGTAAGTAGACCTCAGTTGGGTAGAGAACATTTGGACAGCCCCTTTCAGACATTAAGGACTGCGGTTCAGATAGCTTTAGTAATTTGCTCAGAAATGTTAAGATGGAATGTTTCCCTTTTAGTTCTGTTGCGAGTGAGGAACTTATACAATATCAGTCTATGGCATGCCAATCAACCATAAATCATCAACATATCTTTAATTCCACTAGCGTTTGGACCTTTGTCTAACGTCGAAACATAATGTATTTCACAATTATTTGTGACTTTTCTGACTATTCTCACTTTTCTATTTCTAAATTACACAGCGTAATATATACAACTGAAAATGGTATTAGGCACACAAATATAAACACAAAATTGTAAATATTGTTCAAAGTATTAGTATTAGTATATCAAGATTTACAAGTGTGTTGAACCTCTCACTCTGTTCAATTATATTTTAACAAGTTCTTGTGAAAACAGAAACAAATGAAATTAGGTATTTTACTCAAATGCACAATCCTTTTATAGTCATATTTCTTTGATGATCTGTTAAAGTAAATATATGGAGACCCTTATTTATATGGCCTGTCAGTCTGAAAGTGATGGCGTTAGGATCCTGCCACAGTCTTTTAAAGATCCAATCTTATGGCTGAGAGTGCCTTGGGGGTGATCCATTTCACAAAGAATACACACATCAAATGGAGTCAAATATACTGTATATCAGTTTCAGTAGGTCTCCACCAGGACTGGTCCGTCCTCTGCAGGGAAATCTAAACTGTGTTACTCGTTTTCTCGTGAGCTGACTTTGTGACTATGATTTACTGAAATCAATTCAAGGTTTACGAACAAGGCCCCTCTTTTTCCGTAGACTGTACTCAAGATGCTCCGTCTGATTTCTCAGGTCCAGCACGTTACCTGCGCTGACTATATCACACTTTGGTGGATCTATACTGGGTGGTCAAACCTTTTACATTGTGGTACCCTCTCTTTGGAATGCACATTCCCTGTATCTTCACCGAGAAGAAAAGTATCCACTGGTTAAAAGGGCTCTTAAGACATATCTTTTCTGCTAAGGCTATTTATTATTCTCTGACAGTGTCCAGAGCCATTAAGTCCCAGGGTGAAAGTTTTAGCCCTTCATTAAAATTTCTCTCAATAATAAAAAAACAAACAAACAAGCAAATAAATTCATTCACTAATAGTCGACTTGACCATGTTCCAGTTGACCATTAGTCAGATTGTTGTCGCCAGGTTTACACTATCCAGATGTGAACTCAATCAAACTTAAATATAGCTCTGCAAAGAGCAGGGTATTGGTGTTGAAGTATGAGAAAGGTAGACCAGATATGGTTTACATTAGGAGGAGTAAAAGTGCAGATGTTATTGTTACTTTTCAATTGTGTCGCAGCATCTAACAAGTGTGGTCTCACAGAGATGTATCCCAAGGCATACAAGCATTCCGTGACCAGTTAGTTGCTTGGAGGACATGCCTGCTGGTGGGGTATGAACTTGAGGTTTGGAGTTCCCACAGCCACGCCATCTCCGCTTTAGTGTATTGGTCCATGGGTACAAACGAGGGCAGGGTGCACAAGACTGCCTATGCACTATGTAACATTGTGAATTGCTTAAGACCTTAATGCAACCGCAGAGCTGTCTATTTGGCCAGGTTTGCAGACTAGCAAATTTAAATATTTAGTAGTATTCATCAGGATGCACAAGCACACCGCTGTGAATCACAATGACCACATTACGTTTCTTTGCTAGTGGATGTTATGGCATCTTGCTCGTGAATCACTAAGTTATGCAACATTGCTTTGCACCTGCTGCATATCAATAGGAGACAGAATATTATTCACGATAGGACAGTCTTTGACAGGAACCACCCTTTTATCACTCCCATCCTAACCCGTATTATCTTGTGGCATGTAACATGTTTTTGAATACCAACGTAATCACCATCTTCATAGCCTATTGGTGCTTTTGGGTATCTAGGCTGTTGCGTAAAAGTTGCATAATTATCAAAGTTGGGGGCTTCCCATGATGTCTGAGAAAGTCCTCCATGCCTTGTGGGTCGCACAGCGAGTGCAGGCAGTCTCTAACTCCAATCATATTAAATGTAAAATGTAAATTTGATACTTGTATAGCGCACTACTCACCCGCAAGGATCTCAAGGCGCTTGTACGAATACCGCTGTGGAACCCATCCTGGCTTTCCCTGTGAGGCGTCCACTCCTGGGCACCCCCAAGGTGGAGGCCAGGCATCCTTAGCGTTGTGGGGGACGTTGTGGAGATTAAGCAAGCTATTGCCCAGAGTTGCAGAGTGGGACTCCATGATTGGAATAGGCACCGAGGCGAGAATTATCAGGTCCGTGGAATTTTTGAGCCCAAGACCTGCCGAGGCGGGGAATTGAACCCTGGTCCCGGGCTAGACCTCTGTATCAGGGTCTGGCGCTCTAATCATTGAGCCACACTTCTCCTCCAATCCCTTTTTAGGTCGAGTCTACAGAGCTTGCACTGAAGGATCATCTGTTCTATTGTATCTGGAGTATTGCCGCAGGACTTGTCTGCTTCCGCTTTTTTTGCTTTTATGCTTAGGGGCTTTTTTTTTTTTTCACAGCATCCCCCCCATGCTCTTCAGCTGCGGCACCGTATTGTAGTGCATCTTAGCACACTCCTTCCCTGTTTGTTCCACCCCCTGCCAGCCTCTCTCCCACCCTTCTTTCATGTACTCCCAGTCCCTGCAAATCGGTGCTCCTTTGGCTATGCTGTCAGCGTTCTCTTAAATAGCTTATTCTTGTTTCCCACAACACTTCCTTGTTATTTTGGTTTTGTTCCACGTACATTGAATAAAGACCCATTTTACACAACAAAACATATAATCCTTTCGGGTGTGTCACATGACCCAGAAATAAATGAACGTAGACCGTAAATTATGCTTATGTTAGAACGAAGCAGACACAGCAAAATAGAGGAGTGGTCCAGACCACAGCCTTCGGCACAGAGTGGTGGGGGCGGCGCGGTGGGATCTCCCGGAGTTGCTACAGGGGCGCAAGAGGCTCGTAGGAACGAGCAAGGGAATAGAGCGGCTGTAATGTCTTCTGTGCATCAAATGAGAATCAGGCTCTAAAGGGTTTAGCTGGCGCATGACTAACTATTTGTAAACCGGACGGAGTAAACAAAGTCAAAAGACAAGGCAGACACAATATGCTGTGTACATTTATTCAGAAATACAGAGACACCTCCGAGAATCCTGACTTCTGTTTTATGATATGGATATTTGAAGTTCCCGAATTGTTGGCATCATTGTGTTGGTATATAGTGTGGCTTGTGATATGCACACTTTCCCACAAATAAGCAGGGCCCATCCACATCTAGGAGACTCATTCACCTTTCCGAGCACATTTTGATTCAGAAGCAAACTCCTGTTTGCAGACGTGGAATTAATATGAGTCTACCTATTGCGCTTTCTTCTAGTGATTGCCTGCGTAATTTGCACCTAGAGGTAGGCGAGCCGCTAAAAGCTCGAACCTGAAGCCTGGACCGTTCGAGGTTTTGTGGGAACCTGGAGCCAAGTTTTAAATATGGCTTCTGCCTGCAGCATCGCTCATCTACCTTCATGCACAAAGAGGTAAAACAAAGGAGACCCAAATAAATATCTGTTTAGTGGCTGGTTTGTACAAAGTGAAACCAGAAAACCTGCATTAAACATGCATTCCATGCTTAACTAAACTGAGTGAACGTAAGCAAAGATTTTATTTTATTGATCTTCCTTTTCCTTCACTATAGCAAATGAAAGCACCTTCAAAATCCAGTGTTACAAATATAAGCTGTACAAAAATATATTGTGTTTCATTTAAAAGACTATAATGTTCCATTATCTACAAGAATCTCGGCCACATACAGGGTGCGCGTGACAACTGTTTTGCCTCGTACTTCACTAATGGCGCTTTGACCAGGCAGAAAGGTTCATGCTTAAAAACAGTCACTTTTAATAAGTAGTTCTCCGTGCACTGCTTTAATGGACGTATTAATGTCAAAGGCTCCACATGTGAAAGAAAGCCAATTTTCTGAACTGTGATTTGACTTAATCATATTATATTAGATGTATTTTGTATGATTTACAAGGCAGACATTTTCAGGGCTCAGCTCGCACAGTGGCTCAAAGAGCCAAGTCAGTCAGACAGCTCAGCTCTGGCTCAGCTTGCCCTGTTAATTTGCTGCCTCTCCCACCTCTGTTTGCTCCATATACAGTATGACATAAATACATAGAGGCAAACTTCATACTTTCTGAGTTTAGGCATGTCCAAAATGTGTGTGGAGGGGGCATAGGCAATTTTCACATCATACCCATTTTGAGGTCTGAAACTCGCACACCTGTATACAGCCCATACCCGGTTAACACCACTGCCCATAGTATCGGCATTTACCTGGTGTGCAATTTGCATATCAGTTTTTGGGCCACTTCTATTAAACATCCTAAATGGCTTATGTTATAGAAGTGCTCCGGGGGCGCAACAGGCATTTGCGTGCCTCCTGAGCACTTTGGCATTACAAAAGTGGACGCAGATGCTTGTGAGTCCCCTTCTGTAATACTGAAAGCGCTGGCGCACATAAAGCGCCAGTGCTTCCTCAAGAGGGCGTTCCCTCATTTTCATGGTGGTGTGGTCACATGCAAATGAGGCAATCCCTTAGCCTCTGCACCCGCACTGCATTACAGACACGAGCACAGAGGCAAAGAAGCTTTCATGAGGCGCACTGAGAGTACGCCACCTAAAATGTGGGGCACTCTCAGTGCGCCCCATAATTCCAGCCATCTGACGGTGGAAAAAGGGATCCCATGGACCCCTCCAGACATCCCGTTGGAGGCGGGCGCAGTCACTCACTGCACAAGCCTGGAAGGGGATCGCTAATCCCCTTTAAAAGTACAGGCGGGTTGCCGCCTGCACTGTGAAACACAGACGTTCCATCACACATAATTCCACTACACACCACATACATACACCCCATAAAACATAATAAAAGACATTGCCATTCACAATGCCAATAGTTAGAACTAATAAAATGCCAGACATTTTGCATATCCAATGCTTGTTTCTCCAGTGATCACTAGCTCCTTTCTAATACCTTTAGCACCCAAGCAGTATCAGTTTCAAGGCTGAACATTTACTGCTTGAAAAATTGTCCCAGTGAAATGCACTGAATAAATGCAACCCTGGTTTTAAAAATATCATTTTGACTTACTCACAGCCGCGGCCCATGCAGGGAAGAGTGGTGGGGCCCTATTTTGACAGACGATGACGAGGGAAAATTAATTATTTATTTAACCCCCCCTCCCAACCCGGGCCTTATCATACCTGCATAGGCCGTGGCTGCTTACTTAAAAGGGCAACGTCTCAATCCATAGAAAGTATGTGTCTGATTTACAATAGTAAAGTATCTTAAATGTTATTTTAACTGTCCATTTGAGGTAATATCTATTTTGGTGTTAAATAATCAGTCAGGAGGCCTCTTCATGGCTCCAATAAAAAAAATACATGATCATAGACCTTAGACAGCTGTATGCAGTTGATATTTGAAAATATACACTTAAAATCGTATATTTACATTCTTATATAACCTATTTTGCTATGTTTACCTCGCTAGTGACTGTAAAAGACGGTGTCATAAGGTTGCAACAGCTCTTATGATGAAGTCACATTGATGCACATTGCCTATACTAATTGTTCCGTAATTGTTCCCTCAAATTGAAATAGGACTTGGTCCCTGCTTTCGGGTTTAAGGGATTGCAGACTTGGTCGTCTAGCACTAGTTGGATGGCGCTGTACAAGATGAATAAATAATTTGTGGTGAGTTCCTTCATTCGAGGGTCTTTTCCATGGACCATCATGCAGGTAAGAGAATCCTGCAGGGCGCGTTTTTCCCGCATGGCTCTCCGTGGACCTGCTTACGTGACTGGGGCCTCACCAGCGAATTAGTGGACTTGGCTCCTATGCCACCTCATCTGACGAACAAAGACGCTCTGTGTAAACCCTATCCACTTATTCTGCCAAAACAAACGGACATTAAGCAGCAGCTACTTTTTATTGTTCTTTACAAACAATTTATGTAGAAATGGCTGTTGTGCTCTGACTGTAGAGCTGTCTCCATTACCGTGGGTACAATAGGCTTCATCTTTCTATATATGCAATTGTTTCTTCACTGAAAGAGCATGACAGATGCCATTTTGAACTTTTAAAGACAATAGTCTTCTTTGTTCTCTTGCTAACCTGCAAGTTCCGAAGCAGATTATTTCCTCTGGTAGGTAGCCAAGACAGTGCTTTCCCATGCCCTGTCTTTGCACACTGTATACCAAGCACGGAAATGAATGCACGTGCAGGTAAGGCACGCACTGTAAAACTCGCTGCATACACCAGCGCCCCTGGGGACTTTCTGGGCCTGGGCATATTACAATTTAAATACATTTCAGGCAATGCTTATTGGGCATTGTTAGAAATGGGAGTCTCTAGTTGGCAGAGGTAGGTACCTTTGTCCAAATAGGGACCCTTGCTTCTAGTCAGGGTAAGGGGGATACACACCTAAAATAACCCCTGCTCACCCCCTTGATAGCTTGGCACAAGCAGACAGGCTTATCTCAGAGGCAGTGAGTAAAGCATTTGTGAACACATACAGTAATACAGTGAAAACACTACAAATGAACACCACACTAGTTTAGAAAAATAAGTAATCTTAATCTAAACCAAAACAAGACCAAATGAAAAAAATCCACAATACAGTATTAAAAATAAGGCTTTTAAATGGTAGAAATAGTTTAGTTCAATGCAAGTTGAAAATGCGACACTTTTCTCAAAAGAACCTTAGATGCGTCACGCAAAACAAACAAAATGGCCGCAGGGAAGGTGATGCATCGGTTCCTTACACTCAGGGAATGTGATGCATTGATTCCTTGCTCTGGAAGAGGTGATGCGTCGGTTCCTTAATGCAGCGCAGGGGAGTTGATGCGTCAGTTCCTTACCGGAGAGGAGGTGATGCGTCATTTTCTTATTCGTGGGGAGTTGATTTGTCTGTTTCTTACTGTGGCCCCCAACGATGTGACAGTCTTGACGCCTTGATGCGTCGATCCAGTACGATGCGTTGTTTCGTGCAGCTGCACAGCAGGCTTGCGTCGGTGTCGTTGCGGTGATCTCGGACTTCAGAGATCGTTGCACCCAATTCGTCAAGCGCCGATTTCTCGAGCCGCAGCAGGGGCTGCGACAAATTATTCGGCGATGCGTCGGAAAACGGGTGCGGATGCGTCATGCTTCTTCGATGTTGTGTCGATTTCCAGCTCCCAGTGACAAACAGTCTCTAGGAGTCCTAAACAGCAGCATGCACCTCTATGCTGGTTGGAATTCCCAGCAAGGAAATTCAGGGGAGCTGGTGGTGAAGTCTTTGTGTCCATGAGACTTCAGAACAGGAGGCAAGATCAGTTTGAAGCCCTTGGAGATCTTTTCTTCAAGCAGGTGACAAAGCAAACAGCAAAGACCTTTTTCTCCTTTCCTTGGCAGCAAGCAACCACTGCAGGCCAACACCAGCCAACAAACTGCACAGGGGCAGCATTCCTCCTCAGCTTATCCGGCTCTTCTCCTTGGAAAAGGTTCTTGATTTTCCAGAAGTGATCTAAAAGTCTGGGGGTCTGGGAATCTCTTTTTATACCCCAAAATCCTTTATTCTCTAAAGGCAGAGAGTGTCTGTACCCAGCCAAAACCAGTTCAGTGGGGCATTTTGTAAGTGCACAACAACCTCCATTGTCAGTGTGAGCCCTGGCTCCAGCCACACCATAGGGGAGTGGAGCCGTTATTGTGGAAGGCAGGCACAGCCCTGTTCAGGTGCAGGTACTACTCCTCCCACCACTCCAAATGCAGACCAGGCCTATTCAGCCCAGCCCTGACTCATCAGACTTCTGGAGCAGCTGCCCCTCTCCAGCCCCTATAGAAAAACCACAGGAGTTTTACCCATAGACCAAACTGAGATCTGGGTGAGTACAGTATAAAAGCAACAATATCTCAGCAGGATATAATGTAATTACTTAAATCTGTATGTACAAGACATTACAGTTTAGCGAACAAAAGAGAGGAGACTTCAAATAGTTCAATCCATGCGCCCGTAGGCGTCATATATTATACGAAGATCAGTAAATATACAGAACAGTTGTAACAGCACTGTAGGGTATAAATAGCCAGGCAACCCTAGTGATATGTGTACAAAGTGCTCGTGACAGTGAAGTAACGGCGCAAGTGACAACGTGAAAGATACCACAGCAGAAGGCGCAAAAGAATATACAGTATTTACAGATTAAAAGGTTCAAACATCAACTTATTCAATGGTACAGTTCGTGATTTCAGTTATGTTAATGAACCAGGGGTCAGAGTACGCCTAGGGAGTTCGAGCTGGTGGGCAATGGTCGACGGCGTTTCGATCCTCTCAAATTAGGATCATCCTCAGGACCTGGGTTGCCTATTTGTGGAGTGCTCTGGAGCGTATTGAATGAAGCGCTGGTGTAGGAGATGAAGCAACGTTGATGAAAAAGGACGGCGGTGGAATGAAGAGCAATTATAGGAAGGAGTCCATCGCGCAGTCTATGGGAGGCAAGAGATAGGCAATTCACCAAGGGGCAGAAGGCAGAGATGCAAATCAAGGGAACGGCGGAATGAACCAAGGACTCACCGCTGTAGAAAGGGGAGAACCGAGGACGTACGGTTGGTAGTCACTCGGGGTTGGCTTTGAATTCCGGGAAGAGAAACGAGGACGTGCGGTTTGTTCGTCACTCGAGGGACGGTGGAGCCGGCCCAGTCGATGAGCCAGGGGCATCAAAGGATTTCAGGGGTCAGGAATAAATCCGCAGTATCGGACAAGTCACGGTCGTGTCTTGTCCGATACTGCGGATTTATTCCTGACCCCTGAAATCCTCTGATGCCCCTGGCTCATCGACTGGGCCGGCTCCACCGTCCCTCGAGTGACGAACAAACCGCACGTCCTCGTTTCTCTTCCCGGAATTCAAAGCCAACCCCGAGTGACTACCAACCGCACGTCCTCGGTTCTCCCCATTCTACAGCGGTGAGTCCTTGGTTCATTCCGCCGTTCCCTTGATTTGCATCTCTGCCTTCTGCCCCTTGGTGAATTGCCTATCTCTTGCCTCCCATAGACTGCGCGATGGACTCCTTCCTATAATTGCTCTTCATTCCACCGCCGTCCTTTTTCATCAACGTTGCTTCATCTCCTACACCAGCGCTTCATTCAATACGCTCCAGAGCACTCCACAAATAGGCAACCCAGGTCCTGAGGATGATCCTAATTTGAGAGGATCGAAACGCCGTCGACCATTGCCCACCAGCTCGAACTCCCTAGGCGTACTCTGACCCCTGGTTCATTAACATAACTGAAATCACGAACTGTACCATTGAATAAGTTGATGTTTGAACCTTTTAATCTGTAAATACTGTATATTCTTTTGCGCCTTCTGCTGTGGTATCTTTCACGTTGTCACTTGCGCCGTTACTTCACTGTCACGAGCACTTTGTACACATATCACTAGGGTTGCCTGGCTATTTATACCCTACAGTGCTGTTACAACTGTTCTGTATATTTACTGATCTTCGTATAATATATGACGCCTACGGGCGCATGGATTGAACTATTTGAAGTCTCCTCTCTTTTGTTCGCTAAACTGTAATGTCTTGTACATACAGATTTAAGTAATTACATTATATCCTGCTGAGATATTGTTGCTTTTATCCTCTCCAGCCCCTGTCATCCAAAAGCAAGACATGCAATACACAAACCTAGCAGAGGCACACTGGATGGATATGCAAGAAAATATCTACTTTCTAAAAGTGGTATTTTCAAACACAATGTAAAAATCACCCTCACTAAAAGAAGCACTTAAAAATTCTGAGTTAAGGCACACTAAACTTTATTTTTCCATCTTTTTCCTAGGGTCAGTTATGTTTATAAGATGTTATAAACAAACTCCTCATTCTGTCCTATGGGAACAGATAGCCTTGCAATAGTGAAAAACTAAATTGGCAGTATTTCACTATCAGGACATGCCACACACATCAGGTTATGTTCTACCTTTCACATACAATGCACCCTCCCCACAGGGGTACCTTGGGCCTACCTTAGGGGTGACTAATATGTAGAAAAGGGAAGGTTTAGGGACTGGCAAGTGTGTGCACTTGCCAAATTAACATGGCAGTCCCAGACTGCACACAGGCTCTGCGATGGCAGGCCTGAGTCACATTTTACAAGCTGCTTCTGCGGGTGGCACAATCAGTGCTGGAAGCCCACCAGCAGCATTTGATTTACAGGCCCTGGGCACACATAGTGCACTGTACTAGGGTCTGACAAGTAAATCAAATAGTCAATCATAGAAACACTAATCCATAATACAATTTACAAAAGAGAGAATATGCACTTTAGCACTGATCATCAGTGGTAAAGTGCCCAGAGTCATAAAACCACCACCAACCGGTCAGAAAAAATACAGGAGGAAGGCAAAAAGTTCAGGGATGACCCTGCAAAAAAGGGCCGAGTCCAACAGGCATGCTGTGGAATAATCTTTTATTATTCGGATTACTATTTTCGACAATAGAGAGTTGAACACATGATGTACACATGGATGCCGATTCAGGAAAATGCTTGTGGAAGCGGAAGTGACACCGCTCACCCTTTAACCCCGGTATGACAATACTAGGTTGAGCCTGTCCCGCCCATTAAATCATCAACAATTTAGGGCATGAAGGATTGGAGGAAGAGTACATTTTACAGAGTAGACCTTTGGAATCTGTTAGGTTTCTAAGATCAGAGGTACCAGAGCGCACACCTTGTACTGCCTCCTACCCCTGAAAAAACGTCCACGGCTACAGATACAAATACAAACTGGTCCCAATGAAAGTAATCTGACTTAACTCACAGAAAATCGACGTATAAAACAACAAAAAAAGGGGAAGGCCAGAGGAGACGCGGTTGCAGTTAAGTCAGCGGATATCCTTCTCACAGTTAATCCAGCATGGTACATGTGGTACATTTCTGGAAGTATTGCGGTTCTTAATTGAAAAACTGCTCATCTTTTACAGTTACTGAGCTGGAGTGGGTGAGCTCATTAATATGAATCTTATGTATAACTCCCGAGTAAACTGCAGCACGTGGCTATGAGCTTGAGCACAACACGAGTAAAAATTTAGGACAAATGTGCTTTATTAGAGTACATTCTGTACCCGAATGATTTAACCTTTGTACAAAAATATTTGATTGGCTTAAAGGCTACGGAAACGTTATGCCCCCATCGCAATTGGTCGATGCTTTCATATCCACTGCTAATTAAAGATTGAACAAATGCACGCAATAGTTTATTTTTCTCACAAGAGTTGATAACAAATGTTCTTAAAGCAGAACTGGCTAGTCTTCAGCCCAAAATGAAACACTACAAAATAACACGTGTTTATAGAGAGATACTGGTGTCTTTGACTGAAATGTTTTGGCTGTATTTTGTCATTCAGCTGTTGCTCTCTCTGCACGTTTGGCTGTAAGTCCTGTCCACAACGATTAATTTGTTGAAAGCGTAGTAGAGCTCAAAGTTTTCTTTGGGGCCTGTCACTGGCACTGCTCTCTTCTTCCGTCTTCTACTTTCTCATTCTTCACATCACCCTTGCAGATTATTTTTCATTCTTTCTATCGCCGCGTGGTAGTGTTTTCCTTTATTTCTCTTCTTCTAGCTTCTCCCTTTTTACCGTTTCTCTCTCTTGCTCTGGGTCAAAGAATGACATCAATGTAGGTTCAGACACCAAAAAAATGATAGCAGATACTCACTACCTGCAACCACCAGCACAAATAAAGCACTGTCTATCTACTGCCTCCTTATGCACTCATTCTTTACGTACGTACTTTTAAGTGGCTGCATATATTATTCATGGATAACATAGGTGTCCATCAGGCTGTTCACCGAAAAAGGCAAATTGCCTTCCCATACATCAGAAATAAAAATACTACCCATCCTTTTAGAAAGCCACATCCGAGGCTTACTGACTTACGAAAAGATCAGTGTCTCTGTGATCCCGTCTAGCTGGGTGGCTGTCTCTGATGCCTGAATCAGCTTTCACTACCCTATGGGCTATCTATTGTCATTTCAGAATCTACCCTTGTTTGGTATATTAACTTTTGCTTCTTGTTTTGGCCTATTCTAAACTAACCTATGTGCTCCAGTTTTGTCAGTGAGCTACCGCCAGTTCTTGGCAGATTCCTTACCACTTAACCTCTTAACCCCTTACCACAAGGTTCCCCTTTGTAATTTATGTGTGGCTTTACGAACTTCATTCTGCCCATTTATTAATGTCCATTGAGGTAACCTCCCTTCTCCCCTCTTTAAACCACGGTTACTTTGATACCTTAATTTCCCTTTGACATTCCCTGCTTTCTTCAGCTTGGAAGTGAGCCATTCAAGCATGGCTTTTTTTTTGCTCTCACAGCCACACACATTTCCGGGTTTGCTCATCACCAATTTTCTAGGTCTAGGATCTCCCTCTGGTCTCTACATACCTGTTCAACCAGTGCGTCCCATTTTAAACATTGTTTCCACTTCTCACACAGCATAGTCTCGGTGTCTACCTCACTTATGAGTCAGATATCACTGTTTTTGCTGTGGGGAGCCCTGTCCCAATAGAGAGGCCATTTTGCTTACTCATTAGCCTGACCCATAAAAATGAGAAGCAGTACTACCACACCACACAAGTAGCCTGACTCAGCAGGTGGAGGCAAAAGACTTCTCTGTGGTGGATCCTCACGCCTCAGCTTGATCTATAAAATTAGAAGAAGGACTAGCACAAAGGTTTACACCTGACAATAGAAAATAGACTCCCGAGACCTGAACCGTCTCCCTGTTTGGATACAGATACTATACTTGCTTATTTATATGTATTATTAGTGTTATTTACCTGTTTTCAGACTGTCCTTGTAAAACAGTTAATGAGTGTTTAATTGAATTAATCTTATAGGACTATGAATACTTAATCCGATTTGATTATTGGTTAGCAAAATAATACTGGTTTTCCATGATGATTTCTAACTATTACTTATGTCTTAATGTTCAGGATAATGATATGACAATCTGTTGAATTCCAACAAGCCCTCACCATGCCATAAACGTGCAGCCTTCCTATGACTTCACATATGGAAAAGTCTAGCCTTCGCTCTTTCAAAATAATATACCCATCCACACTTGCTAAGAATGAAGCAAAATATTTAAATATATGCTGCCTTCATCACAGATTCATCACAAATAAATACTACTACACCTGCCACGGCAAAAAGAAAATGAACCTCTTAATCTATTAAATTTGGCTTGAGATGTTCCTTCTGACTTACTACTTTCTAGCAAGTCCAAAATTCACCAAGGGCTAAAGAGGACCATTACCCCTCTTCCCCCTTCAGAGCTTAAGCCCATATTGTGTAGTATAACAAAGCCAAAATCATGATACAAGTTCCACTCAGAAATCTACAACATATCAGCACCAGTGTTAATTTGTCACTATGTGAACGAATTATGAAAAAAGCAGAACAACCCTCCTCATGACTGTAGGAATGTGGAGTACTATATGCAGTGAGGCTGGTTAGGCTTCACTATGCAATACTCTCACAATACCCCAAAAGAGGTCCTTTGGGTTCACACTAATAAATCCCTAGCTCAGTCCGTGGCACAGAGCAGTCAAGCTTTTCTAAAGGAACATGTGTTAGGCATTTCAGAGAACCAACATGTATAATAATTAATTTACTCGACTCAAAAGAAATCTTATGGCCAGTGACTCTGTGGTTCCAGGAGCGTATTTTACCTGCAGACTGTAGGAAATTAGTGCCCCTAGTCCAAGAGAGTCTGCAGTTGCCTTTGGCTCTCAGATGGTTTTTCTTGTTTGTGGAGAACCGGTCTCTAGTCTGGGACAAGTCAAAGTTGTGTAGTTGCAGTGTGGTTGCCACAGGTGAAGAGTACGGCACATTTGTTTTGTGCAGGTCCTGAAGTAGCAAGCTCGGGTCTTTTCTATGTCCTTTTTCACAAGTCGAATTAGAGCTGAGTTTCTGGTGCCAGGGGTGCACCTTTAAATCCTAAATTTAGGGTATTAGAGTTATGTGTGCAAGTAGCCAATAGGTTACTAGGCCCAGCGGCTAATAGGCCCCTGAGGTGACCACATCCGGGTGTGTGTGCCACCTTTGTTACCCAGAACCTTCTATTCTGACACTTTAAAAAATGGCAGAAACCTTCCTTGACTGTACAGACCAGGTAGCCAACCCTAGAGGGTGTGGCTAGCCTACCCCCAGAACGCCCCCAACCCCCAGTCCTGTCCCTACACTCAAACTCTACCCAGCACGGCCCCCCTACACGACCCTAAACTGTAAAACACTACCCTACACTACACAAACACCACAACACTACCCTAAACCCTAAAACACTACTCCAGCACAACCCCTACACTACACAAACACCACTACACTATCCTAAACCCTAAAACACTACTTCTAGCACGACCCCCCAATCCCCAGTCCTGTCCCTACACTCAAACACTACCCAGCACGACCCCCCTGCACTATCCTAAACCACTACCCTACACTACACAAACACCACGACACTACCCTAAACCCTAAAACACTACCCCCAGCATGACCCCTACACTACACAAACACCATTACACTACCCTAAACCCTAAAACACTACCCCCTGCACGACCCCCCCAACTCCCTAATCCCTAAAAAAGTAACCCCAACCCATGCCCAATCCCCCTTACTTCTCCTCGTTGTTCCTCTCTCCTCCTGGTTCATGCTTCACGTCGTCTCAGAGGGGCGGTGCACGTTGTTATGAGGAAACGGAACAGCCTCTGTTTCCTTACAATGGCCTGGATCGTCCTTTTTTTTTAGAACGCATGGTCATTTACTATACATACCTTTACAACGAAATTCGTTGTAAAGGCATGCGTGGTAAATGACCATGCGTTCTAAAAAAATGTGCAGTAATGAATTTGCGATGTACAACACATGCGTGGTAATGCATGCGTTGTAATGGTATCGCGAAGTAAAAAACTCGTAGAAATGGCTGTTTACCAGCCTGGATGGATATCGGAGGCGGTGTAAGCTTTGAAGCTCACTGCGTTGATGTGCCACTTCAGTCAGGGAGGAAGATGTCACCTCCTTCCCAGCCAGACCTTTGTTTCTGACTCCTGAGAGTGTTCACACATCCTGGCAGGGGGTCAGATTCCTGTCTTGGTGGCAGAAGCTGCAGACTATCAGCCAGGGCACAGGAAAGGATGGGGCAACCAGGTGGGCAGTCTCTAAGGTAACCACCTGGGTGCATGTCACATTAAATCCGACATGGAAATCATATAGGGTTTGATGAGACAAGTTGTTTGATACCAAACATGACCCTTTTCAGTAAGACCATAATGGAACTGCCATGCTCGGGTTGCGCGGGAGCCAGATGATATTATCCTGTGGACCCCTGAACACTTATAGTAGCCCTTAACAGGGTGACTGACATATATTAAAAATAGTGCCGTGACCTTGCTGCTCCTGGTGAGTGCAAAGTTGAGTTTCAGCAGTTTGCACTGCTCATGCAGTCTGAAATGGCAGGGCCGGCTGTTATTGGTTTACTAGGGCCACTGCTTCAGGTCCTGCTGACCCCTTTAAACTCCCATGCCCTGGGTACCACTGGTACCACTTACCAGGCACTTAAAAGGACGTTAAAGTCCTTGCCAATTTGGGTTTCAAATTCACATACATCATATTTAGGGAGAGAGCCCTGGCGCGGGGACCTGGATAGCAGGCTTCAGTGCACTTTTAGTCATTACCATCAGCATTGGGGCAAAAAGTGTGGAAGTGACCATACAAAAAGGGTCTAGAGAAATGGTCTTCCTACAAAGACCATTTCTCTAGACCCACACTCTTAATTGCTTACTTAAATCAAGGCTCACCACATTCTCCCCTCAACGGATCACCAACCTTTGTCCATTTCCATTAAAGTCTCAGAAAATGCCCCAGTGTGCCACAATATGACCTTGCTTACACCCAGGCATAATGCGCTGCAGGGGCAAGATTTCACACAGTAGTTTAGTCTGTGAAGGGTATACAATCTTAACAATTGCTGCACGTTTACCCTTTATACACTGACTCATCACTATGCACGCACTACCCTGACCCTCATTAGACCCCCACCCCACACACCCGCATGCACCATCCGGCAGTCCAAAAAGATCTCCGACAAAGAGACCCTTCGGGGGACCCGTGGAGAATTGCAGCGCCGGCCCCACGAGGAGCAAACGCCCGATGATGAAGCATGACACTCCTTGGGGTGTGTGAGGGCAACAGAGGACTACATGTGTCCTTTCAATTCACTGGTGGGTCCCTCTTACCTAGGATCTCTCTCCTTTTCCTTTTCTTCCTTCAATTTTCCTTTTTAATCAATAGGTGACTTTTTGCACCTTGATGCAATGGTGACTGTTTGCACCATGCAATAGGACAGTATCCCCCCTTTTGGTTTTGATAATGGTGGCTAAGCCACATTGAAGGCCAGAAACCTTCTACACTACTCGCTCTGAAACCGATTTGACCCTAACCAGTGAGAGCAACAATTTTAAACAAACTACCCCCCTTCCCCAACAACTTCCCACTGTGTCAGCTTAATCTCTAATTGCAATGAACTTAAAAAACTCAACAACCTCTGTGTACGGGGCAATCGAAAACCCTCACTCTCTTCCCCTAAGGCAAAGGTATTCAAACATTTTAATGCAGTGTCCCCCTTCAGTGAAAAGAAAACTCATCAGGCCCCCCCTCCAAAATAAAAATCACAATTATTTTATTAAAGTGGCAATGTTTAAATAGGTCTAGGGTTATTTACACGTTGCAGTTAAGTTCTATTACAGTTTTAAAAAATGCAATCAAATACATGATTGCCAAACATACTATTCTGGTCAGGCAGGCGTTACTAACGTAAAAAAGTATCCCACAGTGTGAATATTTGAAATAAGGGTGGGGGTTTTCGAAAATAATTGGAGTCCCTTCCCTTTTGACACCTTCTCCCAGCCAGAATATAAATGACAAAAGATATTAGTGATGGCCCATTACAGAACGGCTTAGTGCCGCTCATTTTCTTCCACTGAAGATAAAGCACTGTTATCAGCATAATGCGTCTTTTGGCCAGAGCCTGGCGCCTCCCCTAGAATCACCCCCTCCAGGCCCGCCCCTCCCCCCAGTTTGAAGACCCGTGCTCTAAGAAGAGAGTATCCAGTCCTGCATTCCCAGAATCCCAAGTACCCTTCAAGAAAAGGTCTTCTTGGCCTGTAAATGCAAAGCCACAAGTTGAATTGTGTAATGAGGTTCTAAACAGCTCTATGTAACTCATACTTTCACATCCTGCCATGATGACACTTGTTAATAATGGAATCTTTCTTCAAGAAATGTGTGTCCTCTCTGGAAATACCAAAGAAATATTTGAATAACTCTCTACTGTCTTGGGCTATCAAACTCTCTTTTTTTTGTCAAACTTGTGTTTATTGAAATGTTTACAAGTACCTCATTAGGATAGGACCATCATTTCGCTCATCTCAGTGAGCGGCAGACATATCATCAATTAAGAGGGTGTCGCGCAGTATCACATTGCCAGGCAAATGCCCCGGTCCCACATCATATCAGGAATGCAGTAATAGTGGGTACAGTTTCTAATGTATGAGGGGCGGGTCAGTCGCCAGTGTTCATCATGCAAACCCAGCCAAGCTGCGTTGGATCTCCCATCTTTCTTTTGTGATGGGGTCCTATCTAACCCTCCACAGGAAGGAGCGATATGAGGTAAATTATGTCCCCGAAAAACAATATCCAGAAAGGAATAATCAAAACCCCAAAACCAAAACCCCAAACTCCCCCCTCCCAAACAGTGGTGGCGGCTCAAACATAAAGGTGTGCTCAACGTAAATCAGGAGACGATTACTCAAAATTGAAAAAGGTGTAGAGCTCTGACAGAAAACGGACATACAGCCAGTGATAGTCCTCGGGAGAGGAAGTTGACCAACGGTCCCCACTTGAACTCAAAGTTCTTGTAGTTGTCGTGGAAGTTGTCACACATTCGTGCCAGGCTAAGTAGCTTCCACAGCCGAGAGTGTCAAAGGGAAATCGCCGGCGCCTCCCTGTGCTTCCAGGCAGCTGCCAAAGTCACTTTAGCCGCTCCTATACAGAGCCACATTATTGCTTTGTCTGCTCGAGTCTGGTGTTCCAGGGTTGGGTCACGAAGCCCCAAAAGGATGCCTGCCATGGAGGCTGGGATGGGGTACCCTAACATGTCTTTCATGTGTGCTAGTATTTCTTCCCAGAAGGGGCGTATGGAGGGGCAGTCCCAACAGATGTGTTGGAAGTCACCCAAGAGACCGCATTCCCTCCAGCATCTGTCGGAAGTATTGGGAAAGATTTGCTTGAGCCTTGAAGGGTGGAGGTACCAGTCCATCATGGTCTTGAGATGTGCCTCTCGGAGCTCCATGGAGTGATTGAATCTGGCTATGTCAGTCCGAAGTCGTGACCATTCCTCTTCTGAGATATCCCATTGCAGAATGCCCTCCCACATGGTCATGTATCGTGGGCGTGGGGAGAGTGTGGTAGTGAGCAGGAAGTTACATATGAACGAGATTACCCCTTTCATAGTGGTAGTTTTGGCGAGAAAGGTTTCAAATCTCGTGGGGGGACGGGTGGCCGCCTCCCGCACTTGTGGAGTGAGAGCCCAGTGTAACAGTTGGGTGTAATGGTACCATTCAGTGCAATTATGAAAGGTGAGGGGGTCAGCATTGTGAAAGAGATGGGTCAGAGCGAGGCAACCTCCCTCCCTCCAGGCGTCTAAGGGTCCTTCACACATACCCGGGGGAAAAGCTGGATTGAAATGAAGTGGTGTGAACGGGGAAGGGAAAGTAGTCCACCGGTCATCTCCCGCTATTGAATCCCACACCTTCAGAGTGGTACACGTCGGGGTGCTAAGATAGGCATTCTTAGGTCTGTCCTTCTTGGGTCGCCAGGCTGTCCCAAGTAGTTCTCCCCGCTACACTGCGATCCATATGCAGCCAGTGTTTTTTGGAGTCTCGTTTTGACCATTCTGTCAGAACTCTCTACTGTGCTGCTTCATAGTATAATGCAATATCTGGGAGTCCCACTCCGCCCTCCGTTCGAGAGCGACGTAACAATGCGAAAGAAAAGCGGGCCCGCCTTCCTTGCCATATGAAGTGTAGGATCATGGATTTAGCTCGGCGAAAGAAATCCGGATCGAGTTCAATGGGTAAGGCTTGGAATAGATAGAGAAGCTTAGGAAGGAGCGTCATCTTGATGACGTGTATACGGCCCAGCCAAGAAAGAAAGAGAGGCTTCCATCTCATGAGGTCTTTTTGTATACTGATGAGAGCGGGGGGAAGATTGCATTAAAGAGACCCTCGACCTGGGATGTCAACTGGACCCCTAGATACTGTATAGAGGAAGTGGTCCATTGAAGGGGAGTGAGGGGCTGAAGCATGTGCATTTCTGCCCGTGAAAGAGTGAGATTGAGTATGTAAGATTTGCTAAGGTTTATTTTAAAGCCCGCCACCACTTCAAACCTCGCTAATTCAATCTGCAAAGGGGGCAGGGACCCAACCGGATTAGAGAGTGACAAGAGGACATCATCAGCAAAAAGTGATATTTTGTGTGAATCGCCGCAGAAAGGAAGCCCCTGGATATCAGGGTTGGCCCTGATGGCCATTGCCAAGGGTTCGATGCTAAGGGCAAAAGTGGGCATCCCTGACGGGTGCCCCTTGAGTGGGAAAAGGGGGCTGACTGTACTTTCGAGCGCAGGTGCATGTATTTGGCTCGAATCATGGTGATAAATTTAGGTGCGAATCCAAAGCATGTGAGGGTGTTAAAGAGGAATGCCCAGTCCACCCTGTTGAAGGCCTTCTCGGCTTCCAGACCCACCAACACCGCAGGGATATGTCGTCTGTTGGCCTTCTCTATTAAGTGTACTATTCATCTGGTGTTGTCACGTGTTTGTCGCCCCTTGATAAATCCGATTGGTCAGGGTTTATAAGATCAGGCATGAGGTCATTAAGTCGCCTAGCTAGAATAGAGGAATAGAGCATCGCGTCCAGATTTAGTAGGGCAATGAGGCGGTAAGAGGCGCATAGTTGGGGGTCCTGCCCTGGTTTAGGTATGACAGAGATCACTGCGTCAGACATGGAATCGGTAGTTTCCCCCTCCTCTGTCATTTTGTTAAATAGGCGCGTGAGATGCGGTATAATGTCTGGGGCGAAAGTCTTATAGAATAGGGCGGTGTATCCGTCTGGATCAGGGGCCTTGTGGGGTTTGAGAGCTCTTATAGCGGCGGTCACCTCTTCGGTGGTAATGGGGGCAGTAAGTATGTTGTTCCAGTCAGAAGAAACCTGGGGAAAGTGCAATGTCTGGAGGTAGTCGTGTTGAGTGGTCCTATACAACTGGTTCGTGGTATAAAGGGTTTTGTAAAAAGAGCCAAAGATATTTGCCTTTTCCGCGTCTTTGTGTGTGAGCTCCCCCAATAACCCCAATGTATTACCGTTCACACTTTTCCTTTAGTTGTCTGGCTAGGTGTTTACGAATTTTGTTACCCTGGGAGTAGGATAAGTGTCAGAGTTTAAGGAGCGTAAATTCTGCCCTATTGTTACAAATAGCACTGAGTTTGCTCCTCAAAGCGGTCAGGTTGCGAAGAGTTTCCCTCGTGGGGTGTTGTTTGTGTGTGAGTTCAAGTGCGGCTACCTCCGTTTCCAAGGCTTCCCTCTCCTTGGATCGCTGTGTGTTCAGCGCCGAATTAAGGGCAATACATTTCCCTCTAAAGACCGCCTTAAACGTGTCCCAGGTGATATATTCTGAAGTGTCTTCCGGCTTGTTAACGTTAAAGAAGTCAGTAATGTTTTCTCTCAGTGCGGAACAGAACGTTCTATCTCGCGTGAGAGAGGCCGCGAAGTACCATTTGGGGGCAGCCGGGACAGTGCTATGCCAGGCCAAACATATCGATAGCAGGTTATGATCCGACACCGAGAGGGGAAATATCCTGGCATCCTGCAGTGCGCCCAATAGTCTGACGAGTGAAGATGTAGTCGATCCTGGAATATGTGCGGTGAACATGGGAATAAAAAGTGTAATCACGAGAGTGGAGATGTTGAGTACGCCAGGCGTCCATGAGACCCAGGTCGAGGAAGCGCAGCTTGGTGTCCGGGGAGAAGGAGCCCATGTCGGAGCAGTGTGTGTGTGTGTGCTGTCCAGGTCCTTTTGCCAGGTCAGGTTGAAGTCGCCCATGAGTAAGATTGGCCCCTCTACAAAGTCCAGACGTTTCCCAGTCAGTGTCTGCAAGAAGGCCGTTTGGCCCGTGTTAGGTGCGTAGACTGCTATGAACGTACACAGTTTGCCCCTCAGCCGTCCCTTGACCATAATCAGGCGACCATCCCTGTCAGAGAAGACATCTAGTGGCTGAAATTGTGTTGAAGAGTGAAATGGGAGCGCTACTCCTCTATGTTTCGTAGGCGCCGAGGATCTATAAATCAGTGGGAAGTGCTGATGGCGGAAGCGTGTGTCTTCAGCCCAGGCAAGATGTGTCTCCTGAAGAGCCACTATATCGAGGTGGTGATCAGTGATGTATTTCCACACCTTTTGGCGCTTCTGGGGCGAATTAAGCCCCTTAACGTTCCATGAACCAATGGTAATCGTCATTGTGTGTGGGAGGAAAACAAGGGGCTATTGTCAGTACCAGTCGTTGTGTCACGGCAGGGACCTCCGGTGGACCCCATGGGTGACAATCTCTCAGGGCGGTGTTGCATGTAAACATGTCAGAGTGAAATAAATCATCACAAAAAGATACCAGAGAGCCGCCACCATTACCCTCACTCTCCCCCCCCAAAACCCAACCCCAAACAAAGTAAGAATAACCAATAACAAAATCTGCGGTTGTGTAACCATTAACATGTCCCAGACTAGGGAAGTAAATCCCCACGGCAACTCGGGCGGACGGTACAACCAAGGTCCCCATCCACGCCCGTCCCGAACAGAACTCCAGACAGTATACTCAAACAGCTATAATAGTATCAGCAGGTCAGAGGGTCATCTTCTACAACTGTGGTATCTTAGCCCCTATCGACAGGAATGTTCCATGAGACAGTTCACTAGTCCGTCTATATCTGCCCCAAGCTTGAGGCTCAAGTTCATAGCGGAGTGCAACGTCCGGGGGTACCCAGGGCCCAGTCCCGAGCTGCAACCAGAGGAAGCCATCGTCGAGCCGCACCCCCCCCCCCCCCCCCCCCCCGGCTCCCAGGCAAAGTATATGTCTTACCTCGTTGGAGGGAAAGGTTCTCACCACAGCGTGCAAGTAGCAGATCTGGGCGGCGATGGGTCTGCAGGTGTTTTGAGCAGTGTAGAGTGGTGACCCAAAATGCAGTCTCACAAGAGTCTCATGGTGATAAGGAAACGGGTTCGCAAGAAACAGGGGCCACGACGGGTGGCAACACGGTCAATGGGCCTCTGGAGAGCATCTATTACCTCACTTCATTGATGAAGCACTAGGGCCACACCTCCCCGCTGTCTCTCCGAGGGTCGAGCTGAGAGGATGAAGGTCTTGTATGTCACCTGCGGTTTCTACGGGAGCTTGTAGTCCAGGGGGAAATCGTGGGGCCCTCTTGCATGCTGCCTTGCGGAGTATGGCGGCCAGGATCTGATTCCTCAGTGGCAAGGTCCAGGAGCTCCAATTCATCATTCAGGTCGGTGTTATGGCGTTGTTTGTTGTTGAGCCCAAAGGGGTAGGTCCATCTATACCGTACCTTGTCTTCGCACAGCTTCGTGGTGTCGGGTCGAAACAATTGCCTTCTGGCCAGGGTGGTTGGTGCCAGATCTTGATAAATGGCACAGGAGTGATTCTGGAAGGAGACGTTTCCCTTCTTTCGAGCTGCCAGGAGCACCGCCTCTTTGACTTTATAGGAGTGAAACCTGGCCAGCATATCTCGCGGGTGCTTCCTGTCGCCCGACGGCGGGCCACCCACCCGGTGGACGTGCTCCAGTTTAATCTTGTGAGTTTGAGGTCTTAAGATCTCTGCGAAAAGCCCCTCCAGGAAAGCCGCCAGGTCTGGCCCCTCCGCTTCCTCCTCTAGGTCTCGTATACGGAGGTTTTCTCTCCGGGCCCTGTTTTCCAGATCCTCTGCTTTGAGTTGCGTCTGGTGTAGCTGATCCTGGAGATTCCGAACGTCTTCCCGGAGGTCGGTGGTTCACTTGGCGTGCTCCTGTGTGTGAGTTTCAAGATCCAGCACTCTTGTGCCCACCGAGTCCACATCTGTTGGCGGGAGGATAGCCTCTCCGTGAGGTCGGAGCGCAGTTATTCCATCGATGACTTAATGTCTTGCCCGAGATCTTTCCTGAGCTCTGTTTTAAAGTCTTTAAACATCCCCAGGAGGTCTTCTTTCGTGAGGGCCATGACATCTGCCCCCTCTTGGGAGACTGCGGGGGACGTTTGTCTGGCGGCGCAAAAAAGTTTGAAACCTTGTTAGGTGTTTTGCTCGTTGTCTTCTTTGGCGGCATAAGGGCAGGCCCAGGAGGACCCCCGCCGGAATGGCAAGAAAGCGGTGGCAGGACCAAGTGTGAGGATCCGCGGGGGACGTCTATGTGAAGGTTAGGAGGAGCCTCATTTTGTATACACAAGAAGCGAGCGCCTAGGGCCGATGCTCATGGAGAGCCACCGGGCGCGCCACTTGCGGCTGTCGGTGCCTCGCACTCAATTGTATATGGCCGGGCGCGACCCCCAGCCAGGACCGGTGTGACCACAAGGAGACGCCAGGTGAAGCAGTGGGTGAGTCAGGTGATCCGTTTCTCAGGCCTTCAGTGTGTCATCGTCGCTGGTCGGAGCAGGGATGTCAACAGTAGTAAGTGCTATCTTCACCGCGGTGATCGCGCGCTAATTGGCGGGCGCACATGTCGTCCAGTGCCTCTGTGGGAGTGCAGGAGGGTCCAAGCTGCAGGGTTGCGGGGCCGGTGAAGCGCAGTGATGCTGCCGCCTACTCCTAATCACCGCGGGCCGCTGCACGGAGTCGAGACTGGGGAGAGCGGAGCTTTGTCGTGTGCAGTCCCCTCAGAGCCGCCATTTTAAGGTCAGGCACGCGTAACACTTGCTGTTAATCCACCCGGTGTCAGAGACCGGCCCTCAGCATCCGTTGCGGGGAGCCGACATGGAGTTATGTCCCCTCACCTCTCTCAAGGTCCACACACCGGCAGTGAGTCGCGATGTCAGTTCGAGCTCAGTACTCGGCAGGGCGACAGTCCCGGCTCCGATCCACTTCTCCGCAGAGGCGTCGGTGCTCGTAGACCTGGAAAGTAGCGTTATGGTCGCTCTCCCAGTGAATCTGGAGTGGTTCATTGGCTTCACTTGGTCGTGGCGAGGTGCGAATCGCCCGGACCTGCGGGCGTCATTTTGGGGAGCGCCGGTAGACTGCTACAGGCCGCCCAAAGTGTCTATGGAAGCAGGAACAAAGCAAAACAGAACCCGCAGCGTGTGCTCTACATCTTCCGTTCTCCGATGCTGTAGCGTCTCGGTGGCAAGGCAGGTACAAGCCGTGGAAAACAAATCGGGAACGGTGTGTGGACCGGGAGCTGAGACGATCTACGTCTGTTCGGCCATCTTGCCCGGCCACGCCCCCCCTCGAACTCTCTTTTATATTGTAACTTAGAGGTTTGAGCTTACCACCAAATATCGGAATACCAAAGAGTTCTGCCCAACAAGATCCAACCTTTTGGAAGACGCCATCAAGACCCTCCTGTATTATTGCAAAACTACAGACTCCCTCAGTCACTCTGAAGAACCCATTAAGATCAATTTGATTTTACGTCTCAGGCAACATCAACCAACAGAAGGGGATTAACCTTGGCCAGCCACTTTGAAATCCATTCTTCATCACCATCACACACCCTAATTCAATCCTCACTCAAGAACCTTCTTCGCAACTATAGATCAGCAGTAAAGCACAGATTAGAGATCTCTGATTTCATCACCAACAAATTAATTAGTACTCCTATGCTTTATAGAGATGTGATTCAACAAAGCCTAAAGTGAAAGAACTTCTACGAGACTACTCAATCATACGCCTTGATTGAATGGAGAAATCAGGAAGTGCCGTGGTGACTGTCCACAAAAATTCTATTCAGTTTAAAATCTAGAAAACAAATTATTTTCCAATATTCCAAAGTCTCCATAGAACTAAAATGGCTGATACTCTCCTCACCATACTTCACCTCACCAATGTGTTGTTGATCAGGTTACTGAACTTATTCTTGAGCAACATAACTTCTTTTCACTTTTGACTCTCTGTTCCTTCTCAGCAAAGACAATGTTGAACGCTCATTTACTCCCATTCATGAAAAAGGCTCAATCCTTGACTTTGTGATTGCTAAAGTTGTATCTGTCAAAGCTGAGCCACCAATCCTGGTCGACGGGACAGGCCATTTCTTAGTCTCATCCTCTCTCACATCCTCCAGATTAATAAACAAAGGTTAAAAAAGGAAACCAAAATGACAGAAGAGAGAGATTGCATAGACAGCAACCTACATGCCCGATCAGACACTATATCCTCATCCCTACATGCCATTTTAGTTACCAAAGGGTCGATAAGAATACTCACTCAACATGTCTTTGAACACAGATGAGATATCCGTAAAGTATGATATGTCAGAAAGCCAACTTATCCATGTGATGGTTCTCAAAATAGAACAGGGACAGTGCAGCCCTAAGAGCAGCAGAACAAATGTGGCACCAAAAGCTTTCAATAGATATCCTTCAGAATGTTTGCATTGAGAGAAAAGAGTAAAAATATATATTTTTGAGACCAGAGCATCCTTTTTGAATGGAGATTAACCTTGCCAGATATCACCTGAAGAAACTTTTTAAGGTAGTCTAACAATCTACAAATCGTCCACCTTATTTCTTGTCCAGCCACATGGAAACCAATTGTGAAAGCTTTGCCCTTTTCTTTAGGGACAAGGTAGACAAGGGTTAATTTTCCCTTGCAAGGGCCATACTTATTTCCATTAGCATGGAACCGATTCAGAAATCCTCAGGCACCTGGTCTGAAATAAAAGAGATCCAACAAGCAGAACTGTGCAACACAAAAGGAAACTGAGACCCTTTGTTCACAGATTCCATACCTTCGCCCATCTTTAAAGAGGTCACTTCCTCCATAATACCCTTCTGGACAACCTACTGAGTTCGTCACCCTCTTTTTTTTTTTAAACAGGACGGACCCTGAAATTTGGAGGTACATTTGCCCAGTTTTAAACCTACCCTTCTGTGCTAAGGCATTCTATAGCATATTTCAAGGCCAGCTAAATACGTTCAATTTCAATAGTAATCTTAATGACTACCTATCTGGATTCTAGCAGGACTGCAAACTTAGTCTGCCAATCTTCAAATTGTTGTTGACGCTCTTTATCCTGTTCAAGGGTGACTTTTGCCTTCTCACCTTCCGCGTTCTCTCCACTGCCTTAGATACTGTCAACTATCTCAGGCTTCTTTAATTCTTTTCAAAGGAGTCGTACTATGGTGGTCCTCAATCTCTAACAATTTTGCATTGTAGCATCAAATCCAGCACACTGGAACCAGGTATTACCCAAGGCTCTATGTTCTCGCCCTTCCTTTTCAATCTATATATGGAACCTCTGGGTGCCCTGCTAAAATACTTCATATTTTTCTGTTACTTCTATAAGTCCAGTAAAGCGCGAACAGCTACCTGAAGGCATCCCGGCGCTGGGGGCCGTCAGGAAGATTAAGCAAGCTATTGCCCAGAGTCACATGGTGCTGGGCTGACCTGCCACCGGTACCGGGGATCGAACCGTGAGCCCCAGATTCCAACGTCAGTCACCCTGGCCGCGGCGCCACACCTCACCTCTTCTATGCCAACAGCTAGCAGTATGTGAAAGTGCCTTACCAAAAGACATTGAATGCCTCAATCTAATCATGTAGATGGATTTCCCACCACCATCTAAAACTTAACCCTTCAAAAACGGATTTCTTACTAACACCGGGGCAGCCTTGGCTAAATTCCCTCAATATCCTGGATTCTTACCCTTCCCTCATCGATTGCGCAAAATACTTGGAATTCCAATTAGACAATAATCTCAATTTTCAGCCCCACATCAACAGTTATATATTGGAGCTGAACTCCAAAATAGACTTCCTCTTGAAAACTTTACTCAAGTTGTCCAATCTATGATTGGTTGAGTGTATTTTTCCATTTTTAACATGAGGAAGCTATTTTTCTTTTAACACGTTTTGCAGGCTTTCCAAAACAAGTCTGAGCGGCTTTGTCAATGTTTGTTTTCAATGAATTCTCTACTGGATGACTGCAAGCAGTTCTGACCTTTTTACAACTTCTGGATGTGATTCAAACATTTAAAAAATACATCTTCCAGTAACCCAGGCTCTTCAGAAAAAGGATCCTGTCATCTGATAAAGTACAAGTACTTCACATTCTTTCAGCTAGAACCGATAAAATCAAGGACTCTGAAACTATAAGCAATGCTGGTCTGTTATAAAAACATTGTCTCATACTAACCCATCATATTAGTTATTAAAGAGTAATTTTTTTCTTTTTTGAAATTATGTTCAAACTGAGTTCCTGAGATTCGCCGCAGCCTGCCTCTTTACACACACGTGTTACAGCCTTCAGAAAGGACCACGCTTTGAAATGTGCTACGTCAGAGTCTAATGTCTTGCATGCTGGGTTCTCTGCTGGGTCTTGCTGCATACATCTCTACGACATTCTATATTCACCTGAAGGGAATATTTTCCTTTAACATAAAATGTATGAATCAATATGTTTTTTTATATGTACTCCCTGCATACCCGGCAGATATCACAACCTAGAATACCTGCCTCACGAGTACGTGTTAACACACAGACTAGCGCTGTGACAAGAGATACAGATGAGAGCACACCAACATAAGGTTGACAGAAATTTTAATGCACAGACCCCAGCCACAGTCTCCACCAGGCCAACAGTACCATGTAGAATCCCCACCACATGAACCACAAATTCCGTTCTAGAATACATGAGTTAGCATTAGAAAGAAACACATGTGGGCCCCTACAACCAATATACCACAGATCTTATCCCTCAAACAAAGAATACAAACAAGGTAAAATGTCAAGAAAAATTGGCACTCTGCAAGCAAAAAAAAAAAAAGAAGAAAACGAAAAAAACAAATACCTATAGGAGAAATAGAAAACATACAAGAAACATTAAAAGTAATCTCTGAGATAACACAAAAGCCTTTTCCCCCCTACACTCCCCCACAACAAACTTTTCTGGACATGCATCTTTATCCATTATGAGAACTGATCCGGAAAGTACATCATGCAAACCCCCATTGACCACACACCTAGAGATCCTACTTAAATTCCATATCCTTCCATCAGAGACTTTCACAGTGTTTCTGAAATGCTTGAAAATTCTACAAGACTTAGTAAACTCTGAGAATCTTTCACAACCTACCAAAGCTGTAATTCTCACCCAATAACCGACACATAAGTCCACATCCCTTGTGGTCTTTCTTTGATCAAACATTTTTGTAAGATTTTCTTGCAACTCCTTCTCACACACTCTCCAAGAATCTTCAGCTGACACTTTGACACATCCTTTCCGCCAGTCCATCTACCCAGGAACTAATTTACTGTTAGGACTCTTGTCTCTGAAAATTTTCAATTAAATATTTCCCATTATCTAAAAAGGCTACAGCATATATGGCTCCACTCTTCCTAGTAGCTCTTCTTTCCAGTTCAATCCTGACATCCCAGCCAACTTAATACCCTCCTTCAACGTCTGATTCATCATATTTACTACTGTATTGCATTCAAGGTCATAGAGTCCCCTTTACTATGTTTGAACCCACACCTCTTGAAAAAAATCTTCCAACAGAATTACACAGTTAGCGGTAAGCACCACTTTAGGATATCCTTCTCTATAGAAAACCTCCTGTAAGAGACTCCTTATTTCCTCAGTGGGTGATGATATCATATACTCCAGCCAACGAGAGAAAAGATCAACCAAAATAAATATATATGAGAAAGATTTCTCTTCCAACATTGGTCATTCCAAATCTAATGCAGCTTGTTCCCATGGATCACTTGGCAACCTCCTGCAGCACATAGGTGGTGTAAATTTCTCAGTACCTTGTAACTTTTCGATCAGTCATAACAACTCCTTTCTGCTTGCTCTTGTTTCAAATCTAATCCTGACCACCAAATATCTAATCTGAACCTTTCGTTTGTTTTAACCATGCTCAAGTGTCCCTCGTGAGCTAATTAAAGAATATGCCTCTTCAAAGTCCTTGGAGGAGCTGGAGTAGAGCCTCTTAACATCCAAACTATCTTTCGAAAAATCATCACGGACCATCAGGCATGCTTTAAATTCACGGGACATTTTTGACTTTGTAAGCCAGCCATCCTTCAATTAACTAACCACTTTTTGAAAGATAAGATAATTACATACCTCAGTCTTCCAAACTTCCTCAGAGATCACTCCCTTCATAATAACACAAACATTTTCCTCTTCCCAGAGTTCCTCTTCCAATATTCCACAGTTTCCTTCATCTAAATGGAACCACAATAAATAATCAGCTGCATGATTTTCTACACCTAGGTGTACTCTAGTAGGTTGATAACCCACATTCTGATCCTTCCAGTTACAGCATTAAAACCTCTTTTTTTCAAAGATCTAACATATGTTGTTATGTTATGTTATATGGTATTTATAAAGCGCGCGGCTACGCCCATATAACTTTGGGATAAGATCAACCTGTGAACACTTCTCCCAAAAGTAAGTTCTGAGTTTATTAATCGCCCATTTCACACCTCTTAATGACCTAGGTGCAAATGCATTTTTCTACTCTACACCACTTTTTAATTGGAAAAGCACTGTCAGTGTTGGTTGCAATTACACACTACCTTCCTCACACAAAAGCTTTAAGAGAAGGTGCCCTCTTTAAATCTTCCTTAACTTGTGTAAGACCTGGTTCACAATCAGCATTACACTCAAACACTAAACCTTTTCTGAATAATGATCACACGGCATGAGATTTGCTCGTTAATTGTTCCACCAACTGACCGTAGAATTCAACCTTGCCTAGAAATTAAAGCAATTTTTCCCTATTCTTCAGAGGTTTAATTTTTGCAGTGGTTTGCACCAGGTCCCATTTACGCGTAAACCACTGCCACAGACAGGGAATTTACTCTTTAAGAAAACGCACTTTTTGGCATTTAATATCTACACACATCTTTCTCTCAAAACCTCCTGAGAACCTCAGCAACTCTGGCGTAATTTTCTGTCTGACTACCTCCGAAGATCAGAACACCATCTTGATAGAATCTCACGTAAATTTGAAGTCATCGCTCTCTGAAAAACAGAGAGTAATAAAAGAAGTATGCTCCTGACACTTCTCATGCAAATTGACCTGATGATAAACCGATGCCAAGTCCAATGTCGAGAAGTACTTGGCCCCATTCCATTACAGCAGCATTTATGTAATATTTAGCAAGGAAAATGTGTCCACAATCACCACACAATTTTGTACTGTAAGGTTGATGCAGAGTTTAATTTCCTCTGAGATCTTTTTGTCAGTGACTATAGGTGCCATCTATTCTGGGACCTCAATAGGTACAATAACACCAGCATCACACAGGCTGTCCAATTCTTCTCTGACAGCCTCATGCACTCCTGTGGGTAGTAGCCTACGTTATGGGGCCACAGGCCTCCCCCATCCTTCAGACATATCCGGTGGGACATAATCCATTAAGCAACCGAACCACTCACTAAAAGCTGCTGAAAAATTTCTTCACAATTCATGCATCCACTCACCACCTCTTAACATTCATGCATCACCTCTCTCATCTGCACCTGTGGTTTAGCACTGGGATTTAAGAGACCCCCTATCTCCCTCTCGTGTGATCACCAAATAAAAGAATCACCCTTTACTTGAAATGTGAACTTTTCTGACAGTCTTCCTTTCCAGAAGCTCCAGAATTACTTCAAAGAATCCTAACGTTTTAACTGATTGCCCCCATACCTGCCACAATGACTATCCATTTTGCTGAATTTGGACACATTCCCAAAGCACTTCCTACAGGTCTCTCCTGATTTAATCATTATACTGGAACGAGAGTCAAACATCATTCTTATTGTCATGATGTCCACTTTCACCATTCCGAAAGGGTGGTCCCTTACTTTGCACACCAGTTGTAACATCAACTCATCACACACTTCCTTAACTGCTTTGTTCAAATGCCTGGCACCTCACCTGAACCATGGGACAAATGTTCTCTTTTACCACAATGTTTGCACACTGTTGTTACTGCTGGGCAAGATTTATTATTGCCCCTAAGACAAGCTCTCCCACAGCTGAAACAAAGGCCTTTGAGTTTTCCATTTCTTCTGCGGCTTATTGACATATTTCCTTCCCCTGGTTCACAAGGTCTCCACCTTCACGCTACCATCTCTTAAGGTTTCTACACACTTATGCATGTGCTTCAATGTCTTTGAAGTGATGACCTCCAGGAGAGAGGCATAACTTTCAACCATAGAGCTTCACAAATTATTTCATAATTTCAATACTGTAGAAACTGATCTCGTATATGTGCACCTGTCAATGTACCAAATTTGCAATTAGTTGCTAATTTTCTCGAATTTGCCAAATATTCTTCGATTGTTTCTGTTACCCCTTGAATTTGTTTTCTGAAATAATACCTCTCCATAAAAGTACTCACATGAGTTATGCATTGCAAATCTAACTTTTTTAGGCTTATTTGAAATTCAGTACATTTTCCTCAGAACGCTCTGATAGGTTGTCTAATACCTCCTGACCCTCTGCCCCTAAGCAATGCAATAAAGACAATTTTCTATTTGCTCCTAGTTAGTCTCACAAACTCTTGAATTGTTCAGGACACGTTCTGATATTTCCTCCACTTAATTGGCGGATCCCCTTGTTGACTTATGAAAAATGGTGGAGTAATACGCGGCATGTTTGATAAGTCACACCACTACCCTTGCAATGATGCCCAAGATAGTCTTGTACCTGAGTACCGCTGGAAAAGTTATTCCCTCTTTTTCTGTAAATAAAGTATACTTTAAGGGGTCATAACATTATCTGGAAATAGTACACCAGCCACTGTCACAATTATCCAGATAGTTTTTGTCACAGGTATAGTCTTCTCTAAAACACAGTGAAAAAAAAAGATCAAGTGAGCCTGTCACTGCAGTTGTTACAATGTAGATAAAAATAGAACTCACGCATAGTACAAGCACAAGACTTGGTGTGCCTGTCACTGATATTGGAATCATCTTCACTCCAGTGTACTCATCATCTCTGACACACTTAGTGTAGATCAATGTTCTCAAGTACATTAGGATATTGCGAGTTTAGCACTACTTCAGTTGGTAATACAGGCATGTTAGGTGTGCCTGGCACCCCTGACCTGTGGTCATACTGTTATGCCCTAAAACAAATACCGACCTTTCTTCGTATTGAATCTACCCACTTCAGTACTGGCGACCCACCACTCCACGTTTGTGTGCGGAAAAATAAAACTCCTACCATGCACGTCAAAGAGAAGACGCTTTGCCAAGTAAAGTCCTTCTTTACTGTTATACACTTGAAAAGCAAAGGAGAGGCTGCGTTCCATCACCACTCTTGACATGCCACATTCCCACTGAAGTCTTCAGGCGTGAAACACTTGAACATCTCAACTGTAAAACTAACTGGAAGGGCAGTCCCAGGCAACAAACAATGACAGCAGACTCGCCACAGCGCCTGCTTGCTGTGTCCCATGGCGTGTTGGGATATTGCCCATACGCCTCTACCCTCATTCTTGTCACCAGTGTGATACAGATGACAGCTCACAAAGGTAACGTTGACAGAAGCTTTAATAAACAAACCCCAGCCACAATGCTCCACCAGGCCAACTGACCCACGGAGAAAAAACTGATTCTATTCTAGAATGCATGACACCCAAGTTCAATGTTAAGGTCCTGTGTGTGTTTAAAGGGGGTCTTGTGGAAAGTGGAGTTGTTCTGTTCTTCACAAAGAATGTGCTTTTCCCTCCAGCTGAGTTCTTCAGGGACGGCAGACCATAAAGCCAGCATCTTTGTGCATAGGTGCTGCGTCAGTCTTTTGGGAGGATTTTAGTTAGCACATTTCAAACTTCTCCGGGGACTGTATTGGGAAAACTATTTAATGAGACCTTGTCTTCTTCCTTGCAAGAATCTGTAATGGAGAGTAAGCTCGAAGCAGGAGCAAACTTCTCTTTGCTTTAAGTTGTGTCAACTTAGTACGCATGCTTGCCCACAAAAACACACACAAAACCGCAAGCAAGCACTCTGTGAGCATGAAATCCCAAACTGCAGGCACACGCATCTGCATACTAATAAAATTGTCGTGATCTCTGGCATATCAAAGTCTATGCATGTAAATAGGCGAATCTCTGATACCACATGCATCTGCAGAGGAATCTTCGTGCTGTTTGTGTCCGTGGTACGCACGCCTCTTTCTTTTCTGTCGCTGAAATAGTACAGAACATTACAAGACGGTAGATGACCTTTTAAAGGTCACCAAGAAAAGTAGTTATTCTATCTGACCGATGAGTGCCTAAGTAAAGTGGCAGTGCTTTTAGGAAGAGAAAGCAGAATGTTGGGGAAGGTGGGGGAAGGTGGGGCAACGCATCATTTATTTAAGCACCAGAGTGATTTGATTTTTTTCTAAGTTCACTTTTAAAAACGATGTTTTTTTATTTAGGTTAAGCGCCATTTTCCTGACTTCAACAAGGAGTCTGTTTGTCTCCCACTCCTCTTACTGATTTAATATTAAACATACATAAATTATATTTAATGCGCCAGAATCTGTAGCCTCATTTCAACTAAGGAACGTCCTTCTGTGCAAGATTATGACTGACAGCCGGACATATGGAATCTCCTTTTTTCCAATTACGGAAGAGATACCCCTTGATCACAACCCCATGTACTCCAAAGGCCAATACCTTGTTGATCAAATGCATCAGAATTGTAATATCTCCAACACGTATGTCGGCTTTCAGCATTGACATTATCCGTCCATATAATACCAAACTACTCTTGTCAGGTACCAAGCCTGAATGGGTTCTAATTACGCAATTAGTAGATGACCTCAGGAGGATAAACAGCGTTCTGCAGAAGTCCTAGTAATCTCTTGCAGTATTTCAGCTTGCTGGTTAAAAAACATTTAATTAGTGATTTAATGATGTGGAATGTGGGGGGTAGTTGTGGATCTTTTTAATAATAAGTGGATGGAACATAGCAGTTACCAGACTTGGGCCTATATGCAAGCTTTCTGGCTGGGGGTGCTGTGGGGAATTTGTAGCGGACAGGGTTATAACAGCAGAGGAAGCAGGAAACTCAGTTATATCTGTATTCAGTGGGTTGAGCATATGCGAGCAGAGGGTCATCCAGTCTTTATGGTTGTGAAAATGTTGAAGATTTTCGTTCAAAGGTGGAGTGTGAGAAAAAAAGAAAGTGAAGATGTTTTAATAATTGTCTTAGTGTTGATAGGATAAACCAAAAAAAAACAATAATGTCACCAACAAAGGTGGCATGGAGGGGAAACAACATTTACAACGCAGGCTGAGTCACCTGTGCCATTTCCACACAAGCGGAACATCGCTTGGCTGAACCACGTATTTGCCCTAACCACGCACATGGGTAGTAAAGGCAGTGAGTGGGCTAGGGGTGCGGAAGGGCGAGGAGAGGAACAGGAAGGATAGGAAAAGGAAACTCCAGGATGCGGCTCAGTAAGTGAGGCTGCGGCCGGGTTATGGGGGGGGTAGTTTTTATGGCTGGTGACCGGTTTTAGGGCTTGGGGTAATTTTTAGGACAAGCCTTAGCGCAGCACGCTTGCGCTGCTCTAAGGAGAGGGCCTCTTGGAGCTGACCACCACTTTTCACAAGCTCGTGCTTGTGTGGGTTTTTTCAGCATTATTTTCATTGGCCTTTGCGTGCGTCTTAAAAAAAATACAGCACACAATTGGGTAAAGGTGGCCGCATGTCCCGCCTTTCCAAACCAATGTAACCGCCCACGGCCTAAGGCTTGCGGTTACCCGCACGGGCACCATCTGTTTTGAATTATCGTGCCCAGACACGGGCGCGATAATTCAAAACAGATGGCCTGGTGCTCACTCTTGCGCCCTCGTTTGTTTCCCTCTGGCGCGCACACACCCTTGTCGGGGTGTGTGACCCTTTGCGCACTGCAGGCAGACGCTTTCAGGGTGTCCCTGACGAGTATGTATGAGGTAAACTACATGTTACACTTGTTCTAGGCATAACGAGATAACGTGATGTGCCCAGAATCACAGGATGGTGAGCCGAAGCCGGGATTCGTGGTTCCCCAGCTCCGAGGGCGGCAGCTGAAACTGCCGGGACCACTCCCTCTCCTGCCTCACAATGTCTGCCCTCTGACATTATGGATAATTCTGTTCGGTGTTTTGCTGTCCGTTGCTGCATTGACAATTCTGTTCTCTTTCGCTTGCTCGCGGTCTGTGGCACTGTTTCATGTGTGTTGCTCTCTCTTTCGATACGTGTTTGACACAACCACTCTTTCGTGATAGTTATTTATCATATTTTGTGCTGGAGTATTTCATTATCATAAGCTCTGTCCATATAGATTTGTCCTGCTGATGCCATATGTTGTTTTAATGTATTGTCTGTATTGCATACTTGGCCCGATTGCACCGAAGCGCTTTACAAAAAACAGACTAGTTACACTTGTTCTAGGCATAACGAGATAACGTGATGTGCCCAGAATCACAGGATGGTGAGCCGAATCCGGGATTCGTGGTTCCCCAGCTACGAGGGCGGCAGCTGAAACTGCCGGGACCACACCCTCTCCTGCCTCACAATGTCTACCCTCTGACATTATGGATAATTCTGTTCGGTGTTTTGCTGTCCGTGGCTGCATCGACAATTCTGTTCTCTTATGCTGGTGTTGGAAACGGCCCTTTTTGCAGGGTTATCCCCAAACTTTTTGCTTCTTCCTCCTTTATTTTTTCTGACCCGTGGTTGTTGGCAATAGGACTCTGGGCACTTTACCTCTGCTGATCAGTGCTAAAGTGCATATGCTCTCTGTATAAATTATTATATTGATTGGTTATCCATGATTGGTACATTTGTTTCACCTGTTAGCCCCTAGTAAAGTGCACTGAGTGTGCCAGGGCTGGTGATTCAAATGCTACTAGTGGGCTGCAGCACTGATTGTGCCACCCACAGGAGTAGCGCTAAAATGATGTCTTAGGCCTGCTTGCAGTGCCTATGTGCAGTCCAGGACTGCCATGTCGACCTGGCCAGTGCACCCACTGACCAGGCCTTATCCTTCCCTTTCTGTACATGTCAGGCATCCCTATGGTGGCCCTAGGTACCCCCCTGGGCTGGGTGCAGTGTATCTGAAAGGTAGGGCATGTACTGAGGTGTGTAACATGCCCTGGTAGTGAATTACAGCCATTTTCGTTTTTCACTGCTGAGAGGCTATCTTGCCCATAGGATAGAATGGGGAAGGCTGTTTACATGCCTATCTTCCCATAGGGGCAAGATAGAAAATCCAAGTTTGGTATCTCTGTGTTCAGAATTTAATGATACATCTTTTTAGCAAGATGGTTTTTAAATTCACTGTGTGAGAATAGCACTTTTTAGAAAGTAGCTATTCTCCTGTTTAACCTTCCTGTGTGCCTGTGTGCTGGTTGGCTGACTGGTGTCAGGTGATGTGCTAGGTGGCTCCAGGAGCCTGGATGAGTCAGCAGCAGGGTGAATAGGGAGATCTGCTTTAGATGGGTGGGAGGAGTAGTCCCTGGGTCTGAATAGGGCTGTCCCTGACAAACACAAAGCTGGCTCCACCCCCTGCTGGCCAGGCTGAGGACTCTGCCTCTGCTGGCACAAAGAAGGCTCCACCTCCTGCTGAGCGTCTAACGACCCTGCCCCTCACTCTGAAAGGAACCAGGTGCTCCAGAGCAGAGCACACCCAGGAACCGGTTTGAGCAGGGGAATCCCCCCACTGGAACAAAGAGTGACAAAGACTTGGAGGGGTATAAGAAGAGGACCCCAGACACCTAAAACTTTAGATCACTTTGGAACTAAGAAGAAACCTCTGCCAAGGAGAAAGCTGAAAAGGACTGAAGAGGAGAAGACTGCCTGCTTGCTGTTTTGCTTTGCTGCCAAGGAGAGGGGGGACTTTGCTGTGTCCCCTTCTTTTGATTCTGATCTCCAAGGGCCTGAGAAGAGCTGGCTCCCTGTTAAGAAGTCCCAGGAACAAAAGGACTTCACCACCAGCTCCCCTGGAACTCTGCTGAAGGAGTTCTGACCTGCCTTGGAGTGCTTGCCCAGTCTTGGGGCCTCAGGAGGTCATTTTGCTGTTTTTGGGAGCTGGGAAGCAGAAGCGTGAACAAGAGTGACTGGTACCCAATGCATCATCCGATTGCGTGTCGCAAGACGAGAGTGCGAGGAAAATTTCATCGCGGCACCATCGCAACACGCAGGTCCCCGCATCGCCGAGTGCGTCGAGCATCGTCCCGGTGCGAGAAGATTCCTGACGCTGCGAGGGTCGTCGCAGAACCAGTTTGCGGGCCGCACCACTGCCGGTGCGTGAAAAGTCTCCAGTCGCTGCGTGCGTCGACGCAGAGTCCCGTTCTGTGGCGCATCGAGAGTTGCGGCGCCGGAAGGCAACGCTGCGCCACGCATCGCACCACATCGAAGAGTGTCGCATCGAACCTGTGCGTGAAGCTTCCCCCCAAGAAACCTACGCAACGAAAGCCAAAGGTATCGCATCCTCCCCCTACAGATCGGAGCCGGCGCATCCACCTCTGCTGCGTGAAGCAGGGCTGCTGCAAAGCCTCCCCAGGATCTCAGGAGTATCGCATCGCCTTTGCCATCTTCCTTGTTATAGCTTTTGGGAACCTTATCGCAACTACAGGTACTGTTGGGCACAAGAGTGTCGCATTTTGTGCATTGAGAGTCGCATTGTGCAGGACACTGATTTTGACATCCTGGAGTACTTTCTGCAAACTCTTGAACTATCTTTAAAGTAACCTTTTGAATTATATGTTGGTTTGTCTGTAGTATTTGGTCTTGTGAAGTTTTTAGTAAAGATACATTATTTTTCTAAAACTGGTGTGGAGTAAATCTGTGGTGTTTTCACTGTGTTACTGTGAGTGTTGGTACAAATACTTTACACATTGCCTTTGATAGCCTAGACTGCTCAGGCCAAGCTACCTAGAGGGTGAGCAGGGGTTATCTTAACAGTGTATCCCCCTTTCCCTGACTAGAAGCAAGGGTCCCTACTTGGACAGTGGTACCTACCCTGCCAACTAGAGACCCCCAGATCTAACATTGGTGGTCAGCGGTGAGGATTGAACTTGTATTTGTACTTGACCCACAGTAATTGGTGTACATCACTAGGAGTGCAGACCAATAGACAACCACATACTGTATTATTTTTGATTCTATTTTTGAGTAACTCTTCAAGAGCATCATGTCTCAGGTGGCAACAAGTGAGAGGGCAGAATTGGAGTTTTCCATTGAGGATTTGTATTCGTACAAAGTTGAGGAGCTCAAGCAATTCTGCAAAGACCTTGGTTGCCCTGTGAAAAGCGGATCTAGAAAGGATGTGCTACAAAGATTCTTGAAGGCCTGTTGGGAGGCCCAAGAGGAAGATGATGCAGATGAAGAGAATGGTTTTGTTCCCCAAGATCTGCCCGTGGGCAGAGCAGTCTCAAGGGCTGGCAGCTCCCATTCCAGTAGGGGGCTCACTCCAGAGGAGTTGGAGGAGAATCAAAGGGTGAGAAACCATGAATTGGAAATAATGAAAATGAAAATGAAGCAATCGGAAGTAGACAAGGCGGCGGAGGAGAGCAGGAATGCCCGTGCCTTGGAGGAGAAGAAATTGCTTCTGGCTCATGAGTTGAGGATGAGGGAGCTTGATTTGGAGCTCGAGAGGCTTGAGGCCATGAGTGTCTCAGCTGAAGAAGAATGGTTAGCTCAAGAAGTGAGCTTTGTTGAGTTGGAGGTGGAGTCCAGCTCAGATGGTGGCAGCAAGATTGTAATATCCAGTGCTGAGAGAAAGGTACAAACACCCAGAGATGTGGCGCCTAACTTGAGGGAGGGGGTTGACATACACCAGGGGGTTCAGGTTTATGATGTAGTTCCAGTGGAGTGCAGTGTCCCTGAAGTGGATTGGGGAACTGGCACAGGGGACCATATTCCTAGTGGTGGGAGGGACACTCTACTGAACCTAGATGAGAGGTACAGGGAGAGGGGTTCCCCCATGGTAGAAACCTTGGTGTGTGAGTGTGAAGACCGCCCAGAAGAGTGTGAGTTGTGTGACAGAGACAGTCAGGTACTGTCTTGCCAATCTCAGGAGAGTGGTGTGGGGTACTTGTGTGAGGCACTGGAGGGTGAGGCAAACGGTAGCTTGGTTAACAACTGTGGGGGGCTGTGTGATTCATTTGTTGGAGAGCATATTTTAAGTCCCTGTTTTCCAGAGCTGTGCCAACACCCGGTGGAGTGTGAGTTCTCTGGTTCAAGAGAGCTTGCGTTGGAGGCAGACCTTTGGTTGGATGCCAAAAGGTCTGGAGAGGCATAGGGGAGTGATCCCAAAAGGAGTGGCCCAGATATCTTCCAGACCTGTGAGGTGGAAGAGGTTCAGTGTAGCCCGGTTAGGTCCCAGTGTAGTGGGAGGGGTGTAGGGGCTCACGTCCTGTCTCAGTGGAGAAGGGGTGAGTGTGGGACTGTGGGTCCCAAGGTGCCCAAAACCCAGTCTCAGGGCCTGGAGGGTTTCTTAAGGGAACACCAGGTTGGGGGCCTAGACGGTGCTAGTAGGCCATTTGAGGAGGATCTCCTAGTGTCAGGAGAACCTGGAGCCTCTGTAAACAGAGCTCCAGTGGTTCTGGTGTCTGGCGGTACCGCTCCAGTTGGGAGGGTGCAGAAGTCCAGACTGAGGGGTGAGAGGGGGATGTGTTCCCCAGTGGGAGAACCAGTGTGTCAGGGACAAGCCAGAAGGGCTGAGTCCCCTAGGAGTGGCCATGGTGACACCACTTCTGTCCTGGGGGATCTTCGCGCACTGTCAGGTGGACAGGGGCCGGGAGATCTGTGCCAGGCAGACTGTCACGAGACACATGAGTCATGTGTCACCCTCGGGGAGATACTGTGTGAGTCCCCAGAAGTCCTGGCATGCCAGGCAGGTGTGCAACCGGAGGGTTTAGACCCTAGGTTGGGAGACCAGTTGCTGGAGAGAGGTCCTGAACTGGAGGGAGGGACATCTGTAAGCAGTGTCTCTACCAGTTTGTCTTGGAGGTGTACCACTCCGAGTAGGAGGGTGCAGAATTCTGGAAGGGGGTGCAAAGGGAGGGAGTCCTTGCCTCTGACCCCGGTTCACCTGGAGGGTGTAGACCCTAGGTTGGAGGGCCAGGTCCAGGGTGTCCCCCCTGACCTGGGATCCCAGTTGCAGGATAGAACCCCTGAACTGGTGGGTGAATGGTGCAGGACACCTGCCGCAGGTGCCCTGACTATTCTAGAAGGGGGTACCGCTCCAGGTGGGAGGGTGCAGAGCCCCAAGGAAGAGGAGGACTGGGTATGGAAAAGCCTACCCCAGCCTCCTGTCCAGCCACCGGATACAGGCCCGGGGCTGGTCGGTCAGTGCCAGGTTGTCAGACCCGACCTGACAGGAAAGGAAGTGGACAAAGGGTGCCCAGCACCTGGGGCTACTGCCCCCCACCTTCTGATGCCACAGGGGTTTGAGGGCCCTGAGAGGCATAAGGCCTGGGTCTCATCCCTGACCAGTGTCACTGGTCACTGCGGCTTGCTGTCTGTCTGTTGGGACACACCTGTGGGCAAGTTAAGGCTAGGTGCTGCACAGGTGGTGTCTACAGGTGAAGAGAAGGGTTCCACATGGGTTGGCTTGGTGGACCCTGAGAGTATGGATGGAGAGATCCAACCGGGTTCAGGAAGGCGTAGAACAGGAATAGTGCCCTGCTGTTTGGGCCAGTTTCCGTGTTCTATCGCCCTAAGCAGGGAATCCCATCGAGGTATCGCTTGGTCTACCCTGGCTTTAGGCTGGAAGGGGGTTGTGTTGGAAACGGCCCTTTTTGCAGGGTTATCCCCAAACTTTTTGCTTCTTCCTCCTTTATTTTTTCTGAACCGTGGTTGTTGGCAATAGGACTCTGGGCACTTTACCTCTGCTGATCAGTGCTAAAGTGCATATGCTCTCTGTATAAATTATTATATTGATTGGTTATCCATGATTGGTACATTTGTTTCACCTGTTAGCCCCTAGTAAAGTGCACTGAGTGTGCCAGGGCTGGTGATTCAAATGCTACTAGTGGGCTGCAGCACTGATTGTGCCACCCACAGGAGTAGCGCTAAAATGATGTCTTAGGCCTGCTTGCAGTGCCTATGTGCAGTCCAGGACTGCCATGTCGACCTGGCCAGTGCACCCACTGACCAGGCCTTATCCTTCCCTTTCTGTACATGTCAGGCATCCCTATGGTGGCCCTAGGTACCCCCCTGGGCTGGGTGCAGTGTATCTGAAAGGTAGGGCATGTACTGAGGTGTGTAACATGCCCTGGTAGTGAATTACAGCCATTTTCGTTTTTCACTGCTGAGAGGCTATCTTGCCCATAGGATAGAATGGGGAAGGCTGTTTACATGCCTATCTTCCCATAGGGGCAAGATAGAAAATCCAAGTTTGGTATCTCTGTGTTCAGAATTTAATGATACATCTTTTTAGCAAGATGGTTTTTAAATTCACTGTGTGAGAATAGCACTTTTTAGAAAGTAGCTATTCTCCTGTTTAACCTTCCTGTGTGCCTGTGTGCTGGTTGGCTGACTGGTGTCAGGTGATGTGCTAGGTGGCTCCAGGAGCCTGGATGAGTCAGCAGCAGGGTGAATAGGGAGATCTGCTTTAGATGGGTGGGAGGAGTAGTCCCTGGGTCTGAATAGGGCTGTCCCTGACAAACACAAAGCTGGCTCCACCCCCTGCTGGCCAGGCTGAGGACTCTGCCTCTGCTGGCACAAAGAAGGCTCCACCTCCTGCTGAGCGTCTAACGACCCTGCCCCTCACTCTGAAAGGAACCAGGTGCTCCAGAGCAGAGCACACCCAGGAACCGGTTTGAGCAGGGGAATCCCCCCACTGGAACAAAGAGTGACAAAGACTTGGAGGGGTATAAGAAGAGGACCCCAGACACCTAAAACTTTAGATCACTTTGGAACTAAGAAGAAACCTCTGCCAAGGAGAAAGCTGAAAAGGACTGAAGAGGAGAAGACTGCCTGCTTGCTGTTTTGCTTTGCTGCCAAGGAGAGGGGGGACTTTGCTGTGTCCCCTTCTTTTGATTCTGATCTCCAAGGGCCTGAGAAGAGCTGGCTCCCTGTTAAGAAGTCCCAGGAACAAAAGGACTTCACCACCAGCTCCCCTGGAACTCTGCTGAAGGAGTTCTGACCTGCCTTGGAGTGCTTGCCCAGTCTTGGGGCCTCAGGAGGTCATTTTGCTGTTTTTGGGAGCTGGGAAGCAGAAGCGTGAACAAGAGTGACTGGTACCCAATGCATCATCCGATTGCGTGTCGCAAGACGAGAGTGCGAGGAAAATTTCATCGCGGCACCATCGCAACACGCAGGTCCCCGCATCGCCGAGTGCGTCGAGCATCGTCCCGGTGCGAGAAGATTCCTGACGCTGCGAGGGTCGTCGCAGAACCAGTTTGCGGGCCGCACCACTGCCGGTGCGTGAAAAGTCTCCAGTCGCTGCGTGCGTCGACGCAGAGTCCCGTTCTGTGGCGCATCGAGAGTTGCGGCGCCGGAAGGCAACGCTGCGCCACGCATCGCACCACATCGAAGAGTGTCGCATCGAACCTGTGCGTGAAGCTTCCCCCCAAGAAACCTACGCAACGAAAGCCAAAGGTATCGCATCCTCCCCCTACAGATCGGAGCCGGCGCATCCACCTCTGCTGCGTGAAGCAGGGCTGCTGCAAAGCCTCCCCAGGATCTCAGGAGTATCGCATCGCCTTTGCCATCTTCCTTGTTATAGCTTTTGGGAACCTTATCGCAACTACAGGTACTGTTGGGCACAAGAGTGTCGCATTTTGTGCATTGAGAGTCGCATTGTGCAGGACACTGATTTTGACATCCTGGAGTACTTTCTGCAAACTCTTGAACTATCTTTAAAGTAACCTTTTGAATTATATGTTGGTTTGTCTGTAGTATTTGGTCTTGTGAAGTTTTTAGTAAAGATACATTATTTTTCTAAAACTGGTGTGGAGTAAATCTGTGGTGTTTTCACTGTGTTACTGTGAGTGTTGGTACAAATACTTTACACATTGCCTTTGATAGCCTAGACTGCTCAGGCCAAGCTACCTAGAGGGTGAGCAGGGGTTATCTTAACAGTGTATCCCCCTTTCCCTGACTAGAAGCAAGGGTCCCTACTTGGACAGTGGTACCTACCCTGCCAACTAGAGACCCCCAGATCTAACAGCTGGCGTCCTGCCTTTAATCGGAATTATATAGTGATGCCTGGGTTCCTTTTGCTATAGAAACTTTGGGAGCATGCATATTAATGGCCTCTTCCAATATGTTCTGTCAGTTTGTAACTTGACCCAACGTTACAGGTTATCATTCAACAAATGCAGCTAACACTTTGTGGTTGTCTGTCAGCTCCGAAGGTAATGCACACGCCGACGCCACCCGCAGCTCGCTGACTTTTGTGCGCTGAGTTTCGTGCTCCATTCGGCCTTTGGTAAAAAAAAAATGTGTTGCAATTTTTATATCCCGCCAACTCGACCGCAAAGTATTGGAGCACTTTACATGAGCACCAGTTACATTACACAAGGACACATTCATTTGTGGAAGGCATGGGGAGATTAAGTGATTTGCCCAAACTTACAGGGTGTTGAGCCGACGCCGAGACTCGACCCTGGTTCCCAAGCTCCTAAGTGGCAGCTCTGGTCATTAGGGCACGTTCTATCCAGCAGGCAGCAGCTGAGTGGGTTACAGCTCATGTTGTGGTGCAGGCGTGCAAGGAGGGCTTTACGGCTAGCATCCCACCCTCCCCACTTTCATATCTCAGTTGTTGTTTTTGTCACAACCCCCGCTCCCCTGCCCCCTTCTTTTACAGACAGGATCTTGTTCCTGGCCTTGCGTGCCTCTCTGGCTTCTTGGCTCTGCAGCTACAGGAAGTCAGAACAAGCATTGGCATAGCCAATAGGTCTCGCCTTGGGGACCTTATAAGTGTTTAACCATGCAACACTTGATGTTGTTGCACCAAGGATATTGTGCTGGATAACTAAACACATATAAGGTCCCAAAGGCGAGACCTATTGGCTATGCCAATGCTTGTTAGGGCTAGGGGCTGGGTTTTAGGACTCAGGGCGGGGGTGGAAGGGACAGTTTTCAGGGGTGGGGGTCAGTTTTATGGCTCAGGGGGAGGCTGGGGTCGTTTTTAGGGCTGGGGGACAAGTTTTAAGGTTTAGGGCGGTGGGCTAGGGTCAGGGTAGTGTTTAGGGCTGGGGACAGAGTTTTAGGGTTTAGGCCTTGGGCCGGTTTAGGGCTCAGGGCAGGGGGGCTGGGGTCGGGGTCGTTTTTTGGCTGTGGGACAGGTTTTGGGTCTCAGGGCTGGGGCAGGTTTAGGGCACAGGGCGGGGGCTAGGGCCAGGGCAGTTTTTACGGCTGGGGGCTGAGTTTTAAGGTTCAGGGCTGGGGTACGTTTAGGGCTCAGGGCAGGGGGGCTGGAGTTGGGGTCATTTTTTGACTGGGGGCAGGGTTTTAGGTCTCAGGGTAGGGGATCGTGTTAGTTTTTGGTCTGGGGCGGGTAGATTGCAGGGGTGGGGCTGGGTTTTAAGGCTCCGGGAGGGGAGGCATGGAGTGTGATGTTAACTACACGTATACCTCCACCAACCATACATTTACAATGAAATACGTTGTAAAGTCATGTGTGGTAAAGAAATGCGTGGTTAAGACGCATTAGTTGTTGCGACCGCATTGTTGAGGCACGTGTGGTGTAGCCATACTTGCTTCTGTCATGCAAACGGCAGGGAGTGATGATTAGGAGAGTGTACAGGACAGCTCCCTGGGGAACGCAAACTTGTTGGTACATAAGTGAGGAAAGGGCCGAGATACAATAAACAGAAAACGAGTGGCTTGAGAAACAGTACGGCAACCATTCTAGTGCCATGCCAGCAAAGTCTAGGGTGGCACGGATTTCAAGCATTGAGTGGCGCTCAGAAGTGAGAATGCTGTGAAAAGGTTGAGGAGGACGAGAATATAAAAGAGGTTGTTGTGGGAGGACTGAGGTAACCGTGGGATCCACTGTGAGATGGATATGCAGTAACAGCGGGTTGAAGACTGTTGATCTGATGACTGTTGAAGAAATGCTTAGTTTCTTAACTTTTAAGAAAATTGTTTTGTGGAGGAGAAGATCTTATGCATTGTTTTCAACCATTCAATTAAACGGACCATATGCATTTTAAATTCACTGTTTCCTTTTTTGTGCAAAAAAAATGTATTCATAGCTTTTTAAAGTTTAAATCAAGGCCTTGCCCAGTCGCACTCCCCGGCAACACCTTGTAGTGTGATAAACAAACACCAAAAGTGTAACAAAAAAAGAGCGAAAAAAATACTGTTTTGTTATTATGTGTATTTTTCATTGGGAGGGTGGCATCAGTGCCTCACAAACCGCTCCCAATATGGTTTTAGGCCCAGTGTATGTTTTATTTAAACTGTCCTGCAGTGCCAAATTCTGCTGATGGAGGTTCAGGAAATGCGTGCTGTAGGCAGAGGTCAACTATAATATGCTGGCATTCTTACTGTGTAGTGTTAAATTGTATATTGCCTTCTTTCATGTAAAGTATTTTTAGAGTGTCATTGAAGCTGCCTACATCATAAAAGCCTCGTCCAACAAATGCACCAAAGCACACCAAACCACTGTTACTTTTATCCTCAATCAATATTATTTGCAAAGACAGCCATTAAATTAAAGTAATAGTCCACAATTGTTGATGTATCCTGTCACTCTATTTTTTTTCCATTTGGAAAAAAGAAGACAGCAGCCAACGCACGTTTCGTCCTCCTGGACTTTCTCAAGGCTTCTTTTAAGAATTAACAGGGCAGTCCTGTTCGAAATATGTCTTGAATGGTTGATATTTAAAAATCCAAAACACATGGTATTTTGAAGCTCTGGGTGAGATTCTGGATGCGGTTACAGTTTCGCTCACTTATCAAGGTGAAAGTGTCTCCCTGACGGAGAGAGTCTTTACATGGACATTACGTGGTCCACAGAAATCTAATGATGAATTTTTGTCAAAGTAATGACGTGGGGTCTATTTAGACCGAAAGAGCCGCTTGCTATCGAATCAAGAGAGGCAGACAGAACAACTTCTCATGCTGTTCTAGACTGCTCTTTTGCAGCTCTAGTGGACTTATACCAAAGGTGGGTGGGTATTTCAGCACCATGGGAGCACCCTCATAAAGTAAAGAGTTTGAAAGAAATTGTCAAAACATGAAATACTCCAGGCTTCCTGGCATATATACGTCTGTTATACACCGACCTGACGGCGCCGGTCCGCATTGCAGGACACTGCTCCCGCTCCTTCCCTATCCTTGCAATTGAGCCCCTGGCGGCGTGGGTCAGGAGTGACCCGGTGCTCCGGGGGTTCGACTGGTCGAGATTTGATCGCATAGCGTTATACGCGGCCGACGTCCTCTTTTTTCTGACCGACCCCTGGTATTCGGAGCCGCGCATATTGGAAATTCTCAGGGTGTTTGGAGGCACTACAGGCTTACATGCAAATCCCGCCAAATCTATATTATTCCCGGTATGTGGACATCAGGGTCGTGATACATGCGCTTCACAACTCTCCCGAGCAACGGATGGTTTCAAATATCTCGGTATCTATGTCTCCCCGTGCCCCAAAGTCTCCTGGGTGCGTAATATCACCCCACTGTTAGCAAGCCTCAATAACGAAACGACAATATGGTCTTCTCTACGCCTCTCCCTGTACGGGTGCTCAGCCATTTTTAAGATGGTGTCATTGCCTCGGATCTTATACTGCCTTCAAAACTTCCCATACCCTATTCCGTGCTCATGGTTCGCACAAGTTGCTGCCATACAAAATAAATTCCTTTGGAATGGTGATGCAGTTAGAGTAGCACTCCGTACCTGTGCACAATCTACGTACTGTGGGGGGATTGCAGCTGCCGATATTTACTCCTATTATGTAGCGTCTCACATCCTCGTAGTGAATGAATGGTGGTATAACTCCCCCCACAGATCCGGCCTATTCCATAGAGCATGCAGCGATGGAGCGGGTCCCTCTCCTTCATTTATTGTACAGTTCTGCACGCTTAGAGCTTCTGCCGCCGCCGGGCAGAGTCGTGATACAGCTATGGTGGGCTAAAACCCGACAGATGGGCTGGAATGTGAAACTCAGCCAGCAAACTCCCCTGTGGCAGGGTACATATCTCTGCTCAGTGGCCGCCCTGAGGGGGTTCCGGGGGTGGGACCTTGTGGGGATCGCGACCCTCAGGGATGTGTTACGGGGCACCACATTGAAATCATTCCAACAACTACAGGCCGAATTTGACCTACATAAGTCACAATTCTACAAATTTCTTCAACTTCAACATGCACTCACCCCCCAGATTCGCACATTGGAGACCCTCCCCGAATTCCAACCCCTGGAGGGCCGCTTACTAATGGGTGATCTCGGTCTTCACAAGATCAGGCAAATATACCAGATGCTGATGACCCACACGTCCACTACCCTTGACAAGACATGCCTTGCGTGGCAGGCCGACATTCCAGATCTGACAGATGATGACTGAGCCAGCCCGAGGGGTGCGTCGGTCTCCACACCCTATCGGCTCATCCAGTTCAAATACCTACACCGGGCGTATTATACAAGAGACCGACTCTGGCGGATGGGTGTTATCCAGTTCCCTACATGTCTGAGGTGTGGCCATAAGGAGGGGTCATTTCTACACATGGTTTGGCGCTGCACGGCGTTGCAGCCCTTTTAGCGTAGGATTAGATCCTGCCTTAATGAGGTGCTGTCGTGGGAGCTCCCACTCGACCCACGACTTTTCCTGTTACATTCTACTGACGATATCGGGGGAATCGGTACAAACAGCACTTACTGTTTCTGGCCCTTACCATAGCCAAGATGGATATAGCGCAATTATGGAAGGCTACATCTCCCCCGACCCTAGGTAAATGGAAGCCTGAGTTAGATAAATGTATGGGGGCTGAGACTGCTGTTTTCGATGCCCGGGAATGCCCTACAAAACACCGCAAGATTTTAACCCGATGGGCGACATATTGGGGAATTGACCTTCCCCTTCCTCCTCTACCAGATACGGACCCCTAAATGGTGCCCATTGATCCTTGTTACTCATTACTCTCTACTTTACCTTGATAGAGTATTGCTGCCCTGTTTATGTGTGTACATTGAGACTGGTACGCCGTATGTATTAATGTGGGGAATCGAGAACTGTCTGCATATTGTTTATATTGTTTCACCTGCATGTTTGGTGGGTGTCGTAAAATGACAGAAATGTGGTTATTGGAGCTAATAACATCCTTTCTCTCTTACAGGTCTTTGTAGGGCAATTGCCCCTCCTATTGCAAAATGACCTAATAAGATTTGTTGTTAAAAAAAAAAACATGAAATACTGAGTCATAGATGTGCACATCTGTCAGCACATCCACTGATGGTATGTTTATATCATAAAAGCATTGTTTCCCAGTCGGTTTATACAGGATGAGATTGCCGGTCCTATTTATGTAGTGTACCAGCGCTCAAACGTTCCCGGGTTTGCCGAAGACAGGCAGCTGCTGCCTCTTTATGAGGTTTGGGCGAGGCAGAGGACATGGGGGCGTAGTGACATGTGGTAACCCTGATTGGTTTCTCTCTCCGGCGAGGGATTATTTTACACTTCGTGCTCTTCAGCAAAGCAGACAATATTGCATCACAGAACAGCGGCCAGTGCGGTGTTCCTTGCTAGGCACTGACTGACGTTTGCAGCTACGTGTGGGCAATAAAGGGGTGTTGCAGCGTGGTACCAGCCCACCGCGTTTATTATAACAGAGGAAGAGGCAAGGCAGGAGAGAGGAGGGGACATTCTGTGGGCACAGCATCCATTATGGCTAGCTGTGGAATAACGGCTCCCAATCATTGCAAGGTACAGTATGTTTCTGTCGAGGGTTTCTTTTTTCCTTGCACAATATATTATTCCATAGCATTGATAACACACGCCAAAGCCAAGGGGTAGCTCCCTTTCCCGCTGCAGGGATGGGAAGGCAGAGACGGCAATGCTGCGTGGTAGAGGCGTGGTCCTGGGTCTCAGCATGGGGCTGATAAGGCAGATATTGCCACCACAGAACCGATCTGGATAATCAGACGGACTACGTTATGCCTTTCGGCTTAGTGGCGTCTTCTTTCATTACTCTCTGTCTGTTGTCCTTGCATGTCTCTCTTAATTGTGGGTTGGGCAGGGATGCTGCAATCCAGGCTTCTGTCCAGCCCTTGTTCTTACTGTGAGCACTGACTGATATAGTTGCGTTTACTGCCCAGCGTTTGTGGGTCGGTGAGCAGCGTCAGCCACGCAGCACGATGGTCCCAATGATAATTTACTTTAGTGTTTTAGGCGTGTGCAGTTGCAGTGGAATCGTATACGATCCTGGGCGCAGACGACTCCTTACACTCACTTGATATCCTTTCACTCCTCGCAGGGTTGCAGAAATGGGTGTGCTGCCGGAGAGAACGGAAAAGATGGAGGCACCAATCACGTGAGCCAGGACTCCTTCAAGGTAATCTGACCGCGCGACGTCACGTCTGTTTACATCCACAGCCGCACGCCCTCTTCGCTGCAGCGATGGTGGGAGATTGGATAGAGCACGTGTTCCGTATTTGATGCTTGCGTTTCTTTCTCACAACAGCCTTTCAGCTTTGGCTTTGCATGTTCAGTTCAAAAATAAATCTTTCATGCATTCCCACATCGATTTTTATGCATTTGTGTTTTGTATGTTAATCAGCTCTAGTAATGCATTTTAGTGCAGAGGTGAAAGAGGTAGAAGATGTTCTTCTTTTCAACTTGTAATTGTATAATTATGCCTGTTCAAATGCTCTCTTATTTTTCTGGATTTTCCAGTGTATGTATTGTTGGCGTGTGTGTAATTAACACCGTTTGCGTCTCCTTTCAACGGTCTTTTTCTCACGACAGTACCTGTAGAAACTGTTATAGCATCAGTGTGCTGGACGGGCATTAATTATATGGTTGAAGCTGCTATTTTGCTCCCATGGCATTTGTATTACGGAGGAGGCCAGACACCTGTGTATGGCCCCCGTCTGTTATCTCCATTGTGCAAGAGCAAAGATCAACGCAGTCAGTCTTGTCCAGTGCTTTAAGTAGGATGACACAACTGGGGGTGGGGGTCTCTCAAAGGGGCGTGACCGATATAATTAAGGGCGAGACTTAAAACATATATGCTAAAAACCTGTGCTGCTTCTGTTATTGTCTCCACATATATAACACAACATTACACCTACAACAAGCGAGGACTATTGGCTTTGTCAAAGGTTGTTAGTTGCATAAGATAAATATACTACATGCATAAATAAAAACTGGCTTTGTTGTATATAATATTGAAAATGCTTTAGTTCTTGCACAAGAGGTTGTGGCGCAATGGCTAGAGCTGCCAACTTTGGAGCTGAGGAAGCAGGTTTGAATTTCACTTTCCTGTGTTTCTGGGCATATCACTTAATCGCCTGTGCCTACCAAAAAACATAAATGAATATGTCCTTGTTGGTTCTCATGTAAAACACTTCCAGTTTTGCAATATAGAACTGCAAAAAAACAAAAGTTATATCAAAAACAGTGAACTGTTGCAGAGTTAAGATTTTTTTCTCCATTCTGGGAATGAGCCCTAAAATGGTGAGCCTGATTGGGAGCCGTCTCGGCACCTGCTTTTAAGAATTGCGGTTGCTGAGCACTGGCAGGACCCAGCCCACGTAAAGCCCTGGTCTTTGTCAGAAGTTATTGTGAGGCTTGAGGCCAAAGCAATGAGGGGCCCTCAGGACGCTTCTTTCGTTTTTGGTAGGTGCCATAGAAATCTGTTCCTAAGGGTTAATAAATAGAAAATATGGCACCTGGCTCCATCTAGTAGCCTCATTATTAATAAACATGGAATGCTAGCTTACAGTTCTAACCCTATCAGTTAATTTATTCAAAGATCACAGTGTCCTGGAAAGACCGTGTCTGGGGAGTAATGTCTGCTCGGTCCAACTCCCCCCCCCCCCCCCCCCATGTAGTAGCCCCTGACCCTCTTGTGACTGGCCTGCAGTCCACTACTGACATTTAACTAACGGGCCCTAGGTACACATCATATACTACTGACTTTTAGGTACGTTAAATATGCCACTAAGTTAAATATTCCAATAAGGAGTATAACCAATTTTTACATGCTTTAGGGGTCAAAGCACATGTGCTGGAACTGTTTAGCATAGTGGGGGAAGAGATCTTAGAACACCACCTAGCTGAAAGGGATGTTCCTTTTTTAATGATGATTTCCCTCACCCACCAAAAGTGGCATGCTTCATCAGGAATCTCCTCGCACCGTGACAACTGGTCACGGTGTGGCCTACAACTCCCTCATTATGAGGGAGGAGCACCGTGGATGTCTTATAGAGAGAATGTAAGTCCCTATGGTGAGCTAACACATGATGAGGTTGATTGTTTACAATAGGGCCCACGGTACGTGCTAGAAAAGCGGATAGTGTTACCCCTGAGAACTTTTTCGCTACAGGTTAGGGAGGGGATAGGACTCACTCCTACCCACAGGTTAGTGTCAGGGATAAATATGGCACCACTGGGCACCAAATGCGGCACAACTCTTCAGATAACTACTGGAGCTCTCGAAGACAAAAGTAAGACTAGTCCTTGTGTTGAGACCTGTCAGAAGCACCCTAAGTGCTTGAATTGGTCCCACTTGTACCCAGTACTAACAGACTCCAAAGATCAATTGCCCGACCTCCTGTTAGTCTACAGGGACACAAAAGCTTCACGAGGTCTACTTTCCTGAAAGAGCCCAGCTGCCCAGTTTCCACTTGTCATGCCCTGGACCCTGCTGGTGGTTTATGGTGGAGTGAGTTCTGACCCCCTGACTAGATTCTGAAATTCTTGGCTGATGTCAAAGTGTACTCCTCCTGCCTAACCATAAAACATAGGACATTTAAAACCATCTAAAAAACGTTGTGCCTGGAGAAACGTTAAGGGACCAGGTCCAACCTGCCAGCTGATCCGCATATGGTGCATTGCTGGCGGGCCTGGTTTGTCATAGCTTCCTCTCCATTCTCCGCTCGACGTTGGAATCTGTTGATACCGAGGCCTCTTTGACTCAATCTTGCAGCTCCCCTGCTACCACCATCGACAACACCAGTGTCTATTCATTTGCACCATGCACCCTGGCACAAGAATGGGCTCTGAAGCCACACACTAGCTTGATATTAGTGTTTGACTGAATTCCTCCCCCGTGGGCACTCAAGAGCTCCCCTTAAGTGTCAGGGAGCCAGTAGTAGAGAAACCGGGAGAGGTCAGGGAATCCCTTGCCTGGGTTTCTGAGCTGTGTGTGGCATCATGCTACAAGTAAAGCGCGCACAGATTATTGAGAGCTGTACAAAACTATATAAATTGTATAAATGCGCTATAAAAATGCTTATCAGTTAGCATCTGAAATCATGCTGCAATACCAAATGTGCTGCAGACAATGCATGTTTTTGTAGCAGGGTGTATACCCCATTCTACTCCAGCCGCCCACAAATGGAGGCATGCATTGGCGCAGACCAAGTGGCTGAACGCCACAGCCATTATCTAGAGAAGGCAGATACTAACTGTGCATCATCCAAATAAAGTTATTGCAAGCCTATTATTTGGGGCCAATGATTCAATCTCAATGCACCCCAGGTACTTATTTCTTGCAGTGGATGGCCCCTTGTATTTTAATTGGCACACAATTATTCTTAGATCAAAGGTTCATTGACTCTCAACTACAGTTCATCAGAAGGCGAGAATCACTTTATCTCAACAAATTATTTTATTCTTCAAACTATATTCTGTATATATTTCATTCATAAATATTTTCCTGTCTCATTTTCGTTTTTAGATATTTACACATCTTTTGCTACATATAATACAAGGCACATCAAAAAAGACATTATCAAAGATTGTTATTGAATTAAAGAAGTGTAACGGATCCCATCCTCATCGCCCCAAAAAATGTATGAGATTGTATTGTTGGACCGAAATTCCTCTCACAACAGAGTTTTACTTAGAAATAGTGTTTCACAATGAAATTGTACGTTTTACCACATTACCAATTTAAATGTTTATTTTGTACCTTTTAATGTCTTATTTAACCAAAATACAGGAAATATGACTGGCCTAGTTGTAGCATTCAGAACAGACAGAGTGAGTCATCAGCCACGGGACACATCTCAAAGCCCAACATGCTTATAACCTGCATTACAAATACAATTAACAACACTCGTGCACATGCTCGTCCAGTGAAAGTAGGGAAACAAAGAAGAGACTAGTAATGTCCACGTCATTACAAGAAGTCTCTTGTTCAGTAATATAGCAAGTTTTGTGGAGCACTTTGTCCCTATAGTTCAGCTCTTGCACGGACAGTTGAGGAAAGGGACCATGTAAATAAGGATGAGAAGTGTATTTATGAGGCTAACATCAGTGGTTTTAGGAATGTTATTGTCAGGGCACCCTTCTCAAGCCTGTTTCATGTGGTACAGGAATGTGAAATTTCAGTGGTTAGATGTGTAGACGCTCTAGAAGCAGTGCTGGTAGATGTGCTTGGCTGTGCAAAGCAGTGAAGTGTATGAAGCGTGTGTGTGTATAAGTGAGGTGGAGAAAATGCTTTCTTTTTAGGGCTCGCGCCTGCGTTGCAGTGCATGGCACTGCTCGCGCAGCGAGAGCCCTTTTTTTATGGGGTTTTGAAAGCTGACCACACGCTCGTGCATGTGATCAGCTTTCGCCGTCAGGCATTGGCTTTCGCGTGTTTTGTTTTACAAAAAAAGGCACGCGATTGGGTAAAGGCGGGCGCATGTCCCGCCTTTGCTACGCCCATTCCTGACAGTGGCTAGCACGCACAGCAGCGCGTGTTCGCCTTGCTGTCGCTGCCGCGCTCCCTCCCCTCCCGCTCCTCTGTGGTGCGTGCGCACCACGAGTTGTTGACAATAGCGATCGCTTTCAGTGCCGCTTGTTTTCTTTACTTTAACATCTATTTCTTTACTTTTGCTATAATCGCGGCACCCGTGCTTTACTTTTAACATTAAAAGTAAAGCGCGGGTGCCGCGATTATACCAAAAGTAAAGAAATAGAAAAAAACATCTATTTCTTTACTTTTGGTGTTATCGCGGCACCCGCGCTTTACTTTTAACATTAAAAGTAAAGCGTCGGTGCCACAATGCTTGTTTAGTGAAGCGGCCACTTCCTAAAGTTCTCTCCCCTCCCCCCATCTTGATGCCCACACGCCCCACACACACATGTCGATCGCTGCCCCACACGTGCCTCTAGATGTCTGAATGAGAGCGAGTAATGGCGGATTGCCATCTCCCCACCGCTCTCAGCTCTCCATAGACTCGAAGGAAATGGACAATATTGATAGCCGTTGCTTCTACTTTCACAGAGCCGCTGTCAGCACAGAGACAGTATTGAGAGCAAACAGCATTGCCCCGAGCTGGGAGTGCACAGGAGCAGAAAAGGGAACGTGCATGACACCTCTATAATTTGCAATCCACCTAACATCACTGGAAGTGACATCACAGGGAGTGACATCACTTGACGTTTCTTCGATAACATTGAAGTGACTTTCCATGGGCATCTTTGAAATTAATAAAATAAAAAAGCCTAATTAATATAAATGCATATATCCAACAGCCCCATTAAGTACAAATGCCTTGCATTAATATAATTAGATGGTAAAGTTCTCCTCAGGACTTTTCATTAACGGGCCAATAGAGCCAGGACAAAAACAGTCACATGAAAGGCTGGCTCTTAAAAGGGATGTTGAGCTGGGGAAGGTTATATTAATTTAACAACCTGTTTTTTTTCCATAGCCTTAAATGTCACACCTGCCTTTCTAAACTCTTTAAATAACCTGCAACTCTATTACCCAATTTGTGGTGCTCTATTTACCAGCCTCGGAAGAATGGAAGGTTGAGCCTACCTTGCAGGATTCAAACACAAAGCCTCCAGAGCATCACATTTTGTCAGCAGGGAGACTTAATTTCACTCCTCCATGCTACAAGCTGCCTTCGGGCTCAAAGGCTTCGGTTCCTACTGCTGCCTTAAACCCGCTGTCAGCTCCGCTCATGCCTCTTCGCCTGTCACAGCGAAGCGCAAAATGGCGGATTTACGACTGTCATTATGACAACCTGTGGAGAGAGAATGGCTGAGCACAGAAAATTGACTACACGCAATCGCCCAGGCAATTAGCGATCGTTATGCGGACAGAACCACCTAGCTGTCTGTGCACATCTTCTACTCTGCGCCCCCCCCTCTATTCGCACTCTCGCTGTGACCAACTGAATACCCTTTGGCTCTGAAAACACTACCTGTACACCCGTTACAGTGTATGAGTTACACGTCGAGGATGTGCGTTGTGATTCAGGTACAATGCATAGCTACCAAGTTTTCAGATTGCTTATGTGCAAAGGCGAGACCTATTGGCTATGCCAATGTTTGTTTTGAATATTAATTGATAACATGCATGGTCAGTAGCGTAGTTTCATCATTTGAGTGTGGTGCATTAGATTTACACTGAAGAATGACGATCAATGTTTAGTGGCTATTTTCGTCTCTTGGTTGTGGGGAGATTGCTACTGCTCGGATTGCAGGGTTCAGTTCAAAGGCGAAGAAGTATAAACTTGATGTCAAGAATCTACCTGCTATTCAAACGCTAATCATGCCTTGTGTGTCGTATTTACTTACCATTGGGTGGTGAAAGTGATGGAGTAATGGAGGGAGATGATATTGTGGTGGTGGTTATGAGGCATCCAGAGTGTCTAATGTGGAGTGGAAGAAAGTGGAATGACAGGGTTGCAAAGGTGCACCTTTGACTCATGTAGGTTTAAACTTACTGAAGTAGTTAGAAAAAGAACTCTAGAGTATGCTTCTGCGAACACGCTTTTATGTCATCCGCCAAGATGAGAGGTTATTATTGTGGCGGGGCACGGATGCGCAGGGGGATAGACTGGTTGTGATTGCCTGCAATCTGTATGCGCTGATGGGTTGTGGGAATGATATCAGCTCCCATGGTTCTTATTACATGGCTTTTGCCTCTGTGGCAAAAAGTATCATTTGAAGTGGTGGACCCTCTAAGGGTGCTTGTTTTGTCTCTTGTTGAGTGTCCCAGGTTGACATTTGTGGGATATCAGCAGTGATTATATTCTTGTTGTTTTTCGGCAGCTTTATAAGGTAACACTCGTAACTGGTAATGGGGTGCAGGTATTGTTGTGGCATATGATGATAGTACTTTTGCAGGATTTGAACAAACAGATGATGGACAGTGGACCATATACGAATTGCAGCCCCCGTGCCGTCAATCATACATATAATATAAACCAGAAACAATTTTGTGTGCCGAAAGCCAAATGTGCCCACTGCCCTTGGGCACCTACCCACTAAAGGGGATACAAGACAAAGAACCACCGGATTGGCTCTGTACCACAATTTGTCAACAATAAAGTTTGTAACTCAATATGTAGATAATTATTCAAAGTAAAACTAATTTGATACGGAAAATCACTGCTAATGCAAAGTCGTCTTGTTATATTCTTCTTTTTTATTCCATTTTAACCAAAGGTCATCAGCCAACGTGTTTCGTCCTCTAGACATAGGACTTCTTCAGGGCGGAGCGAGAGACCAGCCACAGACCAATCTGATCTGTTGTTTTCCAATTGCAGTTAATGCTGTCTCATGCGAAAAGATATTACAACCAAGTGGCATCTGTTCACAGTATTTTATAGGTAATCCAAAAGAAAACGATATAGGGCTATGCAAATATCCAATATCCAAAAATATGCACAACGTGATGTTCAAGAGCAAAAGGCATGATAACCAAAACCAAACCATAATACCCATCTGATGGCTACTCGGGAGACCGTGTTCGGCTTCGATCCAAGTCACACTGGATATTATCCACTATTGCTATGAGCTCTTAATTGAACTCACCGACTTTATATTACTCTACCTCTTTTGGTTATCATGCCTTTTGCTCTCGAACATCACGTTGTACATATTTTGGGATATTTGCATAGCCCTATATAGTTTTCTTTTGGATTACCTATAAAATACTGTGAACAGATAACACTTGGTCGTAATATCTTTTCGCATGAGACAGCATTAATTGCAATTGGACAACAACAGATCAGATTGGTCTGTGGCTGGTCTCTCGCTCCGCCCTGAAGAAGTCCTATGTCTAGAGGACGAAACGCGTTGGCTGATGACCTTTGGTTAAAATGGAATAAAAAAGAAGAATATAACAAGACAACTTCGCATTAGCAGTGATTTTCCGTATCAAATTAGTTTTTCCTTGAATAATTATCTACATATTGAGTTACGGACTTTATTGTTGACAAATTGTGGTGCAGAGCCAATCTGGTGGTTTTTAGTCCTTTTGCAGGACTTTGCGAATCACAAATATGTCTTGCTAGATTGGCACCACTTTACTAGAAAAAAGACGAAACACAAAAAGATAAAATACTGATGGGTGACATGCGTGTATTAATATTAGCCACTTGCAAGTACTGTGGGTCGTATTCCTAGAGATCTGTTTAGCTCACGGTGCCAATATTGACACGGCATCTGTACCCAAGTCAAACTATGTCCTGTTCCAATAGCAAAGTCTAGCCCAAACTTACCGGCTGCGTCCCCTCCCAGCGGGAGCACAAGCAATATCTAACTTTGAAAGGTTTCCAATGATTTTCAGTTAAAGTTCCAATATTAAACAGTTAATTTCCAAAAGAATTACGGAATTGCATAACTCATATTAAAATATATCTTTTCATTCTATTGCTGCTTCTTTTCCTGGAGATAATACATTTTTTCATAGGTAGTCTTTTTATTATTTCATGAGGTGGGTTACGTGCTGGTGATTGCTTTTGCGCCGAGAGCAGTATTAGATTACCTGCACACAGCTTTTCTGAAGTATCAGCCCCTGCATCCACAGCCCTCTGCTGCATAATACGTTCATAGTTTGCAAAAGCTGACGGCTCAGGGAAATATGAGAGTTCCGACTGCAACGAGCAATGAAATCCATGCACCAGTGTTCCCCTTGGCAACGAACATGGCTGCAGTTTGGGCAGGTTCCGGATTTTGTATGATGATTATCTGCGGGTTTCATGATGCCTTCATCACAGACTGCATCTTGGAGGGTTATTGCCCGGGGCTCAGAAGGAGCGTTGAGCAGGATTGTCGGCAGTAATACAGCTTGTTTGAAGTTGCAGCTTTTTCAGGGTTGTAAGTTGTTTGGGAACCCATCAAGTGATACATATCTTATTTATCTAGCACTTGATAAACATTTTTACTTTCTAAGTTGACACCTATATTGAAGGTGAAATTGTAAGTGGTTTTCTTTTAATTGAAGTTCATATGTACATGTAAACACATACTAATAATGTAATGGATTTGTAGAGCGCTGCTTGTCACCCGTGAGGGTATCTAGGCGCCGCTTGTTACACCTCATATCTTTGCTAAACATTGTCAGAACACTTCTACAAACACAATTTTCAAGTATCCAGATGCATCTGCTGCTTATTATGTCTATAGTGAAAAAAACGGAGTGCTTATCTAATGCAAAACTTGCTAACCGGGCTATTACAGTCCCTGCATGTGAAGTGCTAATCAGTTGACACGACAATTAACGTCAGGCAGGAAGTAGGCTCACTTAGGATCAATGAGAGCCTTTAGACTTTTTCTTAGACAGTTTCTTTTAGTTTCAGTGACTTAATTTTGACTCCTAAATTATTTACTTGTAGAATTCCTGCCTTTTGCCATTAAACGGTTGTGATGTTCTGCTTTCCATTATCCATCGTGACTCTCATATTTCCATGATTAGCAAGTCCCATGATTGTAGTTTTAAGTCCAGTTTGTATTTTGTCAGTGCAAGCACAGAACAAAATGAGTCTTGCTAAAGTTGCTTGTCACCTGAAAATCTGAAGATCCTGTATCTTGGCAGTAAAACTTTAGTTCTGTTCACTTAAGAGTGTCGACTCTAAGTTGAAGGAGACTGCAATTTTAGTTTTTCTATGAGAGCTCATGGACTAGCAGGAAAAAAGGATCATGTTGTACCCTGCAATCTTGATGCAAATTGTAAACTCTGCTATATCTGCTTAGATGGGTGTCTATCTCGAACTGAGGCTTAAATCATCAATGTAATGCATTCAGAGGCACAGAAGGAAGTCTCATGGCTCTGCCCATAAGGATTTCGTGAGGGGACAATCCTGTCATCAGATCCAGGATGCTTTACAGACTCATCAACGCCAACGGAAGGGTGTCCGACCATTTCAAAGTCGTGGATGCACACAGTTTAGCAAAGTGGGATTCAGTGTGCCATTTATCTGCTCTACTATGACGGAAGCCCCAAGTCCGTAGCTACAGAGAAACCTCTGATCTTCTTGCAAACCTGTTCACACAGGTTTTATCACCTCATTCCTTAACTGCCTGCCACAATCTGATTCCAGAAAAACTGGGATCCCAAAATGAGGGATCAATTCTCTCAACAATAGTTTGGCCTCAGTAAGGCTGTCCTTTCTCCTACTCGGTTATGCCTCTGCCCATCAGTAAAAGAAGCAAACCACCACCAGGATCTATTGGAGCCTATTGCATATGGGCATCTCAACGAAATCAAAATGCTTTAGATTTAAAGGACCACCTGACCTCCCCATGTGGCTTGTGACTACTGTTCTCCTTCCTGCATTTAACTGCTGACATTTGGCACATCTGTAACGTAACTCTGCTGTAACAACAGCGAACCTAGGTTTTAAACCAGTAAGTAGCACAGAGACAAACCATCACATCTCGATCTATGTGATTGGCACTGTACAAATGTCACGTCGTAGGGGACAACATTGAATCGTGCATAACGGGTCTTTCATCTACTAAAACTCATACTTCATCCTCATGCATGCATCTTCCTTAAAAGCTCTTCACCTCTTCCTGAGTATCAGCAACCATCAACAACAATCTCATAGACTTTCGGATTAATTTGAATAATCTCCATTTAGTGTGCAAGACCCTAGTGAGCAATATCTGGCTATCTGGTACACACAGTGGTTGCCAGCGGGTACAAAATGAGTTCCTCTCTTGTGTGCTACACACTCCACCACTGCTACTGCAGCAGGCATCTGAAATGACTCGAGGAGGCTCGTGACATAATACCCATTCCTAATTGGACACCCAGAAGAGTTTATGAAATACCCCTGGGACCACAACTGCCCAAAATCATGGACCAAGCCAAATCCATTCTATCAGTGGAGATGGTGACTCTCAAATTTTCAGAGACATAATAGGCTCTATTACGTGTGATCTGCTCAGCCACGTGTGCGGTGGTTACATTATGCAAACAGGAGGCTTCAACTAAACCTTCTAAGGTGCAAACAGCACCTTAGGATCCTTTCAAAATCCCTCTTTCATCTCTTCAGAAAGAGACATTCTCACACAAGATATAATCAGTCTCTCCCTGAGGGATATCTTTGATGTCGGGCTTTGGTTTGGTACACAGTTCAGTCTCACCAAGGCAGTCGTGGTCAACCCCATCGTCATCATTTTCATCGGCAAGGGTAACAGTGTAGCAGGGTTTAGACAGGAGTATCTCTGCAGATTGATGTTCTTCACAGCGAGAATAACCTGCTGATATCTTGTGAGTTGACAGTTTGTCCTGTGTTGGGTTTGAGTGTGGTTAAGTAGAATCTCAACAGAGTGCAGGACCATGACTGTAAGAGGGTATCACATGATGTTTCCCTAACATTGCTGAATGCTGACACCAACTGCGACCACTGCCTTTATGAAATCAGGTAACACTGCAGCTACCGGGTCATGAGTGTCTGAAAAGTAAACAATGAGTCGTTTGGAATTACCATGAGTTTGTGCTAAAACTGATGGAACACCATTTTCTTTGAACATTATAAAAAATGAAAGGCTTCTCATAATCAGGCATTCCTAGACCCGAAGTGCAACAGATTTTCTGTCGCTTTGAGAAAGGCATTCCTGCATTAGCTCTTTCATGGTAGCGGATCAGACACATCTTTGTGTGTAAGCCTCTTTGGGGCTTTGCCACTAGGGAAAGGTTGGGAATCCACTTGCAATGGTAGCTCACCATTCCCAGAAACATCCTGACTTCTTTCTATGTCTTGGGAGGGTTCATTTGTAACACAGCAGATATTTTCTCTTGAGACACCTTCCCTGCTCCTTTCTCAGTGTGATATGCTAGATGCAGGACTTCTTTTTGACAGTACTGCAGTTTGGTTGGGGACACAACATGTCCAATTTCAGCCATGTGATTCAACAAGGCAATAGTATCTTGCCTGCACACTTCTTCCGTTGTCAATACTACCAATATATCATCAATATACTGGACCAGAACTGAGTTGCACAGCAACTGCAGGGACTTCAGATTCTTTTTCAGTATCTGATTGAAGATCGCGGGGCTTTTTGTACACTCCTTGAGGAACTCAGCACCGTGCAAGAACTTTATTTTGAAACTGGAATGCAAAGAGGAACTGACTGTCCTCATGCAACATCGTAAAAGAGAATAATACAGAACAACATGGAGCAACAATATCATGAATCTTTTACAGGTCCGGCATGACCTGCCATTTTTTAATTGATTTCTGTATGCCCCTGATTGGGGAGTTACAGGGACTCCTAAGATCTCCTTTCAAATGCCTTGCTCCAACGTGGACTGAATCATATGGTGAATCCAGCCACCGGCTCCTGTGTGAGGTTGTACTGGGGGGCTTGTGGAAACTATGCATTCGGTTCTATCATAATTTTCACAGTTTCAACATCTTTAATCAGACCTGTGTCTTTGCTGCTATAATCCTAGACGTCCTCCTTCACAGAGTTCTTTAAGTCAGGGGGCAGATTTTTTTCTCATCAAAGTGAGGAACAAAGTGAGGAACAGCTCGACGGCTGACTTTTGTGAGCTTAAATTAAAGTCTGCATCCTTGTCATGCATTTGGAGCTCGACACTGCCTGGTGTACGGTAAATCACACAATTTAACGGTCCCTATTAACAAATTAACTGGGCTAGACTCACATATCACAAACTGATGGTCTTCCTCAAAGGGGACCTGTCTTCATAGGGACCTTTACGGAAACGGGATTCATGAAATGATTTGTTTGTTTGAAATACCTACAATTTTCACTTGTTTCCCAGAGAGAGGTAGGTTTGGGATGTCCACTGTCCATACAGTAGAACGGGTAACACCGGCGTCGATCAGAAATAATATGGTGTGGCCATTCACCTCTCTGTCTACACATGGGTCACCCTGGCCTACCTAAAAGACTGTCCCAAGCATGCAACGTCCTTCCCTCCAAGGCACTGTCCTTGGAATTGATAAAACCCTGGACCTCTAAAACTGTTGAAGACCGGAAACTGTTGGAAACTGTCGGGAAAGGGTTCTGTTGAACTCTGGGGTTCTGGTTCACATAAAACCTCAGGCATTTAAATTATGCTGCATTAACTAGGATTGGGTCATGTTTTGATTTTGAAGCCTTGGCATTTGTATATTCGGAGCATACAAAATATTCAAATTAGGCACTTGACCATCAAATTGCATTCAATTTAGGGTTGATCTACATTCTCGCTTCCAATGGCCCCATTTGTTACAGTAATAACACAGTGCTGTTTTCTTTAATGTGAATGTATCCATTTGCGAGTTCGGCTCAACCAGCATTCTTCACCCTCTACCTTGTGGGACACCATTCCCACCCTGCATTATCTGACCATTACCTTGATATCCAACTCTCTGCGTTTCAGCACTAACACCAGAACTATAATCATGTTTCACTATTTAGGGACCATTCTGAAATCCTTTCTGGGCTAATATTGGCCAAGCCAACATTAATTTCTCTTTGATTTTCTTCTGCTTCCAAATTATCACTGTAATATAAGTATCACAGTATCTCCTTTAGAAGATTTGACTTCCAATAAATCACATTCTGCTGGAGGTGCGAGCTTATCTCAGGGCACTAACCAAAAACAAACTGAGACACAAAATGACTAAGGTTCCTTGTTCGGAGTTTTCGATGCCACTATGCTGATGAAAGACCTGAATCAGCCTGTCATTATAGTCATGCGCAGATTCTGTGGACTCTCGAGTAGTTCTTGAGATGTTCAACCAATCAATCTCTTTCTGTGGAACCTTAGTTTTCAAAAAGTTAGTCACCCAATTATACTTTTTCTTGACTACAGCAGACGGAGCATGTGTTTTGGCATCCGTCAGTGTCACTGCATTTGGCAACTGAACATATACTTTACACTCAGCCCACAAATCTAGAAACCACAATGCTAAAGAAAGAGTTCACATCTTCCCAAAAGCCTTTGAAGTTGTCACAGATCTAATAACCTGTATATACACTAAAGATTAGGGTTCCCTCTTTATTGTGGAAATTGATTTTTAAATGTGAAAAAATCACCACAACTTCAAGGCACATGTACATATGAACCCCATATACTTCTCTCGTTGAGTAAGCTTTCAAGATCACTCCTACTACTGTCCCCATCTGGCCCTTTTTTGTGTTCTTTTTTCTTCTTGTTCTTTGATTTCGGAGCCCACCTGTATAAACCTCTGTGTATTTCTCCACAATTGAATGTTACCAACAAATTCTTTTAATTGCAATTTTAGTTAAGGAGTTTGCTTGTTACGTCATAACCATCGTCAGTCATAAACATCTTGAAATTCTTTCTTGAAGTTGAACTTTTAGAAAGTTGAAACCCAATTTGTTGCTTTCCCTTAAAGAGCTTAGTGTATCTTAAAAGATCTGCAACTGTTCTCATCTTTCTTTGTTTCCATCACACCCCCCCCCAATGCTTTCTTTCCCCCTACTTTTCCTCTGGTAGCACGGGGTACATCCAACCCCCATGATCATGTCTTTCCTCCATGCTTGCTGTTCTGAATTCCACAATGCTTCCATACAACCCCGAACTGTCTTTTTGACTTTAGTCTGATATTTTCCCTTCTCCTTAGAATGTGCAGCACGCTTCATTCAATTAAAGTTTTATAAGAGCTGATCTGGATGAAGGCTTCATCTCATATAACACTCTCCTCAAATTCTCAATTATTTTCAGATTAAAAGTACAGTATGGGGTAAAGTACACGTACCATTCGTTTGCTATAATCCTATTTCATTGTTTAAGCCAAATATTTGTGTGTAACCCAACATTGGTAATCATGTAATGTGGGGGCGTTCCCTCAGAAGGTGCCTCCTCGCCCTCATGGACAGATATTCCCTCATCACTAAGCAAAGCTCTTAATTTCTTAATAATATCATTGTTTCACTTAATGCTGTGCAGCACAACCCAACAACCTTCAATTAAAATGACCCGCGTTCTTAGCAAATCCCAAAGCTACACACAACAGCACTAACTTCCAGTGTCAGCGCAGGACCATGGAACTGTGCACTTACAGCACAGCACTCTCTGCTTTAGTGGGCAATCGCAGCTCATTTTTGTCGTAAGCACAGGTGATATACAGAAAGCTACATCTCAATTCTCACCTCAACACAGAGCACTTTTAGACTCAAAAAGGACAATACACCACGCAACACACTAACTGATCAAAGCCCAGAAAAAACACAAAGCCTCAACTACACACAATATGCCTTATCTACTATACTCACACTCTTTGGACACTGCAACCACTTCAGGAATGCTGGAACACCTCTAATCCTCCAAACTGGGCCATGTACTGGGATGGGGCAGTTGGGGAAAATTCTAACTCTCAAAGCCTCATTAAGAACAATCCTCTGCTATCATCTTGATAGCGAGAAGAAAGGATAGTGTTTGTACCAGGAAAACTTGGTGCAGGTTCTAAACTTCACTATACCTACTTGGGTGGGTCTATATCTTGAACTGAGGGTTGAATCATCAATTTAATACATATTAATGACAATGAAGTATAATTTTGCCCCACAGTAACGACAGAGAAGAATAGGTTGGCAAACCATTAAGGTTTATCAACAAATTAGTAAAGTTACAAACTAACCATTTTAGTTATAAGTAAGCCTCCCAGTTTTCCCTTTTTTCTGATTTTTGCAGATAAATACAGGCAAAAAAGAATGTGGTTTTAGTCTGTATTTATTTTTAAAAGCAGAAAAATGCAGAAATTTGTTCTTCATGTGGGTGACTCTCCATGCTGCCCTTGTTATGTACAGGACAACAGCCGAGCAGGTAGACAGCATGGGAAGTTAAAAAACATGTTGTGATTTCCCTAAATACAGGCATAAATGATCATATATTTGTATTCTAACGCTGTTATTAACCTGTGGGTGTAGTATTCCACTCTATTTGGTAGTTTAATTTGATAAAACGCTACAGGCAGAAAAGTATGAGTGCATATTTATAAGTAAAATAAAGGTGGAAATATACCAATTCACGACTCCTATTTATTCTCAAAACACAAAATAAATATGGATAATACCAATAAGGTGGACATAAAATAAATATGGATAAATACAGATGGAAATGTTAAAAAAAAATACCATAAAACAGGGATCCCTAGCTATAAGTCAATAGTCATCTGATTACAGATTTGGCAAGCCAAACAACAAATGGAAAGTCAATTTATTTAAAAGTGGAATATGCAAATTATAAAGATTCAGTTCTACTGAAGGGAAATTCACTATTACTAAGCTAAATTAGTAGACAAAATTGGGGAATTTCATAAGCAGCAGGTGTCAGCAAATATAGTATCTCAAATAGAATCAAATGAAGGAGCCAGTCATGAAAATAAGAAATATGCTTGCTCAAGAAATTAACTCTATGAGCAGGAATTAAAGGAGCATTTGGTCTCAAGAGTGAGAAAAGGATGTCTGCCTAGGAAGGTGGACAGAAGTAAGTCTAATTTTCCAACACAAGAATACATAATTGAATTATGAAATTCAACAAGAAGATACTCTGCTATGGTTCCCACAGAGAAGGAACCAACCAAAACTGAACATTCGCGTAGTGGCCAGTGCCAGCCTACTTCTCATAAGTAATACAGTGCAGAAATTTCCTTCACCGCTATTCACCCATAACTTGGAACCATTTTTAGAAACCTGGATATTAATGTATATTTTTTGGTAGTTTTCTGGGCAGGTGGTTTTTAATGGGTTTGGTTTTCTCAGACAATGAATCCATCAACTGTTATCTGTTTTTAGTTTGTAGATACAAAATATGGTTTTCTTTTCCCACATACATCACCAGTGCTCCAACGGTGGGGAATAATGCACACTCACCTTCCCTACTATTGTTGGTTTGTTTATTTTGCAACAAGAGTTGTTTCCTCACAATAAGGCAGTGAACCTATATCAGCAGAGGTTGGAATGCAGTTTGGAGACCTCGTTTAATTTGGGGAGGGGTTAAATGATAGACCAGTGTCAACGAGCTTTGCCCACACTAGGGAGAGCTCAGTTCGTCATGCCACAATAAGAGGGAAGGGGGTTACATTGACAATGCCCCTCAGCAGGGATTCAGTGTTATCACCAATGCAGCAGCGCCAGTTATTTTTGTATATGAAAGTGACCCTGTGAAGGCAGTCAAGTAAGATCTGGAGTTTGGCAGGTTTATCAAGTTTGCGATGGAACAGTATTGTTCTCTGAAATGTGGTATTCTATCTGGTATTCGATCTGGTAGGTCTCTAAGAAGGCACTGCTGAGGACTACATACACATTGAAAAGCACTGGGGAGAAGAATGGATAGAGTAGCAGTACTTAGGTAGCAAATCAATATACAGTGACCCATCTCAAGATGGTTTCAACAGTGGCCTACATTTGGTTGACTAAAAGTCGTGAAATACCTGTCGCCTACGATAGTTAGCAGGTAGCTAGGTTTCTCTTACCAGTTAGTGAGTTCTGATCTTTCTCTCTTCCAGCGATGTGTAAAGTTTTTTGGCCAACCACATGCTGTTGAATTAGACATGAGGTTTTACAAGTCTAAATGCACATCATACACAGAAGAGGAATTCTGATTCTAAAAGGGGAAGACAAAACATGATATTTACGACAAGCCAGTCCAGTGGACATATTTTACACGGGAAGCAGCTTATGTATCGTTGACCTTGGGAGCCCTAGATAAAGGGCATTGCCCTATGGAAGCCACTAGAAAACGCAAACACCAACAATACATTGCGGGAGAGTGGGGAGGAAGTAAAGGAATAGTTTTGCGTTATAAATGCGCAAAAACACTGATATATCTGGCACAAAGATTCCGGTGGGAGTTATAATGGCCATAACTTTCTGGTTAAATCACTGACATTTCTTTAGCTTGAAAAAAGAATACTTCAGGACACAGAAAACCAGAGATTAAGAAATAAATAGACCAGCGCAAAAAGAGTGTGCAGGGACAGTAACATCAGCTGCGAGCGAGTGTCACCTTCAATGACTCAGCGACTTTACAATAATAGTGTTGGCCGTCTGAAAACATTGATCGTTTGTGCTGCTGGTAAATAGTCGCTCGTGCCAGGAACTGCCGAGCCTTCTCTATTTTTGACGAGTTCTGCCAGTTCTAGGTTTGGAACTTTTCCAGATGCATCCTGGGAAAAAAGATGATCTGAGCGCTGAGGGGGTGTGTGCTGGGTGGAGTCGCAAACACATGCATAATGCTTTTTGGCTTTGACTCTTTAAGACGCATTTTGCGCCGTATTTAATTGAAAACAGCACTAGCTCATTCTTTTTAAACTAGATAGAACTTTTACTTTTCAAGAAGTAATGCCCTGCTATCCAACAATTTGACCTATGATGAACATTAAGCTTAACAATACAAAATAAATGTGGCACTTGTAAATGGGTAAGTATTAAATGTATAATCTCATTATTTTGTTCGGTAAATTGTCAATTAACCACATATATGTATATTAATCAATCAATCACTCAATCAATCAGAATTTATAAAGCATGGCTAATCACCCGTTAGGGTAGCCAGGCAATTGCACGCCCCAACGGCTTATACGAACAGGCAGGTCCTGAGGGTCATTCGGAATTCTGAAAGTGAGGTGATGGTGCAGACGTGCGTGAGGAGGGTGTTCCAGGCCTTTGCTGCGATGTGGCAGAAGGAGGTTCCTTCACTTCTGCTTCAGTAGATGCAGGGAGTATGGGCAAGTGAAAGGGAGGCGGAGCGTTGGCTTCTCAACGGTTGGTGGAAGTTCAAGTGTTGGCTAATGTAGGTGGGTCCTTGTTTGTGTAGAGCCTTTTGTGCGTGGGCCATCAGCTTGAATTGGCATCTCTTCTGTACGGGGGGCCAGTGGAGTTGCCTCAGGTGCGGTGTGATGTGGGTTCAGTGGGGAAGGCCGAGGATGAGGATGGCTGCAGCTTTTTGTATAGGCTGAAATCTCTGTAGGAGGTGTGCTGCGATTCCAACGTAGAAAGTGTTGCCGTAGTCCAGTCGGCTGGTGATGACAGCTTGTGTTACGGTGCGTCTCGTGGATAGGGGTAGCTACTTGAAGATCTTACGTAGCAAGCACAGAGTGAGGAAGCAGGCAGAGGACTGTCAGTCAGAGGGTGGCAACGAGGTCCCATAATTCAGTGGAAAGCCTGCAAAGTGAGTGTGTTTTGAGGAGAGCGCAATGTTTTCTGTGCTTCACTGCAGTGGTATAAATACCCACATTTCACTGTTACACTCTAAATATGGCAACTATTTCACAGGCCCCTATAAAGTATTGAACAGATTTAACAGGTTACATGAAACATGGATTTCATCATTGTAGTTTAGATCACTCTGCATAGCTCTTTAGGTATCCTTTGTTAAATCACATTATGTTCATTAAAGTTGAATATTTTATTTCTAATCATTGACCAATGGTTGCAAACTCTTACAGAGGACAGCATCAACAATATCTCCCTTCTGCAGACAGAATATGTTTTTTAAGCTAAGCAAATTGTGATTTTGTTTCTTAAAAATACATATCTTTTATTCTACCAAACAAAATAGTCAGTATTTTGTTTACTGTTTTTAGTAAATACCGTCCTGTTTAAGTTCAAGTTTTCAAATTTTCAAGTTATATATTAAAAAATAAACATGTAATCCTAAAAATGAATAACGAGTAACTTTGGTTATAATACTTAAAAATAGGTTTAAAAAAAACATTGGAACTCACTGAAAAAACAAAGTTAAATTGGAGTTATGGATGGAAATTAAAACTGAAAAATCGCTGAAATCTGCAAGTTATGGTTAGGACCACAGTCCACAATGGTAAACAACCCTAACCACGTAACCGTCACCCAGCATGTTGTTACAATGCGGTCGTTAGAACGACCTCGTTGTAACAGCGCATACCATTACCCCGCAATTCGTAACTACGACTTGCGGAGGGGGGAGAAAGTGTTGGATTTAAAATCCAACACCTTCCCTACTGTCCGCATAGACTGGAGTTGGAATAGTAAATTATTCTATTCCAACATCCAGCGCCCCCTCCGCAAGTCGTTGTTATGACTTGCGGGGTAATGGTATGCGTTGTTACAACACGGTCGTTGTAACGACCGCGTTGTAACAACATGCGGGGTGATTGGCAGTGGAAATAAGAGGCATATTCGTTCGCACTTGATACAACAGCAGTCGGGAACGATGCTTCTCGCTAGCCCAACCCCCCCCCCTAAACCCCATTTCTTGCTACCAGGGCCGAAATTCACTTCTAGTAACCATATAACCATTAATTTATGACTCCAAAGGCAGCAACCAACATTCCTTACCATATAGGGTAAGACGTAAACATTTATGACTTGACATATTTTTGTATATAAGAAGGACATCTACCAAATGTAAATTGAGACAGTCCTAAGACCTAGTACCTGTAACTGTTCTCCTAGACAAATTGTTTAATTAAACAAGCTGTTCCTGTTTTGCCAAAGGCCTCTTTTCTTCTGTTTTTTCTAAGGATTTCAAACTCAAGCGGCATCACTTTTAGAGCTCCCACTTTACGGATCTGAACGAAACCTGGGATTCCGAGGCTAAAGTGGATGTACGTTATATATATATATATATATATATATATATATATATATATATATATATATATATATATATATATATATATATATATATATATATATAGTATATTTGTGTGTGTGTGTGTGTGTGTATGTGTGTGTGCAATCAAGAGAACATCATGGCGCCATGGCCGATGGCATTAGTTATGGCATATGTTGTGTGCTTTCCTAACAATAACTTGCAAATTCATTTCAATGGTTTGACGATTTCGAGCCGGAACCATTACTCCCTTTAAACTATGTTTTTTTTCTGTGAATTTATGTATTTATAAAAAGTTTTGGCGAAGATGCTCATTTGAGGTAGTCCCTGAGTCACAAAGTATTGCGACACTGTAATTCAGGATGTCTGCTTGTCCCTTGAATTCTGGCTTAACTGACTCATTCAAGTGGCTTTAGTTCTTTCCAAATGTTTTCTCCTCAGCTGTCACCATGGTACCAGTCCATATGTCTTCCTGTCCTGGAGTTTCCTTTCACAGCCTGGATTGCACGTTACAGTCTGATTCGTGAACTTGTAGTTCCCAGGTTCCTATTAATATAGGTTACATGGTCTAGGATCACAGGAACATTTTCTGTTCCACGTGGAAAATATTGCAGTGTTGCTGGCCGTTTCACACCACATAGTTAAAATGAAAGTGTAATGGTCTGTCTTTACGAAATCCGTATTCTGGTTAGTGTGACAGGAATTGGTGTGGATTTTAGAAGAGGGACTGAGGTGAATGACCTTTGTGCATGCTTCTGTTTGCTCCCTTAGAATGTCTGGTGAGGGTTTACCGTTTCCTACCAGTTGGTGGATGGCTTTAGATTCTGTAACAGAAGGGCGTGGCTTCCAGTTAGTTGTTGGATGAAAATATGACTGGCCAACTGCACAAGCCATGGGGCCCAATGGACTGTCACACATGCCAAGCACAGTGAGCTTGTGTATCTCCTAGGGGACGCAAAACTGGCAGATGCCTTTCACAGCCCATTGAAGGTGTTTTGATCATCTGCAGTCGCTGGGAGCATAGCCTATCTGTGATACAGTTCACGTTGTTCAATTGAAAGCACCCTACATCAGGCGCTGTACGTCTTGGCCCAACACCGAAATCCTGATGTAGTGTACTAGCAACACTATGGGAGGAGACTTCCAAGAAACATGACAAGTTCCGAATCTTTCCCAGGTAGGGAACTGGCGTATCTAAGGATGCCTCCATAGTGGGATGAATCCTCTCCTGATCCCACTACTAAGGAGAGTAGGTGAATGCCCAAGCTGTAGAGAGACAGTGGCCCCTGCCTCAGTGAACTCTGCATCAAAGTACGCAGCAGGCCCAGGAGACTGAGCCAGCGCTTTGTTCCCATGTCTCTCTCCCAGAATCTGCAGCCCTACAAACTGGAGCAGAGCCTTAAAGCAGCAACCATTGCTGGCATCATCGAAGATGCAGGCCTTTCCCAAGTAAACTTCGACAGGTGCATAGAATTAGAGCTGTTGGGACCAGGACTCACCTCACAGAGGAGACAGAGGAAGGGTTCAACACCACTTCAGACACCTTGCCAACACCTTGACAGCTGTTCCTTTCAATATAAAGAGGTGACTGCTTTTATTTCTAAATTTGGAGGACAATTGTCTATCAGGGTGGTGGATGTATTACCCTCCGACACCCTGATGGACTGTACTTAGTCCGTCAAACTTTCAAATCATGAAACATGTACATGGAGCCTAAGCTAACACTAGAAATGAAAATGCCTGCGGAGAATAAACGAATGCCTACCAGAGCGTACCTCCCAAAGAATGGAGAATAGCCATTGAAAATAAAAACAGCCCTATTGCATAATCCCAGACACTGACACAGCCCTCTGACCTCTAAATCCGTGACCACCTCGTGTCCCTGAAACATTGACTGCTAAAACAAGCATTTGCAATGCAATAGGTCTCGCATTTACGAAAGTTTGAACTATTGGCAATGTAAATGACAATGCCTTTCATTAATGTGTTGTTTTTAAAACAGATAACTAAAAGGCATTGTTATTTACAATGCCAATAGCTTAAACTCTTGCAAATGCAATACCTATCGCTATTTGAAAAATAGTGCTCAGAGGCTGTAATTAAACAACACTTGTAACAGGGGGTGTCACCATGGGAGGTTACAAAATGAGACATGAACCAAGTGGCTGCACCTGTGACCTGAGGATGGCCTAATCCATTAGTAAGTGTATGCTCTTTGTGAAAACCCCCCTGAAAGTTCTTTCCCACCAGAAGTCAGAACATAGAGTGGAAAGCGGGTGCGTACACGCACTGACGTAGATTGTTCAAGTCCATCCTGCTGCACACTATTTTCCTTTTTTCCATGTGCACCAGTAACTACTGTGTCCATGAAGCTGCTGGGACCAATGCCACCACACACTCTAGCGTCCCTGTAGCCTGAGAGTTCCCCTCACTAGTTCCAAGTTCTCCTGTCTTCCTGCATGGAGAACCGGAACAGTCCTTCCCTGGTTCACCCTGGCACCCTCCATTGTGGACTGCAGTAGATTTACAAAGCAGCTTTATGCCTCATAATGACGACCTTCAAACAAGAACACATCTCTCCTGTTCTCATAGGTATGCATGTTCTTCCAGTAGCTATGGAAGTACATTTTAAACCCTCAGTCTAGCCTGAAACGACTTTCCCCTCCTGTGCTCCACACTGTAGCTCTGCACGAGTTGCCAATAGAGAGTTTGATGTTAACATAGACTCCTGCAGGACAGACTCTGGGTCCTCCCGCTGGTGGGAGAAGAAGCATGGCTTTGTACTCCATGCTGAATTGTGTAGGTCTCTACCTTTACTGATCCAGGCCATCAATGCATTAATGATCAGTAAAAATGTCAAAATCAGGCTTTTCAATCAATCATTGTGACACACGGTGTGCCATTTGAATCTATTTGTTTTTTGGGGCATAAACCTACTTGGGGGAATATTCGTGCTCTGGAACACAATCTTCCTTCCTTCATTGATAGCCACATATGGAAATAATGTCTCAATTTCGTAATGCATTTATTGACCTTTTAAAGTTTACATGATGTACATATTGTCACTGAGGGTGTCCTATGCAATGCCATGCAAAAGGAAATACATAAAGGGATGTTGTGTTTTGACATGTATGCTCTGGCCGCTGATGTCCTGCGCATGTCATTTGTGTTGCCATTAATAACCGGTGTATTGCTAGGTAAGGTTTCCAAGCTCATGTATTGGGTTTCATTTCTCCTTGTGGTTGACCGTAACTTGATCCTTCAAAGCGGGAAGAAGGTCCAGGTTTATTTTTAAATATAGGATTGTCCTTACCATCTCGGGCGATTGTCTACAATTTCAAGGGAAAGCAGCTATTGGGCACTTTCTTTCTTGTTGTTATTTCATGTTGTATTCACCTTACAACGCAATACTGGTTTTACTGTTGTGTTTGCTACTCAATGCAGAAATTACTGAGGCAATGCATGCAGTAATGCAGGACTTGACACCGTGCAACACACTGAAATATGTAAAAGGGGATTTTTTAAGTTAAGGAGTTGACCATGTTGTGTGCTTGGAGCCAATCAGTTTAAATGGGTCGGGCACTTTATATGTCTTTGCTTCTCTCTTCCCCTGCTTCTGCCAACAAGATAAAATGTACCCATTGAAGTTCTGAAGCAGGTTGTCTTAGTATTGCTGGTGATGCTAAAAATGTTTTCCCAAAAGTACAAATGCTTCTTAGGCGATACTTTGTCACAGTATTTTGCTCTATAACATGCCATGTAATTTCTATTTAGATATGAAATAAAAAAAATCTTAATGTGCCAGATTACGACTCTGCTAATGTTAAGGGGAAAGTGTTTTATTTGCCCAATGGATGTTTTTGCAATCAATTTAGCTATATGTTTTGTGGTAGAACCTTGAGATTTTCCAGAGACATTATAGTTTTAATTTCAAAAATATATTTTCAAGGTTAGCTTCATAAATATATAATCTTTTCTCTGCATTTGATGAGTGGTTCATTAAACTGCTTCTTTGTGACTTATTGATTGTAACACATCCAGCATTGCTTATAATTTGAGTCATGCATGGGCGAATCTCATCTCGGAAGGGACCATGTACTAAAGCACAAACACGAGTAAGTAAATAATAGGATAAATAGAACCCTAACAATTCCATCAAAAACTTCAATCAAAAGTAATTTTTACATTTTGGGGGAGCCAAAAAGTGATTTCCCACACCTCGATTGCGCCCTGTTCACCCTTGTTGGTGAGGTGGCAAAATAAATCTAAGGTGTACAAATCTATTTTTTGCAAAACCTCATACAGATTCATGAAAGAGTCAACCATCAAAAACACTTTTCATATGGACTCATATCTAAAGTTACAATTGTTGACTCTGACATTTCAATTTTGAAAAAAATCTCCACGACTGGGTCCAGTAGACTTGATGGTTGCTTATTTCCATGTCCCCGTTCTGCATTCCCTCAGGCACTTCCTACGGTTCAAGATGGGTCAAAAACACTTTCAATTTACCATGCTCCCCTTTGGCCTCACAAGCGCCCCTCGAGCGTTCACAAAATAGATGGTGGTGGATGCAGCGCATCTTCATAGATCAGGAATTCCAGTCTTACCCTTTCCCTTGATAATTTGCTGCTGAAGGAAGGCTTGCCTTAGTTGGTCCTAGAACATTTCCAGACAACATCGAACCTCCTTACATTTTTGGGGTTCCTGATCAGTGTGGAAAAGTCACACATTAGTCCATCACAAGGCTCGCTTTTGAGTCTTTCCTCCAGACCAGTGAGTCTATGGCATTGGCGCTTTGATCTCAATGTTTCAACTTCCGGCCTGGATCTCGGTACAGATGACTCATAGGGTCTTGGTCCACTGGCCTCCTGCATCCTGCTTGATGACCATGACATGGCATGTTTGGGCTCTGCAGTGGAGTCTGAAGTCTCAGTAGGTTCAGCACCACTGGAACTTTTCAGATTTCCCTGGAGTGTCGCCGGAAACTGCAAATGATCTGCAGTGGTGGTTGCTGGGCCTCATTTTGACCAGTGGCCGACCTCTCTCCCTGCTCCACCCAGCACTGACTAATCACAAATGCATCACTGCGGGGTTTGGGAGGTCACTTGAGAGGAATGGACATCAGAGGACTCTGGTCTCCTGCAGAGGCTCGCTTTCTGCTGAAGTTGCGAGCCGTTCACTTGCCATTGAAAGGCCTTCCTGGCTGGTCCAAGTACTCACAAAAACACCCCTGCCATGTGATATTGCAACAAGCAGGACAGAGTGAGGTCCTTGCCAGTTTGTGGAGAGACTTTGCACCTCTGAACCTAGCTAAACCATCAGGGCATCTTTCTGATCGTACACCACCTTGCAGTATCTTTCAATGCTAGAGTGGACAAATTCAGCCAGTGACATCTATCATATAATGAATGGCAATTCCATTCAGAGGGGGTGCAGGACTCTGTCTTTGCAGCTGCCAGAAACACACAATGTCAGAGTTTTTGCGCGTTGGAGTTTCCGATGCGGCTGTCTCTCAGAGACTCATTCAGCCTAGAGTAGAGCACAGGACTTATATATGCATTTCTGCCACTGCCTCTCCTGCCCCAAGTTCTGAAGAAGATCAAGAGTGTCAGGCCTCACTCTTCCTTGCGGCTCTGGATTGAGCCAGGAGAGTGTGGTACTCAGAACCTTTAGACGTGAGCATCTGTCCTCTGATTCAGATGGCACTTTGGGAGGGTCTTCTGTCGCAAACGCAGAGCAGGGCGTCACTCCCAGACCTGTGCAATCTACACCTCCATGCGTGGAGATGATGGAGGAGCAGCAGCAGTTAACTACTTTGGCTCCCCCTCTCAAAGTATTAGATGTCATCTTGTTGGCCAGGCGACTTCCACAAAATCCATTTACTTAGGATTCTGGGACAAGTTTGTGGCTTTCTGTATCATACTATTTGTTTTGTCTTTGGCCAAGCAAGGTCTTGCAGTGGGAACTTTTACAGGTTATTTGTCAGCCCTTTCAGCTCTTTCTTCGTTTGCCGAACCAACCATCTTTATTTAAATCCCTAATTGTGATGCACTTTGTTAAGAGTTTGGTCCACATGTTTCCCCAAAACCTTTTGTGTGCCTCAGTTCGACTTCAAATTGGTCATCACTTTCGAGATCTGCACACCCTTTGAGCCACTACACAGTTGCCAAATATGTCTGTTGACACTGAAGATGGTCTTCCACATTCAAACACATCAGCGTGTCGCATGAGTCAGCTTCAAACTCTTTCAGTTCAGTCACCTTACACCCCTTTATTTCCGTATAAATTGGTGCCAAACCTTTCTTTTGAATGTTATAACATCTTTTCACATCAACCAATCCATCACTCTTCTGGCGTTCTTTGTACCACCTCATCTCTTAAAAGAGGAAGAGAGTCTCCATTGTCTGGATCCCAAAACAGCGCTCAACTTTTACAACAATCGTTCCAGAGTCCACCAAGTGGACAATCAGTTCTGTTTGGGGTTGCCTTGTGCAAAGGAAGTCCAAGCAATCCAGATGTATAGTCCTCTGTATTAAGATCTGCTGTGCAATTGTGAAGAAGCAGCCTCCAAAGGGGTTGAAGACCCATTTCACCAGGCCCAAGGCTGCTACCATTTTGTAAGCATGCCACATGCCTGTCCTGGATATTTGTCAGGCTGCAACATGGGCATATAAGCACATGTTCACCAAGGGCATCCAAGTCCAACGGGAAGGGAATTTTGGTCATTCGGTCCTTCAGAATTTTTTTTGTCTGAGCAATTCCACAGGGCAACCACTGTGGGAAGTACTGAATTGGTATCTATTCACAAGGTGAGAAATCTGTGGTTAGAAGAATCCATCAGAATAACAAATTACTTGCCTTCGGTAATGCTCTTTCTGGTCAATACTCTATTTAACTGCAGAATACTCTCTGCCCTCCCATGCCCCTTTCTGTGGAATGGTCTCTTTTCCACCTAAAAATGTCCCAATATCAGTGATCTGCTCACTAGTGAAATTAATTAGCATTGTGCTCCCTGTACCAGAGTGTGGACAATGCTTAGTAAGAAACTGATGTCAGCACGCATGGGTGCCACCTGTTTATGACCACAGCCGTCAATTCTAGGTTGGGGCGGAGTCGATGCGGCGCCGCTCAACTCCATCTACCAGAGCACAGCGACTATGCTGATCTAAATTATTTGTTTTGTGCTGTAGTAAAATTCAACATCAAAGGCAATCTAAAAACTGCTTTTTACCATTACATTACAATATCAGGCAAGAATACTTCATTGGCCTTTGTCAGCAGACATCCAATAGATAGCAAGCCTATCGGGGACACACAGGTGGGAGAACGTCATTAAGAAGATGATAGACCTCTAAGGAAGCACTAAAAGCATTGAGAGGCAGGGAAGACAAAAAGTGGAGAGCTTTGCAGTAAACACTAGTGTTATTTTACAGGGATCTTAAATTCATATTGCCTATCTGCATAAATTGGTTGTGTTTTAAAAAGTTTATCTTTTAAAGAAAAAAATAGAACGGTGGTCTGCATAATTCCTCTATGGAATTTCTCAGCCAATAACATAAGAACGGACTAGTATGTGCAATAATATCATATGAAATTCTGAAGAGTCATAAATGTATACTTACTTTCAATATTTAGATTGACATTTTAAGTATATCACTAGCAGTGTTGTAAATGGGTGGTGAAGTGTGTTTGGTCTATATCCATATTAGTTCTATGCATCATCATGCCTTTTCTTGTTTATTTCAGGCTGCTGATCTGGTGATTAATTTGGCTACCTGTTCAAGGGAGAAACCAGATCCAAACAAGTTGGTGTTTGGAACAGTTTTTACCGATCACATGTTGGCCATAGAATGGTCTTCGGCACGTGGATGGGAGAAGCCAGAAATCAAACCACTCCAAAACCTCTCACTGCATCCTGCATCTTCCGCTCTTCATTATGCCATAGAGGTAAAATCAGAAGAGATGCACAAGAGAGAACCTTGCCACTGTGGTGGCTGGTGTCAGGGCAGAGTGGGGGTGCGGGGCAGATTACAGACCATATGAAAAAATAAATAACTTACCCTTAGCCAGCCATATCGCACTTTTTTGCTCCTCTGCAGACAGGCTCCCAGAATCCCCTGCGACCAATCCTGACGATGCTCTCAGCAGCATGAGAGCATCGTTAGAATGGGCGTAGTGCCCTAGTTTTGGGCTCGCAGGGAGACTGGAAGTCTGTGCCTGCTGTAGCCAACCTGGCAACGCAGCTCGGGTTGGAGACACCTTCAGTGTGTATGCCGGTTTGGCCGTCCTGAGACGACCGGCCAAACCAACATGCGCACTGAAGGCAATGCATATCACTCCTCCTCAGTGCCTGTCATCCCCACTGGCCCGCCCCCAAGACTCGGCAAACTTAGAAGAACAATAAAACAACAATAAAAAGGGTTTAAAACCCGTTTTGTTATCATTTTATTCTTTAAGTGTTTGAGAGTGCTGGCTGGGGTGGGTGACTCTCCTCCGCCATGGCGGAGAAGCCGACGCTGCCTTGCCATCTTCCATCACTGGTTTGCGTTGCAGTGTTTTGTTTACCATTTGTCCATATTTGTTGCAATGACCAAGTGCAGTTTCTTATGCATAGAACAGCTGTTATCTTTTGGATTGCAGTCATTTCAAATAGACTTTTTGTTTTCACAACAATGTACCATAAATTGAACAAAGAAACATAACCCCTATTGTCTTACATTTCTGCACGTTAGAAGGACAATATTGCTATAAAATCGGCATACCGTTTTATATTGATCCAAAGCGTAGCTTTTTTGTAGTCCAATCCAAGACATATTTGCTAAATTGTTGAGAAAATGAATATAGCAATTTATCCACACACTGAACTCCTATTAAGGAAAACAGACTTCATATCTGTATATATCCTGATTTACCATTTGGTAATATTCATTGAGTCTGGACAGTGCAAAAAACATAGCGTGTTATATTTTTTTGCTGCATAGATGCTACAAGATTGTCAGAAGGTTCAGTACATTAGGCAGCGCAGTTGTAAGAGCAAACAGCTCCTTTTTTTGGCAGCATAATGCTGAGTTAGAAGGCTCAGAGATATATATGCACCTTTTTTCTGTGATTTATTGGCATGATTACTTTCACATATTATGAATCAACATTTTTCATAACCCAGATTTTTTATTTTTTTCCTTAGAGATCTGGGAGTATATTTTCGTTCACCTTTTCCGAAATACACTGTATAGGAATTGATACCACTGTTTAGTCTTGAGAGATTTCTACTTGGATTCCGTTAGAGGTCTTTCTAGGTATCATTTTTAAGTAACATTTTTCTTAATATCCATATTAATTTTACTACTTCCATAAGCAATTCCTGTCTAACTCACAGTCCCTTCTTCTATAATTGTTCTAAGCCTATGAATCTCGCCTGTATTCTTTTCCTGAAGAAGGAAAGGTTACGTTAGTGAGGGTTTCCGCAACAGATTCATAAGCAGCCTTTCATTAATCTAGTACATGGGAGGCAAGCGATATACATGTGAGGGGGACAGCCGCGTCTCGTGCAGGTAAGAGCGGTGGGACTGGGTTGGGGGTGGGGGGGGGGGGGGAATTCGACCGACGACCACAAGGGTAAAATTAAATAATTAATGAATGTTCCCTCGGCGTTGTCTTTCGAAACACCCCCACCCACCCGACCCCACAGTGCTTACCTGCCTGAGGGGGAGCACGTAAATTGCAGCCTTCAGTGCAATGTGGGTTTGTGAAAAGTCTACTGACCTTCAGAAAGGTCAGTAAACATAGAGGCCTTTACTCAACGAGCTGTTTCACGTATATTGTTTTAAAAAACTTATGTCTTTCTTCAAAAAGGGAAGGAGAGTTCAAAATATTTTTACCTTTTACACGTGCTAAGGCTTTTCCATCTCCACTCATAACCTCATAACTCTAGACCATATCAGGGTTGTCAAGACCTTCCTCACCTAGTGCCATGTATCTACATAAAATGGATTTTTTAAGCCAGGAAAAGTGGGCGTGTGTTGGAGAACTGTTGTTACAGGAAGGCAAATGTTCTTGATCATTACTTCAGCTGATATTTACAATTTCAGTACACAGACATTGGAAAGTGCTGAATGAAGTTCTGATGTTTATATTCTTAAAATGAGTTCAGACTTCTTGCTATAAGAAATGTATGTTGTTTATTGTATCAATCATTACTGCATGCAAAACTGTGCACATCTATTGATGGTTTTAGCACTTAATGCCAGCCTGCTCCTTTGAAGGAGGGTTAAACTGATTTGCACAAAGTTTCTACCTTCTGTAATGCCACACATGAATGAAAAATAGTGACCCTAGGTTTCTCCAATGATAACGAAGCAGTAGCTGAAGAAAGTATATTCATGGTATGTTGTTGCACCAAAGTGGTCCTGGGTTGGGTGATTTCTGAAAGAGGTCCACCATTTTGAATGAGTTCCTCCTTTCAGGCTTATGACCGTCCGTATGGACCTCAGAGTGTAACAAGGGTGTATTTTGTCAAGCATGCTTTTGCATAACTGAGAGAGAGTTGGGCAGGTGTGTTTTTAGGGCGTGGTGTATCATCCTCCAGTTGATGAGTGCTCTCTTTCAGAGATGTTAAGGTTGTGAGGAGGCGCCAAAAAACCATTAACAAATGGCTATTTCCACTAACTAAACCCATCTCATACAGATCAGCTACCTAGTGCCTACGTATGATGAACCCTGTTGGTTGCTACAAATCTGCACATAAAGAACCATGATTACTAGAACATTTTTCATCTATTTTTTTAAATATGTTTATTAGTTTTTAACACACCTAAGTGTACAGATAAATGAGCAATACTGTAATAAGTAGAACATACCATTCCCATATATAGTCAGTGCTCATACGTGTATACATTCATATCACTCACATTTGATTTTCCACATCTTAATAGTGTACACCATTGCTATAGGCATACTGCTCCTCACAGTACATTACATCAGGTCATCCTTGTACAGTATATATATATTTTCTGATAAATCACAGAACATATCATAAACTACAACTAAACAGTTGAACCATTCGGGTCTAAGAGGCTGTCTAGTCTCTTAATTTCCAATTAGGAAGCCAGGCCGAAAACCTCTGCCATACAAACAGTAACGTAGTGACATATGCCGTTCCAGGGCCCACTCCAGGGTCTTCTGGCCCGCCAACAATTGGTGAATCATTTTCTCCATCTTGTTTCAGATGGCGGTCAGGCTGCCTGCATTGGGAGGGAGGGGGACAAGCCAAACCGAGACCCATTTTGTGTGTGAAAAAGGCCGCTTTATTGAAACAGGTGCATATTACAAAATAACCAACTGGCAACTGCCTTACAAAACTAAAGCCTCGCTATATATCAAATAGCTGACCCCTGATCCCCCCCCTGCCCCTACGATCCCCTCAAAAGTTCCCCCACCCTGGCATTAACATAACAACAACAACATTACACAGTATTGCAGTTAAAACTTTTTCCCCCAATGACACCCTGTTCCCTACCTGCCCTCCTGCAACTGTAACTAACAAGCGTCTATCCTGAAACTTAGACTACCTGCCTACCCTATTCCTGCCCCTGCTCACAAACTTCCAATACTTAACGAAAAACCTGTGCCAACCCTGGCCAACTTTTCAAAACCCCGCCACCCAGGAAAAAGGGGGCGACGGCCACTACTGCCTAGCCCCCGTTTTTCTGCCCCCCCTGTCCTATAGGCCTCTTACTCTTTAGGGTGGCTCTGAACATTTAACGTTCTGGCTAACGCCTCCCTAATATTCCAACAAATAAAGGTCCTTAACAAGTGGGCCCTGTCTCCTCCCAAAAATTCCACTGCATCAAAACGAATGTCACTGTGTAAAATTCTACCAAAACTCAATTCCCTGCAAAAACGAGACATCTCTGTATTAAGCTTCTTCCTGGCTCTGTCCACTGCTCCCGGCGGGGCACAACGTAGTCCATATCACAAAACATCCTGACCACTGTTGTTTAATAAGTGCTAAGTCCCTCTTCATGTGTGTCCTCAGGACTATGCCCCTCTCTTTACACAAATTGTTTCCGCCCAAATGTGCGACCAAAATGTCCGGACACCGACCCCCAACTAGCAGACCGTTAGGACACGGAATCTGCTCCTTCCAAAACATGCTCCCTTTTCCTTTCCATAACACTTTAAACAGTTTATTATTAAAACCAAGATTCTGTCCGAAATAACTTTCTCGTGCTTGTACGTACGCCCACTTCACAAAGGAGTGTCCCACAACCCAGATGGACATTTCCAATGAAAGGGGGCCAGCCACTGAACCTGAAACGAGAAACATTAAGTGAACTTATGCATTGTAACAACCGTGCTAAATTCCTTATCCCTGCTGCGCAAGTATCGCTTATAACAATCTGAGGATCACCTCCCCAAGCGCATGATATCACCCAGTCCCCACCCTCCATTGCTTGCCTCAGATGCTACCCCAATCCGAAATAGTGTGTCCCCAATACCTGCACTGTGTATGCCCAATTCCCTCAGTGCCTTCCTCAGCACCGCTAACAGTTGGAAGGCTGTAACTCTTTTCCCATTCGCATGCACAAAAACTGACTCCCCAATATTCTTGGATGCTGCTCGCCAGTGAAGCCCCCATCTATAAGGGCAAGTAAGCTTAGGCAATGGAGCCTGCAACAACACCCGTTTCCCCTTGCCCTTCTGATCCCTTTTGGACTTTTTTAACCATATATGTATACCTGCATTGCGCAAGACTACATCTTCCCACCCGATCCCCCAACCCCTTGTGTCCCCTAACAGCTCAAACATTCTAAATGCACCAAAAAAATCCACCATCAATGTGGAAAACAGGCATGACTCGAAGGCGTCCGTGCAAATCCTAGGCAAAATCTGTATTACGCTGCTGAGCAACTGCCATGACAAGGGTCTCTTGACCGTATTCAGCTGGCCACGCTCCCTGGTCCACCTTTCTAGCATCCTTGAGCCCAATTCACCCGCTGAAGGCATGTAACCCATGAATGCAATTCCCGCTAATTTCCTTGCAATTGACACCCTGGGTAAGCATTTTCCAATCATATCCAGGATAAACTGAATCATATCGTCCCTTCACTGTAACTCATTCGAGCGCCGCTGGGCACCTGACCGAAGCGGTACAAAAGGGGGTGGTGATGGATGGAGCATCAGAACCAATCAAACACTCACACCCAGTCAACAGATCTGGGTTTGATCCATCACCGTTCTTTAGCCCACTCTGCCACCCCAGTTCAGACATGGCCATATGCAAATCAGTCTGACCCTGTGCCTCATGGAAACAGTCCAGCCCGACCTGCCAAGCCATGCCTTCCCTGGACCGGAAACAAGCTTCCTAGGACAGGTTTCTGGCATTTCAGCCGTCTTCAGCCAGGCTTGCTTGAATCCAGTGGCAAAGTGAGCAAGGGACTCACGTCTGAGCATACCCTGCCAGCAAAACTCCTTCCATGCTAGATTATAGGCTACCCTAGTAGACTTAACCAGTGATCCTACCACCAGTTGTAGCATCTTGTGTTGCCTATGTACCACAACTGCTGTGGCATGGGCATCGGGGTCCTGTTGGCATCCTTGGCCAACCCACAGAATCTCCCCCCCCCAGCGAACCCAACAAAGCATTTGCTATGTCATTGTCCACACCTGGGACGTGCAGTGCTCCAAACGCTATATCATGACTCAAACAACCTAGGACAAAACCCTCAGCAACTGTAACACTTGTTCGTCCCTTGCTGACTGACGGTTCACAATCTCTACAACCGCCCTATTATCAACTCTAAAAGTCACCTTCATATGGGCAAGCTGACTACCCCATAGTGTCACTGCCACAACTAAGGAGAAGAACTCCAGAAATGCAATGGACCTACCCCTTCCTTCCATTCTGTCAGCCACAGCTTGGCACACCACTTTCCCTGCCAGTAGAGGCCAAAACCTTTGCTACCTGCAGCATATGAAAATATCTGCACATCCCAAATGAGATCCCCCTCCCGTGCCAGTGGAATGCCATTGAAAGTTTGCAGAAAAACTTGTCACATTCTCAAATCTTCTTTTACGCCTACAGAGAAAGGCCCATGATGATGAGGCAATCTTTTCCCCGCTAATGCCCTCACTAGTCTCCTGAAAAAGGTTCTCCCTACTCTCACTACCCTACATGCAAAAATGAGATGCCCTACCAAGGTCTGTATCTCTTTGACCATTACTTTTACCAGTGCCAGCATGGCGTTAAGCAATTGCAGCATTTTATCCCTTTTATCATCTGGCAACCGGACTTGCATTTTTCTGGAGTCAATCCAATTCCAAGAAAGACAGTGCCGTGTTGGGGCCCATCATCTTTTCTGGTGCCAATGGCACTCCCAACTCCTCCGTCAGCTCTTTGAAATTTTCCAGGGCCTCTTGGCACTCGGTGGAACAAGAGGTTCCAACAAAGAAAAAAACGTCCAAGTAATGGGTCACTAACATGCGCCCTGTCCTTTTTAAAAACAACCACTGCAGAAAGATGCTAAAACACTCAACCAGTGCGCATGACATAGAACAGCCCATCGGTAATGCCTTGTCCACGTTCCATTTACCATTCAAATGGATACACAGAAGATCCCAATCATCTGAATGGACTGTAAGCAACGAGAAAGCCGATTTTATGACGCATTTTGCCATTTCTGCCATTGCGCCCACCGTCACTACCAGTGACATGGTCACGTCAATAGACGAGTATAAAACAGTAACTTCCTTTTCATCAAGAAAATCATTCACTGAGCACACTTCTGGCCATGATAAATGCTGAATAAGCCTGAATTGACGGGTTCTTTCTTGGGCACCACCCCAATTGGTAACACAATCAAGTTGTTCAGAGGCCAAACTGGGAAAGGGCCCGCCATTCTCTTTCCTCACCTCTTTGTCTAATTTCTCTAGCCCAACCTGTGAATGTTCTTTGCTGACTTCAAATTTTCTGACCAAAGCCTGTGTCTAGGCGCTGCATACCTCAAATGAAAACCCCACTTTGAATTTTTCCCTTAGTTCTTCTGCAGCCTTCTGGCCGTCATAACTCTGTAAGGCTGCCTCCAATTCATCTGCCTTAACAGGCGTATGAGCATTTTGTCCCACAAAACCCTTAGCTCCCATTGACCCCGAAAAATGCTGCTACTGCTGCCCCCCTGTGTTGCCCCCCCACTGCTACTGCTGCCCCCTTGCTGAAAACCCTACCCCCAAAACAGTTGACCAAGGTATGTTTCCCCTCTGAATTTTGAGTGCTCATGGCAAAATCTGCAAAATTTGCGCGTGCACAGCCCTTTATTGAAATCCCAGCAGGCCCCCCATACCCCTGGAAGCCCCAATCGTGTGCTGCCATAATCAGTGTCAAGTTCCCCCCATTTTTGCCTCAGTATCCCAGGCCTCACGGGCCCTGAATTCCTCATCGAACTATGCCCATGCATAACACCCCCTGTGCTCTGCACTTTGCAAATGACCTCCACATACTTGAATAGTGCTACGCAGCGTTCCGGGAATTTCTCCCAGTAAACACTAACATAAATCAAGAAAGATAGTGTGCAGTTCTCTATGGTCAGAGGAACCCTTGGCCACATAGCCAGCTCGCATTGCTCTTCTTTAGACCTTTTTTATGCGCGCACTTCCCTGTGCAATAATTTCAGCATTTCAATGTATTCACCTTTCCGTATGCTCTCTTTAGTCGCCAGCATCAAATGTGCCCCTAATGGCAGAGTCACTCCCATATAAGGGAGTCTCTTAATCTACTCTTTACTTTCAAGCTTATCTTTATTATCTCTGCTGGTTTCTTCCCTTATCAGATTTCTCTGTGTCTTTGCTAATCACTGGCTTGGCCGGATCCTTCTTACCTTCCTCCTCGGTACCCACGCCTATGTCTAAAACATATTTGCCCTTGCGCAACCTACCATCTCCCCCCCTGAAATCCCCTCTCCTCCCGTCCCCATGGAGACCATTACCAGCCCCTCCCTCTTTCCATATGTTTTACCTGGCTCTAAGGAGGGTACCCATGTTGCTGTGTTGCTGCAGTCCGCCTTACCAGTGGCCCCGTGGTCGATCCCAACTTGGTTGGCCTTGCCGTAGGCTCTGACTCTCCTCTGGAAACCTGAAAAACACTCTGAGAGGCATTACTCTTATCCCCCCACCCCATCTAAATCATCTCTAAGCACGCCTTCCTCAAGGCTCTCCTCATCGAAATCTAACTCCGCGCGACCCCACATGGGGCCCCTCATGGGCCCATAACTCCGCGCCTCTGGGGGCGCCGACCGCACCCTCCGGTACACCGCTGAGTCCTTTGACTGCGTTCTCCTGCTGGTTTTCCATCCTGCAGACCGCTGAGGTCCGTCAGGTGTTGGGGCCAGCGAGACCGCTCGGGCCTACATGTACTGGCCGCTCCGGGATCCCCCGATGGTAACGGGTACGCCGCGCGAGGCTCCACCCTCCCTTCTCCTTGGCAGCAATAAGCCACACCCAGCTCTGCCAAGTCTGCACCCGGACGTGAGTCCTCGCCCTGCAATATAATTATTGGTCTGGTGTGCCGGGCTTCTGATACTCATCCCCTGTCTTCCTTCTCATTTTCCTATTTAAGCCCAGTCTTCTCTGCCCACTGACGCCCTACCTTAAAGAAATCACCTACTTCCCTGTCACTCAAACCCCCCACCCTCCCCTCACTCCATTCCAGCCCAGCCATGTCTAACCCTGTCCTGTCCTGGTCAAGACCTATCCCCCGAGCCCCCCCACCAAGCTTTCTGCTGCCCCTGCCTTCGCCCCCTTGCCCCTTCTTCTCAAATTTAAACCTTTGCCCTCCAAACCAACTGGCCCTCCCTGTGCAAGATATGCATCCACTTGACCCACTCTATTAATGGCCCTCACCTCCTGATTCCATGAGGTGAAAATATCTAGCCCTTCCCAGGCATTGCTACCGCCCGGCCATCTCCCAATCCCCCGGGATCCCCTCCTCTTCCCCCCAACATCCATTTGAGCCCTGGCCTTGCCCAAACTCCCTCTATCTTCCTCCCCTCTCCACTCCCCAAACCCAAGTTCCCCTTCTAAATCCCTCTGGCCCTCACCATGCCTAACCCAACTGGGTATACCCCCTCCACCTCCCAAACCTCAAAATCGCCCTTGCACACTCTCGCCGGAGCCTCGAAATGCGCACAAGGCTCTGGCGCATCTGGGGAGAAGGGGCCACACTCCGGGCCTTAGAGCGGCCCCTAAATCTCACCGCTTTTCTTCTCGCTCGCCTAGGGGACGTGTAGGCCAAGACGTCGGCCGCAACCCCCCACAGAAGCACGCCCAGGAGGGCGAGAATGCTCCGCAGCTGAAGGGATCAATACATCAAAGGCAGCTTGCCTCGCTCAGCAGGCGCACCACCTCCAAGACCGTATAATCCCGCATAACTATGCCTAACTCGCTAAACACAGCTAATTAAACAGAAAACTATTACTAGCTACCCGGTCCCCAAAACCTAAAATGGTGGCTAGCAAATCCCCTCATAGGAATATATAAGCATAGGGGTACTTGGGCTATAATTGGGCTACAATTGAGCTACACCCCGAAAAAGCCCAAAACCACAAAATGGCCGATCCGGCCAGCCCAGACCCCTCCCAAACTACCCGGGAGGCAGACCTCACTACGTTCGGCTGCCCCCCAAGCCTCTCTTCTCCACCACTTGTGAGGTAGGGGTTCCTCGGGTGATGTAAAAAACTTCAGAGACTTTAGGCTTCTGTTATGCTCTGAGTTATTGGTGACAATTACGCACATATAGATGAGGGAAGTGACAGAAGGTCTCAGGTCCTCCTTAGGGCAGAGCGTCTTTCCACCATATCCAATGCTCAGTCTGTTCCGACGTCCGCCGGTTTCCCTTGGTGCAACAAACAGAAAGAGCAGGTAAGTAAGAGCGTGGTTCGCACAGAAGCCATGAACCATGCACCACATGACTTATAGTAGGGAATTGCAGGTGAAATAATTGAACCCATATCACCTCCGTTTGATCTCATAACCTAACCAAACGGTCAATTTGTTTGTTGTAGACATGAAGTGCTAACAAGCCCTTGCAAAACAGATTCTGAAGCTAGGACACATTCCACCTGGTTTCAGTGAGGCCCCCGCTATGGCGACTTCCCTCCCACTTTTGCACGCTCTACCCCGGCTCTCAAATGGTTACGAACCTGTGAGAGCCACACACCTCCAGAAGTGTGGCTGGCATGAGCGTCCAATCATCAGCATCTCACCTCTTCGGCGATGGGATCCTCAGCTCCAACAGGCTCCTTTGGGACATCCACATCGATGGGGAAGGGGGTACCGGTCTCTGCACCGGGTCTGCAGCCTCTTGGTCTCTCCTCCTCAATGGCGGTTCTCATGTCTTCTCACAAAGCATCCAGCTTCTTGCTTCTAGAGAGTTGCATGAAGCCTACCTCTTCCTCGCCCTCCATTTTTGCTTCCTGCTTGCTCTCGGCTAATCCAGATGGCCACGCCCCCTGCCCAAAGGAGAAGGCATTTTTAAAGGGGCAAGGGTCTAGATATACGAAAGAACCATTTTGTGATTCTTTAATTGCGAATCCTTTTGATTCACAATAAGGAAATCCAAAAATGGGATGTACGTTGGCAGGGCGGCACTAAATAGAGAATCCCAATTTACGATTACCTATTTTGTTGCAATTTGCGAATGCAGTCGCAAATTGTGAATGCGGTCGCAAATTGTGACTAGATTGAAAAAAAATGAATTTTTTGCTTTCTGGGTCATGGCAAGGACCCCAGCCACATGAAGTGCCACCCAGTAGAAGCCAGGAGAGCAATCACAGTTTAGAGGTGAGAACTGCTACACAGCACTAGTGAGCTGAGGAGTGCTAAAAGCATTACATTTTTGCACAAAAATGTCAAGCCAACTGCCACAGAAGGAGGCATGCGCAAGGAAGGGCAAACTGAAGTTCTCTGAAAAAGAACTGGAGATACTGACAGAGGAGTGCTGCAACAACCATGAGCAGCTGTTTGGTAATTCTTCCATAACTGTGTCTGAGATCCAGAAACACAAGGTCTGGAAGGACATGCAGCTGAAAATAAATGCTATTGGTGCTGCACAGCACTCGATCGAAGAAATAAGGAAGAGATGGTACGACCCCCGGTCTTGAACTAAAGAACATGTGGCCAACCACCTGAGTGAGTCCCGAGCAACAGAAGGTGGTCCAGCAACCATACTGCCACCTACGACACTTGAGGCAACGATGCAGACAACCCTGGATCGAGAGGCAGTCATTGGATTTGGCAGCCTTGATACATGAGCAGCTGCACCATCACTAGATAAGTGTTCCCCTGTGTCACTGTATGGTAAATGCATGTGATCCTAAAACTGAGACAGGCAAATCAGTATGGCACCATTACACAGCAAAAGTAGCCCTCATGGTGCATCATGGGACTTGTAGTCAAATAATTACAAGGCCCACTCAGTGACAAACATTTATACTAAAAATTGTGTACAACTTAAATGGATCCCTAAAAAATGAAATTAATTGCATGTCTATTATTCTAATAGATGCACCTGATGAAGAAATAGAATGCCCAACTGGTGAGGGAGGCAAACAGGTCCAAATGGGAGAAGGAGCCGTATTGGGGAATAGCGTTCTCACGCCACCTCATGCCCACTCCAGCAGTGTGTGATCCTCCCCATACACACAATTATGTGAGGAAGAGGAGGCCATCCAGTTGACCAACACAAACCCGCCACGAGTTATCAGCCCACAACACCAGCATACTGCAGTGGGTGCCTGTAGGCACCGTGATAGAACTTGTGCATGCGCCTTCTTTCTCCCAGCCAAGTGCACAACAGTAAGAGATGTTTGGTGGTTTCGAGGCATCCATGCTCCATATTCAGCACCTGCAGCACAAGCAAATAAAAGTGGTGAACCTTAAATTTAATAAAATTCAGCATGCTATGTCACTGGGATTCAATACAGTGGCCACTAAAATAGACAGGCTAACCGGTGTCATTGAGAAACTATGCACACAGTTGGCAGAGCACAGTAGCAGCCGGAGGTACAGAGGCAAGAGCAATGATGTGCATATGGCTGCTTTAACAAGGACCACTGGACATCTTGCACATGCCACCTCAGCCTTATCCGAGCGCACTGTGACACTACAGGCCGAAATGGGGCACTTTAGTGGGAATGTGGCAAGAGGCCTTGGCCAGATTACCACTGCAGTGGAGGCCATACAGAGAGCGTAACTAGTAAATGGGGGTGTTTAATGCCAACCTGATAGTGAGGTTAGGCTGAGTGTCAGCAGCTTCTCTGCCACTAATGTCCGAGTGCTGCGACACAGTATTAGCCTCACTCCTGCACCTCCACATGATATCGCCTCCTATACTCGACGCACACAAATGAAAGATTGAAGGATAGGGATCCTGGAGGGTCATTTTCTGTTTAATGTCAGGTTAGTGATGTAACCAACTAACATGTTGAGGTACATTGCATATGTTGCTGTGCAAAACTGATTATTTTGAAACAGTTTTCTGATATCTGACGATAAAGGTTTGTTCACATGCATCATTCAAACTATTGTATAGGCATTTTCATTCATCATGTTGGTATGACCTTGACTGACCTTGCAAAGTAATGTGTGGCAATATGGTCCCTGCACATCCTCCCCTCCACTCCTCTACTCTCCTCTGTTGGCAGCTGATCTGGGGCTCTGCGTTGTTCATCATCAGAATCAGACACGGCAATGTGTAGGCCTCTGCTGCAGGAAATGTTGTGTAGTATGGCACATGTCTCTACCATCTTATAGGCAATCTCTAGTGCATATTGCAGGGCACCCCCACTTTTGGATTATAGAAGGCCAAATGTGTGCTCTATCACAGTTCTGGTGCGACAATGTGCTGTGCTCTGTCTCCTCTCATTGTGGATGGTGGCAGAGAGGTAGGCTGTGATGATGCATGGGCATAGGGCGTACACACTGTCACCTGAAAGATATACATTTGTCTGAGGCAACATTCTTATTGTGTGTATTGTGCCACTACATAATCGTTTGAACATGTATTTTCAATACCTAATATATATCCACCATCAAACTCCCCATTTTCAAGTCGTTGGTAAATGCCGCTGTGCCTAAACATGTAGGAATCATGGGTGCTTCCAGGAAATGTTTACACTATGTCAGTGATTATGCCTTGGGCATTTCATACAACCTGAATGTTTGGGGAATGTATATTTTTCTGGTTCCTATATAGATATTCAATATGAGATAGTGGACATATGGCTACATGTGTCCCAACTATGCACCCTGTGACATGGGTGAAATTGGCCAGCCTGTAAAAATTCATTTTTGTACTTTGTATTTCCTGCGCATTCCGAGGCAGGTATATGTAGCGGTGGATGTAGATTAGCATGGCATCTAGGAATCTCATAAAGAAACACGAAAGTGGACTTAGAGACACCCGTCCTGTAACACCTATCGCATCCTAGTAACTTTCACTGGCTAATAAGTGTAATGAGCGCAACACCTCCACATGAGTGGGGATGGAATTGCTGTGCAGAATACTGCTTTCTAAATGTGGCCTTAACAGCTCAATGATATCCAGGATGACTGTAGTAATCAGCCTGTACTGGTCATATATTTCCTCATCTGTTTTCTGCAAAAGGGTCAGCCTGGCACAAAAAATCCTTTCTTGTCTCCGCTTCATCCTGTGCTGCACGACCAGCATCCGCATTCTCCTTGCTATCAGGTACAGGGCAGCCATTGTAGACAACCATGATGAACCTTCTTTTAAAGTTTGCACCCATTTACCACCTGGTTTGAATTGGTGGTAAATTGCTATTGTGACTGCCTTATACATTCAGTTAGCGAGTCAGTATTAGCTTGCTATTTGGAGGTCGCAATGTTTTCGCAATTTATGAGTTAGCGAATGGGTTTCGTGCATAGCGTACTTCCAATTTTGCATTCGCTAACCCGTTTGCGACCAATTTGAGTCTCGCAAATCGTACGTACATCTGGCCCCAGGTCTGTAACATACAGTGTCTGGCTGTATACTGCACACATTGAGAGTTCTTTCGTTCCGGGAGAAAGGGACCAAGGCATAACCCCTGGGAATTCCTCAGCCTCCTGACAGAAACATAGGCACTGTTGCGGTGACAAACGATTAGTCTCAACTAGAGCGCCCAGCGACTTCATCAAGGAGGCCTCATAGAGGTCTCCCATCGTAAGCAGTCCCACCTCCATCCAGCCCTCCAACTAGGCCGCCGAGAAAAGGTTGTGGGATCCCGGTGGGGCTGGCCCATCAGCAGGAGCTTACAGTTTGCTGTCCCTCTTGCAACACACACAACACCACCAATAGCGGAGAGCCAGGGATAATAAAAGGCTATCCTTCCCTCTTTTCAGTGTCCCTGATTTAGCTCCTCTCCAAGTTGTGCTAATTTCAGCACAGTTGATCCGTCCAGCTGCTTGGTAATCCACTGCAGTTGAGCAGCAGGATAGTAGTTCTCGAAATCTGGCACCTCTAGCCCTCCCTGTAAGATGGGTCTCTAAGTACATGCATGGACACCCTATTATGCCCCCCAATCCTTATTAGCTCCAGGAGGAGCGAGTCCAGTTGTCTAAACCAATTAGCCAGGATCCACGCTGGGAGAATGGTGAAGTAATAAAGTGCCTGGGGCAACATGATCATTTTGGTGAGTGTTATCTGTGCCATAAGAGAACATTTCAACGTCCGCCAAAAGGCCACACACCCACATTGGGAGTGCAGCTCAGGGCCCAGGTTACCCTCTCAGATGTCTTAAAGCTTATGATAAATCTGTATCCCCAGATACCGGAAGGTATGGGGGGCCCACCTGATACCATGTCTCAGTGATGGAGGTCTCAAAATGTAATCCGATCTCAGGGGGAAGATGCAGGTCCGGAGACCCTGCCAAGCTTCTGCAGCAGACGCAACATGTATTGGACAACAGTCTCAATGTTTGCAACATATACCAGCAACTCGTCAGCATATAAGGAGATACTATGTTCAGTCTCATCAAGTGCGATGCCCCAACCCTGGTCCCTCTCTTTACACAATGCCGCTAGGGGCATAATGGCCAGTGCAATCAGAAGTGGAGACAGCGGGAATCCCTGCCCGGTAAACCTGGTGTACCCCGTGGGAGCCCGAGACACAATGACTCGTCTGTACTCTGGCAGTAGGATTAATGTAGATCAAGCCCACCCACTGCACCCAGGTGATTCCCAGCCCCGTTTTAAGCATGTTTTTCTCCATATATGACCAGTCGACTGTGTCTCCAAGTGGATTGGCACGAGCGTCGCCTGCCCCTCACTCGGTAAAGACTGGGAGTGCAGTATCACATACAGGCAACATGGGTTTAGAGAAGTATTGTGCTGCAGTATAAATCTGCACTAGTCTGAGTAAACCAACACTTTCATATGTGGAAGCAATTGTGTCGCTAGGATCTTACTCAAGATCTTAAAGTCCATCTTCAATATGAACAACGGCCTATAAGCCTTGGTAGGTGACCCCGTGACTTTGTCTTAGGGAAAGGAATCACCATTGCATCTCTGGTGGAAGCCGGCAGTTCTCACTTCTACCGGGCCACGGCATAAACTGCAGCCATCCTCGGCACCAGAACTCCTCCGTGAGGCTATCTTTCCTCGTGCCATGTCAAGTATGGCACATGTAATCTCCTGGGGTGTGATTGAGGCTCCTTGTTCCTTCCCTTCCTTCTCCTGAGTCTGTACAATCTCAAGGGACGTAGGAAGGCTCAGGTGGCCTTCATCGAACTCTCAGCCTGCCTCCTGTACAGTGTCATATAATAATCCCAGAAGGTGTCATTAATATCCGACTTTGAGTACACCATATCTCCCCCAGACACACTTTGGTAATTAGGGATCCCCAACCTTCCTGCTTCACTAACCATGCCAGCAACCGCCCTGCCTTAGCCTCACTCTCATGTGCCAGGGCAATATACTCCTTGTACCCATGGCACTAAAGCTTCTCTAAGAGGACGCTGTTCTGCTCGCTGGCCTCCTCAAGCCTTGCCACCATCCCCTGGTCAAGACCCATCCGATTGTCTAGTTGCTGAATGTTGCCTTCTAGTTTGACCAGATCTTGTTCAAGGTTTCTTTTGATGCCCACCTTGGCACCCAAACAGTGTCTCCACACCACCACTTTAAAGGCCTCCCACTCCACGAGACAGTCCGATACCTTTCCCTGGTTGCAATTGAAATAGCTCGATATGGCCTCCCGGAGGCTGTCTCGGTAAGTAGGGTCTTCCAGTGCACTGGGACTCAAACGCCACAGTGGGACTGCCAGTCTGTCCTCCTCTAGGCATAGCCGCATCAATAGTGGGTTATCATCTGATATAGTACGGCAGAGGTGCTTCGTGTGTTGGACGAATGGACACAGTTGGCTGATGCAGAGGAATCTATCTAACCTGACATGCAGTGTATATAGGGAGGAATAGTAAGAGTACTCCCTGGCTAGGCCGTGTTGCACCCGTCATACGCCTTCGACCCCCCCCAATTTCCCATCCAGTACCTAAACCCCTTCACTAATCTGTGTGCAGGGGCCCCCTGGAGGAGTGGGGTGGAGCGGTCCAAGTCTGTGTCTGCCACACAATTGTAATTCCCCCTTAGAAGCATTTACCCTTCTGTGAATGTACTCAGCTGGGAGAACCGGCTAGTGAAGAAAGCCAGTTGGTCCTGATTTGGGGCATCTATGAAGGCTATCATTAATGGTTTACCGTCCAACCTCCCGTCTATGAGGACATGCCTGCCCTCCCTGTTATTTTTAACATGCATTGTCTCAAAGGGGACTCCTGCTTTAATCCAGATCAGTGCACCCCTCGCAACACAGAGTACTCCGTAGAATATACATGTCCTCGCCAGTGCTGCTGGAGCCACTATGTTTCAACTTTAGTGAGACTGGTTTCTTGAAGTAAGACTATATGAACGGCCCTGTGCTTCAGGAACATGTGGACCCTGTGATGTTTGACTGCTGATCCCATGCTTCTTATGTTCCATATCAGTATCTTAAGCGCTTCAAGTGACACCGCCATAATAAGAATGTGTGCCCTGCACCTCAGTCCTCCCTTCCTGCCCCTCCCTCACCTACGTTGACAAACCACTAACAATAGGATGTACAAGACCCAGATACCAATGAACAAATCCCATCTTCCAGGCCCAGAGCAGCCCAGCAATGGATAGCCCCCAAACAAAGGCATGGTAAGTTATAAGTGCAATGTACTACCATTATCCATGCGTCCGTGCCATTGGGAAGGGGCAAGTCAGTCACACAGTCAGTGCCATGACCATGTTGCGCCTTCTCAGGTCACCTGTTCCATCAATTATCCTGGAGAACTCCCCAGATGTATTAGCTGCACTTCGTTGGCCCACATTGTACAACTCCAGGAGCTAGAGAAAGCCATTCCAAAATCAGCATCAGGTGTCCTCATCTGTCTGAGCACTTGATGGTTTTCATAGAGGCGCACGAAGCATGGGAGCCCTGCGGTTTGTCCGTGATCGGCCTCTCCCTTTACCACTTTTGGCCCGGTCCTCTAGCCTGGTAATGTTCGAGCCAGTCCCAGACGTCTGAGGGGTCAGAAAAATGTGTCGGGTGTCGTTGAGCATTACTCTCAATTTTGTCAGTAAAAAAAGAGAGTATCGCACCCCAGCTTCTCGCAGCACCTTCTTCACCTCCAAAAAGGATGCTCTCTTGGCCTGGACCATTGCACTGAAGTCCGGGAACATGGTCACTGCTGCATTTTCTATGTGGAACGGGCCAGACGTGCGTGCCTTCTGGAGCAGTGTGTCCCAATCTCTATAATGTGGCAGGCTAGCCACCACTGGACGCGGTGGTCGTCCTGGAACCAGAGGTCTGACCGGACCCTTTGCCAGTGCAAGGAAGGATGAAAGTCAGAATGTGCCTCCTCCGTTTTTATTCATGTCATTGCCCTCATCTTCTTCAGGTAGCCCCACGATCCTGACATTATTGCACCTTCTGCATCTTCGTCTATATGCTCTAATATTTTCACTCTCTCTTGTTTAGGTCAGTAATTTGCTGCTGCAAGGAGCTCTGCACTGGTTGGAACTCACTTACTATTGCCTCCGCAGCCTTAACCTTGTCTGCCAATTTTTGGTAATCTACCCTGAGAAGGCCGTCGCCAACTCTCCAATCTGCTGCTGGAGCGTTTACTTAGAGTCCACAATGGCCACCAGTATTTTGACTAATGTTCACTGTAGAGTAGAAGCAAAGGGCTCCATTTTGTATCCTAGAGGTAGCCCCTCCATCCTGCATTCCACTGTTGTGCCCCTCTCCTTAGGTCTGGTTCTGCCCATTGCTTTACTGGATCAGCGCAGTCCAACATCCACAACTCCGAGCCAGGTGGTGAAAGCTTAATAACCTGCGGCAAGTCTGTTGTATTTGTTCGTGTCTGGACCAGGCTGAAGGTCCTTCCCTCCACAGGCATGGAGTGTCTAGCTGCAACTCTAGGGAACACGCAGAGCTGCTTATCAACTCCCACAAGGTACTATTCTGGTGGTGGGATCCTTCAGCTGCATTCTTTTCTAGTTCAGGCCTGTTAATAGCTGCTATGGCTCCCCTGCCACTCCCTCCACGTGGTCCCCCTTAGCCAGACCTCACAGAGGCCAGAGGTCCAGTCTTATCTTCTAGTCTAGAAATCTCTCCATCTCAGTCAGATGTCCCGGGCGAGGTGATTTCAAAGAAAAAGGAGGGTGGGTGGGGCAGGGTAGGGACAGCCAACACTCTTCAGCCACCGATTATGGCCAGTCCACAGTTATCCACGTGGCAGCTCAACTGGGGGTGACCGTGCTCAGGTCAAGCCCTCCCTCCCCCGGTGTATAATTATCCGATGCAGCAGCCACCGCTGCAGCCCTGCCCCACCAGGTAGGGGACCTCCCCAGGTCCGAGAGGTCACCCAATCAGTTTAGCATGGTGCAACTCACCAAGTCCGGCAACATGAATGGCAGGCCAAGCAGCGACTCTTGCAGCCTCGAGGCGTCACGGTAATTTCACATCCCCTTCTTTACCCTACATGCCCCAAGGGCCAGCTGGCGGTGTCCAGTCCCCTAGGGCAGAGACCCGGCATCGAGTTCACCCAGCAGCCCATTCTTCACCTTCTTGGCATCCGTTTGTTAAGGGGTGTGTGCATGCACACGTTGCACCACCGGGCTGGGGGAATTCAATAGGGTAGGCCAATCAGGAACCCGGGTAGGTCCACAGGAGGGCGCTGCACGGCGGCTCTGTGCCTCTAATCTACGCGTCTTCCATCCCCTGGAGCATCTGCTGTTGTCCAACTCCCAGACGTCATGAGCCCGCACCAAGTTCTCTCAGGGCGGGCAATTGTCACCACAACACCGGGCTTCAGCTCAACCCAAGTGGCGGATGTGCCCACGTGTGCCGGTCGAGTGCGTGTCTGCGGGCAGCTTAACTGTGTGGTGGTGCCTGCAGCTGGGGTCTCCACCACTCAGTAGCCAAAATCCGGCCTGGAAATGGCCCCCAGGATCAGTCCTGGTTCTAGCAGGGGGGCCCAAACATGACCTCTGGCCCACCCAGTCACGGCTGAAGAGGCCCCAGAGAAAACAATTGTTAAATGCTTCCTCCATCTCAACATTAGAACATCTAAATATTTTCACTGTCTTTTTAAAACAGAAATTCGGCGGTGTGTTTTAGGGGTAGAGGTGGGAGAGCAAAGACATTAACAGGGAGAGCCGAGCTAAGGCTTTGGCTTAGTTCTTAGAGCCCTTGCACGAGCCGAGCCCTAAAAATGTTTGCTATGTAAAACATACAACAAACATCACTTAAAATATGATACCGTCTCTTCAAAATTCAAAAAAGTGTATTTCTTTAACACATGGAAGCTTTGACGTTTATATGTCACAATATAGCGCTGCACTGTGAAGTTCTTATTCAAAATGATAGTTGTTAAACATGAGCTTAGAGTCATTCCTGCCCTCATCCTCACACTGGTGACAGTGCCATTAGTGATCCAACAGGCAAGACAGTTGTCACCTGGACCCTGTATGTGGCCCAGATTATTATAGAGCAACATTAGTCTATTAAATCAAACACAAGAGGTTTTTGTATAATTGTATTTCTGATTCATGCATTTTGAATATACTTTCAAGCGCAAATATGAAGAAAAATTAGTTTGGGTGAAATAAAATATTTGCCCAAGCTCAAACAATCTGCAATTTGCAATTTATCCAGGTTTTATGTTTTCACTTTGTACAAATCAGCCACTATATGTCTCTCTATTTGTCTCTCCTTTTTATGTTAATGCTTTGTTTTTACCTCTTTGTGTGGTTTTCTGCTGATTTTAAATAGTGTGAACTCGACCTGGAGATATTGAAGCGATTTACATGAACACCAGTTACATTCTACAAGGTCACATTCATTTCGTAGGCACTGGAGATTTGCCCAGAATCACAGGATGTTGAGCCAACGCAGAGACTCGAATCTTGAGTTCCAAAGTTGGAAGTTTTCGCCCTAACGCCAAATCCTGGGTAGATTGAGGGTGGCAGGCAGAAGGTACATGAAAGCTCGGCTCATTATGGGCTCGAAGTTCCAACAGGACTTCAAACGGAGCCAGAGCCAGGCTTCAGGCTCAAGCCCGGATCAAGCTTTCAGTGCCGGCCTTCGTAGTGCGAAATGTCAAGGCTTCGCTGTGGTGAAAAGGATCTCCTATCCTTGAACTACTATTACAGTCTGCTTGGAATCCTAGTGCTAAAGCCTAGTCTGCTGGAAACTATGAGTTGGGCTGTTGATTATAGACATCAGCTCTTATTCTTAAATAACTCTCTAGATGTACTGTATGCCTGTTTGGATGAAGATATGATGTAAATCTTGGGCTTCAAGGCTACCTACAGACTTGACAAAAATTGGGCCCACATTGGCCCACCTGCACGAACCCTTGGCCCATCCAGATGAAAATTCCTGGGCCCGGGCCTGCCCAGGATCATGTAGTCCGAGCAGAAAGGCAGGGCCGGGGTGGATCAAGAGCCTCACGCGCCCGCGCCCCTCTTTCATCTATAGAACGACAAAAGAAATGCTCACTTTTTTTTATTCCCTGTGCTTTGTAAAAGTGAAAAGATCACTGTAGAAAAAAGAGGTGGAAGGTAGGGATTTTGACATAATACTATTAAAAAGCATTTGATGGCCGTCGAAAGAATCTTCTCAGATCGTATGTCATTATTGAACTTTTTTTTATTGTGCTTTTACACTATATTAACACTATAAAGAAATAAATGAAATTGACACAATGTTATACCTTATACGAAATTCATGCTCATTTGGTTTCTGGTAACACAATTACTCTTTTGTTATGCTCCTAGTTATTTGAAGGAATGAAGGCCTATCGAGGAGAGGATGATAAAATACGCTTGTTTCGGCCAAGACTCAACATGGACCGGATGCTTCGAACAGCAATAAGAGCTACTCTCCCGGTATGTTGTGACAAAGAACGCTTTGCTAGTAATGCTCTTAAATTAGAATCATGTGCCTATTTTTAGAGCAGGACACAAAAGCTCCGAGCAGCTGGAACACCACGTGAATTCGCACAGGGTTAAAGATCCAATGGGCCTGCACACAGATGTCATGCTAGAGTCTGTCCTAGAGGGGAAATATTTATTGTTTCCTGCAGATTTGTGTATATCATTCATCTTTTAGCTTGAATAGTAAGTTTTATAAGTAAGAAGTAAAACACTGCGAGATGCCTGTAATGTCATCAGCAATGTCTTCTGCAGAGTCCCAATGTCAAAGAACTTAAAAGGAAAATGTGTTGCAAGTCTATTATTATCCTGCTGCATGCCTGATTTAGTCTATCACTTGTGAGCAAATCAGTTTACCCACAAGTGGCACATACATAGAGTGAAGCCTCCCCTCCCGCTCCTGACCGCAGGTTCAGCTCAAATTGACAATATCACGGAAGGTAATACTTGATGGCGGCCTGTGTGAAGCAAGGGTAGCTCTCCCAGGCGACGCGAGACAAGTGAGCTGCGCATTCCAATGTTTTTAAATTCAGTACTTTTCACGTGTTTCCACTTGTACGATCCTTTGAGAAATGACATCCTGTCTGTTAACCATTACCTAGACATTTACTTCAGAAATATGTGGAAACACATTTTCCAAGCTAATTTCTCTCCCTGTTGCAAAATCTTGTCAGGTAGTGCATACTCTGGAAGAAGCTCCCTATCTCCCTGAAAGGTCGAATGGACCTGATTAAATGATTGCACTCTCTAATTTCTCTACATTTTCAAAATACCCTTTAGGATGTCTGATGCATTCTTGGGTGGCTTGGTAGACCATTCAGTGACCTCCTTTGAGCAGGTAAAGCCTGAGGGTGAAACTTCCACCTTCACATGGCAGACCCATCAAGGAGGTCAGGATTTACTGAAATTCGAGCAACTCAGCTGGGCCTCCCAAGTGGAACTAATGTCTTCTTGGCTCGGCGGCTTGTCCCATTCAACCATTTTCCTGGTCTCAGCGAATCCCCTAGATTGCCACCCCATACATTTACTTGTTTAACTCACTCCATCAAGCCAGGACACACAGGGGCTCTATGGGCTCCCAACTTACTATCTGGCATAGGAAGTGGCACAGGAAGTTGCATTGCCTCAACTTTGCTCAGCATTCCTACACATGTTTTTGTGGGGCCACCCCTTTCTCCTTCATCACTGTTTGACAAAGGCATATAGACATTATGAAAGCCTCATGCTACAAGGCTCATAAGCCAATTCATATTTTAAACCCTTTGAGATTCTTGTGGCCAGGGGCATAGCTTCAAAGGGGGTGTTTGTGGTGTTACACCCCCTAAAAAAATATTTTGTAGTAAGTAGTTGGGTACAGGTGCTTTCCGTCGGGTATGGTGTGGTATAAGTTGGATTTCACCCTGGATTTTTTCATGACCACATTGACAAAAACACACGGACACACACATGCACACTCTCTCTCTCGTCTCTGCCTCAAAACCTGGTTATTTTGAAAAGTGTTGTGTCTTAGGTACCCCCTGTAGCCGGACAGGTTACGGCTATGTATTTCCGTTGCTGACGATCTTGGGCAGATTCCTCTTGCGAACAACTATCACGATTACCTCACGTCTTCCTTAGCTTTACGAAATCCTCCTGCATGTTGCGGCTTGTGCCGGCGGCGGCGATCTTGATCCACAGCCTCCGTTACGATGACGGCTCGGGCCACAAACAACTTCACAGCAGTGTGGACGATGATTCACGCTGCGGGGGCACTGCAGTCATGGGGCACTTTCCAACCAGCACCACGGACCCCACGCAGTCTCAGGCTGCACATGCACAAAACGTCGCTGAGACTCGGTTGGGTTTCGGGCCGCACAGTCCCGGGGCAATGCTTACGACGGTCTCAGGCTGCAATAAGCATATGCACACAGCGCCGCTGAGACACACTTGGAAACTTTGATGTTCCTGAGTTTCCACAACAGGGAGCCAGCTCTCCTCGGGCCTTTGAGGGCAAGTTACTTCAGGACACAGCACACAGCAAAGTCCTTTCAAGCAGGTGGACACAGCAAAGCCCTTTAGCCTCTCCTTAGTTAAATCAGCAAACTGCTGGACAGCCCCAGAACACACAGCAAGGGTCAGTCCTTCTCTTTAGTCTCTTCAGCTATTCTTCCTTGGCAGAGGTTCCTCTTGACCACGAAGTAGTTTCAATCCTTTTCAGTCTTGATCAGTCCAACGTTCAGGGGTTTCTGCTCTCATAGTTATATCCCTAAATGTCTTTGAAGTCTTTGTGTTCAGGTGGGCACTGACCCTGTCCAAAGCAGTTCTTTGTGTCTCCCTGCCAGTGACACCTTATTCCTTTGATTATTGGGGTTCTGGTTCCTCAATCACTCAGCAGGAGGTGGAGCCATTGTTTTATGGCAGCAGGCCTCTTCACCTCCAGGGGCTACTACTCCCCCCTACACTCCAGATGCAGGTCAGCCTGTTGCTGTCTCCTACTCCTCCCCTGTGTCAAGACATTTCCCAGACCCTATCACATTCAAATCCAGACAGTCAATCCACAACCAGGCAGAGACACACAGAATTGTTAGAACAAAGAAACCAGCCACTTCTAAAAGTGCTGTTTCTAAACACACAATGCAAAAACCACCTTCACAAAAAGATGTGTTATTAAATTGTGAGTTCAGGCACACCAAACTTCACCTCTCCATCTTCAGCCTATGGGAAGATAGGCTGGAAACATATTACACAACCTTCCACTTCTGTCCTATGGGCAAGATGGCCTTGCAACAGTGAAAAACAAAATGGAGAGTCTTTCACTGTTAGGACATGTGCATTACCAGCCCTGGCACACCTAGTACACTTTACTAAGGACTTTACTAGTAAGTCAAACATACCAATTATGGACAACCAATTACCATAACACTTTATACAGGGAGCGCTTGCACTTTGACACTGATCAGCAGTGGCAAAGTGCCCAAAGTATCTAAGCAAGTAAAACGCAATCCATCACAGCATCAAAAATAGAGGAGGTAGAGGTAAAAAGTCAGGGGAATCATGCCAAGAAATGCCAGGTCTAACAAGCCCTATTTACTTTCCATGCATTCATTTACCTTTTACGTCTTCTGTTTCCGATTTAGAATTAATTTTCTTTATTCTTCCTTAGACAATGCTGACCGATTTTCTGCTATCACTTATGGATGTGGTTTCCATTTTTCTAACTTTTGAAATGTATTTATATATATTTAAATTGCTCTTAATTGAAAGATTTGTGTGCATGACAAAGAGGAAACACAAATACAGTTCTGGTCAACATACACAGGAATACATGCATCATAACAAAGATGAACAGAGGTATCAATGCTAATATTAATGTGGTCAAACCAAACCCACATGGGGGAGATTCTGGAACAGCGTATATAAGGGGACACCAGGGGGCATGCAAAGTATTGTGGGAGGACGGACCCTTCTGTGTCGCCCTGGAGGAGCTGATGTTTTAGGGCAGCTGGGTGGAGGAGGAATGGCAGACGAGATGGGGGCCACATGAACAAAAGGTATGACGAAGAGACCACCAGCCCTGTAACAAGAGAGTGTTTATGGTGGTAAGGGCATTGGCGGAAAGGGGGCAAATCCAGGCTATGCTGGTCATAAGTCAGAGACTGGTTCCAACGCAAGTTGTATCATATCCCATCCCATAATCTGTGGGGCTTTTCCAGCCTTGTATCACAATATCTTGACCACATTGTCCTTTGTCTGTGTCCAATGCTTGAGTTCAAGTTTCCAAGGAGGGATGGGCAAGAGCTAGGTCGATTAACTCAGATCCTGCGTTATCCATCCTGGGACAAGGCTTCAAGCTCAGAAGCCATGTCTTCGAGATATTATTGTGGTGTTTACCAGTGAAATGTGTGCGGTGGGCACAAACCTTGGTCTAGAAGGACCTCAGTACAGGACACAACCAAGTCACATGGAAAAAGTCGGTGTAGCAGCTTCAGACATTCGTTTCTTGAGATCTTGGAGACACAATGAAGTAAGTTGGACCAGTCTTGGTTGGACAGGTCAATTTGCAGGTGCTGGCTCCAGGGGAGCCGGAGAACCAGCAACATCGGTCAACAACCCTGTATGCATTAGTGATCCAGTGGGTGTTGAGACTCCAGGTCAAGAGGTAAAGAGCATGTGAAGAACTGTTTTTTTTTTCATGCTCTGTGCCAAAGATACCCCAAACGTCACAGATTGTACCCCGGAGTGCAGTGTATGTAAGGAACTGTTGTGGCAAAAGTGTGTACACCTTGCAAAGTTCCACGAGCGTAAGAGCCGTCCTGGACTCGAACAGCTGACCCAGGGAATCTAATGTCACCCAGTGCCAATGTGCCCTAGTGGCTGGTGTCCTGATCCTGACAACGCTGGGCAAACACCAGAGAGGAACGTCCAGAGAATATGTAGTTTTGCCGAGACAGAGATGTAGAGACCATCAGTAGCGGATCACACAAAAATGAAGCACGGACCATGTATCTTGGGGAGAAGCCCTCAAGACGTCCCTTATAACACCCATACGGCAACCGAGGCAAGAGATGTTCCGCTTCAAGCAGAGCACCCGTAGCTATTCAGGTCATAAGCCACTGTAATTCTGATGCTAAATAGTATGCCTTATAATCCGGTGCCAACAGTCTGCCAGAATACCGGGGTAGGAACAGCATGTCTAGAGCCACTAAGTGTCTACCCGCTGCACAGATCAGGCCTGAGAGCCAGAAGTTGTGTTGAGGTAATGCAGATTTATTTGATATCAAGGGGAGGTTGGCGAACAGATATACTATTATAGCACCTTAATCTAGGATATTATCTCATTACCAAGGCCTATACATTCTAACACCATGCACAAGTATGAGCAGGAGAGACTATTGAAAGCCTTCTCCATGTCAATGGAGACCGCAACAATTTTTGATGTTCCTGGCTTCACGCTTTCCGGAACAGGTGCCTGATATTTGGGTACGTGCTACTGCCTGGTACAAAGCAGCCCTGGTCAGGGTGAACCAGGGACGGCAAGTGCAGTTGAATACGGTTGACCAGTATTTTCCCCAGGATCTTGCAGTCTAAGTTAAGGACAGACAATGGTCGGAATGAGCCTATATCCAATGGGTCACCCCCCTACTTGGCAAGCATGATCATGTGGACCTCCCAGGTGGACTCTGGCGACATGCCTGCCTCCCAGGCCGACTTGTACATCAACGCTAGTTGCTTGACATGGTCAGTTCAAACACACGTATAGAATTCCAGATGAACTCTGTTGCTTTCTGGTTTCTTCTGCTTAGCCAGCCATTCAATCGCAAGTGCAATCCATCCCAGGCTTGACTTCTGGGGCCAATGTTTTCAAAGGGGTGTCATGTTTTAGTTGGACTTCATTTACCTCTTGCGGGGTACACTACAGGACCTGGTAATAGTCAGTGAACACCGCATTAAAGTCTGCTTGCCTATGCACACAGTGGACATTGGGATGATGAGTGGCAGTGGTCACGGATCGGCCAATCGGTGATGTTCCACCTTCATTTGTCCTGCAAGAAGAATCCCTGTCCTTTCGCCCTCTGCATGTCTATTTGCAGACATAATCATTTTGGATCAGCATGATGCTGACGTTTATGCACCAGTGGGCAGCGAGTCTCCATGTTCTGCATAATTCGGAGTACCAGGGGGTTTATCTCGCACCCTGCCTGTGCCTATTAAGTATGCGAAGCAGAGTGCACACCTCCAGAACTATTAATATATACTCCCCGAATAGAAACTTTAAAAGCATCCCTTTCTATGACATGGTGAGACAGTGAAAACGTATTGGTGTCAAAATAATTGTGAATTTCGTCACCGACAATACTACGGTAGGTGGCCTTTTCTAATGCAGAACTTTGCAAATGCCAAGTGGGAATCTGCACCCGCGACGGGCCTCCGCTCTCTGGCCAGGTATAACTTTTGAAATATGTAATCATGTATCCCTTTTTCGAACTTTCAAATTGTGTTGTCAAATTATTGTTACTACTTGTTCATTTTATTGCTCATCACTCTATTGATTTGTTAGAATAGTTAAAAGCCCTGTAAGAATTTGCCCTTAACTTGAGTGCATTTACTGTTGATTCTGCAATATTCTCCAATCTTGTCACCATAATTACTTAGCAAGTTACCTATCCTTTTTTATTTTCATTTTCTCTTGCTTTCCTTTGTTTTTAAATGCTCCATTGACGCACTCTTCCTCTTGTTTATGCTGCTTCTTTGCTCTGCCAATCTTTGTTTATTAGTAGTCCTTCCCTCCTTGTGCATCTTTTGGTTTTTGCTCTTTCATATTTCTGCACTGAAAACATTTTCCCACCGAGGTACTTCTTTCCCCTTAATGACTATTTTCAAATCGTACTTAAAACAGCACCATGTTTTAGCTGCACTTCATGCCTGTCCATTTGTATACTTCTTGATTTTTGAATTTTTAGTGTTAATTTTGTGAAGAAGTGGTTGGATAAATTCCGGTATAAAAAAAAGTAAATGGACATGGAGGTAATAAAGAGCCATAAGAGACCAATGACATTTTTTGCCTCTTTGAAGACTAAGGCCTCTACCACAGTTGGAGAGCGAGAGGGTCATTTGTTTTCCCCTCTTAGATCTAGGGCTGCCCCTTGGGCAGATTCCACACCATTTCTCTGCATTGTCTTGTCTTTGGTAGAGGAAGGGATCCGTTTATGCTGGACTAATGTCTTCTTGGCTTGAGATGCCTAATATAAAAGATGTTTCTGGCCACAAATAATAATTTCTTGGAAATAGCTCCAGCACAACATTCTGGAGGCTGCAGCTCTTACCTGAGTTCTGAAGGGCATATCTTCAGAGAAACTCTTTTCCCATTAAACCAGGAACTCCCTAGTTGTGGTCCTGGACTGTATCTCTTTGGTTCTTTGAGCTTCTGGAGCAAAATATCCTCATGTTGCAGATCAGTAAACCCCATTTGAGCTGCGGGTGAATGACTGCAAGCGTGTAATTAATTTGAGTTTCTTTAATTTATTTTGGGAGTTCAGCTGCACAGAGCCGCGTACAGTGCCAGGAGGGGGTGAAGGTGTGTACTTTTTAAGTGTCGAGCATTCGAGCTGAAGACCTTTAGCATCTTAGGCCAGGGGCGGCTGGTGACATTTTAAAGTGGTGGGGCGTAAAATGATTGGTATACTTCACCGTTGCGAGCGAGCCCGAACCCCTATAAGGAGGGTTCGGGGGGTTCTCCCCCCGAGAAAATTTTGAAAAAAGAGAAGAGAAATGGTGCATTTTCAAGCAAATTTGAGAAAGCAGGAAGGTTAATAAAGCAATTGTGAAAGTGCAGTTATAACATTAATAAAGAGATGTCATATAACATAGGTAGCTGCTTATTCAGTGTATAACCACAGAGCTTCATAACAGACTTCGAGATACAATGCATTTCTGAGTACCTCACTCACAGATGTTTTTTATTTAACAAACTAAACTGGTTGCAAAGTAGCAGCATTCAACATTGTTTACTTTTTGTAAATGAAATCAGCACGTCTCTCTCTAAGAGCAGCAAACTTTTCAATAACTTTAGTGTTAAAGTCCGGGATTTTCTGAACTAGCTTGCTCTCTACAGAGAGCATTGCCAAAGCATTGAGTCTTTCCTCAAGCATGGTGTTTCTCAGGAATGTCTTAATCCTCTTTAAGGCTGAAAAACATCGTTCTGCCTCGACTGTTGTCATAGGAGTGGTTATGACAATTTTAAGTAAAGCCACTGTCTCTCCAAGTGACTTTTCCATATTAAGTTTATGTATTAAAGCCAGCAAAGACAAGGCACTTGTGGCCTTCCGGTACACAGGCATTCCGTACAGTAAATTCAACTCAGTTCTCAGCTCTTCTTTATTGAGCATAGGATAAGCTCCCACAGCCTCATTCAGAGCACGCTCCGGGAAGGATTCATCATATTTGGCAAACTGTTGACTTTGCAATAATGTGGCACTCACCAAATGTTTAGTGAAAGAAAAACGCTCTCGTGCCTGCACAATTACAATGTCACAGATCTCCTTTGCAATTCGGACTATAGTGGTGATGTTTTTCCTGCGGTTTGTGAAAATAGATTTCTCTGGCAGTTTGCTGACTAAATTGTCAACCCCATCTCTCACTTTGCTTATGCTTTGTACAATCATAGTAGTATATACTTGCACTTTGACAGTATATATCTCTCGTGCTTGTAACTGATTGTATAACAGGTCGACAGCTACCATTATATCATGAAATACATACAGTAAGAACTGAAACTCTCTGTCTTGTAGTGTTCTACCAAAGCCATGGGCTTCAATCTGACTTTTGTAATCAAACTCATCATTGGCTTCTATGGCTTCAAAACATTTCAGAAGGTCCTCTCTATGTTCATAGATTAGGTTGACTGTACGGATGTTAAAGTTCCAACGAGTTGAGGATCCCCTTGGAACGCTTTTGTCTACAATGTCATGAAGTGCTTCTGTTCTTTTGGGGGAACGCGAGAAGAATGCTGCCATGCCTCCTATATCCTGAAAGAAAATTCGTGTCTCGGTGATCTTTGATACTGCCTGTTGCATAATAAGATTAAGTTGGTGAGCATAACAGTGCACATAATGAGCATTAGGGTACACATCTTGAATTCTCTTCTGAACTCCACTAAGGCTTCCACTCATTACGGACGCACCATCATAGCTTTGCGCAATAAGTTTTTTTTTTTGAGGCAGCTCTGGAAAAATTAAGCTCAGTTGACGCAGTATAGCTGCAGTAATGGTTTCTGCACTAGAGTCTCTTAAATGTGTGAAACCATAGAACCTCTCCACAACTTGTCTGTCATTGTCAATGTATCGAAACACTAATACGGACTGTGTTTTAGTGGCCACATCAGTGGTGTCATCAGCCTGAATAGCCACAAAGTCTGTGTTTTGCAATTCTTGCACAATATGGCTTCTCATAATTTCGAGCATACACTCAAGAAGTTCATTTTGTATTGTTTTAGAGGTGCCCTTAAAGACTGTAGCACGTGCTAAATGTGCTTCCATATCCTTGTCTATGCTTGCTATTAAATCCACAAGGCCTTTGAATATTCCAGGATTTGGGGAACCTTCCGATTCATCATGGCCTCGCAATGCCAGTTCAAAAGCACCACAGAAACGAATGCAATCAATTATTTTGGATAGAATCTGTCTGTTCCTATCAACTGCTTCATTGTGTTTCTGTATTGCTTTGCGGTATGCATCACTTATCTGCTGCTCAATCGGAGCATCTTCCCCCAACATTCCCAGTCTAGTCAGGTTTTCCATATGCTTTCTTGTGCGTGAATGCTTCTTTATTTTTTCAGACAAATGCTTCAAGTCTGTTACTCCTTGATTTGTCCAAGAAAACTCACCACCAAACAGCAAGCAGGGGAAGCAGAACAGAGAATTTCTTAAAGGGCACCCTGTAAGCCAATCAGCTTTTGTGTACCAGGCGTTTGAGAATGTACGTGTGGACATTTTTCCTCTGTCTTGGGAAGTTTGCTGTAGTTTTAGGTCAGGCCGATGAGGTCCCAATTGCTTTAAATCTATTTCCTCTTGAAGTGGCCGTGCCTGGAATGACCTTGTAATCAGCTCTTGTACTGTATTCATGATGACGATGCTGGCCTTACCAATATATATTAAAGAAACCTGCCAATAATCAAAGTACAACATATACGGTGCGGTGCAATAATATAAAATTGCAGTATAAATAGATATATCTTGTGCAGTATCGCAATAAATCTCCAACAGCTCCCCTTTGCACAACATGACTGCTAAAAATACAGCCTTACTGTCTGCTGCCTCTGTGTGCCATAGTGGTTGCTGAAGGCACTGAAACAGACACTGCTTGAGGGCTTTGAACAAGGCAAGGGATAGATAGTGCTGTTAACAACCGTTATTGCCCAAATCACAGGGCTAAGGGTGTTAGTAAATTCCATCCACTGAGGGTACAATGTTCAGAATGTGTGCCTACCCCAACCACCATGTACAGTGACCACACACATACCTCTAACTCCAATCTAAAAAAAAAATAGCATCAGTTTCCTTACCTTTAACTCTGGTGTTTGCTGGGTCGTAGCCGGGGTGAAAGAGCAGCAAAGGAGGTCTTGTTCTTCGCCGGAAATATGACCAAAAATTTGGTAAGGGTTGTCAAGCTTTAGAAGGTGCTGAAAATAAAAATAACGTGCTGTAACTAGACAAGCATTGCTTTTAAAATACAAATAATCCCAATGAATTTTACCAGCGTCAGTTCTTCAAGTTAACATAAAATAACTACAGTGTTCTTAAAATATTTATTTTGTTTGATGTTCGGGGAAACCATACTTTTTTTAGTCTGCTACGTTAAAATTATCCATTGGAACCTGCTTACATTTAAATGTAATAATGCTATGATTTTTAGCTTTCAGTATCTTTATGCAATATAAAAGATCAAAATTTTAAATTCAAACGCTTCTACTAAAGACAAGTTTCGAAGCGTTATCTCAGCACAACTCTTGCATCCCCCTCTTTCTCTGCCTGCCATTGCGCTCCATGCTTCTGAAAGGTGATAAAAAAAACACGTGAATTTGCGTTTCAAATGTCCGATCCTGCTGCAGCACACTTACAAAGCCTACACATGACAGTAACCCGATTCAAGGCCCCATTCTCCCGATTTTTTTTTTTACAATCTCCCACTTTGCTCTTCTGAAATGTTGGCATGTACGTTTCAATCAAATGTCCGATCCTGCAGCAGGTTTTATGACAAGCAGCAGAGTAAAAATCTTACAGTCAGCAGAAAAGGACAAAAAAGTTTCATAAACTCAGCAAAGCACAATACAGAATAAAACTCCACCACATCCAACACCACAGCCGAGCCACCCCCATCCATTGAGCACTGAAGTCTGCGCTGCTGATACTTACTTGGGCTTCACACTGGGCCTTGGCTAAAGTTATTTCTAGATTGGACCACAGAAATGATGCGACTCTGTCGCTTTTAACAGACTTGACACACTCTCAAACACTTAATGCATCATTTTCTGCAGTTCTAAAGGCTCACGTTAATTTTATTTTTTGCATATTTATTTAGCGCGAACTCGACCCGAAGGTATTGGAGCGCTTTACATAATTAGCACCTATTTACATTGCACATTCAGGCAGCCTGCAGCATGGGGAGATTAAGTGATTTGCCCAGAATCACAGGATGTGGACGCGACCCCGAGGTTTCCAGCACCAAAGTCGGCAGTCTAGTTGACGGACCACATCCTCTCCCAACTGAAGAAAGTGCCACCTATTACAGGGGATGACTGTGGGGATTGGATTCAGGCAATATTTGCTTGGATGAAGTCTGTGAATGACTGCAAGAAATAAATGCGCGTGGTGAAAGCAGACACCGAGTCCAAGGAATAACAGCGATATGACTGTAGGGAATGAATTCATTGATGACTGCAAAGAGGGAACACAGGAAGTGATTGCGTCGAATGGATGCTTAGAGGTAATTCAGGCGACAGCTGCAGGGAACGAAGGGTGGGAATGAGTGCAAGGAATAAATACATATGGTGACTAAAAGGGACGAATTCGGCGGATGGCTGCAGGGAAGGACTGCAAAGAATAAATATAGTTAGTGACAGCAAAGGCAGAGTTCGAGGAATGACTAGAGGGAATGAATGCATGTGATAGCTGTAGGGAAGGTAGAGGGGTGACTGCAGGGAATGAATGAAGTGACTGCAAGGAATCATTGCCAGAAGCGGCCTTTCACGGAATACATTCGTAACTAACCCCATGGGGCTGAACGCCGTGCGGTGTTTACAGCGTGTGTGGTTGTGAGCGGCCCCGGGGCACGCGAGTCTCTTGGGAAGCAGGCCTGTTCATGCTCTGTCAGCCTTGGTACCATGGAGCGCCCCGCCTCACTTTTGTGTGTTAATTTCACATACACCTGTAACGCTGTGAGTGTAACTCTGAATGCCCCTTTTGCTATCTTTGAAGCTCTCTGCACTTCCTGGGTCATTCCTGTCCATGTGACAAACAGGCTACTTCGAAGGCAGTGCTGTGCTCCACGAGCACTCTTCATCTATAGATAGTCTGTGTATTACGTACACCAGGTGGAGTCATGTCTATCTGGGTGTGTGCAACGGGCCACAGCCTCCGCTTGGTACAACAAACAAATAATCTTATACAAAGAGGCTGAGGCAATAAAGCATCGCACCCAACCAACAGTTCATGCACAGTCCCGTGTATGCAGCGCACATTTAAATACATAAAATAAATAAATATAAAATAACAGCGGGTTGGTCAGCAAAGACGAGAGTGGTGTAGAAACAGTAAAAGCGTGGATGGGAGACAGGCAGGTGGATCGGAGCTTAGACGCAGGCAGGTGGATGGGAGAGTAGAGGCAGGCAGGTGGATGAGATGTTAGAGGCAGGCAGGTTGATGGGAGGTTAGACACAGGCAGGTGGATGGGAGGTTTGACGCAGGCAGGTGGACGGGGAGGTTAGACGCAGGCAGGTGGATGGGAGCCTATAGGCAGGCAGGTTGGAGGGAGATTAGAAGCAGGCAGGTTGGAGGCAGGTTGGAGGGAGGTTAGAGGGAGGCAGGCAGGTGCTGGTCATTGGCAGGTGTGTGGATCTGAGCAGGGCCTGATGGTGGTGGCTGCCTATTAAGTATAATGTCCTCACATACTCGAATCCGTTCAAACTTCCCAGACAGTGTGGTATATTGTTTTTCCTCCACGGTGCACTTTTGGAATTAGGTGGAGCAGGGAGGGGCTGGTTCGGTGCCCTGAAGCGGCCAGTGACTGCTCCATAATACGGGGTGAACTTTTCTCCCACACACCTTTGACTGTAAGGCCCTGCTTTGTGCACAGCGCTATAGTTAGAGCTGTTGGCAGGCCCTTTCCTTGCTTTTCCTGTTCTCAAGTTGGTCCAGGCCTCACACATAGCACCTCCTAGGGGTGCTTGGGGCAGGTGCCCCCTATTCCCCGTCACTCTCTTGTGTCCAGGGTTGTTTGTTTCTGAAGCTGCTCTGAGCAGGCCTCATCCTGCCCTCTGAGGTAGGAATGCCTGTCACACACACAGCAACATCTGAGGGGTTCCAGGGGCATGTACCCCCCCCTCCCTCCGACCCTCTGGTTCAGGACCCTGGCAGGAGCTCCGAGCACACGCTTTCCTGGCCTCTGAGGTAGTAGCCTACATCACACAGGTGTCTGTCCCCTGTCAGTAGTACCAGGGCAGAGGCTGTCTGGAGCTCTGAGTAGGCCCCTGCTGGGCTCTCCTTCCCTCTGGCGGGTCCGGCCCTCACACAGCCCCAGCGGACAGGGGCCGAGGTCAGGGGCCGTCCCCTCAGTGCACCAAGCCCCAGCCTGGAAGGCCTGCCCGCCCCACTGCTTTAAATAGGCATTCCCGGAGCCCTTACCACCAGGGGGAGGGTGAAAGCCATGGTGCTGGGTCGCCGGCCCCAGCCACCCTTGACCCTGGGGACGTCTAGGCGGGCGCATTGCCACCGAAGCCCCCACGTGTCCCCAAGTGCACCTGATCGCTCTACGTGGGGACCCAGGCACATTCAGAGCCGGGCTCTGTTCTGCCACTATGCAAGCGCCGCTTGTTCCGAGGCTTCCGGTTAAAACACTCACACAGTCAGATCAAAAAGATTCACCTTAAGTGCCATTCAAGCAAAATATTTACATATCATATGGAGTAGGGAAGAGAGTGCTGTACTAAGCATTCTATGAAGCGGGTGTGTGGCTGCCACGTTCATAGCATATCTCTGCGAGTACCTTCTAAGAAAGCGGAATCCCTATATAGGTGTTCAGCGGACAGGTATTGTCATAAAAAAAAGTGTCTGGTGTTGTGGGTGCACATAGATCGTGCTAACGTTAGTTCCCTCTGTATGTATAATGGCGCACTGCTCGAGACCTGCTAACTGCGTAGCAGGAAATGAAGCTTAGCTTAAAAAGTAAGTAAAACACCCTCGCATTAGAACGACAGTACTCACCAATGGACAAGTCAGGGCAGTCAGTGTAGTACTAGTACTACACAAGAAAATTGTCACCACCACGACGAGTCAGTCGGAGTCAACAATCAACACACACCGTCACCGACACTGTCACCGACACTGTCACACGACGGGGCTCCTGTACGCACCGCCGCCACGAGGTGTGTACGCAGAGACAGACTGTGTGGCAGTGGCACCACCGCGTGCGTGATGACGCGACAGAATTGCATAGAGTGCGCAGCGCACCTCATGGCCAATCACTATCACTGTGTTCAGACTAAGCCACAGTGATTGGCCATAGTTGCGCGGCACCCAATGCAGTTACTCCTAGGCTGTCTCAGGCTCTCTCAGCCAATCCAGAGACGCTGCATTAGCAGCGCCTGCCCTGGATTGGCGAAAGAGCACGGATAGGGCTCGCCCGGATACCGAGAGACGGGGCTGCTGCAGAGGCAACCCTCAGCCTCTCGGCCCCCTCCTCTCACTACTAGTACACATGGCTACAGTGCGGCGAATGCGCATGCTCGTGCTTGTCGTGAGACAAACTCGAGCATGCGCAGATAAAATGCGAGCCGCTGCCGTTACTGTGCACTGTCTGTCACTCACTGTCAGTGCTCGCCCCCCGGCCCCACCCCCTTCATTGTCCGCGGCTCGCAATATATTATTCAATTTCATGATGATTGCATTGCTGGTCCGTCTCAGCTGCGACGCATGCGTGCGTTCGCGGTAAGTGGGGCTCCGCTGTCTTAGGCCTTTGTCTGGTCTGTTGCTCTTTAGGCCTGAACCTGACTTCTAGATTTTAACAATATGTGGTAAATAATAATTTTCCATGAACTACTTTCAAATAGAGTTTTTATACAGCAACTCTATAATGGTGCTTTTTTACTGTTAATCCGAGTGTAAACTATACATCAGTTTCAACATGGCAACATGTGAAGATGACGTGGGTTGCACCTGTAACAGCTTGGACTTTGTGAAACAAAATCTGTGCTTTGAGACCTGAGCACTTCTTCCTTACAGTCACGTAAAAGATGCCATCTCTGTTTTTTGTTGTCTCCATTCTTTTCCATGGTGTGGGCCTTTGATTGGATCCATTTTGGATTTATGGGACAGAAATCTCTGCCACTAACAATAAGCTCAGTTTAGGAAATTATTACTGGAGCATTGATCCTTAACTCCTGCATTCTGCAGTTGGCCATAGCTTCTGGGATCCTGTTTGAAGTTCTACCCATGATTAGCATGATAATCTTCTTCACCCCAATTCCTCTATAGTCAGTCTCTGATCAATGTTTGACGAATGTATGACATTACAACGCATACATTTACAACGCATGCCTTTACAACGCAGTTTTTACTTCGCAACATCCTTTACAACGCATCATTTTACATCGCATGCCATTACAACAATTTTTTTTAAACTACATTTACAACGCATTCAATTACATCGCATTATACCTCTACAACGCATACCTTTACAATGCATACCATCACATTGCATTTAAGGTAAGTGTTGGATAGTGTAGGGGTAAAAATTACTATTCTAACTCCAGTGGGTGCAACAGTAGGGTACGTGTTGGATAGTGTAGGGGTAAGAATTACTATTCTAACTCCAGGGGGTGCAACAGTAGGGTACGTGTTGGATAGTGTAGGGGTAAAAATTACTATTCTAACTCCAGGGGGTGCAACAGTAGGGTAAGTGTTGGATAGTGTAGGGGTTAAAATTACTATTCTAACTCCAGGGGGTGCAACAGTAGGGTAAGTGTTGGATAGTGTAGGGGTACTATGCGTTGTAATGGTATGCGTTGTAATGACATGCAATGTAATGCCTGCGTTGTAGTGACATGCGTTGTAGTGTCATGCGTTGTAGTGACATGCAATGTAATGGCTGCGTTGTAATGACATGCGTTGTAAAGGATGTTGCGATGTAATGACTGCGTTGTAAAGTAGTGCGATGTAATGACTGCGTTGTAAAGGTTGTTTCCCATGTTTGACATCTGTTGTGTCAACCGATGTTGTGCCCCAAAATGCTCATCTTAGTGTCCACATTACAAGCGCATATTACTTGTTCAAGAACTCTATATCTTAATATGGACTACTCACTCTTTATCCACACATTCAGACACTACTGCTATTATTTTAAAATGTTAGCATCAAGTCATATTTATTAATAATTCAAATATACCTTCTCTATGTTCACTCTCCCAGACTAATACTGTCGCTTCTTGAATAGAAGCCACTCAAGTATTTATACCTGATTTTACAAATAGAATAACTCAAAGAAACTCAAGGGAGTATGCCTCTTGCCCTTAAGCCTCATAAAATGAGTTCATTCAAGTTTATTTCTATGAATCTCTTTCACTGTTGCAGCACTTCTAAGCACCAGCTCCTGTCTACTGGGTCATGAAATAGTCATGGTCCAACCTTACATACTCCTAATTGCGTCTGTCAATTTCTGGCTTCATGCAGTAAAGTTACAGCTTCTTATTCTGTACCGCTGTTTGCTAAACAATTGTTTATTGGCAAGGATTTAAGAGGAGCCCTAGCTCAGTGGGCGTAAGCTCTTAATACAGCTCTCAGAGTAATCGTGTATGCCTCTGCTTGGCCAAGTGCATGGTTACCATTGGTGCAGCAGGTGCATTGGGACTGGCGCCCAGAGCCCCGAGGGGCCCATTGAACCCTGATAATGCTGTATTTTACTACCCAAACAGCAGTCAAAGGCCCCATAGCGTCCTTGCCAATCTACTAGTCTTGGCTTCCTTAGCATTAAAAGATCTAACCTCTAAGTCTTGAAGACTTAGGCCATATTTACTTCTGGCTGCAGTGTCAGAAATTGAAGATGCAATAAGTTCACAGTCTTGACATGCCGAACAACTTGTGGTTTCCCTCAGCAATGTTGTTGTTTCTCAGTGCCATAGACACCTTTAATGTCCCAGTCAGAACCCCCTAAACGTTCTGTTCCATGTGGTGTTTCCTGTGGGGACTGATTCAAAAGAGAATGATTATCATACTTTGAAGGCTTTCTATGCCAATATAAAGGAGTGCCATTGAAATGCTTCCTTTTTTTGGTAACATGCTGTGACTCTAATTTCAATATGCATTTTATTTCTTTTTGTGCATAGATGTGTTCATCCCACTGCCACTTCCTGGCTGACTAGGATTGAGCTATACAAGTCTTGATGTCTCACTATTTGATAAAGTGAAATCCCTCAAGGATGTAGGTCCTGCTGATGTCTTCTTCTTTGAACCTCCTATGAATGTCTCTTAGCTGTCCTTTCTGTGTGCTCTGCATATTTGTCCTTTTGTGTCTGACTTTGTTTAGTTCTGCTATTATCGTCCAGTCTCACTTTTGGAACTTGGGTTCTGTCTGTTCCTTCTGTCTGTTTCTTCTACCTGCACCTTCTAAGAAGAATCATCTTGTGTACCCCCACACCCACCCTGCCCCCCTTTCTGAACTTTGCTCGAAGTATGCTTGAAACTTTAGTAATTTTCAGTCTTTGGCACTGCCTTTGTATCTGATCATCCTGCCTCATCCCTGCATCTTACACATATGTTCTCTACCGTGCTACGTGGCTGATATGGCGGCCTCAACTATTTGATCGCAATTATACCTATTCATTTTCAGTTACCCTGGTTGCCTGACTTTTGCATTTTCCTTAAAGTCTTGCTTCCAAGGCACTTCTCTCTGGATATCTGAGCAATAAATTGGGAATTTCAGACACTTCCGGAGGTGCTAGAAGTTGAGCCATTCTTCAGGTATACATTTCAGATTACATCAAGCTGTCAGTCCAAGCCTGTTATTTTACAGCTGCCTAATTTTGTTCCATAAAAGACTAAATAATGTTTTTAAACTGGTCCATCCTGCTTTCTGGTGGAGCTTTATGCTTAAAAATGGAAATGTCCTGCCAGTATGATTTTGTTTTCTCTGGCCTAAGCATGATTTGTGATTTGAACTGCAAAAGAATGCACAAAATATACAGAAACAAGCATTTATCAGCAGATACAAACATGAGGAAATATTTTATTGAATTCACGAACAAATCTAAAAAAAATCAGCATTTTAATTTCAGTAAGAAGGTTGAAGTGTATCTAAATTCAATTGATGTAGCTTATCATCCATACTAAATTCTGTTTGATGCCCTTTCTCTGCTCCTATGAATCAATCTGAGGATACTGACTCAATGTCAGCCTCCAATTTCAAATTCATTCAGATTTGTGGAACGTTTCAAACATTTCAATTGTATATTTTGCTTCTTTATATGTGTCCAATATATTAATCTATTATTATTATATAATTTTCTAAGTAGTCAGGGACCCCTGACTAGGCTTGACAGACCCAATGGGGCCCTCGGATCACAGATAAAGAACCATTGGTTTAGTGGGAGTGAACAGAGTGTTACTTACCCAACAGGAATGCTTTGTACAGTAGGAGCTCAGTGTGGGATATATGGTGTTTGGCAAACATGGACTGAAATGATCAGAGCACATTAAGCACACGACTTAGTCGAATGACAGCGGTATATAGTTTACTTCTTTTCAAGCTTAATCCGTGCTGATGGTTTACTGTATGCACATAAAATGACAGCCAGTCGGCCACATATTGTCAGGGAAATCTTGGCAAGTTCTTGTGTCTTCCGTTGCTATTTGATGTTGGTTTATGGATAGACAATTAATGCCATTGTGGTTTGACATTTTATAACCTCAAAGTTCTTAGTCACACTCCGTAAAACGTGCACCCACCAGTCGATTATCCAATTGTAGGGACGAATCTGGACACTTTCTTAGAATGTAGCATTGCAGATGTAGTGAATGAAAACAGGACATGACATTTTGTTAAACAAACTCATTTAGCTGGAAATAACCTCAAGCACCCACCTCCTTAAATACACAAATGATGGCAAAAGGCTGGAGGCATCTCCTCACCCAACGTTTTGTCAATGTTTATTGTACATACTACACTAACAAGAGCGCTCATATGGCATCACTTGTCAGTTTGCTGAGCAAATATTTTGCCTTCTGTGACACGGGTGTAGACTGTTGTTGGCATGCCGGGGACCAGTTGGAGACGGAGTATTCGACATTGTTGGCAGAGCGCAGGTGAAAAAACTCCCAATCTGGACCACGTGGGCGTTATTGTGTTTGTTTTATCATCTACAGCTGTTACTGTGCAAGGTGATCGCAGTCCATGATCCTGTGACCTTGCAAAAGTTGCCAATGGCCATTGGTGTGCCCTCTGGGAGTTTGACTTTAGCAAGTTGTTGCTGTCATTGACCCAGGAGTAGGGACATATTTTTGAGTGAGGCAATACGACTTCAGAATCTTCACGCGCTGGCACTCGCTTGTACTGATTATTTCAATTGTATCTTTGGGCTGGTCAGTCCTTTATCACGGTCAAGTCCGAAACAGTTTGGAAAATCCATCTCCTTTAATTGTACAAGAATTATGTGCCTTGGGTCTTTCTTGCGAACCTAGTCAGTTAGTGACCTAATATAACTCAATGTTTTGAAGACGTTTAATCAGACTTCAGTAGTCCAGCTTTCAGGAGGGTGAGACAATATTTACTGTGAACCAACAGTGCTGTGTTGTGCAGACTTCTGGGTAAACGGGGACAGTTAACGGAGACAGTGGAGGCACTCACCCAGCAGTTCCCTTGACACTCACCCAGCAGTTCCCTGGCACTCACCCAGCAGTTCCCTGGCACTCACCCAGCAGTTCCCTGGCACTCACCCAGCAGTCCTCCTGGCACTCACCCAGCAGTTCTCCTGGCACTCACCCAGCAGTTCCCTGGCACTCACCCTGCAGTTCCCCTGACACTCACCCTGCAGTTCCCCTGACACTCACCCTGCAGTTCCCCTGACACTCACCCTGCAGTTCCCCTGACACTCACCCTGCAGTTCCCCTGACACTCACCCTGCAGTTCTCCTGGCACTCACCCAGCAGTCCTCCTGGCACTCACCCAGCAGTTCCCCTGACACTCACCCAGCAGTTCCCCTGACACTCACCCAGCAGTTCCCCTGACACTCACCCAGCAGTTCCCCTGACACTCACCCAGCAGTTCCCTGGCACTCACCCAGCAGTTCTCCTGGCACTCACCCAGCAGTCCTCCTGGCACTCACCCAGCAGTCCTCCTGGCACTCACCCAGCAGTTCCCTGGCACTCACCCAGCAGTTCCCCTGACACTCACCCTGCAGTTCCCCTGACACTCACCCAGCAGTTCCACTGATTCTAACCCCAGGTTTGGCTGGGCTTGAGGATTGCTGGTTTCTGGCATTGTCTACGCTCTTCAAACCCCTAAGTAGGGTCATAAGAAATCAATGAGGTGGGATTCTGTGAGGAGTTCCACAATTTTGCTGTGGGTTCTGTCAGCGGATGCTCAGGTTTCACTGTAAGGTTTGGTTTGGGGCGGTTGATTCAAGTGGGGCTCTGCTCTGGTACCAGTGGAGAATAGGAAGTCTTGAGCTAGGTCCCAGGGTGCAGATGATCCAGGTGGACTATTTTATGCCACTGTGAACAGGGGTGTTTGTGAACGAGAAAAGCTGTCTTAGTCTTCCATTTAGCTGAGGTCATGTGTAAACTGAAAACGTAAAAAGTAACCAGGCTCTTTTTGGTATTGCTGAATTGCCTTCGAAAATTAAAGTGCTTCAGAGAGCAAAACTGGCACTGCCAAAACGGTGGCACTGCGCGCGCGCCACAGCTTTGAAAGGAAATGCCCATGCCCCCCACAAACCTGATATCAGGAGCAGCGCCTACCTATCAAGACTCCTCAGGAACACAGCAAACTATCGCACCACTGAGTTTCGAGACCATGAATATCTCGGGACAGGAATATCATGGGACAGGAATATCCTGGGAAAAGTGACGAAGACCGAAATATCCAAAGGTAAAGTACATATAGAGGAAGTATAGAGTGCATGCACCGGAAGAATAGATTTACGATTACTAACTCCACATCTGCGTATCTATGTTATCAGGGCACATCTATGTGGAGTTAGCTATTCAAAATGTATACTTACCTTTCGATATTTTGGTCTCGATATTTGCCTCCCTCAATAGTGTGGCTTCGATATTCAGGATACACACCCAGAAGGACATATATTATTCTAGTGAGCTTGAACAGAAATGTACACACATCTACTGAATAATGTTTATTTGTTAATATTCTATTTAAATTCTACTGACATGCTTAGTGCGTAATTTATATTGGACTGTCATTCGTCGCTAGTTAGGTGAATCTCATTGCTTTCCATTCATTCTTTTCAGCCATTCGACAAAGAGGAGCTTCTGAAGTGCATTCTTAAGTTTATTGAAGTTGACAAAGAATGGGTTCCTTACTCAACTTCTGCCAGCCTCTACATCCGCCCGACATTCATTGGAACAGAGGTATGGACATAGCTTTGCGCATTCTATAATAAATCACTACTTTAAGATGTTTTTTGGTAACGTATCAGGATTTTTGTGCTCCAAATGAATATAAAAAAGAAATATCTATTTAATACTTATTCCTCTTTTTTAACAATGAATCCTAACTCTTCTGTGAATATGAGTCCAGAAGTCATTCTCTTATGGGTCCACTTGATTTCAGGTGCCAGGCTGTAATTCAGTGGGCCACAAGGCGAGCTCTCATGTAAAGGCCTGCCCAATCAAGATCTGAAAGCCAAAGAATGGGCTCTCTTGGAGGGCTGGTAAGACCGGAGCAAACAATGCTTCCGTTACCCCAGTTTATAAGCCCCTCAGGAAATCAAGTAGGTCTAGATTATTTTTTTGATCATTCCCATCACCTTGTCAAAGTTAGCTCTCAACTGGCAATCAAGCATTTCATGAGAGGTGATCACCTGATTAATGCTAGGGTCCGCAAATCAAGCTAGGGGCCGCAAAGTCTAGTTGGGTGGAAGATCCTTTTCTGCAAGGGTCCCTACGTTCTGTAATGCTCTACCAAAGGATTTGCGGGAGACAAAACTGGAATCAGCCTTCAGAAAAGGCCTTAAGACCTTTCTTGTTAGAGAGCTTTAGAGATATGGCAATTACCTGAATGGCTTAGCTCTGGGACACTCCCCTCGGCGGCAGCTGCTTGCACTTTACAAATTTCATTTCATTCAATCAACTTTGTTGACCTGATTCTGTCAAAGAGCTGCGGCTGATCCTGTATTCCAACCAGCGTTCAATTTACCGTCTGGCCTCGACACTTAATTAACCAATGCTTCCATTGAGGGCAGTTTGCTAGATTAACTTGGGTAAAACGCTGGTGCAAGGTGCTTGCAAGTTAATTGATGGCAAACTGACCTGACTATGAGACAAGATGAGTTTTTAACCTCTTCTGTGTGGTAATGTAGAGGGTTATAGGTAAGCATAGTGGGACGGAGGAGCATGCAGATTTCATGCCACGTCACACAGTCAGTCTGGATTTTAGATCAATAACATAGAATATCTCCCAGATCAGTCTAGGGTATCAGAACTTGGAACTCGCTCCAGGATCTCGTATTTTCAGCCCTCAAGAGTGGTAGTGCAGGGTAGACCGTCTGCACTGCAGTGTCGCCTGCTGGCTGTTGGTTTACTTTGCATGCTTTTCCTCAGTTTATACTTGTTCCCTTAATGTTATAATCTTGTACTTTGCGTTTCACATACATCACAGGTCAGGAGACTCAGTTATGCTCAAATGGCATCTCAAAGGTTTTGATTCCTGCCCATTTCCGATTGAACAGCCCAGGGCTCTTTACTTGGTGAACAGTTTTGTTTGCAGAACCAGTACCACACTCACTGCTTCTTTACAGATCAGCGCTTTACAATGTGAGCTTCCTGCCTTCAACTCTCAGGGGCTTTCATTACCTCCTTGTAAGTCTTCCTCGCCACATGATCAACGAAGTGAGCTTCAGCTCCACACCAGAACCGACCAAAGCAAAAGTCAGCCTCCTATGCCTCCCATCCCTTCCCAACATGGCCGACCCATATTACCCCTGACCTCTATAAGAGGAGGGCCGGCCCAACCCTCAGCCTGTTTTTTTGGTTCTGCGCTGAATCTCCAGATGCGCTTTTCAGGTAAGTGGTTCCTGCTGTAGCAGGTACATGGGTTCATGGTTGGTGGTCTTTCTCTAGCGGGGTCGTGGGATCAAGGACCCCTCACCCTTCCTGCTCCTGGTATCCTGTCTGGGCCGGTTAAGCTCTGCCTTAGCGAGCCAAGGGTTACAGGGAGGCGGCTGGGGTGGTCTGGGGCTCTGCATTGCAGCCCCTTCATCCTCCCGCCCGTGTAGTCAATGTGTTTTTTCCTTTTGCGTTTGTTGAACGTTGTTGGGACCCGGGCCTCCAGTCGGTTGCTCCCGTGTTTTGTGCTTTGTTTTTATGCACGGTGTGGTGGTGAGCCTGTCCCCGAGTCACCAGTTTCCTACACTGGGGGGGGCGAACGGTGAGGGAGTTACCTATTGTGGTGTCCGGTTTGATCGGGCGGCTTAGCTCGGGTTTTTTTACATGGACAAGAGGGACCGGCGGTCCGTTCTGCGACCCGGCCGTGCCCCCGTTTTCCTAATTACAATCGCAAGGGCGCGGGCTACGACAGGGCTCCTCTTCTCTTTGATATTGGAGCTTCTCGTTTCCCATGGGCTTACCTGCTTGACGCTGGGGCGGTGCAGTTCCCGGTGCAGGCTTGTTCGGTGCATGCCTCTTCCGCGGTCCTGTGCCCTCACCTACGGGTCTCCTTACGGGGCGTGGTGCAGCTCTCGTCCGTGTTTCTTGTCCAGCCTCCGAGGGGAGGGGCCGGACTCGTCCAACTTCACTTGCGGCTGATTTCTCCCAGGTCTAGCCGATCCCGCAAGTTACTGGGTGGTGTCTCTTTTGGATCGCCTACTTATTCCCGGGGTCCTGGTCTGTGGTTCATTCTGTCTGTGTCTGTGCTCTCTCATTGACTTTCTTTTCCTCTGGCTGGTTTACCTGCGATTTGGCCCATGGAGCAGGGGGCAGATGCTCCGGTCGGGGCTGGCTCGAGCTCCCATGTCCTGGCTGAGGCTCTGACCTTGCAGTCCATCCAGGACATGATCCAGGCTGCAGTGTTGGCGGCCTTTGATCAGCGCGAGGGGGGACAGGGTCCTTCTGCCCCCAAACGGCCTCGCATGGATCCCCCTCCGGTGTCTCATGTTGATGGGGAAGAGGAGGACCTACGAGGTCGGTATGTCCAGGGACAGGAGCTGCGTGATGTGCTCCAGCACATCAAGGAGAACATGGCTTTTCCTGCTCCGTCGGTGGATGAGCTTTCGGAGGATTTCTTCTTGCAGTACCAACGCAGGGAGCCTGAATCCCTTCCTCTGCATTCCTCCATAAAAAAGGTGATTGAGAATGAGTGGCTGGAGTTCGATAAACAGGCCTTCCCTAGGTACCTGGCCAAGCACTACGCAATCCAGGACTTCGAAAGGAGTTCCCTTCCTCCGTGAAGGTGGACTCTCATGGCGGGGCTAGCCACTCAGGGATCCATCATTTCTGAGGACGCCTCCCCTTTGGACCGGGTTGACAAGCGGGTGGAGGCCGAAGCCAAACGGGCCTATGTGGTGGCCAACTTTTCCATTCGGGCTTTGCCTACTTGTCCTACACGGTGCAGTCCTTGTTGAAGGATTTTCAATCTTTGACGTAACTGCTGGACCAGGGGCTGATGTGGTTCCGACCTTGGCACTGATGGAGCAGCAAACTCACCTACTATCTGACATCTCGTTTGACACATTGGGAGCCGCGGCTGGTGGCTGGTGGCGCCGCTGTTCAGACTCGGCGTCAGGTCTGGCTTTGACACTGGAAGGCGTATGCTGCCTAAAAAGCGATTCTAATGAAGATCCCCTTTTCAGGATCTAAACTGTTCGGGTCACTTTTGGAGGACATGGTTAAGAAATCGGCGGAGGACCGAAAGCTATTGGCTCCCATCAGGTCTTCAAGGGGCCGTTTCTCTGAGCCCAAGAGGGCGTTTTCTTCCACCTCTACGGCTAGAGGCAGTGGGCCCTTTCGAGGACGGTGTCGCGGCTGGGGCTCCCCTTCCTTCAGTAAATCTTGGTCCAAGCCGGCAGCGTCTTCCTCCACCCCTAAGACCTGACTATCTTCAGGCCACGTCCGGTGGTGTCCTGGTGGGTGGGTGCCTGCGCCTCTTCATCTCAGCTTGGGAGTCCTCCGTCACAGATCTATGGGCACTTCGGATTATCCGGGAAGGTTTCTCCATCGTCTTCAGCTCCACTCCTCCAGATGCTTTCCACGCAACCCCGCTGCCTTCCTCTCCAGTCAAGCGGGTGGCCCTGCTGGCCAGCATCCAAGATCTGCTCTGCAAGGGGGCCATTCGAACTGTCCCGCCATCTCGGAGAGGTTGCGGCATCTATTTCATCCTGTTCTTGGCAAGGAAGGTGTCTGGGGACTTTTGTCCTGTTCTGGACTTAAAGTGGGTTAATTCTTTTATTCCCCACATTAAGTTCAAAATGCTCTCTCTGAAGGGGATTCTGCCGCTGCTGGTTGAGGGGGAGGTGATTGCTTCTCTGGATCTGCTGGACGCCTACCTCCATGTGCCAATCCATCCAGCCTCTCAGCGTTTCCTCCGGTTCTGCGTAGGGAGCAGCCACTATCAGTTTCAGGTACTTCCTTTTGATTTTCATCTGCTCGAAGGGTGTTCACTAAGGTTCTGGCCCCTTTGGTGGGTATCCTCCACCGGTAAGGGATCAGGGTTTTTCCGTACCTGGATGCCTGCCTCTTCGTTTTCCAAGGGAACGCTTGACGTCAGGAGGGTCTGCTAGGTGCTGTCTTCCCATGGCTTCCTGATCAACCTGAAGAAATCTCACCTGTCGCCTTCCCAGGACTTGGTTTTCATTGGGGGTCGGTTGGACATGCTCCAGGGGAAGGTGTTCTTACCTCTGGAATGTCAGAACACCTTGTGGCGGGATCTCGGTTATCTCCTGGGTTGGGATTCCGCTCCTGTGAGTCTGTGGTTGAGGGTTCAGGGGTTGATGTCGGCTACCATCAATGTTCTACCTTGGGCCCACCTCCAACTGTACCCCTTGGTGACCCATCTCCTGTCCCTCTGGGATCCCTGCGTGACCCCTCAGATTTGGGCCGGCCTGGGCTGGTGGTTGGTGGAAGCTCATCTCTCCGAGGGTCTTCCCTTCCTGGTCTCCCCGTCCCCGGTGGTCACGACCAATGCCAGTCACCTCGGCTGGGGGATGACCCTGGGGTCTTAGTCGGTTCAAGGGAGGTAGGATCCTCTTCTGGCGCAGTGCTCCTCCAACTTCCGTGAGTTGAAGGCGGTCCTGCTGGCTTGTCTGGAGTTTGCTCCTTCCCTCCAGGGTCAGCATGTGCTTGTTCGGACGGACAACCCGGTGGTGCGGGGGTACATCAACCATTAGGGGGGTAGCCGCGTCTGACCCAGGAACTGATGTCCTGGGCGGAGGCTACGGTCCGGTCCCTCAAGGCGGTGTATCTTCCAGGGAAGTAGAATGTGATGGCAGACCATCTGAGCTGGGTTTTTCCTCCTCTGTCTGCCCTCTCCCTGACGCCCTCGGTGTTTCAACGCATGGTGGCCTTCCACGGATAGACCTGTTTGCGGATGAGGTCAATGCCCTCCTTCCCTGCTTCTGCGCTCTCCATCCATGCCCGGGGGTCTGGAGGGTGGATGTACTGTCGTTCCCTTAGCCGTGGGGTCTCCTGTATGCCTTTCCCCCGTTTTCCTTGATACCACGGGTATTATGCAAGATCCGCCTGGAAAAGGCGTTTGTGCTCTTGGTGGTTCCCGGTTGGGTTTGCCGCCCCTGGTTTCCTCTCCTGTACGAGTTGGCTGTTCGGGAGTGCTGGCCCATTCCGGATCTGCCCTTCCCGTTGCGGGGCCCTCTGCTCCCGGGGGCGATGTTGCGCCAGCTCGATCTGCAGGCTTGGTTCTTGAGCGGGTGACCTTGTTGGCCCAGGGGTGTTCTACGGGTGTGGTTGACGTGCTGCAGGGATCTCGTAGGTCCTCCACTTTACTGTCCTATTCCCGCCACTGGTCCTCCTTTACTCGTTAGTGCTGGTTGCAGGGGCCGACCCTGTCTCGGTGGACCCCATGAGGGTCCTGGATTTCCTGACGGAGGGGTTTTCCCTGGGTTGGACTCCCTCCACCCTGCGGGCTCAGTGGGCTAAACTGCGGGCTTTTAGCAGTCCGGGCCTGGACAGGCTCGATCCCTTGGTGGCTCGCTTACTGCAGAGCTGTTTTTTGCGAAGGCCTCGGGCTATTTGCCTGGCTCCTCCTTGGGATCTTCCGTTAGTGTTGCGGGCCCTCCAGGGTGCCCCCTTTGAGCCCCTGGACTCGGTGGATTTGAAATTTCCCACCTTCAACGTGGTGTTCTTGGTGGCTATTGTCTCGGCTGGTTGGATGGGCGAGCTGGGGTCTTTTCTTCGGTCTCCTCCCTTCTTGCGGGTTCTCTGATCTTGCATCATGACCCTCGTTTTCTTCCCAAGGTCCCTTTGATCGTGAACCGCTCCCGTGAAGTGATTTTGCCTTCTTTTCCACCTGATTCTGAGGCCTCTCTGGCCTTGCTGGATGTTCGGTGGGCAGTCGAGGTTTACCTGGACCGCACATCCGCTTTTTGTCATTGTGACAGTTTGTTTGTGACCTTTGGTCTGGTTCGATCTGGTCACAAACCTTCCGTTCCCACCTTGAGTCAGTGGCTTAAGCTGGCTATCCTGCTTGCCTACGAGTCCCAGGGGTCTGAGCTCCCGGCAGGGATCCAGGGCTGTTCCACCCGGGGCTTCTCGGTGTCCTGAGCCTCTTTTAAGTGGGTTTCCACGGAGGATATCTGCAAGGCTGCAACTTGGTCTTCTCCACACATGTTCATGGAGCATTACCGGGTGGTCTTGGGTGGTTCTCCCCCTGGAGTTTTTGCGGGAGCTGTTCTTGGGGCCGGGTCGTCCGTCCCTTGATTAGTCTCTCTGGTTTGTCCTGTGTTTTCTTCTGTCTGTTTGGTACACTGGATTCAATTTGTCTTTTGATATCAAAACATCCTTGTTGGTGGTTACTTGTTCACGTTGAAGCCTCTTGGCTTGGGTATGTGCTCACTTAGTTGATCATGTGGCGAGGAAGACTTACGAGGAGGTAATGCCCTTGTTACTTACTGGTAATCTTCATTACTCCGAGTATAGTCTTCCTCGACACATGAGTTCCCATCCTTCCCTCCCACTGTTGCTCTCGGCTTGATGTGTATGCTTGGTGGTTCTCAGGCTGAGGGTTGGGCCGGCTCTCTGTCAGGGGTGATATGGGTCGGCCATGTTGAGAAGGGATGGGAGGTATGGGAGGCTAACTTTTGCTGTGGAGGGTTCTGGTGTGGAGCTGAAGCTCACTTTGTTGATCATGTGGCGAGGAAGACTATACTCGGAGTAATGACGATTACCGGTAAGTAACTGGGCATTCATCTGCATGGACGGAGAGGTGCCACTCATCCGGTCTGCCGTGGTATGGGCCAGGCAGTCTGAATTCTGATACCAGGCTTTAGCACCAGGCAGGAGTTTTCAGGGGCTGCCTTCCAGCTTCATGCTGAGGTGCGTCAGGTGAGGTAGTCAATCACGGGTGGTGGATTTAAGGTTGTCGAGCTGGCCGAGTTCTCTTCTCTTCTCCACCTCCTTCTGTAATGTCGGTTCCCCTTCCAACACAGAACCTGTCTCCCCCTATCATGACTGTGACAGCCTTGAGAACAGTGCACGAGGACCATAGAAGGCTGGGTAGAAAGGTTGAAACCAGAAGAAAGGGAACCTGAAAAGTAAGTGCCACAAAACTGCCACATTTCAGCAGGCTGATGCTAGAGCTGACGCTGTACCTTGATATGCCAGCATTGCCAGGCACACTGCTCAGCAGCCCTGAGCTGCAGGTGGCGTCAAGAAAGCCTGTCTCTTGGGATCAGGCAGTGGCACCTGTCAGTCTGATACCTGGTGGATGCTCCATTCCTTGGCTCCTGACACCACCGCCCGTCGGAGCAGCATTCCAAGAGGCTACCCTCAAGGCTTTCAAAATCCGCTTTAACAAGATCTTTTCAGGATATGAGGCAGTGTCTGCTAAATACTCAAATTTCGGACGAATACATAAGGAATAGCACCAGGAAGCTCGATGCCCTATCAAGTATGTTTAGACTGATTATAGCCAAGCCCAAATCTCGTCTTTTTTTATTTGTATAAAATTGTATTCATTAAGTCACCATATGGTAAGGTGCTAAAAAAAATATAAGTCATAGCATTGTCAAGCTTTATGCCTCCAGTTATAGCGGGAGCTGATGAGTCAGATTAGTATCTGAGCGTTCCCTCTACAGGGATCTGTGTGTAGATTACAGGTCTGAGGTTTGCATCCTGGGGGACTGACTCCGCCTTTCTTCATAACGAGGACGATGAGTACCGTTGGGAGGGGTGATAAATACATCCGTCATCACAGTGTGTGAATACCTAAAGGTTTAAACACTATATAAAAATGTATAGACTTATTTTCAAAATGTGTAGTCTCGATTCATTACCTCGATTATTAGTAACTTTAGATTCTTGCCCGTTTTATTACTGCAGCCTTTGGCATAATATGACATTCTCTGCTTAACCAAATTCGTTCATTTCGTTTCTTACACAAACATAAGATTATATTAACATTAGCTTTCTAATTCGCAGCCTAAATAAAGAAGCTTCTGTGATGATAGTTACATATGTTATTGGTCGATAGGCTTGTACGACCTACTAAGGCTTTCTGTCGGCAGATACCTTTTAGGAAATAGTTTAACAGAGTCTATCACAGTTATTTTTCCGTGTGAGAAATGCTTAGTATTATTTGAATAGATACCAGGAACGGGGTGGAATGTTTATGGCACCGCCAGGTCTAAAATTTGCCGCATAATCTGCAGTTCAAGGTCTTTCAGTGTTGACTCGAGTGCTCTGGAGATAAGCTCCAGATAACAGTGTTTACATTCACTGTTTTCTGTTGGAAATGAAGGTGTGCTGCAGACTGCGAATCAGGTGTGGAGGGCAGGGAATGCTGGTGCTCTGAAGCATTTGTTTCCACACAAGCTTCATGGGCTGGGGTGGGACGTTGAGGAAGGTAGCATGAAGAATCTTCAGCGCCAGGCGATGTACCATAGTCTAGCAGTGGCCAACAGCTGCCGTCTTTGGAAGTAGGAAGCCCGCTCAACACCCTGTGATTCTAGGCAAATCATTGAATCTCCTTAAGCGTAAAAACGTGAAACTAGTCTGTTTGTTCTGTATAAAACTGGGGGAAAAAATATCACTTAATTTTAATATATTTTCATGGTAGTTACCAGGACATCGCAGTTTATCCACATTAGCAGTTGCGGCCGGCACGGATCAATGGGTGGTGGGGGGTAGGGGGCTCTAAAATAAGAAGAAAAAAACGGCCCTAACCACCGCGTCTCTCCTCCAGCTCTCCTCCTCGTCCCTTCACACCGCCGGAACAGGAAGCACATCAAGGCTCCCGTAAGCCAATCACAACACTGCAGTGCAGTGCTGTGATTGGTCTGAGCGCTGTGGTTAGGCGCTCAGCCAGGTAATGGGAGCCTGGGCATGTTCTCCACCTAGGCTGTAATGCAGCCTGGGTGGAGAACATTCAAAGTGGAAATGACTGTTTTGCCGGCATGAGACGGCCGGCCAAACATTCATGCACACTCACAAAGTGTGCTCACCACTCCCCCAGGTCCGGTTGTCAGAGTAGACCCGCCCGCCTTGCAGAGCTGCTGCAGCAGGACAAAATAAAATGATAATAACGCCGAGTTATTATCATTTTATTTTCCCTTTATTTCACTGCTGGAAAGCAGTGGGGCGACGCTCCTCCACCTTAGCAGAGTAGCTGCCTCTGGGTGATCCTGAATGATAGATGCTCTGCTCCCATCCAATGCCATCTAAGGCAGAGTCCCACGATGCCGTCCGGCTGACCATTCTGGGCCACGCCGTCTCTTCCCCTGGGGCAGATGAGCAGCGCTGTGCTCTCCCAGGTCTGCTACCTCTCGGAGCGAGGACACCTGCAACGAAGATGATAGGCCCGGTGTACAGCGCCCTGTCACAACTGTCTGCTGTCCCAATTCTCTGCCCTCCCCGAAACACAGCCCTGACATAGCCCCTTTCTCTTGCGGCCCTTTTTGCCTGCTTAGCATATACCCTCAGAGATTTCCACGAAATAAACCCCTCCCCACTTCTTCCTTCTCCTCCATGGCTGCTACAATTGCTGATGCCCTACTGCATGGCTCCACCTACGTGACAATCCCCCAACGCCCCAGCTAGTGTGTCTACAGATCCCTCCTATCTGCCCATCTCCTCCCCCCTTGTTTCCTGAACCTGAAGGTTGCTCACCCCCCTTGATCTACCCCTGCCTCATGGGTATACCAACCCCACAGCACCTGCAGCTCCGGGCTACGTGCCCCCCCTTTACCCACACCATCATCAGCACCATCAGCAGAAAATGGCTGGTCATGCCCCCACCTTTCTGTCTGCTGCCCGGAGCCAAAAGATCTCTCCTCAACATACATGCACTGGGGAAACCCACTGCAGTCGAACTCTACATAATCTCCTCCTCTTCCCCACTCATGGTCTGTGGCAAATCAATGTCCCCAGCCTGCCCTGCCTCACCTCCAGCTCAGGACGTTCCGCTGTACTGCTTGTACCGGCAGAGACAAGCCCCTTGCCCCCACAACTGTACCAACCCGACAGACTTCTGCCTAGTGCCACGGCCCCGTGGGGCCTTTTGATGCCTTCTTAGCCAGTGCCTTAGTGCGGCCTACCTCCCGCCCAGAGGCCTCACCAGTTTTGCCTCTTATCCCCTGAGGCCCTTCACTTGCCCCTGCTTCCATCAATGAGTGTTCGCGGGCGGCCACTGACACTCTCCTGTGCTGCTTCAGGGCCCTCAGGTGGTGAACACACCAAACTGGCAGCCGCCACCCCTCTGGATGCCATTCTCACCAGCAGCGCCAACTGAACAGCCAGACTGATGATGGCCAGTAGATCAAGCCGCCGGCCTCCATAAGCATCAGACGCACTTCTCTATCTCGGTCATCCTGCATGTCACAGAATACAAATGTTTCTATTTATCGCCGCAAAAGACTCCCTACACCACTCTGTGCCTACAATCACCTCCACAAAAATTCTCCTATCTCTAAAGAGGCTGCCACCATGCACACCAACCAACAAAATGGTGATTGGCAGCTAAAAATGAAGCCCTATAAATGTCTTGGGCTACATCCTTTACCGCATGTTGCCCAAAACCAGCACAGTCATCTAGACTCTCTGGTTCCCCCAATAACTCTTCAGTTGGCTGTCCCACAAAGCCCTAATGTGCAACATAAGCACTACATGGAAAGGCAACAAATTTGATTATTTCATGTACGAGGGAATGATTAATGCAAGTGTTTTCCATGCTGTGGCCATGTTTGTTGATAGGCTCCAGGCAACATTTGCCTGAAAGGTCTCAATGTTTTTAGTGCATTGACGTGGGAAGGAAGGGGACAGGCACAGCGACAAGCTGGGCTAGGGTTGGGAGAGGGAGATGGGCTGAGAAATTACCAGCAGTATAAAATATATTCCGGAGTGTCTACGTCTTGCATCCAGTCACGGGCAGCAGTGTAATGACCCTGATACCGGTTGAGCAACAAAAAGGTATAGATAGCTCAGCCATTTTCTGAGATAGTGCATCACATGTCTGTCTCCCTGTCCTGATTGTAGGTCAGAGATGGGTTGAGTAATCACAAGCTCTTACCATTTAGCTGCTCCAAGGAGTGTGCTTATACAAAACATCATGACAAGACCAGTGTGGCTACCGAGCACTGGAGCAATGGCTTATATTACCTACCACTTATCAGATAAATATGGGCATAGGTCGGTGAATGTGAGTGTTATTTTGTGTGTTTGTTAGATGTTATTGTTTGATATCCCAATCAGGCAAATTTTAGATTTTTGTAGACTAGACATCTAAATCATTCACAGACACACTATTATTTACAATCTGAGGCCCAACTGAAGACCACAAAAACAATCAGCTCCTGTTTACTCTTGAGAAACTTGATGTTCGGCACATTTGCAAAAATAGAAACATGTGCAATGTTAATGCGCTAATACACTTGGAATTAGCAAAACTCAAAAGGACAGCCTGAACCTTGTGTGTCTTTGTTGGACATGCTCAGGTGATTAGTGTATTGCATTGCCAGAAACAACATTAGCATATCAATTTTATGTGGCATGCTTTGTAGAGGTGATTAACTATAAATATTCTCTCATGTATGCCTATCTTATGATCAGTGTGCTTCATTATTCCTGCAAGAGACACGGCTACTTCCCACAGCAGACTGCTGGTTCGATAGGCCTTGGGGTACCTACCGTTATTTCTCCTGCTATAGCTCCTATTCTCAGTGCACCTGCATTCTTCTACACAAAAGTGTCACATTTGCTATTCAATCAAGTTATTTATATTCCGAGGATTGGTACAACCTTCTCCAATGTATCCTTACTGATTAAAGGGTAATGCTGTTGAATGTTTATGCCCCCAATGTAGACGACCATGCCTTTTTCCACGACCTCTTGGCTCATATGGACCGCTTGGAGGTGGACTACGTTGTGCTGGGAGGAGACCGGAATATGCCGATGGGCACCAAAACTACCTCCACCAGCATACACCCTAGAGGCATGCCCCGGGCGCGGGATACACTGCGGCACCTGGTTGACACTCATCCTTTGCGATGCTTGGTGCTCCTGCTACCCCTCCCTACTGAGATTCACTTTCTATTCTACCTCCCACTCCGTCTGGACCAGCTGGATTACTGGCTGCTGTCAGCCAATGTGGACCCATGGCTGCACATGGTCACGGTCCTGTCAAGTACACTGTCACACCACAGTCCAGTTCTCCTCCACGTTGTCCCTTATGGGTGTGGAACGGAACACATTTGGAGACTGACGAGTAAGTCCCTTCAGGACCCAGTGTTCCGCGGAGAGATACTCACAGCCATAACTGAGTATTTTGAGTTGAATGCAGGTTCAGTGGAGACAGAGGCCATATTTTGGGAAGCCTTTAAGGCCCTCATTGGTGGAGTAAGTATTTCTAAACATACAGGTATATTATGCGACAAATGCACACAATTTCACAGTATTGAATCCACCCTATGAGATATCAACGAGAGGGCAGCCGCGGGAGGAGAACCCTGCTTGGGTCGACACTCAGCTTTTTTGACAGAATTTCGTGACCTTGTGGACAGAGAGGTCGCATATATGGGGAAGCATGGCAGGGCTCGCCGTTATGGGTAGGGAGAGCACGTGGGTCACACTCTTGCCCGACTTCTGAGACCTAACCGCTCACAAAACTACATCACAGAACTCTGCTCAGAGACTAGACGATGAGTGTCCGTTTGCAAGAGAGTTGGGGCAGAACTTCTTCAGTACTACCTGAATTTATAGTCATGCTCTTATACGCCCACCCTGTGGCTTGTCTCCGTGTTAATGGCATGCTCTCCGAACCATCCTCCATAGCGAGGGGGACCAGACAGGAATGTCCCCTCTCTCCCCTTCTTTTTATTATTGCAATGACCCATTGGTCCAATACATGCAAGATCGCCATCTATGCTGCGGCCTGTAGCTCACTCTTACTCTTCCTAAATACGGATGACATCTTGCTATTTATCCGCCATCCGTCTGACAACTTACCCCCCTTAGTACAGGAGGTCGTCCGGTATGGTGAAGTGTCCAGACTCCGCATTAACTGGGCTAAATCTGAGCTTTTTCCTTAGACCGATGCGGCACAGCTGGTATCGGGTGATCACCCTTTCCCTGGGCGACGGACGGCACTAAATATCTAGGCATCTGGGTTCATCGAGATAGAGAACTCCTTCTGCAACACTACTACGGCCCGGCAATGGACAAACTTGCTGCCCAGGTTGAACGCTGAATCAAACTGCCCCTCTCCATGGCCCGTCATATATCTATTATAAAATTGGTCGTACTTCCTAATTTTTAGGTCTCGCCTTGGCAGCGGATGCGCTGTCTCGTCGAGAGATGCTGTATACAGTATAGCGGGGGAAGCTCCGCCCACTTTCCGGCCATATTTTTTATTGGCTTCAGTCTTAATTCTGCAATGTGATTGGTGTTTAGCTTGTTACTCCCGCCTCCTCACGGCTATGTCGTCATTTATTCCCTTCCGAGGCTATCGACCCCTTTACTTAAAATACTGTTTTGTTCCCCTGCCTCTCCCTGTTCCCTCCCGTAGTCTGTTACTTCTTGGACCAGCACCACCCCCCAGCCCCTCCCGTTCATGCCTTACTTCACGTCCACACTTACATTGAAAATGCTATAGCCCTCGCGTAAAGACGAGTCCTATTGCATTATTAATGCTTGTTTGTTATGATTGGTGGGTGGATTTGCACTCTTTGTCTCGCATGCGCGCGATCCCTTACATTGTACGCATGCACGACAAAACAGTGGTGTTTGGTTGCGCATTCTTTTCTGTCGTCCTAGGATTGCGGTGAACAGGAAACAGACCTGTTTCTGCGGCCATACCGTCTCCGATACCAGGTAAAAGTCAGCCATGTTTCTTTTAGTAATTTATGGTCAGTTTTGTTCGATAAACTTTGCAGATTACACGCAGTTAAGGGATTATGCGGCTAACCCATAGCTACGCAAAACATACGACACCATAGAATTGCTTAATTCCAGTGGCGCTGACTCCTGTGCGCCGTGCCACACTTACTCTCATTTTTCGAGTCAACAAATTAGCCCAACGAAGGCGTGCGAGAAGCGGGTGACGTTTGTGCTTATTTCGGGAAACAGGTTCCAGGCGTGTAACCTTATGTGTACCACCGACATTCCGCAAGTTCTACCGAGAATCTGCTTACATTTGGCGCGCCACGCCCAGATTCACTTTCGAAGTTGGGACAATGGCCGCTGTTTGTTTGCATTGCCATAGGTCTCGCATTTGAATGTGAGACCTATAGGATTGCTAATATTTATTTTCACGTGCGCTTTCACATTGTGGCTTAAAGGCGGCCGTGTGCCTGCCACCCCCCCTTATCAGAATCGGAGATCGGGACTGCCTAGAAGGAGTTTGGAGTGCTCCTCTCTAATTTGGGCTGATGAGGTACTTGGAGCGTACGTTTCTGGGCTGGCATGGATTGGAGCCTAGTGCCTACACAGTTTGGATCAGAGCAGGGACTTGGTCATACAGCCGGGCCATGCTCCTCTTGGAGGCGGTTGGACAGTTCTCCCTTTCAGGACCTCTCGATGGTCGGCTCCCCTCAGACCGAAGGGCTCCCCTCTGCCGTGTCTTGTGGGAGCAGTCGTACGTGGGGAAGACTCGGGAGCACGGGAGCCCCAGGGATCTCACCCGCTAGCAGCCATTTGGTTCTGTCGGCTGCTGCTGGGAATCGCGTGGCCCGGACTGCACCTTTGAGTGTTTGCGGTGCTGCTCTGCAGCCTCTGCGGGGCACGCAGCCGCGCCTGCCCAGCATCTTGCAGCTGCTTTGGGGACCTGATGAACTACAGTCGGAGGAAGTTAGCCCAAGTACCCGTGGACTGTCTGGATAGACCGTGCAGCTGTGAGTATCTAATGGGTTGCCGGGCCAGTAGTCATTACAAAGGTGCGCCATATTCAGTATTGCGAGAAAGACCCGGGACTGCTGTATCCGATGGTGGAGGGTAGCTGGGAGTATAACAGTAACTGCAGTAAGCAATTGATGGAATAGCGGGGCAGCTGTGAGTATGGTGGGGCCGTTGGAGTGAGGTGTTGTATCTAATGGGGCTAGAGTTTTCGTCATAAAGGCTGGGGGATGTTAGATTTGAGTTTTTAATATGTGTGGACTGGTACATCTTATCAGTGAAACCTGCATGGAAGATACAGACTTAAGGCCTTGTGAGTATCGGAGGTAAAACTGGAGCTGTTGGAAGTATTAGAGGAACCACATGTGAGTGTCTTCTTGAGAGGGTACATCTGCTAGTAGCCCAGGGGGCTGTGAGGCACCATGGTTTGGGATACTCCAGGGGTTCGGACGGGCCTTGTTATTAAAATGTATTGGTGTTTCCGTTTGTATATTGGGCTGCAAAGGCTTTCTCTTATTGTCTTTTTTACATTTTTGTTTATGTTTTTTACATTTGTTTAGGATTTAAACTTCTCTGGTTACTGCGTTTTGTTTTCATAATTAACGCGGTGCCCACTTTACGTTCAGCGTGCTTTATCTACTTTATTTACATTGCCGAGTACAAGCACTTCCCAGCAGTGTTTGTGTTTTGTTTCATCTTTAATGCACGCTTTCTCCAAAATCACATTGCTTAATTTTGTTTACTTATGTTAGTGGTAAAGGTGGAGAAGGTTATCCATTTTTAAAATATACTGGCATACTGGTATCATAAACATTCAAAGGGTTTCATGAGCAAAATGTTTAATGTCTGACCCATCGTGCTTTCAGGACGGAAATCTTAATATTAGGATTTCTGGCCCAAAGTTTGATAAAGTCCATTGCCTTTGCTTAGTTCAACGGCTTTGCCCCATTTGTGTTTCAATCCTTCAGCAGTATTGCTATTTGTTGCTCACAACAGCAGACACTTCTTTGATGCTATTCTCGTGTTTGATGCATTTGGACCCAGTTGTAGTGTCGTCATCTATATCTCTTCCAAAGTGGCTCCTCGCAATGCCAGGGCAGCCACTTCACAGGAGAATCCAAAACCAACATATGAGATAACTTTAAATATGCCAGATTGACCCCTTTCACTATGGTGGACAAGGAATTTATGCTACCCTGCGGGATGTGAAATCTGCCATAAAAATAATTATTCTGGTCCTTGGCCTTATTCATACGCACTTACCCTGACTTCTAGTGCGGAACTGATTCAGCACCCATGCTAATGTGCTGCATAGCTAAATACATATATGATTCTAGTGGCAAAACCGATTGACATTGCCAATGCTTGTTTGTACCTATTTTTGAACATTCTGCTGCCTCAGTCGTTTTTTTGCTCCCTGCGTGGCCTTCTCCTCTGTTTGGTGTGGGCTGGGGCCCGCCCACATGTAAGCTGGGAGTCTTATTCTCCCCTACGAGGGTGGTTCCTGATTTTTATTTGTGTTATCTGGTTCCACAATGCCAGTACTCCTATCGTTGGTATCATCCAGATGCCCACATCCCGTATTTGTGACCAGAATGAGCCCAGTTAGACAACCTCTCCCACGCTCTAACATTGTCGAAGGGCATCCCACTTGATACGGTATCCACGACTTACTGGTCTTGTCACAGACTGCAACAGTTGATGGGTGGGGGTCCCATACACTCCTCTGCTCTTCCTCTTCCCTGCAATCCCTGGCTTCCTTTGGCCTGAGAAAAGCTAGCACAGCAAGTATTTCACCGCCATTGTCTACTCACGCAGAGGGACCTTTTCCCAGATGTACATATTATTCAGCCTGCTTCAGTACCTCCCACATGATATACCTTTCATGGATCATTTCATATATCAGAGACTCCACAACACATTCTGTTCCCTACTTCCTTTGTTTCCACTGCCCCATGATGATTTCCCCGCTCTGATGCTTGTGGCATCTGAATGAGATGGAAGTTGACTAGTTTTTCGCCTATGCCGTGCTTGCATCTCCCTCAAGCCAGACACCACCGCCAGGTTGGAATTGTATGGTGTGGAGTGTTTTTGTGTGGTGGAATTATGTGGCATGGTGAATAGATGGGATGAAAGCTTTATATTATAGATAGAAAGGAAGATAGAAAGGGATAGGTAGTTTGTGCAGGAAGTGGTGAATGAACTGGAGACAGAGGAGGAGAAAGAGTGAGTGAGAAATCGAGAAAGAAGCGGAGAGCAGGCCACAAAAGCATAAAGAGGGTGCACCTGTGTACGCAGAAGCTACTCCAAGAAGAGGAGGAGACCGTGGAATTGAGGGACGGAAAATTTGAAGAGGCACAGGAAAAAAACTTCACATGAAGATCAGAAGTCAACCACATAAGAGAGGCGAGAAGAGCCACACCTTTGAGACCTAGTGGCTTTGCCAATTGGTTTTGCCATGTTGCATAGCATCAATGATCCTATGCAGCATGGCTAAAGAATAAAAAAACACGTTAGGACTTGAATGGTGGCATCATTTTGTAAGCGTGTGCAGCACTCATGTGCGCCGACAATTTATCAAGTGCTTTTTTCACAGATTCGAGTTGGATCAGTAACTAAAATGAAAAAATGCCAGGGAGGTAAGCAGATTAAAAATGGGGGAGGCAGGTGGAGGAGGGGTTGTGCAACACGGGGAACAGAAACAACACGGACTCCAATTTCTTTCAAATGTAACCTCCAAACCCCTTACCCGATAATGAGCAGAGGATCCCCAATCTTCTGTAACTCATGTAGCTTGTGACAAGCTGCAGGATCACTGCCAAAGCTAAAAGTTGCCTTAAAAAAACTGACTATCTTTTGTAGCATAAAACAAATAAGAGCAAATGCTGCAATATTAACAAAACATCTGATCCAACCATAAAGCATATGTTCATTCCCCAAATTAAGAAAACCACCAGTGCCTTACAATCTTGTATGGGTTGCAAACACACCTACAATACTCAAGTCAAAAACCAGTTTACTCCAAATGAGAGGTATGCATAGCCCAACTATGCCATTCAATTTAGATGTCTGGGAATCTTTGAAGTGCCAATGCTCCATGGGTTGTACCAATTCAATTAATCCGATGCACAAAGCCCATCTCTGATGGAACATATAGGACTCACCCTAGATTTGGGTGATTTATGCAACTGCCTATACCGATTAGAAGACTTGTATTGTACAAGAATTATATAAGGATCACTGCGCTTTTTTCCTGTTGGAATTTAGTTGGTGTTGGAGCACTCTGAAGTCAAACATGTTGAGCATAGGGTATTTGTTATTTTAGAACACAATCCCAATTCCTCAATCTCCATATCAATTAAAATGTTAAATAATTTAAATTTCTGAACACTCAGCTGAATCTTGAATGTCAATAATTAACACTGATTTTAAACCACGTGCCCTGGCAACTCCAGACAAGAGACCTCGATCTTCATTATCTTTTGATATTAAATCTCGAAAGGTTTGTGAACAGGGATGTACGTCTATATGACCCAGGAAACAGTAAATAGCACATCACAAAAAAATTTCAATCTACAGTATCGAAGTGAAACCTGTCCTTTCATTAAACTCAGAAAATCTGTTTGCATTTTGCAACCACCGGGTGACTCATTCTTTGCCAATGGTAGCACTAGGTGCCTTCACTTTATACCATACTAGATGGTCACAATTAACTAGCAATAAGATACCAGCAATCCTTAGCAGGCAGAGAAGAAAGTCATAAATCAAACAACTTGAGGAATAACATGCCAGAACTGTGGGGTGGAGGAGGAAATGCAACAATAAACCCCTTTGGGAATTAGTTCTAACTATGATGAACCCAAAGAATATATACTTTTTATTCAACAAAGTACACGTTGTGCAGATCCATTAGTAAACAATAAATGGCAGCGTATAATACCCAACTACACACACCCAGGTTTTTTTTATTTTTTAAACCAGCATAAACCATGGGTCATCGAGTGAACTGATGATTCACGGATACAGATCTGGAGACAAACTGTGGCATCGTAATTCTTATTCGTAATGAGCTTAGAGGTCTCCACTGGTGTGCCGAGCAGCTGCTGTAAGAACAGTCCAAGACATATGCTTTTTGATGTCACCAAGAGGATAATTTCCTCCTGAAATGCTGGGTGGATCGGCATGTATGGCAGATTAGGGAGACAAGAGTTGAACTTTTAAATTACTGAAGCACATCACAGCTCAAAATATGAGAAATAAACTTGCCTTACCTGAGCATGTTCAGGGCACCAATAACCGCCACCTAGGAACCAAATTCTTTGACAAGACTCCTACCTTATCTCTCTAAGATTTTGTCCCCAAAAATTGGAATAATGCCTACAGAGATACCAGACTCCACATCTTACAACGTAGGCTCAACAATTGCCTCCTATTAACCCGGCTGAACACTCTCCGACTGCATACAACACTGAGAACATATAACCCAGTATATGTAATCAATGAACAACTATCATAAGTATGTAATACATGAACTCCTTTAACCAGTGCTTTAAATATTAATAAGACGCTTCTTTGTATTCACTCATGTTTTCATGTGCAAATATATATTGTCTTTCCTGGCGTTTTTTAGGTAAAGAACTAACATCCGATTGGTTAATGTCTGTGCTACAAAAGAAAAGATAAATAAGCTGATATAGCATTTAAAAAATAGAGTAAATAAACCTCAATTCATAAAGTATGGCAAGAAACAGGGCCTGAAGTAGCAGGATACGAGATGTCTGGGAAGGCCTGATAGAGAGCACCTCTGATATACATAATAATAATAAAACATACACCTCTTATCGTCCTTACACCGCTTCCCTGTTCTGTATGAACTACACTGCCACTTCCCCAGCAGGTGGCAATTGAAGTAAAAAAAAAAGGGGCCCCATTTGCTCTATACAATACAACAGAGGCGTGCTAGTCAATAAATAGTTTAACTCTGAAAAGTCTAAGGCCAGCAGTTGACTTTTCCCACGTGGATGGCTGGAGCCTAGGAGAAACTGCCTGATGGAAATTGCTGCCACTTCCTTATATACTAGAACGCTGCTTTGAAAAAGTACTGTCCGTGTTTCTGGAGTTGGGCATTCAGGAAAATAGTCACAGTAGCCTCGGCCAAATTAATATAGACATAACACTCTACTGGAGCACCTAGAAGTGATTATATTCAAGTATACGCGCATGGCATATAGTGCGATTCCTGCAGACTAGGGCAGGCAGCAGGCGAGAGTCACCAGCCCACCTGAACTATGTTATTTTGAGGCACTGCAAGCAGGCACTTTACCCCGGCTTCGGACAGCAACAAACCATTGCAGGCGGCAAAAGAAAAACAAGTCACCCACCCTGTGGCTGAGAGTTGGCGAGCTGTAACAGTAGAAGTTTCACGTGCGCCTATTTGATGCCGGCAGCACAGCGTGATGACGAAAGATGGCGGCCTTCTTATGTGAATTCTGGGCACTCTGAAAATAAATGATTCAAAAGTCTCCATAGTCAAAATTAAGGAGACGCTGGTACAGCATGTTTGTGTTTATGGACATGCTGCATTTAACAGTCAGATTTAAAACCCTCACACAAACAGGTGGATGACAATGGTATAGTAAAATTGCTAGCACATACACACTTTCAGGGAAGTAAAGTTTCTTTAACATGTAACGTAGGTGTGCTCATTGAAAACGAGGACACTATGCCATCCCAATAGTGTCAAATATCGGAGGAAAACCCATTCTTATACTAGCTTCTTAAAAATGTCCAGAGCACCACCACAATCACAGTAAGAAGGTCCAGTGCACAGACACACACACAATCGGGGCGGTCTATCTTCGACTATACTGAGCACTTGTGACTTATCAAGGTCCCGCATACAGCTGCTTTTAACTACCACCTAGGCTTTGAACGTACTTACCATAGTCCAAGATCATTCATACCTCAATCCTTCGGACTATGGAGGCTAATATTGGGCCAGACTTGCGTATTCCCTTTAGATGACTTACTCTGACGGACTACTTTGAAGCCTTGAAAAAGTCGTAGAATGCGACGAAACATGTGTCAGCTTTCATTAATCGTTTATATGAAATATAAACGAATGGAATCAACAATCGGTTTATGTGTACCCTTTGTGGAAAGAAGCTGAATCTACGATTAAGGACCTTCTTACTGTGATTGTGGTGGTGCTCTGGACATTTTTAAGAAGCTTTAAAACCCTCCTCAGGCTTAAACAAACACAGAACTACAGGCATTTTCTGATTAAGTACAGTTTGAACAAATGAACGACAAGCATGAAAAACAGATTAGCTACGGTAGCCCTGAGAATCACGTGTGAGAAATCACCAAGGTTGAATAAACACTTACTGAGAAAATGGTTAAGGCAGGATGGGGGAGGAAGGTTTAGTATGGCAAGGAGCGATGGGTAGAAGGTGGTGGTGTGGGGACCGCACCGCACAGGGAGATTAAGTGGAGATTATGTGAACTGCAAGGGGCGCCGAAGCAGGACATGAGCAGGAAACCATTTAAAAAAATGAAGTTCCCCAAAACCGACACAAAGACAATCACGTAAAGAGACCAGTGATTGGGCGGTGCTCTGTGGCGGGAAACAACAGACGAAAGGGCAGGCCAAAGCAACCATCCATTTGTGACAAACTATCGAAGAGACCAAGAAAAAGGCACTGGGCGGGCTGTATGCCCAAGGAGTGAATACAGCGTGTTTTAAGATGGTGCATGCGCTCTGCCCAGGCTCAATCGAACAAACCCTAGAAATTCACCAGTTATAGTTATCTCAAGTAACTACAACTCCTGCCCAAAGCTAATTATAACTCGTGCCTTCACCATGCTCTGCTAATTACCCCACATATTACATCACTCATGCCATCTTCTATGACATCATTGATAATATAACTAACATTTGCAGTGAAATTATTGATGAGAAAACTGTTTATAGGAAGGGCGTGAGTTTTAGTTACCTTAGGGCATGAGTTATAGTTACTTGAAATAACTGTAACTGCCGAATTTCTATGTTTAAAAGAGATTTTATTTCCGAACAATAATGTCCCTGTAACAATTGCTTTTTTTCAGTGAATATATTACCTACTGGCGGTCGCCAGTAGGTAGTTATAGTTAGGACCCTGTTTCCATAGGAAATCCGCAACATTCTATTTGGAATAACTTTGGCGCCGGTCGACGAATCCTCGCGAAATTTTCAAAATAGGTGGGGCGCTACGCTCCGCTCCTACCCTGAAAGTCTCGGGGGGATTCGTCAAGCAGGGGCCGAGAAAAAAGGGGGGTCCCAAAACGCGTTTTCCCCATGCATTTTTCCATAGGACCTTTAGACACAGCTACAGCCCGAACGGCTGAACAGAATTACTTGAAATTTGGCAGAGAGGTAGCCATAAGGTCAAGGAAGTGCCTTTTGCAGGTCTGGTGTAAATCTGTTCAGTATTTCCTGAGAAAATAGCATTTAAAAGCATATATATATGTGGGCGGAGCCTAACCACACATCTCATCCTGAGATCTGATTGGCTGTCAGCACTTCATCCAAGAAGTGTTGGCAGCCATCTTGGGACCAATATACATGATAGCACCTCATTAAAAAGCATTGCAGTTAATAGAAGGTTTTAAGACTTTAGTTACATTATAAATCATTTGTTGATGGTACCATACTCATTTTAGGAATTGTGGTATGTTCTAAGGTGATTTCACCATGTGAAAAAGCCTTCTGCTGGGATATCATGATTGAGAGAAAAATATTTTCTCATGGTTTTACCACAGAGGTTTGGAAGGTGATCTATAGGCTAAACTGAGAGCTTATTTTCTGTAAATTCACATTATCTTTCTCAGTCATGTGAGAATGAAGTCTGACATTCTCAGTAAAACATGTACATCCAACAAGGGCAGAGACTGTCAGTTGATTCCTTTGTGTTCTACTGCAGCTTCCCAGAGTGTTCTAAAGAACAACTAGAGCGCTAACAGTCCTACTTATGATAAACGTATGGCACACCTGAAGCCATCTTGCTTGGATTAAAGTGGTAACTCTTAAAACATTTAATTTAAAAAGGAACAAAATGAGGGGGTTCATTTTTCCATAAAAAGTATGATTAGTGCTGCAGAAAGAAAAATTAGGGCACATTTTGAGTGACTTCTCAAATCCTCTTCTATTTCATTAAAAAATTCTGACATGCAGACTGAAACATGCACTTTCAATACCAGCAGCAGTTTTCCCTGGTGAGCAGTAGCTTTACTACAGTGATCTAATGAGCAAAAAGAGTGCTAACATTCTGAATTTATGGCAAATGTGTGACACATCTGAATGCCTTCTTGATGGAATCAAAGTATTTCCTACTGAGGAGACTGCAGTAAATGAGGAAATTAGGAAACTTCATAACAAATAAGTCTCCCAAGATGGCCACCAGAGACAAAAGAGCCCAAATGTAGCCCAAATATCACCCAGATGTAGCCCAAGTATAGCCCAATGACAGAATGTCCCAGAATGTTCTTAACAACAACTAGAGCGCTTACTGTCTTCAATATGACAAAAGTATGGCACACCTGAAGCCATCTTGATTGGAATAAACTGGTAACACTTAAAACATTTAATTTAAAAAGGAACACAATGAGGAGGTTCATTTTGCCATAGAAATTATGATTAATGCTGAAGAAAGAAAATGAGGGCACATTTTGAGTGACTTCTCAAATCCTCTTCTATTTCATTAAAAAATTCTGACATGCAGACTGACACATGCACTTTTAATACCAGGAGCAGACTTCCATGGTGCAGTAGTTTTACTACAGTGATCTAATGAGCAACTAGAGTGCTAACATTCAGAATTTATGGCAAATGTGTGACATATCTGAATACCTTCATGATGGAATCAAAGTAAAAAACTGAAAGCATTTCCTACTGAGGAGACTGCAGTACATGAGGAAATTAGGAAACTTCATAACAAATAAATCTCCCAAGATGGCCACCGGAGACAAAAGAGCCCAAATGTAGCCCAAAATCACCCAGATGTAGCCCAAATATAGCCCAATGACAGAAGTGTGCAAAACACTTATTATTTTGTGTTTTTGCAGTGTTATATAGTGCAGACTTGTCAGGTATTGGAGTGCTTTACATGAGCATTGGTTACATCACACAAGAACAAATTAATTTTGGTTGTAGACATGGGGAGACTAAGTGATTTGACCAGAATCACAGAATGTCGAGCTGAAGCAGAAACTTCAACCTGGTTCCCCAGTTGCAAAGTCTGCAGTTCTGGAAGTAACACCACATCCTCTCCCCTAAGTGCAACATTTAATCAAGTGGTCAACTGGATAAAAAAACATAAAGATAACAAATAATTTAAAAGTGCTTTGTCGCTATTTGAAAACTCAGAAAATATGTCCTTATTTTAGTCTTTTAGAGCACTAACCATAATTTTGATGCCAATAAGACCCTCTCATATATGTAATTTCTAAAGGAAATGCTCTAGGTATTACAGTTTTGATTACATCAAGATGATGTCAGGCGTTCCACACTTTTGTAATAAATATAGAATGTTAGCAATCTAGTTGTTCATTAGGATACTGTTGAGAGGCAGAGGCCAGTGGCACAGACTCTGAAAATTGAAGGCAGGTAGGAGGGTGCAAAGGCAACAATTTAACCACACTGAGCAGGCAGGAAGGGCCGTGGAAGCACAACAGACTATGGAGGGCAGTGGAAAGGGGGGCAGGGGCAACACACCAACAATACAGGACTTGCAAGAGAGGCTGTTGGAGGGAAGATCTATTACGGGTCAAGGAAGCTAGGGGCGGTCCCCAGATCCCCGGGAGCCACCACAGAACTGAGCAGGAGAGTGAGTCAGGGACAAAAGGGGCACCTTAATTTGAGCCGGGGTGCCTAGGAACGCTTGCTCCAAAAATGAAGAAAACAGACATATGAGACATGGAATTGGAGGCAGAATACAATGGCAGTTTAATGAGAAGATGCAACTTCAAAGAAACCGCAGAATAGAGACATAAAGTACAAAATACAGAATCCAGATAATCATACAGCTGTCATAATATTCTCTGTATCTCAATTAATGTACTGACAGAGAGAGAGAGAAAACACATCTATAAATGCATCATGAGAAACAAGTTACACCAAGGAAAATGTTACCTAGGAACACTCACGTTTACTCTTAGAGCAAGCATTCCTGCAATTACAATACAAAATCTTTTAAATGCAAAAGTAAAGAGAACAATGGTTAAACATAACATGACATTTCATATAGGTAAAATAGAATAAGATACTTCAAGCAAAGCAGAGCAAGACATTTTAAGCAAAGGAAGACAAGAGCTCCCAGCTCTTGGGGAAAACCTGCACTGCCTGTTAACCTACATACAGACGGTGAGGTAGTCCGTCGATATCTGTGGGTGCTCCCTTTTTATATCATTTTGTGGGCTCCTTTGCACGCTACATCTACCTACGTATGCTACCCAAAAGCTTCGTCTGCAGATTTTACCAGACATTTCGTCATTTACCCACTTAATGCTGACAATGGACTGGGTGAAAAGGTCAGTCTCTCAGGCCAATCGCTTATCGTAAGTTCCATAGAGCAAGCAGAAAATAATGGGTATTGTACGGGAATTCAATATATTCATGTATAAAATCTCCTCAGTTCTCCTAACTTGACGCTCTGCGGTTGCCACTTCCTTAAAAGCGGGAAACCTGCCCAGGAAGCAAGTACCAGTCCAGGATGCAGCCTACTGTATGTCGACAGCTTCAGGGGGATGTTGAACTTTGATACCGAGCACGGAGCACTTGGGTAGGGTGGGGGCTACTAGTTTGGATCAGAAGGCCTCGCAGACCTGCCTTCAGACTGCTATACACGTGTTTACACAGTGGTGAAGAGAGGGGACGGGGCCTGAGTTAACGTGTGCAAAAACGCCCTGTGGCCTGTTTTAAGAGGTAGTTTTAATCCCCATGCCCTATTATACACTAGGGGCTTACAGAGGAGGTCATGCTAATCACAGGGGGACCCCAACGCATAATGTTCCCTAGTGTATGTAGGTGTTTTCACTGTATTCTAAGTGTCTTTTAACATAGCACTGGCTCTAGGACTGGTTAGTCAGACTCAGTTACCACCAGTATCCGTCTGAAAAAGTTGAGGGTACAGGATGATTTTGCAACAAGGCTTCTTTCTGCTCTTCTTTTTGTTCTTTCTGCACGTTATCCTTCTTCCTGCACTTATCTTCGTATTTGAGGACTTCTGTTGCTTCTTTCTGCACTTCTTTTGTTTCTTTCTGTGCATTTTTTCTTCTTTCTTCACATGTCCTATCTCTGTAGGCATAGTTAGAAATTAGCATTTAAAAAACCTTTGAAATTCACAGAAAAAACCATAGGTTTCAGGCACGTTATAGTTAGGAATTAGCATTTAAAAAACCTCAGAAATTCACTGAAAAAACCATAGGTTTCAGGGGTGTTATAGTTAGCTGGACTTTTCACTTGTACAAAACCATTGAAATTCCCCCGTTATAGTTAGTTCAGCTAACTATAACTCGCGCGCCCGCAATGCACTGCTGATGACGTCACATATTACATCACTCATGACATGGTCAGTGACATCACTCATGACATCACTGATGACATCTCAAATGACATCACTGAGGACATCACTGATGACATCATCCAGTGAATGTGTGTTTTTCTGAAAATTAAATATGTTTTATATATGTATATCTCAAGGTCGATGGAAGAATAAATGGGTATATAAGTGTCTAAATGGATGATTTGTTTTTGAAAAATTGATTGTGTAACTGACTGATTAAGTGTATCATAGTGAATACATGGCTTAGTGAGTAATGTTTAAATATGTAAATATCTGTATCAGTCTCTCACTTTGTGTATAAGTGGCTGCATGGGTTGGTGAGTAGCTACATGGGTGTCTATATAGGTTATTAGTTGGTTTTTTGAGTATCAGTCTGAGTGTCTGCATGGTTCGGTGGGGGGTATTACGTAGTGCATAGGTGCATGAATGAGTGACTCACTGTTTGTATGTGTTGAACACAGCATGTGTGCAGGACTGTATGGGTGGATGAGTGTGTGTATGGGTGTGTTAGTGAGTGAATGACTGTCTCAATAGTGTCTTTATGAGTAACTACATATGTTTTAAACTAGTATATGTGACTATTGGTGTATATATGTGAGTATATGTGAGAGTGAGAGATTGAAAGAGTTCCTGTATGATTAAGTATGTGTTTCTATAAGTGATTGTTTAAAAGACTAAGTATGTGTAAGTTTCCGTAGAAGTAAGTATGGTGGTGTGTGTATAACTGTATATGCAAGTAAATGTATGTTTGATTCTTTATTAGCATGAGTGACTATGTGTGTGAGTAACTCTATGGATGAGTGGCATTGTGTAACAGGATGTATAGGTGTATGAGTACATATGATGAGTGAGTACATGTATGAGTGACTGTATAGGACTGTTGGTGAATGAGTGGATGTGTATGTGGATCTTAGAATTACTGAAGAGGTTGTTGTAACTGGTATTGGTATGTCCATTGTTTTGAAAATTTTAGTCTCTATTTTTGAATGTGTGTATCAAAGGTTATATTAGGGTGAGAGGAGGTCTGCCACTCTATCACAAGGATGATGTCATCAGTGATGTCCTCAGTGATGTCCTCAGTGATGTCATTTGAGATGTCATCAGTGATGTCATGAGTGATGTCACTGACCATGTCATGAGTGATGTAATATGTGACGTCATCAGCAGTGCATTGCGGGCGCGCGAGTTATAGTTAGCTGAACTAACTATAACGGGGGAATTTCAATGGTTTTGTACAAGTGAAAAGTCCAGCTAACTATAACACCCCTGAAACCTATGGTTTTTTCAGTGAATTTCTGAGGTTTTTTAAATGCTAATTCCTAACTATAACGTGCCTGAAACCTATGGTTTTTTCTGTGAATATATATATACATATATCTGTCCACCAATGGATACGGTATGAAGAATACAATACCGTAGTCTATATAATGTAGGCTGCTCATAGACCATTATAGTGTATAATTTCTAACAATTTTAGTAGGTGCTATGAGAAGATTTCTAACATGACATATTATAGTTCAATGTCAGCTGCTATTCCCTCCATTTTTATCTATTCTCTTTTAGGTAAAACACTTTAATTCCACGCACTTATGCACAAAAATTTTTTTTTAAACATATTAGCACATAGCACTTTAATAAAAATACAATGATTGTACCGATGGAGTCTAGCTTAATGCAATATACAGGGATTGGAAATTTTATCACTCATGAGTTAATAGACATCTTATTGGTTAAAGAATGCAGTATTTATGGGCATGTTTGCATGCAGCTAAGGTCTTTAGTTTTTAAGCATTTATGCAGTAATAGGCTAGCACAAGCCACAATTTGGTTTGTGCAGGTAACAAATGAATTTGCTGATATATGTATTTATATATATTTATTTGTATTTATATATATTTATTCTAGGTTTTTATCAAATCCAGATTTTATAAACAAGTTTTAATTACATGTTTATACTTTTACAAACACAGACTATAGTAACGCTGCTAAGTAGATGTTGTCTTGGCTAACACAACAATTGTGTAATAAGTTTGCACTACTTTTATCTATATGCCCACTCTTTGACATGTATTCAAACTAGTAAGATTAGCAATATGAGTATCAAATATAAAACAAATGTGTATATATCTCTGCTGCTGACTCACCTATCGCGGTGTAGGAAAGTATTTTCTTTATGTTTATCACAGGTGTTGAGCACTAAAAAGTATAAAAACAAATAACGGACTGCGCTTCCGCATGTGATCAAGGGCACTTTGTATGCTCGAAACGCGTCATAAGGCTTGGTGAAATAAATACGGTTTGAGCCATCATTCTTGGGTCCGTGACTCTTTGCTGTGGAAACAGACATCATGAAGGAGTCGTCTTGCTAATATATATATATATATATACATATCACAAGCAAATCCCGTAGCGGTTGCAGGCAGCAAAGAACACACAGGCACAGACCACAGCTGCAGTTGAAATAGTAAGATTTATTCACAAGTTAAACAGGTCCACATAACGCGTTTCGGCTGCCGACCTGCGGCCTTGATCACGTGCTTCTTTTTGCACAAGAGTATGGGGAGCGTGGGAGGTAAAAGCCATTAAAACAGTAAGATGCGAGTGCCATCTCAAAGGAAAATGAGGCATATTGTCTAATAACAGCGCAGTGCTGGTTGAGGGAATCCCACAAGTTTAAACACAGTGGCCTGACGTACAATGTTACCCCACAGAGCCATCCCTGTTGATGGTGACCTCAGCTAGGCCTACCAGTGCAAGGGGTTCGCCCTTCTCTGCACAGAGTCCTCAGACCAATAGGAAGAAGTTGGCACAGAAACTGGAATAGAAAATACAAAGTTTAATAAACCTCATGAGGTGGAACTACATTCACACAGCACCCTTCGGTGTTGAGTGAAGTAGCACACTGAACAGAAGAAGCATGGTCCTTTTATACCCACACAGGGGCTGAAAAAGGCGGTACAAGTACACATGAGAAGAGTTATGCACATAGATGGTCATACAGAAACGGCACAGTCAACAAGTAGGAGGAGTAATAAGTTGCTGACATCAGTTAGAACAGCCTGACAGTTCTATACTAGGAACAGGTGCACTCAACTAGCTAAGCACATCTGCGCATGTGCAAGACTCTGGGAGAGGGAAACAGCAAATGTCCAGCACATAGCTAACTAAAATGGCTGCCAAGTACAAAATGCCTTTCAGCTCATGCTAAGAGATTAATGCAATCTTCAACAGATGGTCCTTTTAGCATGAGCTAAAGACATTCCCATAATCCAGTAGGAAATATGCATATTAATTTTTTTTCATAAATTTATCAATATCCTAATTCATTGCTAGGTGGGCATTTCTCATTCTAAATATTGTTAAGCTGGTATGTATAAGGTATAAGCAGGAGTACAAAGGGAACAGAGCTTTGGGTCGTAATTACTATTATCAGAAACAGAACTATTAGCTTTCTAGTCCTAAGCAAATCTTAGAACCATCCAGTAAAAACATTTTCAAGACTCCTATGCATTTCAGTGACCATCAATTTCAACTTCAAAATAGCCAACAGCACATATCTAATAAAAACATTTTCACTAGACTTTTCCAGTGTTTCCTTTATGAGGGCTAGAGTATCAATCAAGAAAAGGGTAAAGTATAATTTGTCAATTGCTCAGATGAACTTTTCTCTCGCAGAATAAACATTATTCCTAATACAATTATGAAAGCAGTCAGACATATTATTACAAAAATGATCCTGGATCCAGAGGATCAGGAGGACCACACAGGACCATGAGAATTAGGACGAAGAGCTGCAAAGGGTTGCTCCTCCTCAAAAATGGGTCGACCAATGGGGTACATTTTCAACAAAAAAGAAAAGGAAGACCTTGGGAAATTAAAGCCGCTGTACAACCAACCAGAGGGGAGTCTTCTCCCTGTGTCCGTTTGAGCCTCACAGGCAGGCTCTTGTTGTTCCCACGGTGGAGCTGCACAACTCGCAACTCAGGAATCACGGCCCAGTTTCAAGGGAAAAGTTTCTTCTTTCAGGATAGGGCAATCACCCACCAGGGCAAATGCTCTCAGCGATCCTGTCCAGTGTCTCAGGCAGTGCACCAGTTTTCTTCATTTCATTCTAACAGGCACCAGAGACACAGCACCTGTACCCTGAACTCAAGTCCTTCCCTAACTCCTGTATTGCTCTGCTGGCACACTGCTCTTTTGTTGGGGCCATAGATTGCATTCAGTGTTCCCAGGTATCTCTTGACCAACAAAGGTGAACACTTTACAGCCACTTTGGGACCAGGATTCAGAGGCCTGATGCTAGGATCTCTGAAGCAATCCTTGTTTCAAAGGGGGTTACCTCAAGCCAAAACTTTCTCGCCTTCCTGGTCGGTCTGTGACTCTCGGCTGGGCATCAAAAACTTGATCCACGATTTCTCCTTTCTGATTTGTGACCCCGTCTTTCGCCCTAGACAGTGGCAGGGGTACACACTTCACATCCCAGTGCTTCCGGCCTTCTACCTTCACTGAGGTCCTGGTTGCCAGCAATGCCTGTGCTGGTTACCTTCACTTTGACTTCAAGCTGGACTGGTGCTGACTCTCCAAGCTTGATCTGATGTCCGCGCCCCTCTGGCAATGGTTGTAAGGCAGCAAATATCTATTGGTAGACAGAACAAAAGGTCTTTAGACAAGGCACAGAAATAATCTATCAACAGAGAGGATAGTCTCAGAATACTTCCTAGTCTAGGGATGCCCCATATATTAGCAAGGCACCCAAGAACCACTTTCATCTATGTGAGAGTAAAAGAAACAACAGCCTGGACCTATTGGCAAGTATAAAAGGAACTCTTTGGTGAACTGACAAGAGTAATACGTCACCCAATCCCAAGCAGCCAAGGAAGTTTGTGTTCATTTACTAAATTCTGAGGAAAAGAGAAAAACAATACAGACATACTCCAAATCCTTACATCTGTATATTCCTATCTTAATCATCTAAAGACCCTCAAGAAAAAAGGAAATGTTCTACACTTTTACTCATAGACTTTGCATTACTTGTACAGGACTGCAGACACTTCTAAAATGATTTCTCTTAATAAAAGCACCTACATTGTATGCTTAGGACCATGCTCTCATGTTATAGGAGCAACAGGAAAATCTAAAACTGCTAATTTAACAGGGATTCCTATTACATAAAGAACTAAAAAACTTCAACATAATGGGTACATTTTCTCCAGCAGAACATCTTGTGACAAACAGACTCCTATAAAACAATATTTTCCTCAAAAATGTTTGCTAAGGATCGCATGGTCATCTTCTCTGCATTCTATTTTTCACAATCCAAACTATGCCACATCAGCTCTAGGAAGGACTGTCAGTTTATGTACACAGACTAGCTAATAAAAACTAGCAATGCCCTTGCAAAACTGTATGTAGCATGAGAATAACAAACAATAGTGGTGTTATCACCTGAGAATTTTAGAACAAAAACTACCCACAGCTAGTTCCCCTTAAAGATCAAATAAGGAAACCACAATCTAGACTACTCATCCTTTCATAATTTCATCAGACAGGATGGGCAGTAACATAGCAAATTTATTTATTCATTTTATTAATGCTAATAATGTTTAAAACAATATTACTGAATAGCCAATTACATGTCTCATGGCTATTTCACAGACAGTTTAGACAGGCTCAAAAGAAATTGAGAAAAAGAGAGGGAACACATAAATTTGCCTACCCTTAATTTGTAGAGGAGCTAGCCTCCTCCCCCCATTTTTGACAGTAGGAAACCTGTAACAGGTTTCATTCTGTTAACACTATCAACCCCAATTTGTAGCAACTGGGCATAAACAAACTCTGAGGAGCTAAATAGCACATTGAGCTAGCTAAAGAACATATTCCTTTAGCAAATGCACAAGTGTGACACGAGGGCACATGAATTCAAACTAAATCCCATTGCTTCCTTAATTCAGCCCTAAAAGCATTAGTGCTACATATATGGCAGAGCCATTGTCTTAATAAGAGCTGACATATACCATTATTATTCAATCTGTTCATATGAGTGAACAAAAACTTGCTTTTGCAAAAAAAAGCAAGCAAAACTTTCTGTCCCTGCCCTGCCATTTCGTCTTTCAAATGTCGAAATGTCAAAGCAAATGTTGCGCTGAGCCCTGCTTCTAAATGTAGAACTTCGACCTTTAACCTATTCGCAGCTGTTCCATCTTTAGTGCAAGGTTTTCATGCAGTTTTACAAATTCAAAGTGACCCTGGAGACTGAGAGCTCAACAGCAAAACCCACTCCATTCCTGTCTACCAGCAATTCAGAGGTGAGCTTAATAACTTCTGCCAGATTTTTTGTACAAATTTATATTTGTAAGCAGTGTGCCGAGTGCTTGTCTAGCAGTATAGTATAGATGTCAGCTATTCATTCTATGCTTACATATGTGCATTTATTGTAGCCTGAGGCAGTTTAAAAGCTGCTCTGATTGGAATAACCTCATTTAAATAGTGAATTTTACTTAATTTCGACTTTGATGTTTGGGGCACTTAAAAATGAATATCCTACAATGTTTTTGCATAATAGTCATCCCCAGAATGTCCCCTACATATCCCAGAGATGTGGCATCAGAAATGTATAATGTATACCCTTATAAAAATGAGTTTTGTACGCCTGGGTAAAGTGACATTTCACATGTAAGTGACCCCCTATTGCTGTATAGCATGGCTTAAATTCAATTTGGATGCTAGGAGCTCACAGCATAATTATTTGGCATTATAAATATTAAAAAACGAATTTAATGCACTTATTTTAAATAACATTTTTTATATAATCAAAATATTTTTTTTTTTAATAAATTCAATCATTTTGATGAGTCCACATATGAAAAGCAAGCTGCATCCCTTTGCCTATCGTATTTAAACACATTCATTCATAGCCCTAAGAACAAAAACCTAATTTGAAAGTCTGCGCCACTTTTAAAAAACAGTCATTATTATTTAACATCAAAAACCACTCTTATCCTTATTTAAAAAGGCATTAAGAAAATAAATCCCTACTGTCAATCTGTCCTCTGTTTATCAAAAATAATGAAACTATATATCTAACTTTTAAAATAGCAGTCTGAAATGCAGGATTTTACACCGTGCTTGCACTGACTTAAGGGGTAGTGACGTCAGCTGTTTTCTGTGGCCGGAGTCAGAAATACCCACGTGCTGACACAGCTGCTTGACACGTAAAGGCGTCGAATTTACACGCCTTTCAAGTCAGCCTTTCCACAAATCTGTCGTTCTGTAATGTATTCAGGTCTGCAACAACCAACTCACTCAGATAATGTGAATGCCTGTTAATACCTAATACAGAAGGATAAATGCTGTGACATTTTGTATCCTAATTTTATCTATTGCAAAACACACAATTTCGTTTTTTGAAGCTTTTTTTATTCCTATTAAATGTGGATTCTAATTTTATCTTTAACATCTGTCAATTTAATGATAGCGTGCAGCTATTTAGCATATATTATATAATTCATTGCTGGATTCTTTTAAAATGTATTTTATTTTAATGATATTTGGCATAACAGAATGATGGCAAAAAAAAAACATTGAGCTCATTCCAGACATTTTCAAAACGGTGTCATACACACAATACAGGGCACTTAAGGCTAGCCATTCCTGCACCAAGAGCGCAATCGCTACTTACAAGTACCACTAATGACAAACCACAGACATTTAAACACACATTTAACCCACAGATCAACACTTAGGACAGAAACAAAAGACAGCCCACAGACTGTACTTAAACCAAACCATTTGTAAATACTAGTTGTAAGTCATATTCACTAGATTTGGCTGGCAGAACACCAAGAAAAAAACGCTCTGCATATCACCACTTATGACTGTTACTAAGTGCACAGACCAGGATCCTTTCTATGTACATATTTAGTTCCTCGGGGTACTAGTCACCAAAGAAGAAATACTTTTTTATACCTAAACCTAGTTAAGTATCCCCTCTAGGGGAGCCGGCTAATTATATACAAGTTTAAAATGGTACATCCAAGAAAGCAACACATTCATAAATTCACCTGGGGGAAAACAAAAAGACCATCACGCATTTTTTTTGCAATTAACTGCTTTGTTCTTCAGCTCTAATGCTTTCATATAAATGTTCTTTCGCTGTTCTTTTTCAATCAAGGCTTGCTCACGCTTCATCCGTTCACGCACTTCTTTCTCCCACATTCGTACACAATCAAACATCTCTTGCCTAGTCTTTCGCTTAAACATACATTGTTCCACATACTCAATCTTTCGTAAATCAAATGACCCATACATAGGCCAACGCAACTCAGGATCCTTACGAGTGTATTTATTCCATAATGCGCTGTACATTATAGAAGAAAGACCATACTTAATATACATATCCCAATTAGGCGTCCCCTCCGGGGGGCCGGTTGTGCTTCATCTAGTCTCAAATTGGTACCACTACAAAAGCAACGCATGCCAAAAATAGTGCAGAATATGCAGTATTATAATCAAAGTAGCACTTAAGGTACCTTTAGTACGATGTGCCGTTCAAATCCAATTCAGATAGAGAAAATTCTCCTCATTACCTGCCTATATAAATTGCAATCCATATATAAATGTCATAACAAACCAAGTTGGCCAACACCAATTCCAAAATCCAAAAGCCACAGTAAGTGTTACTAAACTACCTTACCAATCCCAGGCATCAAAACCAACAGCAAACGCCACAGACGGACACTTACCAATTACTTGGTGTCCAGGTTCCAACTGCCAAGTTCTAAAATCGACCAAATGGTCACTGCACGGCGAATCAACAGAAGAGATCTCAGTCGAGGACCGGCACCACCTGGATGGTCAGATCAGAAAGAAAAGAAAAACGCCGTGGTTTCCAAGACTCGGGACTCATCGGGCAGCGATCGCGTCCAGAGCGAGATTCCAATCCTTCGTCGCGACCAATCCTTTGGGCATCCGAGTCACCGATGAGCCTAAGTAGTTGGGCACCAATTTGTTGATGGTGACCTCAGCTAGACCTACCAGTGCAAGGGGTTCGCCCTTCTCTGCACAGAGTCCTCAGACCAATAGGAAGAAGTTGGCACAGAAACTGGATTAGAAAATACAAAGTTTAATAAACCTCATGAGGTGGAACTACATTCACACAGCACCCTTCGGTGTTGAGTGAAGTAGCACACTGAACAGAAGAAGCATGGTCCTTTTATACCCACACAGGGGCTGAAAAAGGCGGTACAAGTACACATGAGAAGAGTTATGCACATAGATGGTCATACAGAAACGGCACAGTCAACAAGTAGGAGGAGTAATAAGTTGCTGACATCAGTTAGAACAGCCTGACAGTTCTATACTAGGAACAGGTGCACTCAACTAGCTAAGCACATCTGCGCATGTGCAAGACTCTGGGAGAGGGAAACAGCAAATGTCCAGCACATAGCTAACTAAAATGGCTGCCAAGTACAAAATGCCTTTCAGCTCATGCTAAGAGATTAATGCAATCTTCAACAGATGGTCCTTTTTAGCATGAGCTAAAGACATTCCCATAATCCAGTAGGAAATATGCATATTAATTTTTTTTCATAAATTTATCAATATCCTAATTCATTGCTAGGTGGGCATTTCTCATTCTAAATATTGTTAAGCTGGTATGTATAAGGTATAAGCAGGAGTACAAAGGGAACAGAGCTTTGGGTCGTAATTACTATTATCAGAAACAGAACTATTAGCTTTCTAGTCCTAAGCAAATCTTAGAACCATCCAGTAAAAACATTTTCAAGACTCCTATGCATTTCAGTGACCATCAATTTCAACTTCAAAATAGCCAACAGCACATATCTAATAAAAACATTTTCACTAGACTTTTCCAGTGTTTCCTTTATGAGGGCTAGAGTATCAATCAAGAAAAGGGTAAAGTATCATTAGTCAATTGCTCAGATGAACTTTTCTCTCGCAGAATAAACATTATTCCTAATACAATTATGAAAGCAGTCAGACATATTATTACAAAAATGATCCTGGATCCAGAGGATCAGGAGGACCACACAGGACCATGAGAATTAGGACGAAGAGCTGCAAAGGGTTGCTCCTCCTCAAAAATGGGTCGACCAATGGGGTACATTTTCAACAAAAAAGAAAAGGAAGACCTTGGGAAATTAAAGCCGCTGTACAACCAACCAGAGGGGAGTCTTCTCCCTGTGTCCGTTTGAGCCTCACAGGCAGGCTCTTGTTGTTCCCACGGTGGAGCTGCACAACTCGCAACTCAGGAATCACGGCCCAGTTTCAAGGGAAAAGTTTCTTCTTTCAGGATAGGGCAATCACCCACCAGGGCAAATGCTCTCAGCGATCCTGTCCAGTGTCTCAGGCAGTGCACCAGTTTTCTTCATTTCATTCTAACAGGCACCAGAGACACAGCACCTGTACCCTGAACTCAAGTCCTTCCCTAACTCCTGTATTGCTCTGCTGGCACACTGCTCTTTTGTTGGGGCCATAGATTGCATTCAGTGTTCCCAGGTATCTCTTGACCAACAAAGGTGAACACTTTACAGCCACTTTGGGACCAGGATTCAGAGGCCTGATGCTAGGATCTCTGAAGCAATCCTTGTTTCAAAGGGGGTTACCTCAAGCCAAAACTTTCTCGCCTTCCTGGTCGGTCTGTGACTCTCGGCTGGGCATCAAAAACTTGATCCACGATTTCTCCTTTCTGATTTGTGACCCCGTCTTTCGCCCTAGACAGTGGCAGGGGTACACACTTCACATCCCAGTGCTTCCGGCCTTCTACCTTCACTGAGGTCCTGGTTGCCAGCAATGCCTGTGCTGGTTACCTTCACTTTGACTTCAAGCTGGACTGGTGCTGACTCTCCAAGCTTGATCTGATGTCCGCGCCCCTCTGGCAATGGTTGTAAGGCAGCAAATATCTATTGGTAGACAGAACAAAAGGTCTTTAGACAAGGCACAGAAATAATCTATCAACAGAGAGGATAGTCTCAGAATACTTCCTAGTCTAGGGATGCCCCATATATTAGCAAGGCACCCAAGAACCACTTTCATCTATGTGAGAGTAAAAGAAACAACAGCCTGGACCTATTGGCAAGTATAAAAGGAACTCTTTGGTGAACTGACAAGAGTAATACGTCACCCAATCCCAAGCAGCCAAGGAAGTTTGTGTTCATTTACTAAATTCTGAGGAAAAGAGAAAAACAATACAGACATACTCCAAATCCTTACATCTGTATATTCCTATCTTAATCATCTAAAGACCCTCAAGAAAAAAGGAAATGTTCTACACTTTTACTCATAGACTTTGCATTACTTGTACAGGACTGCAGACACTTCTAAAATGATTTCTCTTAATAAAAGCACCTACATTGTATGCTTAGGACCATGCTCTCATGTTATAGGAGCAACAGGAAAATCTAAAACTGCTAATTTAACAGGGATTCCTATTACATAAAGAACTAAAAAACTTCAACATAATGGGTACATTTTCTCCAGCAGAACATCTTGTGACAAACAGACTCCTATAAAACAATATTTTCCTCAAAAATGTTTGCTAAGGATCGCATGGTCATCTTCTCTGCATTCTATTTTTCACAATCCAAACTATGCCACATCAGCTCTAGGAAGGACTGTCAGTTTATGTACACAGACTAGCTAATAAAAACTAGCAATGCCCTTGCAAAACTGTATGTAGCATGAGAATAACAAACAATAGTGGTGTTATCACCTGAGAATTTTAGAACAAAAACTACCCACAGCTAGTTCCCCTTAAAGATCAAATAAGGAAACCACAATCTAGACTACTCATCCTTTCATAATTTCATCAGACAGGATGGGCAGTAACATAGCAAATTTATTTATTCATTTTATTAATGCTAATAATGTTTAAAACAATATTACTGAATAGCCAATTACATGTCTCATGGCTATTTCACAGACAGTTTAGACAGGCTCAAAAGAAATTGAGAAAAAGAGAGGGAACACATAAATTTGCCTACCCTTAATTTGTAGAGGAGCTAGCCTCCTCCCCCCATTTTTGACAGTAGGAAACCTGTAACAGGTTTCATTCTGTTAACACTATTAACCCCAATTTGTAGCAACTGGGCATAAACAAACTCTGAGGAGCTAAATAGCACATTGAGCTAGCTAAAGAACATATTCCTTTAGCAAATGCACAAGTGTGACACGAGGGCACATGAATTCAAACTAAATCCCATTGCTTCCTTAATTCAGCCCTAAAAGCATTAGTGCTACATATATGGCAGAGCCATTGTCTTAATAAGAGCTGACATATACCATTATTATTCAATCTGTTCATATGAGTGAACAAAAACTTGCTTTTGCAAAAAAAAGCAAGCAAAACTTTCTGTCCCTGCCCTGCCATTTCGTCTTTCAAATGTCGAAATGTCAAAGCAAATGTTGCGCTGAGCCCTGCTTCTAAATGTAGAACTTCGACCTTTAACCTATTCGCAGCTGTTCCATCTTTAGTGCAAGGTTTTCATGCAGTTTTACAAATTCAAAGTGACCCTGGAGACTGAGAGCTCAACAGCAAAACCCACTCCATTCCTGTCTACCAGCAATTCAGAGGTGAGCTTAATAACTTCTGCCAGATTTTTTGTACAAATTTATATTTGTAAGCAGTGTGCCGAGTGCTTGTCTAGCAGTATAGTATAGATGTCAGCTATTCATTCTATGCTTACATATGTGCATTTATTGTAGCCTGAGGCAGTTTAAAAGCTGCTCTGATTGGAATAACCTCATTTAAATAGTGAATTTTACTTAATTTCGACTTTGATGTTTGGGGCACTTAAAAATGAATATCCTACAATGTTTTTGCATAATAGTCATCCCCAGAATGTCCCCTACATATCCCAGAGATGTGGCATCAGAAATGTATAATGTATACCCTTATAAAAATGAGTTTTGTACGCCTGGGTAAAGTGACATTTCACATGTAAGTGACCCCCTATTGCTGTATAGCATGGCTTAAATTCAATTTGGATGCTAGGAGCTCACAGCATAATTATTTGGCATTATAAATATTAAAAAACGAATTTAATGCACTTATTTTAAATAACATTTTTTATATAATCAAAATATTTTTTTTTTTAATAAATTCAATCATTTTGATGAGTCCACATATGAAAAGCAAGCTGCATCCCTTTGCCTATCGTATTTAAACACATTCATTCATAGCCCTAAGAACAAAAACCTAATTTGAAAGTCTGCGCCACTTTTAAAAAACAGTCATTATTATTTAACATCAAAAACCACTCTTATCCTTATTTAAAAAGGCATTAAGAAAATAAATCCCTACTGTCAATCTGTCCTCTGTTTATCAAAAATAATGAAACTATATATCTAACTTTTAAAATAGCAGTCTGAAATGCAGGATTTTACACCGTGCTTGCACTGACTTAAGGGGTAGTGACGTCAGCTGTTTTCTGTGGCCGGAGTCAGAAATACCCACGTGCTGACACAGCTGCTTGACACGTAAAGGCGTCGAATTTACACGCCTTTCAAGTCAGCCTTTCCACAAATCTGTCGTTCTGTAATGTATTCAGGTCTGCAACAACCAACTCACTCAGATAATGTGAATGCCTGTTAATACCTAATACAGAAGGATAAATGCTGTGACATTTTGTATCCTAATTTTATCTATTGCAAAACACACAATTTCGTTTTTTGAAGCTTTTTTTATTCCTATTAAATGTGGATTCTAATTTTATCTTTAACATCTGTCAATTTAATGATAGCGTGCAGCTATTTAGCATATATTATATAATTCATTGCTGGATTCTTTTAAAATGTATTTTATTTTAATGATATTTGGCATAACAGAATGATGGCAAAAAAAAAACATTGAGCTCATTCCAGACATTTTCAAAACGGTGTCATACACACAATACAGAGCACTTAAGGCTAGCCATTCCTGCACCAAGAGCGCAATCGCTACTTACAAGTACCACTAATGACAAACCACAGACATTTAAACACACATTTAACCCACAGATCAACACTTAGGACAGAAACAAAAGACAGCCCACAGACTGTACTTAAACCAAACCATTTGTAAATACTAGTTGTAAGTCATATTCACTAGATTTGGCTGGCAGAACACCAAGAAAAAAACGCTCTGCATATCACCACTTATGACTGTTACTAAGTGCACAGACCAGGATCCTTTCTATGTACATATTTAGTTCCTCGGGGTACTAGTCACCAAAGAAGAAATACTTTTTTATACCTAAACCTAGTTAAGTATCCCCTCTAGGGGAGCCGGCTAATTATATACAAGTTTAAAATGGTACATCCAAGAAAGCAACACATTCATAAATTCACCTGGGGGAAAACAAAAAGACCATCACGCATTTTTTTTGCAATTAACTGCTTTGTTCTTCAGCTCTAATGCTTTCATATAAATGTTCTTTCGCTGTTCTTTTTCAATCAAGGCTTGCTCACGCTTCATCCGTTCACGCACTTCTTTCTCCCACATTCGTACACAATCAAACATCTCTTGCCTAGTCTTTCGCTTAAACATACATTGTTCCACATACTCAATCTTTCGTAAATCAAATGACCCATACATAGGCCAACGCAACTCAGGATCCTTACGAGTGTATTTATTCCATAATGCGCTGTACATTATAGAAGAAAGACCATACTTAATATACATATCCCAATTAGGCGTCCCCTCCGGGGGGCCGGTTGTGCTTCATCTAGTCTCAAATTGGTACCACTACAAAAGCAACGCATGCCAAAAATAGTGCAGAATATGCAGTATTATAATCAAAGTAGCACTTAAGGTACCTTTAGTACGATGTGCCGTTCAAATCCAATTCAGATAGAGAAAATTCTCCTCATTACCTGCCTATATAAATTGCAATCCATATATAAATGTCATAACAAACCAAGTTGGCCAACACCAATTCCAAAATCCAAAAGCCACAGTAAGTGTTACTAAACTACCTTACCAATCCCAGGCATCAAAACCAACAGCAAACGCCACAGACGGACACTTACCAATTACTTGGTGTCCAGGTTCCAACTGCCAAGTTCTAAAATCGACCAAATGGTCACTGCACGGCGAATCAACAGAAGAGATCTCAGTCGAGGACCGGCACCACCTGGATGGTCAGATCAGAAAGAAAAGAAAAACGCCGTGGTTTCCAAGACTCGGGACTCATCGGGCAGCGATCGCGTCCAGAGCGAGATTCCAATCCTTCGTCGCGACCAATCCTTTGGGCATCCGAGTCACCGATGAGCCTAAGTAGTTGGGCACCAATTTGTTGATGGTGACCTCAGCTAGACCTACCAGTGCAAGGGGTTCGCCCTTCTCTGCACAGAGTCCTCAGACCAATAGGAAGAAGTTGGCACAGAAACTGGATTAGAAAATACAAAGTTTAATAAACCTCATGAGGTGGAACTACATTCACACAGCACCCTTCGGTGTTGAGTGAAGTAGCACACTGAACAGAAGAAGCATGGTCCTTTTATACCCACACATGGGCTGAAAAAGGCGGTACAAGTACACATGAGAAGAGTTATGCACATAAATGGTCATACAGAAACTGCACAGTCAACAAGTAGGAGGAGTAATAAGTTGCTGACATCAGTTAGAACAGCCTGACAGTTCTATACTAGGAACAGGTGCACTCTACTAGCTAAGCACATCTGCGCATGTGCAAGACTCTGGGAGAGGGAAACAGCAAATGTCCAGCACATAGCTAACTAAAATGGCTGGCAAGTACAAAATGCCTTTCAGCTCATGCTAAGAGATTAATGCAATCTTCAACATCCCAATTGAGAACAGTCCTAACGGAAATCCAACAGGTGATGGGGCAAGCTGTGCGATGACAGCTGAGCGTGAGTGGAGAGAGTTAAAACACTTGGAATGTGGAAAAAATTTACATCCAAGGGGTAGGTGGGTTAGACAGCAATTCTAAATGCAAGTCAAAAAACGATGCAAGCGAATGCTTGCTACAAATGATAAAAAACGGGCACTGTGCAACAAGTTACCGTGTAGTGAAAAAAGATCTAAAAGTGCAAAGTGGTGCAAGGTTATATACAGTGACTATATGCAAAATGCGACGAAAATAATAAGAAAAACAAAAATATTGTCCCCTGAAGAGACAAAGTTCAGATAGGAACTAGGCTCCAATCCCAGCCGGGACAGAAAAAATACTACTCGCCTAATGCGCGAATGATGATTCCATAGTGGGAGGAACGAGGGAAAAATTACCTTAAGAAAAGCATATAGAGTAAAGATAGAAGTAGAATAAAGATTAAAGATAGAGAAACATATCAAATACATTCTGGTGTATAAATGACCGGAATTAGTATTTATCTAAGCAAGTGAAGACAATGGCTCTCGGTTAAAGCAGTGGTAAATGCAGATTGACACAGAACAATCATAATAGGCTAGACTAAGGAGACTCCAAACAGCAGAGGTGGTGCACAGATAAACAAGCTAGCACATATGTAGTTGTATAGATCCTCGCTACTGTTAAGGCCGCTAGGTGCCTTAGTATCAAGCTCAAGAATATAGCGACTTTCAAGCTGTCTGAGCTTCTTCTCATGGTTACCCCCTCTTCTGAGAGTAGGCACACTGTCAATTACAAAATATTGGAGGTGATCGAGGTTGCTACTATGTACCTCCTTAAAGTGCCTGGCTACGGGATAGCTCAGATCGTTGTTAACGATCGCTCTGAGGTGTTGAGGAATCCTCATATGTACCTGGAGTTTGGTACTGCCCACATATTTGAGATCACAACTGCATTGGAGGATGTAAACTGCGTATTCTGTCCTGCATGTGTATTTATGTTGCAGTACTAGGGGCTTGTTGCAGAACCTGGCAGTGACCTGAGTAGTGTTAAAGCCAAATTTGCCGGCTCTACAGGTATTACATTTGTGAAAACCCTTAACATCAGATAACCAGTTAGTAAGCTCCTATATGGCACCTATCAGCCAAAAAAGCTTAGATACGTTTGAATCATTAGTAACACAAGACCTACAGAGATTTAACTTTCAGAAAAGACAAAAACCCAAGAACCTCACACAAAAAGAATGGGGGATTTTGAAATCATTAGCCAACAGAACAAGCATTACGTGTCAAAAAGCAGACAAGGGGGAGCATTGGTAATCCTCAACACCAGCTACTACGAAGAGCAAGTCGAAGCCCATCTATCAGACGAAGACACCTACATGAAGTTGGACTCCAATCCAACTGAACAAATTCTAGAAGTCTTAAAAAACACCGTCCAGAAAGCAACAGACATGGGAACCATTAATGAAAAAATAAAGAAATATTTGGTTCAAACTAACCCCAAGAGTCCGACCATATACATGGTCCCTAAGATACATAAACACCTGACCAAACCACCTTTTCGACCAATTGTGTCCACAAGAAACAGTCTTCACGAACCAGTGGGGAAATTCTTGGATAAATACCTACAACCAAGTGTTGTCAAATTACCTACTTATATCAAAGACACTACAGACTTTCTAATCAAATTTCATAACATCACCAAAGACATTAAGGAACCGATGACAATGTGCACAGTAGATGTTAAATCTCTCTATACATCCATACCGCATCAACTAGGCATAGAAGCCACAGAACAAGCTCTCTTACAAACCGAATATAACCAAGATCTCCAAATTTTTCTTATGGAATTGCTGGTATTTACTCTACAACACAGTTACTTTAGATGGAAGACTGACTGGTATTTACAAAAGACTGGTACTTCAATGGGAAATTGTGCCGCCCCAACGTACGCCAATATCTTCATGGGAAACTATGAACAAAAACACATCTTAACGAACGCAGAATGGCAAACTCATCTGAAAATGTTTGTACGTTTCATAGATGACATATTCATCCTATGGAAAGGACCTACAACTACACTCATGAAATTGTTAGAAGAATTGAATCAGATAGATCAAAGGCTACAATTTACTTTTGAGATCCAAGAACACAACATCCATTTTTTGGACGTCAAAATTACACAGAACAGAGATGGTTTTCAAACAGATCTTTACAGGAAAACTACCGATAAAAACAACACGCTGTCATATGACAGCTTCCACCTCAACACTATGAAAAACCACATGCCCTTCACCCAGATTTTAAGGGTAAAAAGAATAGTATCAGACCCAGATATCAGGACAACACGCGTAAATGAAATGTTGAACCGCTTCAGAGCGAGAGGATACCCAGAACATATTCTGCATCAAGCAGAAATCAGAAGCAACAGCATCAATAGGATCACAGCATTGACACCCAGAGAAAAATCCACACATAATCGAATGACTTTGGTGTCTAAATACTCCACAATGAGCAAAATCTTCAAAAACATCATCAGAAAACATTGGTCCATACTAAAACTGGAACCCGACTTCAACAACCTCTTCGAAAATGAACCCATCTTCGCATACACCAGAGCAAAAAACCTAGGAGAGATCATAAAAAACCATACTAATCAAGATTTACACATTCGATACAAAGGAACAATAGCATGCTGGAACTGTAACAATTGTAACAACATCACACCAGGCGCATATATTACCCATCCCATGAAGGGACACACCATCAAACTGAAGGTTACAGCTACATGTGATACCACCAACACCATATATTCACTGAAATGCCCATGTGGAAAAATCTCCGTGGGACAGAGAGAAAGAAAAATTAAAATACGCATAAATGAGAACATAAAAGCAATATAAGAACCAAGAACGCAAAATCCACAGTGGCAAATCATTTCTGCGGGGCTGGTCACAATGTCAGTCAGCTCAAATTCAATGTCCTGGAAATTGTCCCCAAGTCTGAAGGTAAAGACAATCACAAAACTTTATTACAACGAGAAAACTATTGGATACGCACACTGAACTCAATGAAACCACACGGAATGAATGACCGAATGGAATTCACGTGTTATCTCTGATCGATTTGCTTTTTTCAAACAACACGTTTATCTGTTATTTATAGCACGTTTAAGTAACCATGGCATTTGTTTAAACTAACACAGTCTGTTTACACTGTTCATGATCTATAACCCAGTCCCATTTCTATCTCTACATACACTCGCACGTTTAACACGGCATGTCCGTCACGACGTCTTCACGCTCCAGGAAGCATTGAGCCCGTTTGTACACCGAACGTGCCAGGACCCTCAATCACCGTCCACGAACATAGTAAGTAACAACACGATTCAGGACTGCTTTTCAGCCTGCTTTTATAGTTTAGATACACCTCGGCACGTTAAGGGATTTTGATTATTTTCACTAGCATGCTAAATCCACAGTGTATAAATAACTTTAAAACACAAGTCAGTTAACCCACACTAACCGACCGTTCACACCACCACAAGCAACAATGGGGTACGAGATTCCTCTTTCTTTTTCTTTAAGCTTTCTTTTCACTCAGATTAAACCACGATAAAACAGGGTTTCATATTACTATAATCAACCACGAAGGATGCACGTTTTCACCCGAATAATGAACCGACAAGCACATCAGAAAACGTAACGACTCTTTTATGATACACACACACAATTATTGTTAACTACTAACCAGACATTCGAAAAACGATATAAGTCGCTCATGGTATCGACATCACCCTGTAACATAGGCGTTATCATGCTTAGCATACATATTGTTTCTTTTCTCTTAGACATTCCCCAGACGAAGGCTACAAAGCCGAAATGCATCGGGATTTGTTAGACCGTGGAACTTGTTACATTAATGCATCACAGAAATGAAGATGTAATTTCGTGATCAAATAAACAAATGTTTAAAAACCGAACACTCACGCAACTTTATTGAAAATTTGAATGAAGGAACATTGAAAAACCAGTGCCCAGGGGACACACCCTAATTCCCAAGGGTTTGCTACCAACAAGTTTTAATCATGACCTCAGGGCTGCTCTTGACTAAGGCATCCCTCATAGAGAAAGCCCGCCGATAAGTGATTGTGGGTTTGTTGGCAACCAAGGGGCCCAGCACTGGGTCAGATTGGAAACTGCGCCATTGTCGGAGATGATGGAATTATTAGCCTGTTACTCTCTACTGTAGGTGATGATCAGGCAGGTATCAACCGTGCCTTGAGTGGAGGTTACGGAGTGACTGCTGTCGTCAGTGAACTCACTGGGAGGGTTGGGAGCCAGGAGAGTGTCTCTGGGTATAGCATTGGCTCTAGTTCTGGCTTTTGCTATGGAGGTGTTGCTGTAACCTCTAGCTAGGAAGCGATCATGTGCCTCATACTGACAGGATTGTATGTCTGACTCTGAGCTGAAAATCCTCCTCAGACGGAGCATTTCCCCATAAGGTATGCTAGCGATGAAGTGTTTGGGGTGAAAGCTAGTGGCATGAAGTGTCGAGTTCCCTGCAGTGTTCTCGCGATGGAGTTTAGAGTGTAGTTCTCCTTTCTCAATGTAAATAGTGAGGTCCAGAAATTTGATAGCACTGCTACTGATTAGGGCATTAAACTCAAGAATGAGGTCATGGCTGTTGATGGAAGAAACAAACTCCAGTGCACTTTCAGTGGTACCATTCCACACAACAAATACGTCATCTATATACTGGAGCCAAGTAACAATGTGGTTAGTCCATGCCTCACTGTGATTTACCCTCAGTACCTGTTCCTCCCACCAGCCAACATGGAGACATGCATAGCTGGGAGAGAAACAGGCACCCATGGCAACACCAAGCATTTGTTGATAGACTGTCCTGTCAAACATGAAAAAGTTATGAATGAGGCATCACTTAATCATAAATATCAATAGTTCATTATGGCGATGAAAGTTTATGGGGCGTTCCTGTAGGTAATGTTCAACTGCTCGTAGACCATCACAGTGCTTGATACAGGTGCAGAGTGAGGTTATGTCCATTGACATCAGAATATATTTGTCAGACCATTGTATTCCCATGATCTTATTCAGGAAATCACCAGTATCATGTAAATATGAGGGTAAAGAAACAACAGTGTCCTGTAGAAAGAAATCCACATACTTAGGTATATTCTCGCAAAGGCTATTGCATGCGGAAATGATAGGGCAGCCAGGGATTGGTGTGGTACCCTTGTGGACTATGGGTAGAAAGTAGTGTACTGGCAGGACAGGTGTTTCATGGTGGAGAAATAGAAATTCGTCTTTGCTGATGAGGCCCTCCATCTTAAAACCACTGAGTTTTTTCTTTAAGGTGATCCTGCTTTTGTTCACCTCCTGGATATTAGTTTCCTTGTAGCAAGTGGCGTCACTAAGGTGTCTCTGTGCTTCTTCCAAGTACAGATGTCTGGGTCAAGGCACAATGTTACCTCCTTTGTCGGATTTGTTCACGACAATCTGGTTGTTGCTACGTAGCCTTTTGATCAGAGCATGAAGATGTTTGTTATGGTTCTGGGAACGTGTGTGTGTGCATTTGTGGTGTAAGTCTTTTAATTCCTCAATTATGACATCGTTGAAGGTATCGATCGCATCCCTAGGCATCATTGGTGTAAAAGTGGAAGGAGGTTTAAAAGAGCTAGGAACCCTAACAGCAGAGCCTAATCCCTCAGAAAGTAGTAGTTGATTGGTGTCAAAGAGATAGGATCAGATTGTGGTTCCCTTATTGTCTGTATGGTGGAGATGTCAGAGACTGTGAGGTTGTAGTCATATGTATCAGAGGTAGAGGAGGTCCTAGGCAAGCGGAGATTAGAGTGCTTGATTTTAAAGAACTTGATGAGTTTCAATTTACGTATGAATTTGTAAATGTCCACACGGGTTCTACTATAGTTAAAGCTACTCTCCGCACAGTACGAGAGGCCAAGGGAGAGAAGTTGGGTTTCAGCTCTGCTTAAGACAGTGTCAGTAAGGTTGATCACAGTGTTGGGGTTCTCCTTCATTTTTGACGCCAGTTGTTCTGTCTTCTTCTGTTGTTTGGCCTTTGATTGCTTGCGATTCCTCCTTTCGCGTCTTCTTTGATTTCGCCGTTGTCTTGTTTCTTCGGAGGTCATGGGCGCCATGTTTGGCGCCGATCTAACCTTAAAAAATCAAGCTACTCTGCAAGGGTGAAGTTGTTAGTGGTGGCTTCACCTCGAGTCAGCCTGTCGCGTCCATCCTCAGAGTCTGTACCATTCTCCAGCGCAGAGCTTAAGTCTGAAACAGATGTAGAGTCAGCAACCGAATTACCACTTTGAGTCCCACTTGAAGCCGGGGTAGGTTGTTCATCCGTTGATGTTTGGCTGTGTCAAACTTAATTGCAAACGTAAATACTTGCCCGGATTCGTAGTCAGATTTGTCCCTTGCAAATTTGAATGCCTTCCTCGTTTTAATTATTTCCTCCTGCTTTTTTAGTCTTGCTGCAATCTCTTCTCAATCCTTGGCAATGAGGTACTGGTTAGTGGATTTGTGAAGCTCACAATTATTTCTCTCAATTTCTTTCATAGTTGCTAGTCAGTCGATCTCTGCGTATTTAATTAGGATGATTATGAGTCTCATCGATGCATCCAGGTTGCTCTCGGCCCACTCCTTCAACATGAGCGGATTCGGGTTTTCAATGCTGGGTGCTAGCATAATTCTCAGCCCCCGAGGCAACCGTCCCACATCACGGTATTTCTGTAACGATCTGCCTTCCCACCACTTAGTGAGTTCTGTTTTCATATGTTTCTCCAGCTGTCTCAATAATACTTTATAATCATTGCTACTGGTCTCATGGCTAGGACCAGGCATTGCGACTGGGTTTCGAATGTCAGGTAGGTTATCAAACAGCGCATCAGCAGCTGCCTCGCGCTCATGTAGCGCGTTAGTGGTTTGTCTGCTGCGGGAGCCAGGGGGCAATTACCTACCAAATTCCGTCCACGGAAATGCTCCAGCACGGCTGCACCATGGTCACAAAATGCCCACCAGTAGAAGAAGGAGGGGGTCTGAGTCACGGAGACAGCCGTACTCCGTCACAGTATCACAAGCAAGGAACACACGGGCACAGAACACAGCTGCAGCTGAAATAGTGAGATTTATTCACAAGTTAAACAGGTCCACATAACGCGTTTCGGTCGCCGACCTGTGGCCTTAATCACATGTTTATATATGCTACTTGCTGTTATATTTCTGTGGGGTTTCCCTCTTCCCATTTTATTAAAAGTTTTTAGTGACGGTGTCATTGTTCTGCTTATGTGTCGCTGGTATTTATATTGTTTTAACTCATTGTTTTATCTTTTTAACTGCTGTGTTGTGTGTTATGGATCTTCGTATCTTAATAAAAACATTTTGAGATATATATGTATATAAATAAATATATTATTCAGTGGCGGTCGGAATTTAGTTAGTGTTGGACCATTCTGAATTCAAAGGGTATTTGTTATTTTAGAAAAAATCCTAATTCCTTAATATCTATATCAATTAAAATGTTTAAAAATATCCTTTTCTATACACTCAGCTGAATCTTGAATGTCTAAAATTAACATGGTTTTCAAATCACACGCCTTGGCATCTCCAGACAAGAGACCTTGATATATAACTTTGGCAACGCTACACCAATCTCCACAAAACATACCAAAAAAAGTGTTCTTTTTTGCCTAGTTTGCGCATCGAAAGTTTCGGGGTGATCCATCAAGCGCGGGCCGAGCAAAAAGGAGGGTCCCAAAACGCATTTTCCCCATTTGTTTTCCTATAAGAACTTTAAACACAGCTGCAGACTAAAGCGCTTAATGGATTTACACCAAATGTGTCAGAAAACTAGATCTAAGTCCAGAAAGTTTGCTTTTTAGGTCGCAGCCTACCAGACAGCGTAGCTGTCTGATTTGCTAAGGACATTTAAGGATATTCAGAAAGTTGACCTAGGATTGCATTCCACCCTCTGCTTACCATTGGCTTTGTGGTTGATAACTCACATTTTCTGCCTTTCTATGTACTGGCTTTATTTGCTTTAGGCTGTCCAGCTTGAGTTTGTCTGTCCTGTTGCCCAAACCTTGTTTACTGTATCCTCCAGGAACTCGCTTTCTGTTGACAGGCCTTTAAATCTTTTTCTTATCTTGTCACATTTGCTGCGAATTGTAATGCAGAGGCCAAATGTTAAGCTGTGTCTTCAGAGGGAGCTTGGTGTTTACTTTGCTTTAGCTGACTTCAAAATGAGAGCGTTAATTGGAAAGAGGAATACAGATTTCTCTCCCCGTGGAGCCAGCTCGTGCCTCTCTTGTACTCCAGTTCACGAGGCTGTAACATAACCCTTAAATAGCACATCATGTAACATGTGGATGACAGATTTTTATTTTAGCTAGATAGTTAAGTGGCTTACTGCTTTTAACACAGATATGCTTTTGTTACTTGCAATTAATAAACTGTAACCCATCTGATATAGCACAGTGAGCTATGGCAGGGATGTGACTCCTACATCTTGTAACCCTCACTATTTAATGTAACAAACGTCTTGTACATTGATTACATACTTACATGGTTTATTTTCAATGTTTAATATGTGTTATGTAAAGCGCTCTGACACCCTGCACTTGGATAAGTAGCTCTATAAAAGAAATAAAATTGTTGTGTTTACATTGTTATTTGTGCAAATACTGTGACGTTCTTACAGTGCATGCATTTGTCTTATAAACAGGGACTGAGCAAATTCTAAAGCATGAGCTCTTAAGTGTTAACAAGCGTTGAGCCTTTCTTTCCCTTTTCTTTCCATTTGCATCCAAGTGTGAGCCTCCAAACCGCTCCCAGACAGAATCAGTTTGGAACAAAAGGAGGCCTGATGGCCCCATAACTTCGGCCTTTATCTTTGTCCTAGCTGGAGGTGAAATACATTTAAAAAAAACATCCCTGCCTGCATATCTTTGCTTAGAGTGAAAGCATATAACAGTGCAGACGGTGCTAAACATGTTCCTGTGTCTGAAAATTACACAAGGACAAATTAAGCATTGGCACATCGGCAAAGTTGTTCTTCACATAGAACAGCACAAAATGACAGCTCTTCTAAGCACCTCAAACCACCTCTTTAGTCCGTATTCTTTGAACTCACACTTCCAGGAGCTTACTTTATTTTCAAACAGCAAGTGCAGTGACACCAGGACAATAAGAACTCATGTAAACTTTACACCTACGCTAATGCTTCAGTTTACTTTTTAAAGGGACAAAAAGAACACAATTTCATTACTTGCACCAGGGGAAACCACACACTGCCTGCACCAGAATGTACATTTTGACCCTAACTCATTGTTAAAATGTAGAGTATGCTCTTTTATGGCTATTGACCTATCACTGCGCTTCGGGGCACACACACCAACAACACACCTCTATTTTTTTGGTCATTTTGAACGACACTTACCAGACTGGACATTACATTTGTGCGGCGGTGCAGTGGCACAATGCCCAACACAAACACAATGTACATAAACCACAACCTAATTTCACCCATGTACATGCACCTATTCTGTCCCTTGACTCACCTCACCCCTCCCCACTACCCCATGCTTGTACAAAGTCCTAACTTCCATTCAGGCAGCAAGTTATAACATTTACCTTTGTGCCACTTGTAAAGAAACAGGCATCGCAATCTTGAAGCTCATCTCCCTATGCCATTCATAATTCTAAGCTTCACAATCTGCCTTTAAGTTCTTTTAACACTTTGTCCGACACTATGGCTGCTTACACCTCACCACACGCTCGAACAACAATTTCACTGCCTCCTTCATGCTCTTCCATAATATACAACAAGTAAAAAGATATGCTTTTTCAGGCCCCGTCTTTCACTTACTAAATCACATGTGCAACATACAGGCCTCTCTTTTTTATTGCTTTTCCATTCTTAGCCCATTTATCATTAAATAATGAATGAATATGAAATGTATAGAGCGCTGTCTCTCCAGATGGAGCATCCTGGCGCTAAGGTTGCATCTGACATAAACAGAGGGAAGGGAAGAGAAAATAAGAACAGTCATTGGAAAGAGAAAGACAGAGTGTATCTGGGGCCTGGAAAAGCCAGGTCTTCAGATGCTTTTTAAAGAGAGCTTCTGATTCCATGAAACGCAGATTAGTGCGCCTTAATTACATTATATGTACTACTGGCAGTAACACTTTATGTCAAAAATAAGACCATTGTACAATAATAATTTGTTCTGAAATAAAACGCAGATGCATATTTAATTAATAACACTACAACTCATACCACACTAACTTTGCCACGGAGCATTTTTTTCATTAAAATGTATTTGACCTTGTGGTATCACCTCTAACCTATGCCAGTGTGTTCTTTGGAAACAACAACAACTCCTTATCAGTAATAATTCATAACACAGCGTCTCTTTCTATTTGTGCAACAGGGGCAGTCACACAAGGACAATCTGGCATTAAGGACATACTCAAAACACATTTGAATTGTTTGGCAGGACACAAGGACACCGTTTCCTTCATTTCACAAAGGACCTTGATACACTGCCAAAGGCACAGTTCAAACCTATATATTTTGTATCAGGATCGTTTGTGAACTACCAGATATCCTCTAAGACTATCTATCTATCTATCTATCTATCTATCTATCTATCTATCTATCTATCTATCTATCTATCTGTCTGTCTGTCTGTCTGTCTGTCTGTCTGTGTCTACACACGCACACGTTTTCCTGAAGTAACATTTTTTTTTATTACAATTAAAACCACTTAATAATCCAAAACTACCCAGTTTTACCTTTGACAGACTTAGCCTGCCTTTACCTGCGCATTAGCACCAAACCACCAAATTCATGTTACAGTGATCGCTACAAAATACAACTGACTAAAAATGTACAAACTAAAACACATTTGTAAATCTCTATATACTAATTGTCACATAAAACAAGGAGGACTACTTTGTTTAGGAGTCACATGCCATCCATACTGGCAGAGTATCGTGCCATTATTATTGTTCTTCAAACATTGCCGGATACACAGAAAATCTGCACAAAGTGTTTTTAAGCCTGAATTTGTTTTTGAAATACAGCACCCACAAACTTGCTGCCAGGTGCCGTGGCACCGCTAGCACCGTCCTAAAGCACTGTGACACAGAAACACAGGTGGTATACTCTATGCATATCTACTCTACCCCACTACACTCTACTCCTTTCCATTCTATGCCGCTCCACTGTACTCTATTCCACTGCACTGTACTCTACTCTGCTCTATCCCACTCTACGCCACTATACTCCACTCTGCCATACTCCATCTTAGTCTATGCCACTACACTCTATACCACTTTACTCTACACCACCCTATGCCACGACACTCCACTCTATGCCATTTTTCTTTACTCTGCGCCAATCTATATCTCTCTACTCTACGCTGCTCTACTCTACTCCAGTCTATTCTACTCTGTGTCACTCCATTATACTCTACGTCACTCCACTGCACACAATGCAACTCTATTGCCACTCCACTCTATGCCACTCCACTACAGGCCTCTCTGTCAATCAATCAATTAATCAATCAATCAATCAGGACTTGTAGAGCGCGCTACTCACCCATGAGGGTCTCAAGGTGCTGAGGCGGGGGGGGGGGGGGGGGTGGAGGGGGCCAGCAGATCCATTCAGCCGAAGAGCCAGGTCTTGAGAGTCCTTCTGAAGGTGTTCAGGGAGGCGGCGTGCCTGATGCCTGCCAGGAGTTCGTTCTGTGTTTTGGCCGCGATGTGGGAGAAAGATCTTCCGCCTGCTCTGGCTCTGTGGATGCGTGGGGCTTCAGCCAGTGCAAGGTTGAAAGATCGGAGGTTCCTTTTGGGTACATGGAAGTTGATTCTGTCATTGAGGTATTTGAGTCCGGTGTTGTGCAGGCATTTGTAGGCGTGGCTTAGGATTTTGAAGGTGACTCTTTTCTCCATGGGGAGCCAGTAGAGCCTATGTAATTGTGGGCTGACATGTTCATGCCGGGGGATGTCAAGGACGAGTCTGGCGGCGGTGTTCTGTATCATCTGGAGTTTGTGGAGTAGGGACTTCTTGATGCCGGCGTAGAGTGCGTTTCCATAGTCAAGTCTGCTGGTGATGAGTGTGTGAGTGACTCTCTTTCTTGACTCAGGGGGGATCGACTTGAAAGTCTTGCAGAGGATTCAGAGGGTGTTGAAGCAGCTGGAGGTGACGGCGTTGACATGTCGGTTCATGGTGAGGGATGAGTTGCGTACGATGCTGAGGTTTTTGGCATGGTCTGAGGGGGTCGGTGGGCTTCCGAGGGCGGATGGCCACCAGGTGTTGACCCATGCCGAGGGGGTGGTTCCAAGGATGAGGACCTTAGTCTTCTTGGCGTTGAGCTTAAGGCAGCTGTTGGTCATCCAGATTGCTACTTCCTGCATCCCTTATTGGAAGTTGAGTCTGGCAGGGGCGAGGTCTTTGGTGAGGGAGAGGATGAGCTGGGTGTCGTCGGCATAGAATACGATGTTGAGGCCGTGTTGTCAGACGATGGCTGCGAAGGGGGCCATGTAGACGTTAAAGAGGGTTGGGCTCAGTGATGATCGCTGTGGGACTCCGCATGTGATGATCGTGGGGTCGGAGAGGAAGGGTGGCAGTCTGATTCTTTGGCTTCTACCGGTGAGGAATGATCGGATCCAGTCTAGGGCTGTTCCTTGTATGCCGGCATCATGTAGTCTACGTGGGAGACGGTGTCGAAGGCTGCTGATAGGTCGAGTAGGATGAGAGTGGCGAGTGTCCTCGGTCCAGGAGGGTACGGATGTCGTCTGTGGCGGCAAGTAGGGCATTCTCGGTGTTGTGGTTGCTCCGGAATCCGGATTGGGATGGGTCAAGGACGGTGTTGTCTTCGATGAATCGTGTTAGTTCATTGCTGACTGTTGTTTCTGCAACTTTGGCTGCGAAGGGGAGGAATGAGATGGGCTGGTAATTCTTGAGGTAGGTGGGGTCGGCTGTGGGCTTCTTGAGCAGGGGCCTGACTTCTGCACGTTTTCAGTCGTCTAGGAGGGTGCCTGTTTCGAAGGAGGTGTTGATGATGTGTTGTAGTTTGGGTGCAATGGCGGTGGTGGCTATCTATCTATCTATCTATCTATCTATCTATCTATCTATCTATCTATCTATCTATCTGTCTATCTATCTCGCCAATAACTTTGGCGCCAGTTTATGGATCTTCATGAAATATTCATAGCATTTGACTATTTGGTTCAACTACTGTGTTGAAAGTTTCGGGGTGTACTGTAAAGCAGGGGCTGAGAAAAAAGGGGTGACCCAAAAAGCATTTTCCCCATGTTATGTTTATGGGGATTTTTCAGTTTCTTAACACAACTACAGCCTGAACCGCTGAACGGATTTACACCGAATTTGGCAGAAAGCTAGATGATGGTCCGGAAAGGGTGCTTGTGTGATTTGGTGTAAATCTGTTCAATAGCTTCGAAGATATTTAATTTGAAAAAATATAGATATCCGGGAGCCCAAAATCCTACTGAAATCCTACTGAGGCTGCTTTGTCAAAAAATGTGGGGGAGGCCCGGATGGCCTTGCGCACTGCCTCAGGGACCACCGCCTCCCCGGGGCTTCTTTATTTTGTCCAAGGAGGGGCCTCTCGAACCCCTCTACCCCAAGGTCTGCCACCTCCCCGGGGCTTTAATTGTAATTGATGCGGGGGGCTCATGGATCACCCATAGCCCTGGAGGACGCCATCTCCCTTGGGCTTTAATTGTAGTTGATGCAGGGGGCACGCGGACCCTCTGCATCCCCGGGGACCACCATCTCCCCAGGGCAAATTTAAACAAAGGAGGGGGGGGTCGCGACTCCCCTCCTGGAGCTATAGATGGCTCTGGAGAACACCAATCCCCCAGGGCTGGTGCCTGTAATGTCCCAGGGTGCGTACCAAACATTGCAGTTTGCTATGGCGTGGCGGGAGCACCGCTGATATCGACCCAGTGAAGGTGGGTCACACGGCCCCCTTTCTTTATTAAAATGTATGTAAAAAAAAAGAAAAAGCCAGGCCCTGAGGAATGGGGTCCCCAGGGCTAAAATTGGCCCAGGAAAGGGGGGCCACCCGGTAGCAGCACCCGTCTGGGTGGCAGTGTCGGCGAACAGTGGTAAACGGATATATATATATATATATATGTATATAAATTATCATGCAAATCTTCTGGCTTCCGCTGCTGCCCCGGGTCCTCTGGAGGAGAAGTGTCACCACTGAAGGAGCATACCAGTGAGGAAAATTGTCACCAAGCCGCCAAAAGCAGATCACAAATAATGGCCACTCTGTCTGGCCTCCGTGTCAGCAACTCTTTATTGGTGGACACAGCAAAATGAAAACAACTTGTTTCGTCCAATGTAGGCCTTGATCACATGAGAAACCACTCAGCTCACCAATGTAAAAGAGTGTACAATATAAAAGAAGGACTCGTAATAAATCGCATGGATGGCTGCCATTTTTAAATAGTACTGGATTGTCATAAAGAATACAGCAAACTGTTGCCTAACAATCAATTGCTCATAACTCAATTTATTGTTTCATCTGAATATGTAATTATAACAATTTAAGCCCCTTCTCCCCAATAGGTGAGAATCCATAGACACATACAGGATATGTAAATGTGCAGATCGTACAAAAGCACAGAGTGTGAAACATAAACGAAGGACTCTAAAAAAAGGCACTCGAAGGGGTACCATCTTGAATGGCAATTGTTTCACATGATGGATACAGCAACTGCTGACTAACAATAAAATGCACATAATTCCAATGAAGAGTTAAATTTGGATATATGAATGTATCAGTATAAGCCGCTATTTACCTATTTTCCTTATTATTTTTCCTTATTATCCAATAGGTAGGAGTCCATTGACATGCTAGCGTAAAGATTATAAGGCCATTTTAAGTAGGCCTAGGCTCCCTTTTCAGTATTTTTGCAGAATCATCAAAATGCCTGTCTTTGCCGTAGATTTCACCTGTCCCTATCTTTTTAGGAACATGTGAAAGTTTCAAGCCACTCTGATAGAGACATCAATAAGACACCTGATGTGACATCAGTCTTGTTATCTCAATTTCAAAGTCAAACAAAGAATAATAGCTAAAACAGTGTAGCTTAAAGTTGTAAACTTATTTGTTTAAAAGAAGGTGTCTTAGACTAAAATCTTGATGCTTATTGGTTGTACCAAACATTCCTAAGAAGATGTTAGAAATTCCATCTTGGATAAGAAATTATTTAAAAGGACCTTTTGTTAGAAGAGGTCCTATGCCCCACGTTGGGTGACAATGTTGCATAAACTGAGTCTCTGGCTCAGCTCTTTAAGCTAATCTACTCCATGTTCTCCTAGCTTAGCACATAGAAGTAGGTTTTAGAGTGTTAGGTTTTTATTAGATGACATTTTAACCATGGTGGAAATGTTCCTTTTAATATCATTGTTCACAACATGCATTTGTGCTGTTTTAATCATATTCTTTGTGGTTGTTTTAGATGTGCTGAGCAACAGGGTGCACCTTTTGAAATAAACATCCTTTTTTAGTTTGTGTCTTTTTGTTAGCACAGTTTGTGTGTATAGTATGGAAGAGAAAGAAAAAAGGTTGTTTCTAATCACCACAACGTGAAACCCCTGTTTAGGGAAGGTTGGTAACCCAAAAGTAATGTATTGGATGGGGTTCTACGGAGCTGCAAAAACCTGTCTTTCACATTCAAGTGCTGGTGCATTGAACTAAGTTCACTAATGTCACCCATGTGTACTTAACCCTCTTGGCCAACATAATTGAGCAGTACAATAACAAACAACTATGTCATACTCTCGCACTGCAGCGAAACCTTAGTATAGTTACAATCCATATAGGCAAAATAACACATCTTGTAAACAATTCAGTAGATCACACAAAAGGTCTCAAAACCACATGGCCGTGTGGTGCATAGGGTAGGATGCTTACATGTACGTTTTAACTAACATTTTCACCTATCCATAATGTCCCCCTTTAAGCTTTGTTTCCATATATATATATATATATATATATATATATACATATATTTATTTATATATATATTTATAATTTACATATATGCAGCTGTATGAGAAGTTCATGGTGTTGAAACTAATGTGGCGCAGCATCCAAAACTTAAAGCGTATGCTCTCTTATGTTGTGTTTGTTTTCTGTTTGATACACAGCCTTCTCTAGGAGTCAAGAAATCGTCTAAGGGCTTGCTGTACGTTATATTAAGTCCTGTTGGCCCATATTTTGCTGGTGGAGGTTTTAGCCCAGTATCCCTTTGGGCTAATCCAAAATATGTGAGGGCCTGGAAAGGAGGAACGGGTGACTACAAAATGGGAGGGTGAGTAGCTAATACACTTTTCATAGTTTTTGTTAACTGTATGATTTTAAAAGGTGCCTAACTGAGAGTACTGGAAAATGAAGTTGTCTGTTTTTCTGCACTTCTGATAAAGACCACCCAGTGCCCAATTCACAAAGGTAAATGTACATGCATTTGTTTGCTTGTATGTACAGTTACTCCCACACCTAGGTGTAACACTTTACTTTTTTGCTATTCATCATTTATAAGTGGAGATTTACACCTACGTGCAGATTTATATGTTTCCACCCCCTCAAATGTTGGGGTGGAGCCTCCTACTACAGAATTTACTAGTTTAAAGTTACTATTAGTAACTTTTCACCTGGTGATAGAGCTCTCCACCATCGGGATGGATATATACCTATGGGATATTACAGGGAAATTGTAAAAAGGTTAGAAATGACTCTATTGTTATAGTTAAGTCAAAATTTCCATGAAAAGAGCATTGTTTGTTTCTCTAATAACGTTGGCTCCATTGAACGAATCTACACAAAACTTTAGAAAGAATAGTTTGTACACCTCGGCTCCTTCATGGAAAGCTTTGCGCCTATCTGTCGAGGGCGCGCCAAGGTAAAGAAAGATCCCAAAAATCGATTTCCCATGTTAATTTCACAGGAAATTTTGCTCTCTAATAGAGAAAAAATGGTTGAACTGATCTCAGGTTGGGTATGAAGGAGTTAAAATGTTACATATATCTAGACAGTTCGTACCTTGGTCCCAAAAAGGAAACAAATAGGGCCCTCTGATTGGTTAAGGGAGTTTTTCTCCCATCAGTCATTTTGGTACCAAGGATCCAATATCAGTCCCACAGTACTGAGTGATCCGATTGACTGGCTGCAACTCATAAAAAGATATGTGAATGCCATTACTGAACTTTGTGACTTGGTCCACATGTCCTGAAAAATTTGTAAAATAGGGAATAAGGGTAGGAAAATCCTGAACCCCAAGCACTTTTGCGGGGATACCCAAAGGAACCTCCCAGAGACTATAATTTTAAAAAATCAGGTTGCAGCGTCCCAGCAATAGCCCTCTTGTGAGGTTCTGCAGTAATCCCACAGGATCTGCTATACAAGATCCTAACCCGTGATACCACAGTAGCGCACAAACTTCCCTGAAGAAGCTTGTATGGCACCTTGGTTCCATAGGCGTTAAGCTTGCTTGGCGGGTAACTCTGGAGTACCACAGTATTTACAAATTTAAAAAAAGAGAAACTAAAATGTGGGTGAGTGCCCATGGGGATTGAGCATCCATGGGGAAATAAGTATATGCTAAGGTTTGGGTGCAGGGTCAGTCCTAAACTGTGGGTGTTGAGTGAGCACCATGTTTAAGGCACCCACTTGGCGAACATTTTCTTTAGAGAAAACAAACTCCCAAAGTAGGAGTTTGTTTCCTCGTTAAGAAACAGATACCCCTGTTATGCATGAAGTTTTCTATGTCCTCATCGGGCCATTATTCATTTTCCTTGCCTCTGTCTGCCATGCTTTGTATGGTGGACACAGGCAAGGAAAATCAGTGACAGTTGTCCTGCCCTTAAAAGGTCAGGGTGATCCTTTTTGTGGATGAACTGCTGTGTTGGGTTCCTGTTGACAAATACAACACAGTGATTTCCTTAACTGTAAATGGGGCAGTGGAACTGAGGGTTCAGTGTGCAGGGGGGCCCACTGCTATATGACAGGCCTTCAACTCTTCCAAACCTTTAAGTGAGCCCCTCAAAATTTTTAAATGTTAAGTTGATTAGCAGTCAAATACCCTTCTCCAGGAAATCAGAAACTCATCTCATGGTGGTGACCAATGCTTCCTTGAAGGGCTAGGCTGCATCTTGAGCAACACGCAGCGAATATTCCTCCATTGGAGTGAAGGAGTGTCACATCTCCACTGACTGTGCAGCAAGTATGAAAAATAAAATGGTTATAAAGAGATTTCATTACCATTTTATTCCTCACTTTAGCCGAGCCAAGTGACAGCGCTGGGCGGGGCCATGGCAGCTGATAGGCAGCAGGGTGCAGTATTGCTGCTCATTTAAACTGCACATGTCACTTTGGTCAGCTGTCTTGCGACGGCCAGCCTGACATGCACAGTTTAAATCTCTCCACTTAGCTGTCTTAAGACAGCTGGATGGAGAGCAGGCACAGATAACCAGTGCCTGATGGAGCATCAAGGTAGCCCACTCCAACCCATCCTGGCGCTGCTTTCATGCTGATAACCTAGCATGAGATCAGTGTACGGACTCGTTGAGGGAAGTTGATTGAGGCTCCAAGGCGACTCTTGCATTCCAGAAGACATGCATTTGCAATGCAATAGGTCTCGCATTTACGCAAGTTTGAGCTATTAGCATTATAAATGACAATGCCTTTTATTTTTGTTTTCATTTTTAAAACATAAATACAAGGCATTGTCATTTACAATGCCAATAGCTTAAACTTGCGTAAAAGCGAGACCTATTGCATTGAAAATGCTTCTTCTTCCTGCTTCTGCAAGCTCATGGTTTGGGTGGTGCCCGCAGGTATCTTGCCATGCTGGGTTGGCATAGTTGGGAGCAAATGTTCTAAACCTCCATGCCTGGGATTGAGTGCCGCAGGTCAAAATCTCTTTATTTGAATGCCAAAGACAATCATGAAAGATTAGCTTAAAAGTATAAAATTATACATGAGAATCCATAACAACCATACAGAAGTAAATTGATTAAAAATCAATACTTTTCAGGTAAAACGGTTGCCAGAAGGAGCTGCTCACTCTGAAGCAAACATCAGTACTTGGCAACAGTTGTGAAACCTGAGGGCAACCCCACATTGTTTTTAACTGTGAGAGTTAAAAAGAGCGAATAAATATTGTATCCTAAAAGGTTTATATAATGTTCAAAATGTCATAAAGTGCAGCAGAGATTGGGTGGAGACATTATCATAGGGACGTTTCTTATCTGCTAAGCTCCCATTATGACCCAGTGGAAAGCACAACATGTAGTGCCAGTTCTTTCAACAATAAAACTCTTTGCCAGTTGTTAATCACATATGTTAAATAAGGCTCTAGGCCGGAGCGTATTTTCAAAGCATAGTAATTCGGACACGGAAACAAAACACTTGTTAATTGCCCCTACTAATTCACCACCACCATACACACCTGATGATCAGGATGATGGGGATGGGGACAATGATCCTGCACCTGCAGACCCCTGGAAGGATTACTGCACAGATTCTCCCACAGGTAACGATCCTGATCTTTACCCGACTAAACCTTCTCCACCAGATGACAACGTAGGCTGTATAGAACTATCAAGCAGAGCTACTGATTATCCCGGAGTTCAATTACACAAAGAATCTTTAGAGGAGGATTTCCTTTTTGAAACACTTAGCAGTTCCCAAAGATCCACTCACACACTCCCCATGCTCAAAGGTATGTTAAGACATGTGGATGCCATATTTAAGGATCCTGTTCGGGCACGTATTCTCACCCGCAGGATAGACCAAAAGTATAAATCTGCACCATCAGATCCAGTTTACATCAAGGGCCAGATACCCTTATATTCCTTAGTAGTTTCTAATGCCCGTAAACATCAGGAGATGCTCCACCTCCGGATAAAGAGTCTAAGTTTATAGATGCCTCCGGGAAAAGAGGAGCCTCCCTAACTGCAAGTTTCGGGCGCATAAAACCCAAGCCCTTTTAGCCAGGTTCGATAGGGCGCATTGGGACGAAATGGAGCAATTGCTTCAATTCCTACCTAATGAGCACAAATCCAAAGCTCAAGACCTAGTGCAAGAGAGAAAGCTCATCTCTAACAATTCATTAGATGCGCATTAGATGCGGCTGACACTACGGCTAGAGCCGTCAACACCAGTGTGCTACTAAGAAGGCATGCATGGTTAAGAATTTCTGGGTTTAAACCAGAAGTTCATGCTTCTATTCTTAACAACACCTCTTTGGTCCTGTTGTAGACACCTCCTTAGCAAAGAAAAAAGGACACAGATGTGGCAAAATCTATGGGAGCTCTCTTTCTATCGTAGGGGGTCCAGGAATACATCCTCAGACACTGCCTCTACACCGTACAAGGGCAACAATCAGCCCTCTGCTTCCAAGGGTTTTTTCAGAAGGGGCTACAGAGGCAACAATGGCAAAGTTAGAGGTAGAGGCTCCAACACACGCACCTCCCCCTCCAATACCAAACAGTGACTTGCCTACACTTCCACTCAATCATTTAACACCTTTCGGGGGGTGTCTTACACAATTCCTACCCATCTGGTAATCAATAACTACAGACAAATGGGTGCTAGGAATTATCCGTTCTAGTTATTGCCTGGAGCTTACCAACAATCCTCCAAACGTTCCTCCACATTCACACAAAATGTCACCAGACAATTTACTCCTCCTCAAACAAGAGGTTCAATCTCTCCTTTTGAAGGGCGCCATAGAGCCCGTACACTACAATATCAGGGGCCGGGCGTATACTCCCTGTAGTTTCTCAAACCCAAAAAGGACGGTTTTCTCAGACCTATTTTAGACCTCAGAGAATTAAACTTTTACATACAATCAAACCACTTTCACATGGTGAGCTTCAACAAGTGCTGCCACTGTTACAACAGGGCTACTTTATGTCTACTCTAGACTTAAAGGACGTGTATTTCCACATTCCAATACATCCGGCTCATCGCAAATTTCTCAGATTTGTGGTAGCGGGCAACATTACAAGTTCAAGGTACTTCCATTCGGAGTCAGCACTGCTCCCAGAGTCTTTCCCAAATGTCTGGCAGTAGCCGCTGCTCACCTACAAAGACAACACATTCATGTCTTCCCATACCAAAGCCAGTACGTACCCAAAGTGTCTCTAACACACTCACATAACACTGCAGCTACTGCATTAACTGGGGTTCACAATCAATGTGTTAAAACTGCATCTTTAACCTTCCAACACACAAAACTATCTAGGAGCCACTTTAGATACTGAAAAAGCTCTGGCATTCTCCAGTGCAGCCAGAATTCGCAATATTCAGGCTCTGATTCTTCAGTTTCAGCCCACTTACTAACTACCAACTCAAGTGTATATGCAACTGCTGGGAATGATGGCCTTTTACATCATGATTGTTCCCCATGCCAGGCTTCACATGCATCCCCTTCAGGAATGCTTAGCAAGGCTGTGGAACCAGTCGCAGGGTCTCTTAACCGATCTAGTGTTGGTAATCAGCCGTACTCATCGCTCTCTCAAAATTTGTCAAAATGACGGCCCTTCATAGACCCTGTATCACAGACAATACTAACAGCAGACGCGTCGCTCACTGGTTGGGGAGCTCATCTCCAGAAACAGACAATTCAAGGCTTGTGGAGTCAAAATCAAAAAGCTCTCTACATAAATCACCTAGAGCTGCTAGCAGTGTCTCTAGCACTCAAAGCCTTTCAAATTCACCTTGTAGGCAAAGCTGTCCTAGTTCACACCAACAACATGACAGCTATGTATTATATACAACAACGGGGGGGTGACACACTCTCTCCAACTGTCACACCTAGCTCAAAACATTTGGAAATGGGCCTTTCACCACAAAATCTTTCTCCTATCAGAACACCTCCTAGGAGTAAACTAAAAGATTGCCGACCTTCACAGCAGACAGAGGCAGCAAATTCACGAGGGGGGACTTCATCCTCAAGTTCTCCTCCCATACTTTCAAAGTTGGGGGTTTCCTCAAATAGATCTATTCGCCACACTCGAAAACGCAAAATGCCCAAACTTCGCCTCCAGGTATCCACACCCGCTTTCCCAAGGCAATGCACTATTGAACTGGTCAGGGATATTTGCCTATGCTTTTCCGCCTCTCCCACTCATTCCATCAATGGCTCGGAAACTCAGGCAAAAATCCCTCACACTGATTTTAGCAGCTCCCACATGTGCCAGTCAACCTTGGTTCACAACCCTGCTGGAGCTATCAGTAGTTCCACATCAGAAGCTGCATCTCACATCAGAAATCAAACACCCATATCCCAAAGAGCTAAACCTAGCAATCTTGTCCTGAAGTCATAAAGTTTGGTTATCTGAATCTTCCATCTACTGTATGAACATTATCAGAGGAGCCAGAAGACCTACTACAAGAGCTTGTTATGCAGCTAAATGTAAGCGTTTTGTAATTTATTGTAATATTAACTACATGAATCCTCTTGATGCTTCCATACAAGATATCATATGTTATTTGTTACACTTGCACAATTAGCTTACACTTCTATCCATTTACATCTTGCTGCGATAGCTACATATCTGCAAAACAGACAACACTTATCCCTCTTTAAAGTACCAGTTATTGAAGCTTTTATGGAAGGACTAAAAAGAGTTATACCACCAGGACCTCCACCTGCCCCAGTGTGGAATCTTAACATAGTCCTCACACGATTAATGGGCCCACCTTTTGAACCCATGCATAAATGTGTATTGCAATTTCTCTCGTGGAAAATCGCTTTCCTCATTGCAATCACTTCACTGAGGAGAGTGGGTGTGCTACAGGCACTAACCATAGAACCTTCTTTCCAGATTCACAAAGACAAAGTGGTTCTTCGTACCAACCCTAAATTTCTACCTAAAGTAGTTTCTGCCTTTCACATCAGTCGATAGAGTGAGTTGCCAGTGTTCTTTACTCAACTAGATTCAGTTGCAGAACGAGCTCTACACACTTAAGATGTCAGAAGAGCCCTCTTATACTACATACAAAGAACATTCATTCCGTAAGACTATAAAACTTTTTGTGGCTTTTGCTCCACCTCACAAGGGAAATCCTATTTCCAAATCAGGTATTGCCAGGTGGATTGTTAATTGTATTCAAATTTGTTATGCAAAAGCAAAAAGAACTTTGACAATACCCCTTAGACCGCATTCCACTCGCAAAATAGGGGCTACTATGGATTTCTTAGGAAACATTCCCATAGTTGATATTTGTAAGGCTGCAACATGGTCTACACCACACACATTCACCAAGCACTATTGTGTAGATGTGTTAGCAAAACAACAAGCTAATGTAGGCCAGGCAGTACTTAGAACACTCTTTCAAATGACTGCAACAGCTACAGGTTAGCCACCGCTTTGGGAGGATACTGCTGTATAGTCTATGCAAAGCTCTACAGCTCACAATCCTCGAACGGATAATGTTACTTACTCAGTAAGCATCTGTTCTTGGCATGTAGAGCTGTAGATTCACATGCGCCCACCCACCTCCCCGGGTACCTATACCTGTTGGAGTTCTCTCGTACTTTATATACACACATGGACATCTCTATTCTACTCTTACTAACTCCATTCTCACCCTCTGTGGGAAAACAATTGAACAATGGAGCCGATGACCATGCGCACTATCACAGAAAGGAGGAGTCACAAAATAACGGCTGACGTTTGTTATCCTGTTTGGAATAAAGTGAATGACTAGACATTTCAATAGCTGTGGATCACTTATTGGGACATTATCTTTGAAACTTTATTAATTGACCGTGCTTGCTTTATCATAGAATTTATTGAGGATTATAGTAACACTTCTTTGGTGTGCTTTGGTGTCTATGGTAGAAAAATGTGAAAACACACCATGGCACACACCCTGTGTGCCATGCCCACAGACACTGCATGCCATATACCTAAGTCACCCCTACTGCAGGCCTTATAACCCTAAGGCAGAGTGTATCATATTGCATGTGAGGACGTATCTGCCGGAGCAGATATGCCCCTGTGCTGTCTAGCCTAGTTACTAGATAGTTCAAGTGAACAGGGAAACCATCTTAAGTATATGTATTGGGCGCTGGTCATTAAGTGTTGCCCAGCTACATGATGGTGTCACTGAAACCTATGGTGTTTGGTATCAAACACATTGTCTTAATAAATCTGTACTGATGCCAGTAGTGGATTTAATATGATATGCACCCAGAGGGCACCCATGAGGTGCCCCGTGAAAACCCTCCAGCCTCTTAGCGTGCTGGCTGATTGGCCTCGACCAGTCTGCCACCACAGTAAGTTTTTTGACCCCCTGAAGGTGAGAGCCCACGCTCTCTGAGGCCAGAAATAATGCTTGCTCCAGAAGAAGTTTTTCACACCTACTCCAGCAGGATGGCTAGTGATTTAGCATATCAGGCCAGCCTTTGATATGCAACCCTGGCTTCCCCCAGACCTGGAAGATGCCACCCCCTGCCCTGAGACCCATCTGGCATCAGGACAGTGTGGTGATTAGCTATGCAAGTAGGTGTGTTGCACCACCAGGCTAGTCACACCTCTATGGTGGGCTGCCTGATGTGATCCACGAAGGAAAGATTCCACCATCTTGATTTTGGTGGAATTAGGAACTCTGGGACAGGGTTATGCCTACTGCCCATAGGAAGTGGTCATATAGGAGGTAAAGTGACCACCAAGTGTAAGTAGGCCAATGGCTACTACCCTCCACTCCTCTTGAAGCCCATACATTCTGTATTTAGGTGGCCCCCTGACACCAGGATCTCAGATTTGCCTGACTAAAGAAAAAGCGAAAACTGTGGGCCAGCTGTGGACTTTTGGCGCCAAGCCCTGCCTGCCTGCTCCGTTCCCGATAATCTGACAACCCGACTTGTCCTCCAGCTGTGCATCCTCCAAAAGCCTAGGAGGGCTGCCAGCACTTCACCAACCAACCAGCATCTCCCCTTGAAGTGGAGGAGCCACTTTCCTGCAACCTGCAGGCACTGACCGCAACATCCGGTTCACCATTCTTCTGACCAGCGGGTCCACCAATGCAGCAGCCTCCCAGGAAGATGTCATCATGCTCCAGAGGGTAAGATCCGTCTCCCCAACAAGTTTAGAGACGCCAGGACCCCTGGGAGTTGTCCTGCACCAGTACTGGGGCACTGGATCCCTTGCAACAGCCAAGGTTAGTTTGTAGTCCTAAGACTCTCACAGACTGGGCCCCCTATTGCGTGCTCCCGGACTTGTCTGGAAGTTCCCCTCTGCAGTCTGTTTCTAGGTGCTCAAGCTGCCAATGTGCCCTGGACACTCCAGGACTGGTAATCCCAAACTGTTGGTGGATCTTGTGACCTTGACCCCTAGCACCTTAAGTCCTAAAAGGGATCCCCAAAATACAATTGCAAATACTTGTATGGAGTATATGTTTCTTTCTTCATAAGAAAGCATTACCGCATAAAAACGCATTTGTGTGATATTTGGGATTATTAAATTAAGCCCTGTAAACCAATAGGGTTGTCAGGACTTTCTGCATAGTGTACCTCATTATGGTACACAACATAAAATGCCAGCTTCCTATACTTACACATTAAAGTGAAAATGTTTTTGTGTATAGAGCATAGCAATCGTAGAACAAGGTGTGGTTTACTGTGCAGCAACATGACCAGTCCTGTTTCTGGCCACATAGTGTGCTGCGTTTAACAGAGGGAAGAGAAATTGCGGCAAATTTCCAAATGCAAATGTGTCGAAACTCCCTTGTTGTCTACTGTCACCCTCTAAATAGAGAAGAAAGATATTCTGTTTCCGAAGTTTTGTAAGAACCATCCTGGTAATGCTCTCCATCGTGATATTCACTACATGAGAGGGTAGCACAGATTTTCTGAAAGGCGAGCACAAATCTGCATAACTTAGCTCAATAAACTCAATAACCATTACAACTCACAATTACCAGTGAGTGCAGCGCTTTGAGGTTTCGACGTTTGATTCTTTTGCTGGAGAGTCTCAGGGTGCTTCTCTCCCTTTAAAACCCTCGGAGTGTCTGTTCTCCACCCAAAGCCAAGAAAGAGCATTTTGCCACTCGCATGCTGCCATAGCTCACATTGTGATAACACAAAAGCTTGAGGATTGTGCATGTGGAGGACCAATGCCTGCAAGAGAGGGGACCAACTCTGACCCTTGAAGCCTGATGCTTAGACCACACATTCAGGAGTGATTGGTTCTGCCTTAAGCTACCCCTTTTTTTATTAATGTATTTAACATTCACTGCCATGATATTAATTGACAGAGCTGGAGCTCTTCAACCTTAAACTAACTGTTGTCCCAAAGGCTGCAAAATTAAAACATCAGTCCTCACTTTTTTGCAAATCTTGGTACGCAGGACACTCAATACAAGCATTGCTAAGAATGCGGTGTGCATTAAAATGGAGCAGGGTTCAAATGTAACATGAAATTGCTGTATGTTTGACAGGGAAGGGGGCGAGGAAGTTCATTTTAATGAATTGCAGAAGAGAAGTACCATCCTTTTTAGGTTCGAGGCATGTGGGCTGCTGAATTCATATCTGTGCATAGATCGCCGCCTAGTGTTGGGTCCGGATGATTGCACATTGTTGTCCTGGAAGAGTCTTCGAAGTATCACGTGATAGGTGGCGCCTCCCCTGCACTACAGTGCACATGGGCATCCTCTCCATCCTCAGATTGTTTTTTTCCGCCATTGGGTTCAGATGTGCTTATCTTAGCTCAAGTTAGGAAAACTTTATTTAAGGCCAAAAGCCTTTAGGTATCGTCGGTATTGTTTGCGTTCGGTATCGACAAATATTTAGACCTGTTCTCGGATTTATTCACACTTCTCGGACCTAGTTTCGGTCCGACCATCGATCGACGTTCGAGGATGGAATCGAGGACTCCCTTCAAGAGATGTCCTTTATGTCATGCGAAATATCCACACATCGATGTCCATCCGGTGTGTAACAAATGTTTATCACCGGATCATGATGAGTCAAGGTGTATGGCCTGCGCCCGGTTCCAGTCAAAGAAGACACTTCGGAATCGACGGGCGGCTAGATTGGAGGCCAAACAATCGGCGCCTAACCCGGTTAACATATTCAGCACCGAGGATGAGGAAGTCGAGAGCGTCGAAGAGATAGACTCGAGCCATGCTTCAGAGCCTGAATCTCAATCTGACGACGATGATGAGGTGATCTTCGAGGACGAAGACGTCGTCGACGAGGTAGGAGACAACGATGAGGCCCTTGGGGCCGAGGAAGATAGCTCGGGAGAGGAGCTAGGCCAATCCGTCGATGCGGAGGCCGAAGGACACAGTCTTGATAAGGCTCAGGTCTAGGGATCGCCTGCGGGCCTTACCCAAGATCAGTCGGATCGTTCTACAGCCCCGCCTGAAAGCCCGGCTTCGAACATTTCAAAAGAGCCAACGCTATCAAAAAAGACTGGATTCAGTTCAGTGAAAGCGAAACCAAAACCAGCACCGGTCAAATCGAAACCGAAAGTGCAACTGGTTCAAGTCGGATCGAAGGCATCGAAGCCCTCCAATCCGTCGAAACAGAAAAGGGACATCGGAACCGACCAAAGAAAGGAGGACTTCGGTACCGAGAAGACAAAAAAGGGCTTCGGCACCGAGACACAGAAGAAGGCCCTCGGTCCCGAGAAGACGCAACGGCCTATGGCACCGAATGTTGGGGCACCGACCACCAAGGTCACGGTGGTCGATCTGACTACGTCAACACCGAAGAGTACGGCGACCGCCAAACTTTCGAATCAACCAGGCGTCGATCCCAAACTTCGGATCGAAAACCCGAAGGCTGGAAAGAAACCGGAGACGGTGTCGAGGCCTGTCTCCAAAGAGCCTATCGGTTCCAAAGCACCGTCTGCATTCACGTTGCAACAGGTGTCGGAGTCCCTACAGCGCATCAGGGAACGGGCAACCCTCGAACCAAAAACGGGTCCCGAACCACACAAAGTCGCCAAAGCTCACTCGGCGCCGGCACCGATCAAGTTTGGATTGCCGCCACCGGGGACGCCGAAGATGTTCGAACTTAGGAGGAGTCTCGAACAACCACGGCCAGTGTCCACGGAAAGAACCGATGTCGAGGACTCGCAGGACCAGTTTATCGACGCCAACACTGGTAGGCTGTTGTTCCGCAAGCAGAGAATTGTTCCAGAGAAGGCTTTGGACTCCTACAAGATTCCACTAAAAAGGAAACTGGCATCAGGTTCGACGCCAGTGCTTGTAGAAACATTCCACACCTATCATCAGGAACCCCCATCCTTTTCTCCTACACACTCAGAACAGGATGCAGGAGAGGGCTATATTGGAGAGGATACCACTTATCCTGTGGATAATGACCCTGACGACCAACAGCAAGACCAAGATCAAGCATGGGGAGACCCTACTGACCAAGGTGACCCACAAGATGCTCCTGACACTCATCTTTACAATATCAAACCATCTCCCACTGAAGATACTGCTGCTTTTAACGCCCTCATTGAAAGGGCAGCTGCCAATCACGGAGTGGAACTCCATTCTGACTCTGTGGAGGAGGATTTCTTAGTGGACACGTTCTCCACATCAGAAAGAACGGTCAAGACTCTACCAATGCTGATAGGGGTTCTTAAACATGCTAAGGACATCTTTAAGGACACCACCAGGGCACGGGTATTGAACCCCAGAATAGAGAAAAAATACAAACCTGCACCCGGAGACCCCATATACATTAAAGGTCAATTGCCGTTGGACTCCATGGTAGTTTCTAATGCTCGCAAGAGAGCTAACTCGCAGACTACAGGTGATGCTCCTCCTCCAGACAAAGAGTCCAAAGTGCTAGAAACATCGGGCAAAAGGGTAGCAGCACAAGCAGCAAACATCTGGCGCATTGCCAACACTCAGGCACTCCTGGCCCGATATGACAGGTCACACTACGATACACTAGAAACACTGCTAGAACACCTACCAGATGAATACAAAGATGGAGCGGAGCTCCTCATCAGAGAGGGACAACTCATTACAAATGCGTCCATCAAATGCGCACTGGATGCAGCTGACACTGCAGCAAGGGCAATCAACACTAGTGTGATGTTGAGGAGGCACGCATGGCTGAGAATATCAGGCTTTAAACCTGAGATTCAAAATAATATCTTGAATCAACCAGTCAACACAGACTTTTTATTTGGCCCCGAGGTTGACCCTACACTAGAAAAGATTAAAAAGGACACTGAAACTGCGAAATCTATGGGGGCTCTACAGTCGCAGCAGTTTCGGAGTGGCTCCTTTCGTCGCCCCGGGAATAGAGGAGCAGCTAGAGGTCAGGGGTCCCAGCAGCAGTACAGTAAAGGAGGTACCCAGAGTACCTATAATAAAAACAATAGGGGTGGATATCGTGGATCCAGCACCAAAGGCAGAGGACGAGGACACAACACCAGGTCCTCCGCCAATAACAAACAGTGACGTCTTGTCGCTGCCCCCCGCCCACATAACACCGGTCGGGGGGAGACTCCAACAGTTCCTGCCAGTCTGGAGATCCATCACCACAGACAGGTGGGTCAGAGAAATTGTCCAGTACGGTTATTGTCTGGAATTAACATCCAATCCACCCAACATACCACCAAGACACCGTCCTATGTCCGCAGAGCACTTGACATTATTGCAGCAAGAAGTACTAAGTATGCTGCAAAAAGGAGCCATAGAGCTCGTGCCTATGGAACAGCGGGGGTCAGGGGTGTACTCTCTGCACTTCTTAATCCCAAAAAAGGACGGGTCTTTACGACCTATACTAGACCTCCGCCCCCTCAACCAATACATTCTGTCAGAGCATTTTCATATGCTCACCCTCCAGCAGGTTCTGCCGTTACTCAGTCAGGGAGACTTCCTAGCAACACTAGATTTAAAGGATGCGTATTTCCACATACCCATACACCTATCACACAAAAAATATCTCAGGTTCACTCTTCAGGATCAGCATTATCAGTTCAAAGTACTCCCTTTCGGAGTAACAAAAGCGCCCAGAGTCTTTACCAAGTGCCTAGCGACAGTGGCCGCACACTTAAGGAGACAGCACATTCACGTCTTCCCTTACCTGGACGACTGGCTTGTTCAGGCAAAGTCAGCCCAGCAGGGTGCCAGCCACATATCCCACACCATTCACCTTCTTCACAGTCTGGGATTCTCACTGAATTATCCAAAGTCACATCTCCAAACCGCCCACATACGGCAGTACCTGGGCGAGACTATAGACACTCTGGCTGCCAAAGCTCAGCCATTCAGAGGAACATGTTCCTCATGGCGGAACACCTCCCGGGCAAGGACAACCAGATGGCGGATCTGCTCAGCAGACACAGCCACCAAATGCACGAATGGGAGCTACATCCATCAGTACTCCAACCGTACTTCCAGCAGAGGGGTCATCCAGAGATAGACTTATTCGCCACAAGGGAAAACGCAAAATGCCAAAGCTTTGCCGTCAGGTTTCCGCATCCACAGTCGCAGGGCAATGCGATATGGATGAACTGGTCAGGCAGATTTGCGTACGCTTTTCCCCCAGCGCCATTAATACCGCTAGTGGCACGCAAACTACGGCAACACTCAATGACACTTATCCTGGTTGCTCCAATGTGGGCACGCCAGCCATGGTACACCACGTTACTAGAACTGTCCGTGGTGCCGCCTCAAAGACTGCGGCTAACACCCAAACTTTTAACACAGAACCATGGCGAAATTCAGCACCCAGATCCGCAACAGCTGAACCTGGCGATCTGGCTCCTGAAGTCTTAGAGTTTGGCTACCTGAACCTGCCTCCAGAATGTATGAATATCATCAAGGAGGCCAGGAGACCCACGACCAGAGCTTGCTATGCGGCTAAATGGAAAAGGTTTGTCATTTACTGTAAAAACAATGACATTAATCCACTGGATGCATCCATTCAGAACATCATCTGTTACCTGTTACACTTATACCGATGCAATCTGGCATCCAACTATCCTCAGAACAGGCAGCACCTCTCTTTATTCAAGGTGCCTGCCATCAAAGCCTTCTTAGAGGGTCTCAAAATAGTGATTCCTCCAACTCACCCACCGGCACCTGTGTGGAACCTGAATGTGGTCCTCACCAGATTGATGGGTCCACCTTTTGAACCTCTACATTCATGTGAGATTCAATTCCTCACCTGGAAAGTAGCCTTCTTAGTGGCAATCACTTCGTTGAGAAGAGTTAGTGAACTCCAGGCACTAACCATTTAAGAGCCATTCATACAGGTTCACGCAAACAGAGTTGTACTACGCACTAACCCCACTTTCATGCCTAAAGTGATATCGCAGTTCCACATGAATCAAACTATTGAACTGCCTGTTTTCTTTCCAAATCCAGAAAATGACGCGGAGAGAATGCTCCATACACTAGATGTAAAGAGGGCCCTCATGTACTATATAGACAGAACTCAGGATTTTAGGAAAACAAAACAACTGTTTGTTGCCTTTTCTCCACAACACAATGGCAACGCCATTTCCAAAGCAGGGATAGCCAGATGGATCGTTAAATGTATTCAAATTTGCTATGAAAAAGCTAAACGCACATTAACGATTCCTCCCAGAGCCCACTCAACACGAAAGTTAGGGGCGTCCATGGCTTTCCTAGGGAATATTCCTTTAGAGGAAATATGTAGAGCAGCCACATGGTCCACTATACATACATTTACAAAACACTACTGTGTAGATGTACATTCAAAACAGCAGGCAGCTGTAGGACAGGCTGTTCTCAAGACCCTTTTTCAGACTGCTGCAGCTGGCACGGGCAGCCGCCGCTAATGGAGGGACTGCAATATAGTCTATGCACAGATATGAATTCAGCAGCCCACATGCCTCAAACTGAATATGCTACTTACCAGTATGCATCTGTTCTTGGCATGTAGGGCTGCTGACATTCATATCGCCCACCCTTCTCCCCGGCGCCTGTAGCGGCTGCAGCACTCAGAATTACTGTATAGCATGGTCATCACTTACGGTATCTACTCCATCACTGCCATAATGGCGAAAAACAATCTGAGGATGGAGAGGATGCCCATGCGCACTGTAGTCCAGGGGAGGAGCCACCTATCTCGTGATACTTCGAAGACTCTTCCAGGACAACAATGTGCAATCATCCGGACCCAACACTAGGCGGCGATCTATGCACAGATATGAATGTCAGCAGCTCTATATGCCAAGAACAGATGCATACTAGTAAGTAGCATATTCATTATTAAACGGCATAGTCCATGCGGATTAGTTCAAAGGTTAACAGGCAACAGAGAAGACTGCAGAGAAGAGTAAAGGCAACGTTTTAAAGAAGCTCCCTCTGGATAACTGGTATAGTGAGAGAACCCATCATGTCATTATCCAAGCTGCTCTTCCTATACCTTGTGTTGCTCTATTTCAAATCAAATTGATTAAGGGTTATCTTTATTATCAGCTAGGGTTCCTGTAAGTTTCAAGAAAGCAGTTGTCACTCCACTACTAAACCAAGCCCATCACAGGACCTTGCAAGTTATCACCGTCTCTAAAGCCGTTTTGAAACAATTGATGAAAGGGGATATGAAGCAGCCACAGCAACACACAGAGGAAAAAAATCAGCTCTATCATTGTTAAGCAGCGATCAGACTAGATGAACGTACAAAATCAGCACTGTTGGCGGGACTGGACAAACACATGCTGGTAGCTGTTGGTGGTGTTGGCAGCACTTTGATGCTTTTTGATCTATCAGTGCCATTTGTGATTGATCTTACAGAATAACCACCATGGTGAAAATGTCAACATAATGGATTTGCATTGTATTGGATTCAGTCCTTTTCGACCAACAAGAAAAGATAAGTTGCCTGGAGTGACAATATGCAGAGAAATAATATCATGTTTGGTTAACAAACCCATGAGCTTCACGAGTCTATCATAGTGCATTTTAAATAATTCAGTGTGTGGCCAGCCCTGATCTGCAGGTGTATCAATAAGTAACTGAAACAATTGAACCTCACAATGTCAGACACAGTTTGAACATTTAATATATAGGCTTTCCCACCTTGAACTCCACAGCATGATTCATTTGAAAGAAATTGAATAAATCAAAGAAGAACATGTTGTGTGGGATGATGTGTGTAGATTTGAGTGAACATTGTCTAACTGGTTGGTTATGTTTACTTTAAGAATGAATAGTAACTAGACTACAAGCCAGAGTATGACTGATTGTATGTTCACAGTCACTGGTGCAAATTAAACAGGTTAATCTCCAAATATACAGTGACGCTGATGAGACAAATCCCAATAGTGATGCATGTATGAATCATGAATCCCATACCAACCATAAGATTCCAATTTGGAACATCCTGTGTGTTTATATGGAAAAATGGGGTGGAAATCCTACAATGAATCATCCAGACATTTTGTGGTTGTTCACCTGACACGCATGGTGCGCAACGCTGCATTCCATGTTGATTGCTGTTAAGAGAGTACTGTGCAAATAGAGATAAATCAGTCTTTAAATTCCATGCAATCCTGTGCATTAAGACGGATTTGTAATACCCAACTTAAATCTTTGGTTGCATGGTTTTACAATTTTTCCACCTTGGCAGAATGTAGCCTTTGAACCCGACCAAATTGCTGAACGATTGCCTAGCTTGGACGATGTGAAACACAAAAAATGTATATACAGTAATCCAAGATGGCCACTACAACCTTCAAACATCATACATTTTGAAGGTTTCCCAGGAGATGTAATTTTGTAGTCAGGTGTTGTTCTATTGCACACTCTCCACATGCGCAAAGCCTTTCACTAAACTGCACCCTCACTCTGTGAACCCCACTATCCTATCTGCCCATGGACGAAACTCGGCTTGGACAGCTTTTGAATATATTGCACCCATGTCCTTTCAGTCACCTAGGCAAAGCCCTGTCTTCAAATGTGCCTTATTACAAATGCATGAAAAGATACAAGGCATGGGATGTCTATGTAGCTCCAACATTTGTTGTTGAAATCTGTATTACACAACAGAGACAGAGCTAGACACAGTGTGCCTGTGTCATGGGGTAACTGCCTCTGAAACCACTGCATGTATTCTTGGTATGTTAAAAGTCTCTCTAGATATTGGTATGGAGTGAACCTCACTGCGAATTGAATGGAGTGTACTGAATGAAGAAAACTGTGTTGGCATCAGAATCGGGCAATGTGACACAAAAATAAAAGATCTCTTTTGCCAATGTGAAATTTTGCTCCTTCTATGAATGTGATGTAAGTGGTTGGCGTACATTACTATCCATATTTATGGCAGGTATATTTTACCGTCAAGAAGTCTCCACGCCATTCCCAATCACGTTCCCGGGGTAGATCTTAGGACCATTGCCGGAGTTGTTCCCGCAGACGACCGTCTTCACTTTCCAAGACCTCTTCCTTCAAGTCGGGTAAGTCCAAGAAGAAGTTGAAGCATTCTTTGGCTTCTCCATCCAAACGGCATGCCTCTTGGCCCGATCCCACACGTCACCTGCGGAGACGGCATCCGGGCCTACTCCACTCTACCCTGAGTTATCAAAGCCAGAGCGACACCCCCACCAACTTAAATTTTTTACAACAGCATGCACACCGTCTCTGGGCCACTGACTCTCACTGGCGCACCTTCAGACTCCACGGAGCTGCGAGGTGCCCCAATTGAGTTACTGCTACCAGGTTGACCCCTAACTCCAGCTGGGCCCTCTTAATCTGCCCCCGGATCTGGCTTGATGTTGACATGGGTGCCTATAACCACTCCGGCTCAACGCTCAACCCCAATGCCACTGAACAATGAACCTATCCCCATTCCCATCTCCGAGTCAGCGTCACCTCAATGCCACTCAACTTCAACCCCATGGAAATCCAGACCATACCAACCTCTGGATTTGCTGCCTTCGGACAGACATTTTATCCCTGAGGGGCCAATGAGGATGAAGGATATGGTCCTTTAGAGGGCAACCCTGACCAGAAAGAAAACTGATAAGAGGCGCTCAGTGGCACCAGCCGCCTCAACATCTCCCTAGACTCTGGCATGCTTTCCCCTCGGGTCCCTGCTTCGGTGGAAGGTGCATCCTGCACAACAGTGTTGTGCAGGGCAGCAGAAGTCCTTGACCACAACTGCCTGCAGATGAAGTCAAGACCAACATCTTGACAGAGATGGTACACCCAGGGGCAAACTCTGCGGAATCTGTGCTCACGAATGTTCTCCTGGAGGTCTGGGCCAAAGCTTGCACTAGGGTTCCTGTGCACCGCATGCTTGCTTATCACCATCCTCCCGGCTCGTTTACACCCAGCCTTCCTCTCCCAGTATCCCTCCCCTTAGAGCCTCATGGTACTCCTAAACCAAACTTAACTCAAACGCATTCCCTTTCACTCCACCGTATAAAGAATCCAAGTGGCTGAATACTTTTTGGAAGCAAATTTTCTCTTCCGCCACCTTGACTTTGCAGTTGGTGAACACCAGATTCCTTTTAAGCAGATACTTCCATGCATCATGTAACTCAGTGGTGCAGCTGCTCCCCATGCTCCCTGAAGAGTGCTGCGAGCCGCGCCATCCCGATCCAAGCCTTGGTGGACGTTTGGAACCCAGTGAAGGTTGCCATCAGATGAGGACTGGACACCACAGACCCTGTAGGGAGAGCCATGGCCTCTACAGTGGTACTTCATTGCCATACCTGGTTGCAGCCGCTGGGTGTGCAACCATACCTGATCCACATGCCATTCGATGGCTCCCGCTTATTTGGTGACAAGGTCAATTTGTTGTTTGAGCCCTTTCTGGAAAGTCGAGTCACTGCCAGGTCCCTGGGCCTTTCTCTGTCTGCCAAACCACAGCAGCAGTCCTTTCACGGCCACAATATCAGCCGTCACCCCAGCCCAGAAGTCTACCCAGCCCTTTCAAGGATGACATCATAGATCCCAAAGAGTATGCCCACAGTCATGCCTAGAACTTTGCCTAGTCCACCACCCCTCCGGCAGCTGCAGCCCCCAAGCCGCTTTACTCATCCTGTTGGTGGTAGGTTCCAGCACCGCCTGCCCCAATGGAGCAGCATAACCTTTGACAAGTGGATGCTCCAAATTGTCCAGGACATTCAAGCTCTGAGGATGCTGGGCCTGATGGCCTTCTGCATCCTGCTCGCGCAGCACACCCAATGTCAAATGTAGGATCTGCAGTGGGACCTCAATTCCCAGTGTGCGCTGGATCAGGGGAATCTTTCTGACCTGGTCCAGATTTCTGTGGAGACCGCAAAAGGTCTGCATTGGTGAGTAAAGAACTGCGATTGGCCCAGTGGCAGACACCTCTCCCCTCTGTAGCTGGAGCTGGCTGCAGTGACTTATGCATCACTCCTGTGTTGGGCTGACCACCTAGGTGAGGTGAATATCAGAGGACTCTGATCTGCAGCACAGTCCCAGTCTCACAGTCTTTCTTCTGGAGCTGACTGTGGTTGGCTTGGCATTGAAAGTCTACCTCCCATCCATCAAAGTATGGTTTGTTCAAATCTTCACCGACAGCACTACCGCCATGTGTTATTCCAACAAACAGGGTGAGGTCGGGTTGTGGACCCTGTGCCAGGAGGCCCAGTGCCTCTGGACCTGGCCAGAGTGACACAACATTTTCCTGGTTGGGCAGCACCTGACGGTATCTCTGAACGCCAGGGCAGATGAGCTCAGCTGCCGATGGCTTGCTGATCACGAATGGCATCTGCATTTGGAGGTGGTCAAAGGTATCCTCAGAGAATGGGGACAACCTTGGCTTGATCTATTTGCCACTGCCGAGAACGAGCAGTGTCAGCACTTCTGCATGTTTGAGTTTCCAAAGTGGTTCTTGCTTGTAGGTGCATTCCATTTAGATTGAACCTGGAACTACTATACGCCTTCCCGCTGATATCGCTCTTGCCCAGAGTTCTCAATAAAATCAGAGCTGACCGGTCCCAAGTCATCCTAGTGGCTCTGGACTGGACACGGAGAGTTTGGTATTCCGAACTCCTGAGCACGTCGATCTGTCCACCGATCAGGGTGCCCCTTCGGGAGGATCTTCTGTTACAGAAGCAAGACAGGGTTCTACACCCGAACCTATGTATTCTCCACCTTCAAGCGTGGAGATTAAGCAGCAACAGTTAGACGCCTTTGATCAGCCTCAGAGATCTGCTACGTCATCTTGGCAGCAAGGCGTCCCTCGACTAAGACTTTATAGGTCAGCCTTTGGGAAAAATTTGTGGCTTGGTGCTCCTCTCACTAAGTTGACCCACTCTCAGCCCCCATGTTGGAGATCTTACTGTTTTTGTTGACTTTAGCTCAGCAAGGCCTTGCCCTGCACACTGTTAAGTTTATCTTTTAGCCATATCAACTTTTTTGCAGATGCCGGATCATAGCTCACTGTGTCTCACCTGTTGTGACTCATTTCCTTAGGAGGTTGCAACATTTAATCCTGCCTACCCCTGTCATCATGCCCCAATAAGACCTTAATGTGGTCCTAAAGTTTCTCATGGCCTCATCATTCGAGCCCCTGCACAGCTGCCCACTCCGACTCCTACTCCTCAAGGCAGCTTTCTTGGTGGCTATTTCATTGACCAGGAGAAGGAGCGAGCTCAAAGCTCTGTCAGTTAACCCTCCATACACTTACTTCTACCCAGACAGACTGGTCTTTGAACAAGTGCCTCTTTTCTGCCAAAGGTGGTCACTCCCTTTCATATCAGCCAAAACATCAAGCTGCCATTATTTTTCGCTTGCCTCATCCTTCTAAAGAGGCGAAGAAACTCCATTGCCTGGACCCTAAAAGAGCTCTTTCTTTCTACATTGATCTAACCCAAGAACATCCGACGGACAATGAGCTCTTCATTAGGTTCATGAAGTCAAAAAGAGTAAGACAGTGCAAAAACCGACCATCTCTTGATGGCTTGTACTCTATATCAAGATCTGCTACACATTACCTAAAAAGCAGCCTCCTGAAGAATTGAGGGTCCATTCCATCAGGACCAAGGCTGCTACCACTGCGCTAGCATGTGGGATACCTGTCCTCGACATCCTCCAAGCAGTCACATGGGCATCCCTCCATATGTTCACTAGGTACTACTTCTTGGATAGTTAGGTCTGTTGAGAAGAACTTTTCGGACGCTTGGTCCCCCAGGACTTTTATTTTAAGCCAGCTTGAAGACCCATCTCCTGGGAGGTATTGTTTGGGTATCTATTCTAAGAAGAGGAATCTGCAGTTAGAACTTCATATCACAGGAACGAGTTACTTTCCTTCAGTGATGCTTTTTTTGGTAGAGAATATATCTAATTGCAGATACCTCACCAAACTGCCCATCCTCCCTGCTCTGCGAACTGAGCTCTTCACCCTAAAGATCCTATTGGACACTGCACCTGGGTCAAACATTGATTTTTACATATCTCACACTGTTGAAAAGATAGTATATTTCGGTAATTACATTCACTTTTGGGTTTAGAGACAAAACGTCTTTAGTTTTTATGTGTTTCCTGTGTTATGTCTCGCCTGAAACAGTGCATGCGCTGTCGCTTGCGAGATCTTTTGTTAACTTAAACTTAAAGGGGGCTTAGAGTCCATTACTTACCATTCGTTAGTTTCATCATCACTTTCATTTCCTTGCTTCTTATTGGTCAGGACGTGCTGGTGTCACTTTCTCTTTGTGTGTTTGTCCCTTCGATAGAGCATAGACCAAGTACTGATTAATTGCTTTATTATTGTCCTTCCTCTGCTCGTGCTCGGAGTCAGGTATTTAGTTTTTCTTCTTGCTTCCCCCATTGTCAATGCTACGTCATTGTTATTGCTTGTCCGTTAGTGCTTGTCCCTGCCTGCCTCCTCTCAGTGTTTCTTTCCCTCCCAACTTTATTTGCCACCTCTCCCATCACTGTTGCTTGCCTCCCTTTCCCCCTCCTTTTGTTTCTGATTGCCCCCTCCCACCAGAAATAGACCCTTTAAGAGGCAGCCAGCACTGGTTGAATCATAGCTCTTATTTTTCAAATTTTTTGCCATTTTTCACAGTAACCAAATGCCCTACAACATGGCTAAAATACATTGGCAAAGCCAATAGCGCTCACATAGGTGAGACCTATTGGCTTTGCCAATACTTGTTTCTTACATCTATGTGAGTTGTAGAGTGGGGCTACAGTGTCTGTTTCTTCTAAGTTGTTGCTTACAAGGGAGTATGGCATTCAGAATAGGTGATGTCTGGTGGGGTTGCAAAATTGTTAGAAACCGTTTTTGGAAGCCCGATAATTCTACTTTTTGTAGTATCTGACCCAGTGTGCCACTGGATATGGGTTTTGTAAAGAGCCCTGCAGTGAAGTCTGGTGAATTCTGTGTTCTGTTAGAGAATAAAGATATCCGTATGTCCAGAGTATGGACTTGTCCGTTTTCCAGTTTACGTAGTTCCACAGATAAGAGATTTTCAAAGAACATTGATGCATTGCCCTTGAAAGTGATACAGTGAAGTAGCAAAATACTGTATAATACTGTTTGGGTTCTAATGTATTTATAACTTATGGATCTCATGCTATGTTTTGTCGTATTCCATTTGTGAATTTTAATTACGGACTTCTTGGGGCTTTGAAGTTGTTTTATGGAATATGATTGTGCTTTGCAAATACTTTACAAGTGAAACAAGCATTGGCATAGCCAATAGGTCTCGCCTTTGGGACCTTATAAGTGTTTAGCCATGCACAAGGATATTGTGCTGCATAACTAAATACGTATAAGGTCACAAAAACGAGACCTATTGGCTATGCCAAAGCTTGTTTTAGAGTGAGTAGCAGGCCTGTGAGAGTTGCTTCTGTATGTAGGTGTAATACTCTGGGTAACTGTGTCCCCATGTGTTCTTTGTGTGCTTGTGTAGTGGCAGCTGCTTGGTTAAGCTGTGTCCTATTGTGTTTTTATGAGTACGTGTTTGTGTTGTATGTATTGTAGGCCTGTGTGTGTTGCATCTGTCGGTGGGTGCCACGTCACTGCCTTCCAATGTGTTTATTTGTGTAGTGTAACGTGCTTGGTGAATCTGTCTTTCCTTGTGTGGTGCGTCTATGCCAGTCAGTGTGTGGGTGTGTTGCTGTCAGATGCTCTCTCACAGTTTGTGGGTGTGTGGTTGTGTCAGAGGCCACAACAGTGGGCAGATGGCTGCTCTTAGGAGAGACAGGCGCATGCGCACTGCACAGCACACACGCACATTACAAACACCTATCCAAAGCCCTCCAGTTATAATTAATTTCTATTTGTGGCTGAGTCAAATTGGTGTCATGAGGTTTCCGGCGTATGAGAGGCGCAGCTTCCTGGCATTGGTGCTTGTAGTCGGAGGGGCACGGGCGACGTGCAGCAGGTACAATGAGTAACACAGAGCAGCAAACCAACACGGCTCAACGAGCGCACACAACTAACGCACCACAACACACACATCACCCGCCTGATTATGGGGCAGTTTAGGGGGGGCTAAATCTTCCACCAATAGGCAAAGTGGAGATGCAGGGGCTCTTAAAAGGGGTGAAAAAAACAACTAAGCCTCATCAACATGCAAATGGTCTTTTAAAGACCTGTGAAGTACTGGGGTGTGGCTGTGTGTGTGCCCGGGAAGCTGTCTCATCCCGGGCTGCCACACACGACTGGGGGGCTGAAGCGACTGACTACTTGTGCTCTGCTTCAATGGGGCACACTCCAAAAATGCCCCACAAAGCTTACACGAGGGCAGATACTCCCCCATCAAATCAGGCTCCGAAACGACGGAGTCGGTTGACAAAGGCTTGCAGTTTCAGAGCTATGGGCTGGTTTACATACACCCCTAATGGTGTTGCACGAAAGTAATTAAATAAATAAACATGCGTGTCCAAGGAGGACCGGCAGAGAATGAAAGCACACTGGTATAGTGATGCGAAACGCTACGTTTTGCCCCACACAGTTTCAGAGCTACGGGCTGGTTTACATACACCACTAATGGTGTTGCGCGAAAGTAATTAAATAAATAAACATGCGCGTCCAAGGTGGACCGCGCAGAAAATGAAAGCACACTGCTATAGTGATGCAAAACACTACGTTTTGCTCTGCGTGGCAAATAAAATAAATAAATCAACAAGCGCGGGCGCGGCGGACCCGGTAAAAATTACAAGTATCGATAAATAAAGTATCGGCAAATAAAAAACATTATTAGTTAAACGTCACCCACAAGTAAACGCACAGCCCACACGCAAACAATGGTAACAAAAAAGTGCCGACAGTCATTATAAAACACACAGTGTTACACCGCCAGTAAAAGATCCAGTCCGGGTGGGCGGGGCCAAAAGAGGACAGGGTGGCAACCAGGAGGGACTAAAAAGCCTCCGGTGCAATATTCACACTCCGTTCAGCATAATCAATGATGACAAAAGACGCACATCAATGAAAATTACGGGCGGAGCAGAGACACGACTTCTGAAACCGTATAGATTCCAAGAAGCCCTCGCAGAGCGAGCAGCAACGCCACGCGAGACCTAAAAAGGTGGATGGATCTTTGTGGATTCGGGTGTGTCACATCTCATTAATGGTTATTCCTTGTAAAAACGTAATCCTTACTAATGGTATTGGGTGGCTACCTTTCTCACCACTCATTTATCACTTGTTTCATTTTAGCTTTAGTTATTCCTCACTGTCCTTGAATGGATCACAATTTTTCTTTGGCAGCATATACAGAATGGCACCACAGTAATCAGCTGCATACTGATAGCTTCAGGTAAATTATGTGTTCATAGCATGTGCTGGCTGCAGATACACATTCTTTGCACAGTCCTGCCATCTAGTGTTGGGCCCGGACTCTGCAAGTTGTTTTTCTCAAGGACTTTTTAGGGTTGACGTTGTATCCCCCCCCTCCACAAGGCACTACACATGTTTAATGGCTCCTTTGTTAGGAAATGTTTCTTCAGCCATCGGGCTTGGGCAGACTCCGTTGGAGCTCTACAGTTTCGATGCCAGCACAACCTATGGACGAAAAAAGAAGATCCACACAATCGAATATCGACAAAAGAGAACAACACACGGCTATGATACACGTTGATACATGTTAGAATCAAGCACATGCACCAGACTCGCTTCGTTGACATCCACACCCGTTGAGAATGCCTGTCTCTGAGTAATGGAGGCGAAAAACAAAAGCTTATTTTGACAGTGCCCTCGATGTGGTGCAAAATATGCCTGTGAGGACACTCATAAGGTCTGTAACTAGTGCTTATTACCAAAACACATGGACCAGAGCCGAGAAGGGACAAGACTGTTCTCGATCCCGATCGGGCAACAAATGTTAAAACATGGGGATGGCACTGTTACCACTTCTGTACCGAAGCACACATCGGCATCAACACATGGATCAGCGCCAAAGTAGGCAAACCCGGCTTCGACGTCGGGGAAGTTATCGGATCAGAAGAAACTCTCGACCACGAGTTACTAGGTATCCAAAAATACATCAGCCTCAACAGAAGGAAAGGAACACTGTCACTCTTCGACACCGAAGAAAGCCCTCATTCTCACAAAGACCAAGACAAAGATGCCTTCGTCGGCCATACCAACTGTGCTAGAGAAGCAGGCAAATACACCTCAAAAACAAGTGCCACAAGAAGAAGAGGACACTGATTTTGTAGGACTGCACAAATATATGCAAAACAGACATAAAACACTTCCAAAAGGCAGGCACAGGATTAGAAAATGCCACAGACACCACCAAAGAGAGTGACAACTGAACGTAGGGCCACAAGCCCCATAACATTTAGTCAACCACAATCCCCATAATCAAGATCACCCTCACCTACACAGGAAGAGAAGGGCATGAATACACTTTAACAGGACTATGACCCAGATTCACAGGGGGATATCCACCACAGCCCAGACCCATGGGATGATTATGACATGGTTCTGCCTGACAACGATATGGAACCACCAATTCCTACCAAAGTCTTACCACTTGATGACACTTCATCTTACCAAAGTGTCATACAGTGGGATGCAAATTATCGTAAAATTCCTATGCAGAACACAGAGGAAAAGATGTATTTCTTGGTAGAGACACTGTCCCGCACTGAGTGCACAGTGAAATATCTTCCTATGATTGGCTAAATTTTAAATGTCTCAAAGAACATCTTTAAGGGCCCCAGTAAAATCCAGGTTGCTTATACCATGTATTGAAAGAAAATACAGACCTTCACCTTCAGACCTAATATACATCAGGGGTCACCCTCCAGCAGACTCCCTAGTAGTCACAACTGCAAGGAAAAGAGCAGCATCCCAGGGTACAGGGGAAGCCCTACCTCCTGACAAGGAGAGTAAGCATATCAACTTGGAAAAAGGGTGGCTAGGGGCAAAACAAAAATTCAGTGGGTCTACTCTCACTACAAGATAGTTACTTGCACAAGATGCAAGACCTCATGCAGCATCTCCCAGAACAATATAAAAAGAGGGGAGAGGAGTTAGTAGCAAAAAGAAAACAGATCTACAATGCAACCATCAGATGTGCACTGTACAGTGCAGACACTGTGGCAAGAGGCATTAACAGCTCTGTTATTCTGCGCAGGCATGCATGGCTACGCATTAAGCAACAGCACATTCTTAACATCCATTTCAATAGAGAACATCTCTTTGGGCCAGAAGTAGACATGCAATTAGAGAAAATAAAAAAGACACGGACACAAAAAAATCAATGGGGGCTTTGCAATCTACACCACAAATGCAGCAACCTTTTAGCCATGACCAAGAGTGAGGGGCCTCCAAAACTTTCACCACAGAGAGTCACATCTACCAACGTCAGCAACAACAATATCACCAACAGACAGGCCAAGGCTATTATAGAGGTGGCTACAAATCCAGAGTAAAGGGTAGAGGCACACTCCCAAAGGGAGCCTCTAACACCACACAGTGACTTCCCAAAACTTCCCCCGATCACAAATCACCTGTCGGGGGAAGGCTGCACTAGTTCCATCAGTTGTGGCCTGAAATAACATCAGATTAATGGGTGTCAGATATCATTCATATGGGATATTGCCTGAACTAAAAGAACAACTGCCAAATACCCTACCAAGAAGACACATGCTAAATCTGTAGCATCTACATCTGCTCAAAGAAGAAGTAAAAGCATTTCTACAAAAGTGGGCCATAGAACTGGTCCTATTCAAATATCACAACAAGGGGGCATGCTCCCTATACTTACCAATACCCAAAAAGGATGGTTCACTACGTCCCATACTGGATTTATGATCTCTCAGTGGTAAGTGTTTGGCACTATGAATTCAAAGTACTACCATTTGCGGTAACAACAACCGCTGAGTATTTGCAAAATGTGTAGCTGCAGTAGCTGCAAAACTAAGAAGGGAAAACATACATGTCTTTCCCTATTTGGATGACTGGCTGATCAAGAGTTCCAGCAAACCAAAACAGGACATTCAAGACACAATGAACCTATTACACATATTGGGATTCACAATCAATGACACTAAATCACATCAAACACTGCTCCAGATACAGCCGTAGCTTGGAGCCATACCCAATTCAATCACAGCAAAAGCATTCCCCAATCCACAGAGGGTTCTCAACCTCCATGACTAACAGGCTCTTTTTCAACCACATCGTCGCCTGACAGTCAAAACAGTGGCGGGCCTTCTAAGTATGATGGCCTCTTGCATAGCGATAGTTCCACATGCAAAACTACATATGAGACCATTATAGGAGTGCTTGGCATCACAAAAGTCACAAGTGGGGGGCAACATGGAGGACCTAGTGTTGGTTTAACCCAAGGTCCATCAGGCACTACTGTTGTAAATTGAAACAGCAATATGATTAAGCATTTACTGAAGACATTAATCCTTTTGCTTTAAATCATGTTTTCTTCGTTATGTTGACCGAAGTCCGGACTCCATTTTGTATTGACATGCTGCCACGTGTTCGCCACGAGGCGAGTCCGACCTCTGTGCTAGTTGCTCTGTAATCTGCCTAGTAACAGTTTATAAATAGCTCTCTCCTGTCCATCTGGCGCATGCCCGGACTTGACCACATCTGTTATAATTAGCTTTGCTTGACCATGTGTTTTCGCGGGCTCAAGGAGTGTGCTGGCTCCGCCCATGTATTGATTCAGTATCGAGAATAACCATACATGGTAATGTTCTTCGGCCTCATGTTGTATCCACCCACTTATGAGCCCCTCTGTTGTGTATAAAAGGGGACTGTGTACGCAAGTTCTTTGTGCTACTCCATGCAATACTGAAGAGTGTTGTGTGGATTGTAGGACCACCCTTAAGGGTTAATAAACGTTGTTTTTGTACTTTGCAGTTTCCGTGCCAACTTCCTTATAGATTCCGTTACAGAAGAGCGAACCCTTGTGCCTTGCGGGCCTAGCTGGGGCCTGTATTCATCAATTGGCGCCCGTCACGTGGGGCTCATCGGCGACTCGGATGCTCGAAGGACTGGTCGCGACGAAGGTGAGGAGTTTGGCCGGGGACGTGATCACTGCCAGCGGCGTCTTAGCCCTGGCATCCCGAGGTTTTTCTTCCTTCCCTTCCGAGCTGACCGTCTGGGTGGCGCCGGTCATCGACTGAGACCTCTTCTGTCGGTCCTGCCGTGAGAGCCGTTTGGGCGATTGTGGAGCTTGGCAGTTGGAACCTGGACTCTTGACTGGTAAGAACCGTTGTACGGTACTTGCTCCGAGTTTTTGAAGCCTGGGTTGGCTATTTGAGTTTGATTGATGATGACTAGTCATATTTTGAATTTGTCTTTGTGAAAATATATGCGTTGCAACACATATAGGCAGGCAATGTGGAGAGATTTCTCCAGAGCTGTGTAAACTTTGAACGGCGCAACGATTAAGTGCCATTTTTCCTTATAATATTGCATATTTTGCATTATTCCTAGCATGCCTGCTTTTAGCGCACTCCGTAAGTGGTGCTGCTGTTTTGGAAACCGGTTGAACCTCGAGGAATCTGCTCCAGCTCCCCCAGAGGGGACTCCTAATCGGGATATGTATGTGAAGCATGGTCTTTCTTCCATAATGTACAGCACGCTATGGAGGAAATACACGAAGAAGGATCCTGAGTTGCGATGGCCTTTGTATGGATCGTTTGATATACGTAAGATTGAGTATGTGGAACAGTGTATGTGTAAGCGACGTGCTCGTCAGGATATGTTTGAGTGTGTGCGATTATGGGTGAAGGAAGTGCGTGAGCGAGAGAAATGTGAGAAAGCGCTGTTTGATAAGGAGCAACGAAAGAATGATCATGTGCGAGCACAGGAGGCGAAGCGCCGGGAGGACAAAGAGCAAACGGACAGACAAGAGAAAGAGCGTAGGCTACAGGTCTCGGGTCAATATTTTGTTCGTCAGCCACTTTATCCTGTCCTTAATAATTCTGATGATGATTTTTATTTACTAGATCGCTCTCCGCCCCCTTATGTTGGCGCATCCGCTCCGCGGCCGCAAGATTCTGGCCCGGCTTCGGGTAAGGTAGACACACGGTCCATGTTATCGGCCGAGCATATGGCTGAGCTTCGGAAACTTTCCCTCCGTGCACTTAAGGGCAAGATATCTAAGGAGGACTTGTTCCATACTTGGGGGTCGTGGCAAGATAGAGAGAGGGTGTATTTTCTGTCTCATTTCGCGGATGAAGTAATTGCTGCTTTCCGAAAATATTCTAGTGTCCTTGAGCCTGACGAAGTGGCTTTGGATGCCGGAGCATTACGTAATGGTGTTTTTTCTCCCCCTAAGGCTCCTGAGGCGGCTCGGCGGCTGTTCGCTTTGCGGGACGAGGTGCTGGCCCTTAGAGAGAAAGCACGCCAACAAACGGAGGAGGAGAAGCAGTCGGATTCGTCTGCAGCAGGGGGCCATCCATCCGCCTCCCAGTCAGATAAGGATGACATAGTGCATGCTAAACCAATGCGAGAGGCGGCGCCTTTGTATGTTCCTCCTAAAGGAGCGGGGACTAGCTCGGACATTAACTCCGCCGATGCAAGGGGATATTTTGTGTATAATTGGGTTTACACTCCGTGGCATAGGGCCGATGTTATGGCATTAAAGAATGCGTTGCCTGACCCCCGCAAGAATCCAGCGGCCTTCTACGAAGAAGTCGAGGGGGCCTTGAATTCTTGCATTATGACCTTAGCGGATATAGACCTGTTCTTTGGCCTTATCCTACCGCCGGATACGTGGCGCTCTGTCCGAAAGGTAGATGATGCGGTTGCCTTTAAGGCCCGGTGGTCTGACCTTGAGGATGAGGATAGGGAACGGAAGCCCGCACAGAAACCACCCCAGAATATTTTAGATCTCCCTGCGGCTATTGTGGCTAAGTTGAAGACGATTATCCCCCCTAAAAAGATTGATTGGAATATGTTAGCTGCATGTAAACAGAAAGTTGACGAGTCAGTTGCGGACTTCTTTACGCGCTTTGAGGAGACGTTTCATGATTTCAGTGGCCAGTCGCTTACTGACGACACGGGCCGCCACCTTTTCGCGGACAAATATGTGGCTAATCTGCTACCGGCAGTTGCGGCCCGGTTAAAAGCGAGCGAGAGTTCTTGGTCCTCCGCGACACCGACGGCTCTTCTGACCATCGCTCAGTATTATGAGCGTCAGGAGCACGAGGCGAAGGGCCAGGAGGAGAAGAAATCGAAAGACCTCAAGACTAAGGTGATGTTAGCACAAGTATATGGCCCGCCCCGACGGGGTAATAATAGAGGAAGGGGCGGATCTTATGGTCCCCCTTCGGGCCGATCTGATTTGAATAGGAACCAGTGTGCGTATTGTAAGCAATTGGGCCATTGGGCCAGGGATTGCCCAGTGTTGCGTGCTTCACGTCAGGGGCATACTCCGGGTGGCCCGAGAGGTAGAGGGGGCTCCTCGAACTTTAGAGGGAATTCTAACGATAATGTCCGTTTCGATACTGCTGGGCAGCACCGAGATAGCTCCAATGTTTTCGATCGCCAGCACCAGTATCATGTATCGGACATCGATCGATCGGGATATCACGATTCTCAGCATGCATAGGAATGTGTTGGATGGGGGTCCGAATCAGTTGAGGTGCTGGTCGATCAGGCGGGTCCTTATGTATCGGCTGAGGTTTTAGGTTCTACTGATCAGTTCCTAGTGGATACAGGAGCGACACGTAGTGCATTGTCTAGGTACTTGGTTCCGGGGGCTCCCCCATCCGGCTCAATGGTTACATCGGTAGGGTTTGACGGTACACTCTCCCGAAGCCCTCTTTCACAGCCCCTTACATTTAAGGTTGATTGTTTTTCTGCGCCCTGTCCGTTTCTGCTTGCTCCGTATACACCGGATAACATTATGGGCCTTGATATGTTAAAGTACTTTAGGGCTACAATCCGCTGCTCCCCTGAGGGTGTGAGGGTGATCTTAAATGACAACTACCCCCGGTCTGGGCGGATGTGTACGATATCAGAGGATGCGTTGTTGGCTACCCTCCCACGTGCTTTATGGGCGACTTCGGACACAGATGTGGGACAAATGGTGATTCCTCCGGTCCACATTAGTGTCCAGGAGGGGGCAGTGCTACCACGCCTCCCGCAGTATCGTATTTCCCAGGAGGGCGAGGAAGCTCTCATACAGATTGTGCAAGATTTGATCGCAGTAGGAGTAGTGGAAGAAGTTCCCTATAATATCTGTAACAGTCCGATTCTCCCTATTTTGAAAAAGGACACGGATGCAAAGGTCTATCGGTTCATAATTGATTTGAGGGAAGTAAATAAGATCGTGATACCTCAGTACCCGGTGGTCTCCGATATCACGACGTTGCTTACCTTGGTCCCGCCTACGGCGACCATGTTTTCAGTGATTGATTTGAAAAATGCCTTCTTTTCTATTCCCATTCACCCTGATAGCCGATTTCTTTTTGGGTTCACATTAAACAACAGATCTTATCGTTTTTGTAGAATTCCCCAAGGCTATACAGAAAGCCCTAGTATTTACAGTCAGGCTTTGAAACGACAGTTGGACTCCTTTGTCTTACTCGAGGGGGTCGCCCTCATTCAATATGTCGATGACATCTTGTTGGCGGCTGACACCCTGGAGGTGTGCGAGAAAAGCACGCTATCCTTACTTTCATTTTTAGCATCCCACAATCACAAGGTCTCTAGGAAGAAATTGCAATTCTGTAGACCAAAGGTGACTTATTTGGGTCACCTTTTGTCTAAGGAGGGGCGTGCACTCACACCAGATCGTATCCAAGTAATTTTGGACACACCGAGACCATCCACGCAGAAGGATGTGCGTGCATTTTTGGGTCTTGTTTCTTTTTGTAGACAGTGGATATTGGGGTTTTCACACATAGCTAAGCCATTACTAGCTCTCTTGACAAAAGACACGCCCATCCCGATTCCCTGGTCAGATGAGTGTGACGCTGCTTTTCAGCAATTGAGACAGGCCCTTTGTTCAGCACCAGTGTTAGGGACCCCTGATTATACAAAACCCTTTTCGCTGTATGTGCATGAGAAAGATGGATGTGCATTGTCAGTTTTAGTGCAGATGCACGGCGACAAGCAGCGCCCTTGTGCATACTTTTCGGCTGTGCTTGATCCTGTCGCCCGAGCATTACCAGGGTGTTTTCGCTCGGTTGCGGCGACAGCTGTGTCAATACGGCAGAGTGAAGGAATTGTGTTGTCCCATAAACTGTTGGTGTTCGTTCCCCATGCTGTTGATGCCCTGCTTAATCAAACAAAGACACAGCATTTGACCAGTGCCCGTTTAACGGGATATGAGTTGACGCTTTTGGCTCCTCATATTACGTTGAAAAGGTGTGTGACATTAAACCCGGCCACATTGTTGCCATACCCCGAGACCCAGCCGGAGGCACAGAAAGCGCATGATTGTATTCTTGTGACTGAAGAACAAACAAAGGGTCGTATTGATCTCCAGGATACGCCCTTTTCAGATGTAGATGGAGAGTTGTGGGTAGACGGATCATGCCTGAAGCTACCAGATGGTACGACTTCAGCAGCGTATGCAATTACCACATTACACACGATAGTGGAGACAGCACGCATACCACAGAAATCAGCTCAAGCAGCGGAACTGATAGCATTAACACGAGCATGTGAGCTCAGTACAGGACTATGTGTGAATGTTTATACAGATAGCCGCTATGCCTTCGGAGTAGCGCATGACTTCGGCCTACTCTGGAAGGAGAGAGGGTTTTTAACGTCACATGGAGTACAGATAATGCATGGAGAGTTAGTTCATAATCTTTTAACTGCATTGACATACCCAAAGAAAATTGCTATCGTTAAGTGTAGCGCCCATAGGAAAGTGGTTGATAAAGTTGGAGAAGGGAATGCGTTAGCGGATCGAATAGCACGGGAGACTGCGATGCAGCCCGGCGCTACTGCCATGTATGTAGTAAAGTCACAGGTGGAAAGATGGCGTGATGCGAAGGAAGAAGTGCGAGAAATACAAAGGACCGCTTCTGACAAAGAGCGGGAACAATGGGCTAGCGAAGGAGAACTGGATGATGAGGGTTGTTGGAGAAATAAGCAGATGGATAGATGGAAATTACCCACGGCCTTCGTACAACCTATGGTTCAAATGGCACATGGGCTAGCACATGTTGGAGCTTCCGCAATTGTGAAATTGCTTACCCAAGTCTGGGAGCATCCAGAGATTGCTAGCACGGCAAAGAGGGTGGTGCAGACCTGTATGATCTGTCTGAAGTATAATCCAGGGAAAGGCACTCGAACTCCAGCAGGAGGATTTGCGACACCCACTGCACCCTTTGAGGTTCTGCAGATGGATTACATCCAGCTTGAGCGCTGTAACAATTTGAAGTATGTTCTAGTAGTGGTTTGCGCTTTCAGTAAATGGGTTGAGGCGTACCCCACGAAAGATAATACTGCAATGACCACGGCGAAGCTACTGCTAAAAGAGTTTTTCCCTCGATACGGCGTCTGTAGACTTCTGTGGAGTGATAATGGCCCTCACTTTGTAGCGGATGTTATAAAGTATGTCTTGAAGGGCCTAGGCATCACCCAGAAGTTCCACGCCGTGTTCCACCCTCAGTCTGCAGGACTAGTCGAGAAATATAATGGTACACTGAAGCTTAAGATCGGCAAAATCCAAGCTTCAACGTCTTTGACTTGGCCAGACGCCCTGCCACTGGCGTTATTGTCAATTAGGTCAGTGCCACACTCTCGAACCGGCCTTACGCCATACGAAATAGTATTCGGACGCCCAATGAACATTTGGGGTCCACCAAGGCCTAAGGCTGTGTATGATGTACCTTGTGTAATGATGAGCGATTATCTGGCACAGTTAACGGATAACTTGGTTTCTATTCATCAACAGGTCCGAGAGGCGCTCCCTGATCGGTCTACCGGCGAAGGACATGGTCTCCGGCCTGGAGATCATGTCATGGTGAAAGTCTTCGACAGAACGAATAGTTTGGAGCCGAGATGGGTAGGACCTGAGCAAGTCCTCCTTGCAACGAGGACGGCTGTGCGAGTCTCGAACCGAAAGAATTGGATCCATTCCTTGCACTGTCGGAAGGTACCGCCCGGATTGGTGGAGTCTGCCGTGCTGACCGATCAACGAGACATCCTAGCAGCAGAGACAGGCCGTGCTGCGAAGCCGAATGACACTGAGGAGCTCTTTCCGGACCACACGACTTCTGGAGGAAGGCGATATCATCTTCGACCAAGGAAGTAAGGTTTCCAGTACCGGGACATACTGTCAGAACGGCCCTTGGGTTAGTGAAACGGAGAGCCGATGAGGCAAGGGGGGGGGATCAGCCCTGCATTAGTGTAGCGACACCCGTCTTGGCCCGCTGGTGAAGAAATCAACGGCTGCCCAAGGGGAAGAGTTCTGACAGACTTTTTAGTTTCAGGAAGATATCAGGGTATTGTTTCCTTTGACATGGAGAAGAAGAAAATCCTTTGTGCGTTGGGGTTCATGCTAACAGTAGCTATTGTTGGCATAACCACATGGTTTGTGGAGGAGGTAACTCCTGCTCGGAAAACACTTGTGCTGACGACTCCAGTGCCTGCAGAGCACTACTTTTATACATTGCCGTATCAAGAGTTGAAGCATCGACAGTCCTATCTGAATAACACTTTCATTCAGATGCTGCATCATACCCACGTTGCTACGAACGCTACGAACTGTTGGATATGTGGGATGATGCCGGCCCATCAGAAGAAAGGAGGTACGCCATTCATACCACTTCCTTTCTCTCATAATGGCTCTTGTAGAGCATGGTACACTTTGCTTTTTGCCACTCGGAAACCGACAGTGGGACGATTGCTTTTCAGACTTAATAGAGAATGCCATCAAGACCAGAATGGGTATCCACAAGCGAATGGGACAATTTGGGAATGGGAAGAGTACCGACCGGACAATGAATCCATTCCCTATATCTTCACGAACACAAGAGACACTGCGGGGAAGGACAAATTCGTGATCCAAGTGGCACAAGCTCAAGCGGACCTGTGTGTCCAGAGTGTGGGTTTTATCCCTGTTGGTGTCAGTGATTGCATAACCGTATTGAACATTGACGGGTTGAATAACAGTACCTTCCTAGCGTCCCATAATACCTACTTTGTGTGTGGAAATAAAGGTTATTACCGTTTGCCGGCTGGGTGGTCTGGGGTATGCTATGTATCATTCCTATTACCTCCTGTATTCCTAGCACCCGCGTCATATCATAAGGATTTGAAACTTTTGAATAATGTGACTGTAAATAGATATAAACGTACTCTATCAATTGATGATGTGGATCAAACCGATACCAGCTTGCAACAGTATATTGACTTTAACTTAGGACTGTTTTTCTTTGTTGGAGCCGCCTTGAATAGTAGGAAGATCCGAAGATTAACAAGAGTGGTAGAAGCTGTGACAAATCAGACTGCTGCTGCTCTTGGGAATCTTACGGAAGAGTTACAAATAACTAGGATTGTTGCATTACAGAATCGTATGGTATTAGATGTAATGCTAGCTGATCGAGGTGGAGCCTGTAAAATTATTGGAAGTAGCTGCTGTGTGTTCATTCGCCATCCGTTTATAACGCCATTAACAAGCTGCATAAAATAGCAGCCGAAATCCACACAGAAAACGGCACTTGGTCCTTTTCTGGATGGTTTTGGGCATTGGTTACTGCCTGGGGATGGAAGGTTTTAACTGGTCTCTGTATTATTATAGCAATTCTGTTCTTTTTCTGTATGTGTATTCAATGTGGACCATTGTGCTGTTCTGTATGCATTTCATTCTGCATTCCAGATAAGAAAGCTATTGCCGATGTTGCTCACCAAAAGGGTCTAGCTAAAGAGGTTAAAGGAATGATGATAATTGACATATATGATGATTATTCTTGGAAACCGGATGTCTTCAGTAAATGCTGAAAGGGTCGTCTGTTGTAAATTGAAACAGCAATATGATTAAGCATTTACTGAAGACATTAATCCTTTTGCTTTAAATCATGTTTTCTTTGTTATGTTGACCGAAGTCCGGACTCCATTTTGTATTGACATGCTGCCACGTGTTCGCCACGAGGCGAGTCCGACCTCTGTGCTAGTTGCTCTGTAATCTGCCTAGTAACAGTTTATAAATAGCTCTCTCCTGTCCATCTGGCGCATGCCCGGACTTGACCACATCTGTTATAATTAGCTTTGCTTGACCATGTGTTTTCGCGGGCTCAAGGAGTGTGCTGGCTCCGCCCATGTATTGATTCAGTATCGAGAATAACCATACATGGTAATGTTCTTCGGCCTCATGTTGTATCCACCCACTTATGAGCCCCTCTGTTGTGTATAAAAGGGGACTGTGTACGCAAGTTCTTTGTGCTACTCCATGCAATACTGAAGAGTGTTGTGTGGATTGTGGGACCACCCTTAAGGGATAATAAACGTTGTTTTTGTACTTTGCAGTTTCCGTGCCAACTTCCTTATAGATTCCGTTACAGAAGAGCGAACCCTTGTGCCTTGCGGGCCTAGCTGGGGCCTGTATTCATCACTACAATGGTGGAACTCAAAAACACACACAAATGGGAAAAGCATTCAGGAACCCAATCCCGCATGTAACAATCACAACGGATGCATCACTTATGGGTTGGGGTGCTCATATGGAGGACATTGTGGTAAAGTGGCATTGGTTTCCACAACAACAGACAACAACATACACTGTACATCAAAATGTTAGAGCTCTCAAAGTGTTCCTACCCAACTTATCAAGGAAAAATGTCCCACGAACAGACAGTTTGGGGCCGATTCACAGAACTAATTTAAGACAAAATCCTAAACTTACTACTTTTGGTATTCACAGAAGTTAGGATTTTGTCTTAAGTTTGCCTTAAGACAAACTTAAGACAGACTTAAGACAAACTTAAGACAGACTTAACCCCTTCTGTGCCACGCCCTTTCCCCCTCCTGTGCCGGGCGTTACATTAGTGGGTGGGGTTCATGACGAGATAGTCTCGTCATGGGCACAGCGCGACCGTGCTCCATGACGAGACTATCTCGTCATGGGCACAGAAGAGGTTAAGACAGACTTAAGACAAACTTAAGACAAACTTAAGACAGACTTAAGACAGACTTAAGACAGACTTAAGACAGACTTAAGACAGACTTAAGACAAACTTAAGACAAAATCCTAACTTAAGCCTGTCTTAAGCCTGTCTTAAGTCTGTCTTAAGTCTGTCTTAAGTTTGTCTTAAGTTTGTCTTAAGTTTGTCTTAAGTCTGTCTTAAGTTTGTCTTAAGTCTGTCTTAAGTCAGTCTTAAGACAAACTTAAGACAAAACCCTAACTTCTGTGAATACCAAAAGTAGTAAGTTTAGGATTTTGTCTTAAGTTAGTTCTGTGAATCAGGCCCTATGACTGCAATGTACTACATTCAGAAACAAGGAGTGACCCATTCACTAGAACTATCTCAGCTAGCATAAGCCATATGGAAATGGCCCAACACACATACAGTCCACCTCCTGGCACAGTACATACCAGGAGCGGACAACTCAATAGCAGACCTACTGAGCAGGATGCAACAACATGGACACAAGTGGGAAATCCACACGCAGCCCCTACAAACGTATTTTCCCAGGGTGGAGTTCACCAACAGTAGTTTGCTTCACCACCGTAGAAAATGCAAAATGACAACACTTCGCATCCAGACACCCACAACCAAAATCCAGATAAAATGCTGTGTGGTTGAATGGGTCAGAGATCTTTGTGTACACTTTTCTACCTCTCCCACTCATTTCATATGTGGTCAGGAAACTCAAACAGACTCCGCTAACTGTGATACTCATAGCTCCAACATGGACATGGCAACCTTGGTACACAACTCTGCTGGAGCAATCCCTAGTACCTCACAGGAAGCTACCCAACATTCCTAATCTTCTCACACACAGTCGGGGCAGAGTCAGATACCAAAATGTTCAACAACTCCATCTTGCAATCTGGCTCCTGAGGTCATTGAATTTGGGTATCTAGAATTACCTCAAGAATGCATGATCATTCTAAAGGAGTCCAGAGAACCAACCACAAAGGCCTATTATGCTGTAAAATGCTAACATTTTGTTCACTAATGCGCTGCAAACAAAATAAACCCATCTGAACAACAACTACTAGTATATTACTAGTTAAATTTGCAAAAAGCACATTTAGCATACACACCTATACATCTGCATTTAGCAGCAATCGCAGCATACCTATGAAACAGAAAACTTCGATCCTCTTTCCATATACCAGTCATAAAAGCATTCATGGAGTGACTTAAAAGGGTTATTCCACCACATCCACCTCCTGTACCAATGTGTAATCTAAACATTGTGTTAACAAGACAAATGTTTACACCATTTGAACCAAATACAAAATACCATTCCTAACATAGAAGGTGACATTCCTTGGCCAATACACCGCAACAAAGATTCCGCAAACTATATGCACTCACTACTGAGCAGCTTTACTGTCAAATATTTCAGGACAAAGATCATCTACGCATAAGTCCAAAGTTTCTGCCAAAAGTCATATCACCTTCCCATTTAAATCAAATGTTGGATTTGCCTGTTTTCTTTCCAAATCCAGAAAATGTGCTTTTATGTAGTATGTGGAAAGAACAAAACTTTCAGGAAAACACAACAACTATTTGTAGCTTTTTCCAACCCATGGAAAGGTAATCCAATATCAAAAACAAAAGTTGCTCTATGGATAAAAATTTGTATCCAAATTTGCTTCATCAAAGCAAAACGAACACTACCAACAATACCAAGAGCTCATTCAACCCGGAAAAAGTCAGCATCAAGGCCTTATTAGGAATTATCCCACTAATAGACATTTGTAAAGCGGCAACATGGACAAACCTACACACCTTTACCAAACACTATTGTTTAGATGTGCAAGCCAGACAACAAGCTCTGGTAGGGCAAACAGTTCTACGCATATTATTACAAGCTAATGTACCATCTAATGCCTAAAGCCACTGCGAGGTGAGCACTGCTTTACAGTCTATGCATAGCATATGTATCTGCAGCCAACACATGCAACAAATGGAGTATGTTACCCTGTAAGCAGCTATTTATAGAGTGTAGTGCTGCAGATTCACATGCACCCTCACACCTCCTTGGCAGGTATTAGGCAATGACACTAATACACAAAACTTTCAGCATGTTCAACAACAAATGCCTAACTTAGCAGACTATATCCTCACTTCCTGTATGGCAGGGAAAAAACATAACAATCTAACGAAGGAACTGTTGAACATGCACAATACTTGAGGAGGAGAGGATAAGATGCTTGACATTGACCATAATCCTTCCTAGAGAAAACCAACTTGCGGAGATCGGGCTCAACAGTAGTTGGCATAAGTGTTCATAGCAATGTGAATCTGTAGCACTACAAGCTATGAATAGATCCTTTCAGGATAAGTAAAATACTCCTTTCTATCCAGATATCCTTTTCAGAGACTACAGAAGTCTACTTAGATATTTTATTTGTAAATATACAAGATTTTTATTTTATTTTAAGAGCAATGCAGGTACCAGCATTCAAACGACTGGAGCATGAGTTTGTCTGTGCAGAAAGGATCTATGTGCCTATTTTATAAGAATGTGTATTGTCTTCAGCACATACAATTAAACCTTGATAACAAGGTTGGTGGTAAATACCACCAAACTTGCACATAGGTTAAATATCGATACCACGGGGTTCGGTAAATAACACATGTTAAATAACACTGATTATGAGTTATTACCATACACCGTGGAATCGTTATTTAGCGCAGGTGTTAAATACTGAATGTGTGCTATTTAGCGCATATGCTCAATACTTAATCCGATGAATAGCACAACTACAAAACCTCAGGAAGCAGCCATTTTCTGGCATTCAACGTTCATGGAGAATGGAATTAAACCCTAGTGAACAGAAAGACCCAGAACAACTCTTAAAAGTACCTTAGGTCACCTCAGAAGTACATCAATAACTCCTTCCTATGTGGGAGTGTGCAGACATTGGTTTTGTTTGGACAAAGCAACTTGAAACAAGACAAACAGATCCACTGTCATCCTCTGATATCACTCAGTCATCACAAGTAGAAACTTGCCAAACATTTCCATCATGGACCCAGGCAGGGAAAAGAAGTGCAAGTTTATGGATCCTGAGTGGAAGGTCCTGGCCAAAGAGGTGGTAAGATACCATGACTGTCTATTGTGCCATTTCATGCTGAAGATGCCATCAAATCTAAGAAAAGCATGCTGGTTGACGGAACTAATCGCCAAAATCAATGCTGAATTAACATATCGACATGATATTGAGAACACTAAAAACAGGTTCTAACCCTTGTAATTCTAGTTACTTAAGCAAGTGACCAAGCACATGCACTAAAGTTTGGCAACTGGTGATACCTCTATACCTCAGCTCTAGCTCAAGCTGTGGGAAGTACCAATTATGACCATCCTCAACATGTTTGGAGTATAGATATGAAAGAAGGTCTTGAGGTCGGAGAAATCCAAGTTAACAGTCATGAGAGTTGTAATGGAAGTACATGTGGTTGTTAAAAAGTTGGCTTGACTGAGAATCATCGTTGTGAAGAGTGGTTGATGTAATGTGTTTCACATATTCATCTTGATCCATGTATATATATCATACGGGCTCTAATGGTACTGCTGACTTGTATATAGATAAGGAATGGTTGATTTGTCTAACCAGTACCTTAAGGGTGATGTGTTATTACATTATGACTAATGTTGCTTCCTGTCAGCATCATAGCATTGTGGTTTCGTACAGAGCTCTTTACCCTCCAGTTCAGTTTACTCTGATCCACATCACACAGCATTTGCAGATAAATAGTGTTTAATTTTACGGTTTCAACACACTTGTTCCTGTCTACCTGAGGTCACCACATGTACATGAGTGCAGCCAATTGGCCCATGGATATCAGGAAATCCTGCTGTAGCACAGATGTTTGCTTTGCTGGCGCTAGCTGTGTGGGTGTCCAAGAGGAACTGTATATGCTGCTCACTCACTCTCAGATTATTTTGCTAATGGTTGACTGAGAAATGCTACCCACCAATCCTGCTGTTTGCTGTGTGGTGCCTGTTGAAGATAATTCTAGTGCTTCTAACATTTTCAGGAAGGGGGGGTGGCAGTTACTCCCATGTTGGTCACCATAGTATCTGTAATTATGAATATATGATTTGCATAGTGCCTATATTGAGCCTCTGTATCCTCTGGATCTCAAGCTGACTCGTGTTTATGGGTGTCAACCTTACTCAGTCAATCCCGGCTCCTATCCTATGTTGCTGCACCAATTAAGGTAATTGATTGGCGGTCTGGTTTGCACCCTCATGCTATGTGGTTAGTTGTAGCAAAACATGGATCTGGCATATCATGATATAGTGGCGTAACAGTGCTGCATCCATTTCAGGGGACTGTAGATTGGAAGTGTGAGCTGGTGCAATCAACCTGTGAGAGTTTCACCTGTCCCTGTCTGTTAATGTAGGTCTGGCCCTGTGTGCAGGTGTGTGTGATATGATAATATTTTCAACTCAAACAGTGCATGTAAAAAAATCTTTTTTCTTAACACTTTCATGAATTTTTGTCACCTGCTTTTGACTGGAGGTATTTTAAGATGGTATTCTCCACCTGTTTTAATGCCCTCTCATACTTGTAATTGGGTCTTATTAATCACATGCGTTATTTTTTATGTGGTAAATAGCGCATGCCTTAAATAGCGCATGCCTTAAATAGCGCATGTGAACTACAGACGTGCTATATTAAGCTCTTGTGCACATATGCTTTTTTTAGGTCTCGCCTACGCAGCGCGCATGCGCTGCTTATGAGGATCTTTAGCTGTCGCTCTGGTCATTTTCAAGCACACACTCATGCTTGTGGCGGCATCCACCTTGCAGGAGCGCGCAGCGTTGCACCACAAGCACAAGTGCAGTGCTTGAAAATGAGAAGACTGCGCGTGCACGCACCACTCCTGGGATCATCTCCTGCTCCCCCTCTCTCTCAGGCGCATTCCTTGTTTTTAACTTTCAGCGCGCGCGTGCTTGTTTGGAAGAGCTTTTGAAGTTTTGGAAGTGCTTTTGAAGTTATGGCTGACCCGCTTTTGCTACCACAAGTTCAATGTTTTATTAAAGCCATTGCTTTGCACTCTGGGTTCCTCCTAGTCGTCCCTCCATTTCAGAATATCTGATGTGCACTCTCTGCGAGATGCCTCCCTCTTTCGCATCTACTGAAGCTTCACCAAGCCCTCCACTGGTGAAACACTCCTCCTGACGCCGCGCTACATGTTTAGGACGGCATTTACATTACGGCCTACCCGACTGATTAAAAAAAAAGGTTTGTAACCGCCAACGCTTTTTTCTTTTTCACTGCTCATGTTTTGTTTTGTTTGGCTCTGTTCGTGTTTTGATTACTTGTACCTATTGATAAACAAAAGGGTTTGCAGCCACCCACTCTTCATTATTTTTCACAGCTCGTGTTTTGTTTTGTTTTGTTTGCTTCTGCTCGTGTTAATGTTTTGTTTGCTTGTTGTGTGGGGTTGAGAAATGGTTCTTGTCGGATGACTGACAGCTTCTTGAGATTGTGAAATGTGCTCATCAAGTAATGGAGGGGGGTGGGGGTTCTAAACTTTCCAATGCTCTGTGTTGTACAGTTTTCTTTCTGGCTGTCCAGTTAATCAACCGTAAAGTGCAGTGGTGCGGCACTGACACATCCGTAATTGCTAAATATATTGAAATTATGCATTTTGTATTTTAAGAAATTCGAATATTTCAGGTATTTACCCAGACTGAAGTTTCGGGTAAAATACACTTGTAATGCTTGCCCCACACAGTATTGTATATTAAAGATGCTCTTTTGCTCTTGAGATCAAGTGAGTGTTATGGATATTTTCTTTTCAAACCATTAAGTCTTTCTCCTACCAGGACCGCTCCACTCGGATTCTTGGAACTGACTTCGTAAACCCATCCCATTCCCCTACTTCTCCCTCTACAACAATACGGAGCAGCTCCCCAACTTCTTTTTGCATACAATGACTTTGCTTGGGGGGGTGCTTTTATTCGCTTTGCGTAAGCTGTTTCTCCTGCGCACAACCTACATAAAACAAAGGATATTCTTTAATCTGGACCGAGTGTCTTATTAACAAGCTCTATTATTGTCTCTGTGGTAAACTATTGTGAATGGAGTACTGACAGTGCGTGGCGGCTTCTTTCTAGCTCATAACCTTGGGATTTGTCGATTCCGTTACACCAAGGATATTATGCTGTGTGGCTAAACACGTATACTGTCCCAAAGTTGAGACCTATTGGCTATGCCAATGCTTGTTTAACTCGTGATCAGATGATTTGTTAGTCATGCTCTATTTACCCCACCATGCAGTAATTACCACAACGCCTAGCTCATAATCAGGGCTGAAGTCGGTAACTCCATGAGTTAGAACATGTGCTCTGAATTTCGCAGCTGAGAAGCAGGTACGACAACTCCGGTCATTGTTTCTAAGTTGTGCTGTTACTGAGTTAATGATATAGTCCATGCTCTATAGTTACAATAATTTCTTGAAAATCTGGCACAGTTTAATTTGAGTTATTAATCTGACCCTAATAGATGTAAAGCATTTTAGAATGATAAAGAACATTTTTTTTCTTAAAGGAATTATGGTGCCTCCATTTTCGCCCAGAATGAGGCTATTGACGCAGGATGTCAGCAAGTATTGTGGCTGTACGGGGATGACCATCAAATCACGGAAGTTGGAACCATGAATCTTTTCCTTCACTGGATAAATGAGGATGGAGGTATGCTGACATAAAATTTTAATTCTTCAACCCAACCACAGGTTCACAATCCAGTAAACCTTAGAGCTGCATCAGAAGCTGATAATTGGATGATGTTTGCTGCAGTTTGGAGAGTTAGCCATAGCAGCTTTTTGATTTGAAAGGTTTCTCTTGTAGGTTGCTGTGAGTAGAAAGGCAATGCATGAATTTGCATCCCTCAATAACCAAATGCAGCAGATTGAAACTCTTGCGAGGATGTCATCTGTAATATTTCTGAAATGCAGTAAAGTATAGGTGGAGGCCAAGCGAAACAATCATTTGCAATGCAAATTGGTCTCGCATTTGTTAGAGTTAGAGGTATTTTTGATTGGAGCGAATGTATGTGGTGTGGAGTGGATTTATGTGCCTTGGAATTGTTAGTTGTGGAATTGTGTGTGGTGGAATTGTATGGAGTGGATTTGTGTAGTGGAATTATGTGGCATAGTGTGTAATGGAAATATGTTGATAGTAATTATGTGGTATTGAGTGTACTGTAATTATGTGGAGTGGGATTGTGTGTCAGGATGTAATTATGTGGAATGGCACTTTGTGTGGTGGAGTGGTATTTTGTGGAGTTTAATTATGTTGTGTGCTGTTGAATTATGTGGCATGATGCAGAATTCTGTCATGTGGATTGGATGTATGTGGTGTGTTGTGTAATTGTTTTGTTGGGTTGAAAAAAGTGGTATCGAATGTACAATGCCAACAGCTCAAAATCTCACGATTGCGAGACCTACTGCATTGCAAGAGCTTGTTTAACATTTGTTTACTGTCACTGTTTTTTTTATCAGCAGTCTGGGATCATTAATGCAGCTGTAGAATACATGTTAAAGTAATTTCTTTTTAATATTCAGAAATGTTGTACTGATTAAGGGGGAAACGGTTTTAGCAATTTTGCAAACTTTTGTACCTTAAAATACAGGTCAAGCTAATAAAAAAAAAAACACAGTGATGGCAACCCGAGGCTTGTGTGACACAATCCAGCCGGTGCTTGTGTTTTAATGAATAGCACTTACGTTGCTCATCTGCTGTACAAACTGTAGATCTTCCCAAAAAAAAACATTTGCTTCTAGTTCAAACGGATCAAAAGTGACGTGTTTGCACATAGTGGAAGGCCCACTTTTTTTGTATATAGTGCAAACTGTATATAGCGCAAACTCGAACTTTGCTGCATGTTTCCAGTGGCCATGGCTATATCTGTCTCTTAATGAAGGTCAGTACAACATTCTTTCCCTCTCCTGGTTTTATTAGTCGTCTTTCATTCTCTGAATCTTGTGCATCTTTTTGTTTTTTTTCACAGTTGTATAATTATTTTGTATTCGCAAGTCTCGCTCCTCACTGCATGTAGTTTCTTCTTCATCTAATGTTTCGTTTTCTTTATTTGTATAACATCTCTGCATTCCAGCATTAAATCGTGCGTCCCAGAATAAAAAGGCGCAAGGCTGAAGTTCATTTGGTGGAATTATTTACAAGCCTCTCACTTCTCATAGCCATATGAAGGAAGGGGGGGGGGGGGAGGCGGGAGGGGTGGTGTTGAAAAATACTGGTTTCCCAAAACACATTTCCTTACGCATGTATATCATTGTACGCATGCGCACCTCAGCAAATAGGGTATCAAAATGTTTAACCGACTCTACACCTCAGTCAGCACACAGTCCACCCGCAGCTTCCACTGACAGTTCGAAAGCTTTTTGTGACAGTTTGTTAATCAAGTACACAACAGCGGCCTTCCCTGCCCGGATTTAATGGGTATTTATAAACGCGGGTGCCACCAGTAGGAGCAGGTAACAAGCATGCTCGCTCCCATCTGCTCTGCTCTGTCACTACTCCTGAAGCACAGAGAAGAAGGAATCCGAGCCTGCGTTTGGCAGCACCATGTTGCAGTTAGCGCTCTAGCGTCCGACGCTAGAGCGCGTATGTAAACTACGTTATGCGTACGCCGCGACGGTGGCGTACGCGTCGAGTTAAATAAAGGGGGGCGTGCCCCCGAGACGGCATTCGCGCCGAGACACCTAACTGTGTGTGGCCTGTTTATTGCTCTGCGCGGCGGCTGCTAGGCATTCCCTCATCACGACGCAACATTGGCGACGAGGCGGCCGGACCTGCCGCGTGTACCGCAACAAGCGCTGCCTCGTGCTCCTAGGATCGTGGCAGTCCCGCGATTCTGCTCCGGCCTCGCCCGAGCTCCCTCCGGCCTGTCACGCTGCTCGCTCGAGCCAGGGTCAACACGTGACTGTGTATTCAGCTGCTGCTGTTAGGGCCTGGACTTCACTGCACTCACACGGTGAGCGTTTGTGCACCAACCACTAATGCCTGCAACCGTGGATGAAGATTCCCGCTGGTCTCGCCTCAACGTTGCGCCCCTCCTGGTGCCTCGTGCCACATCCTCTGCGCCAGCCCTCCAGAGGCCCCGAAGTCGCCTAGGCATACCTCCACGTAGCCCTCGTCTGCCCTTCGCCACGCTGGTCCTCTAGCAGCTGCCCTGCATCCCAGCGCCACGCCTTCACTGCCGCACCATGGGAGATGACGGAGCCCAGGCGCCTGCCCACCCGTTTCACCCTCCGACCGGTGTCCTGCCACCCTTCAGCGAGACGGCTGACCCCGCCACGGCCGTCCCACGCTGGCAGACGTGGATCGGCAGGCTCAACAACTACTTCATCGGTTCTCGGGAGACGGACGGGGCGGTGAAGCGCTCGCTCCTTCTTCACTACGCGGGGGAGGAAGTCTACCTGTTGTTTAAGCACCTTCCCAACACCGGTAATGCGGACGACTACGACGCGGCCGTGACGGCCCTCAACACTCACTTTGACCCCCAAATGAACCCAGATTTCGAGAACTTCAAGATGCGTCAGGCGAAGCAGAAAGAGGGGGAGTCAGTGGATGCCTTTCATGCACGGCTGAGGGTGCTCGCGGACACTCACCTGGTTGGTGACCGAGCAAAAGAAGAGATCAGGGCACAGCTCATCTATGGCATCCGAAGTAAGAAGCTGCGGAGCCTCATCCTCCGCCAACCAAACATCCCGATGGCTGACATTCTGGTGCTGGCACGGTCCCACGACCTGTCCGACGCACGTGCGGAGGAGATGGAACAAGCGCTCACACGAGGCACGGGGCCAGGAGTGACCGTCAAGACAGAGCGCGCAGACGCAGTGAGGACGCGCGAAAAGACGCGCCGACCAACACCCAGGAGGTCGCCCCCAGCGCAGTGTGACTACTGCGGGTACGAAGAACACCAAGGCAAGACGTGCCCTGCGAAAGGTAAAACGTGCACCAGCTGTGGCACCCTGAACCACTTTGCCTCCGTCTGCCGGAAGCACGCCCCGCGCAAGGATCACAGGGGCAAGAGGCCTGCGAAAGGCATGGTGAGACAGCTATCCCAACTGTCCCTCTCCTCACGCACTGACGCTGAACCCAGACACACGCGAGCCCTGCAGGAGGACGACTCGGAGTCTGATGATGGAGAGGAGACATACGTGATCTCGTTCACCAGAGCCCTAAAAAGCACAAGACGACCACAACCCCGGTGCGACGTCAGGGTCGCAGGGTCAAAGGTGAACGCGGTGATCGACACGGGAGCATCAGTCACCGTCATGGGGGTGCAGCAGTACAACTGACTCCGACCGAAGCCAGAACTCAAGGCATCGAAGGCCCGCATATATGCATATGGCAGCGACATCCCACTACCCCTTCTGGGAAAAATGACAGTACCGGTGGGAACAGAGGACGCCGAGATCACCATTGATGTACACATCATCAACCAAGAGGTAGATACGCTCCTAAGTGGACACGCCGCCGAGGACCTAGGACTCCTAGTGTTCATCCGGAAAGTTCAAGATAATCAAACGGCCAACCTGCTGGACCAGTTCCCGGAACTGTTCACGGGCCTGGGGAAAATCAAGCGCCCGCCGGTCAGACTCCACATCGACCACTCTATCACACCCACGGCACTGAAGCACAGACGGATCCCCTTTCATCTACGCCCTCTGGTGGAAGAAGAACTCAAGAAACTGGAAGAACAAGGGGTCATAGAAACAGTCACTGGCCCCACCCCATGGGTGTCCCCAATGGTAATCGCGGAAAAGCCCCGCCAACCAGGCAAGATCCGGGTGCGCATTGATATGCGGCTCCCCAACAAAGCCATCAAGAGGGAGAGACACATCACACCCACCATGGACGACATCATTGCGGACCTCAACGGAGCACGGTGGTTTTCCAAGTTGGACTTAAACGCCGGCTACCACCAGCTAACGCTAGCCAGAGAGAGTAGGTACATCACCACCTTCAGTACACACCTTGGGCTGAGAAGATACCGGCGGCTCAATTTCGGGATATCGTCCGCGGCGGAGATCTTCCAGAACACGATCAGGGACATACTACAAGGCCTGCCAGGAGTTATGAATGTGAGTGATGACATACTGATCCACTCCACTACCATAGATGAGCACTATCGGAGAGTCAGAGCCACACTGACACGCCTCAAGGACTACGGAGTCACACTCCACAAGGACAAGTGCCAGCTATTCCAGCAGCAGATAGAATTCTTCGGGTACAAGTTCACCAACAACGGCATTCAGGTGGACCCCCGGAAGTCCCAAGCCATCAAGGACGCCCCAGCACCCACATCTGCCTCGGAGGTACGCAGCTTTCTGGGAATGGCCACGTACTGCGGCCGATTCATTCCGAACCTAGCGACGATTGCCGAGCCTCTCAGACTACTGACGAAGAAGGACGCACCGTGGCAGTGGGGGCCCCAGGAAGACACCGCGTTCCAAGCCATCAAGACAGCGCTCCTCGACCAAGCCACTCTGGTCTACTTCGACCCCACACGAAGGACGGAGCTACTAGTCGACGCCAGCCCGGTGGGACTCGGGGCAGTCCTCACACAGGAACAAGAGCCAGGGCGGTGGGCCACATTGGCTTATGCGAGCAAAGCACTCACAGCAACCGAACAAAGGTATTCCCAGATCGAGCGGGAGGCGTTGGCCATAAGATGGGGCTGTCGACACTTCCACCTATACGTCTGTGGACATCCGTTCACGGTCGTGACAGACCACCAGCCACTGGTACCCCTTTTTAAAGGGACAGCACCACACCCCCGCCGCGAATTGAACGATGGGCCATTGGACTCCAACAGTACCATATGAACATAACCTACCGGCCTGGCGCCAAGAACCCGGCCGACTTCCTGTCCAGACACCCGGACACTAGAGAGCCCCCACAAGCCAGGAAGGACGAAGAAGACGCGGCTGAAGCGCATCTACACTTCATCGCGGCCTTTACCTGCCCTCAGGTACTGACACTCCAAGAGATCTTGCAAGCTGCGGAGCGCGACACCGTAATGACCAGAACCCGGGAAGCCCTCCAACAGGGGTCGTGGACCAACTTCCTACAGTCTGCCAACACGTGGACAGAGGACGAGAGGGCTGACCTGCAGCAGATCTGGCGCGTACGGAATGAGCTCAGCGCCACCAGAGATGGAATAGTCCTGAGAGGAGCTAGGATCGTCATGCCAGCAGCGCTTCGCCACCAAGCCACCCTCCTGGCCCACAGAGGTCATCAAGGAACGGAGAGGATGAAGGCCAGAATGAGAGAAAAGGTGTGGTTTCCGGGAATGGACGCATTGGTGGAAGACATCGTAAGGAACTGCCCGGCATGTCAGATGACTAGCCGACCTGAACCTCCAGCCCCCATCGTGACTGAAGAGCCCGGGAGACACCCCTGGGACAAAATCAGCGTGGACTTTGGGACCCTCCCTGACGGGAGAGTAACGCTGGTAGTCGTGGACAACTTCTCCAAATACCCCCTAGTGGAGGCGCTGCCATCCACAGCCTTCACGTTTGTAGGGCCAGCACTAGAGAAGATGTTCCACATGTTCGGGCGCCCCTCAGAACTGAAGAGCGATAACGGGCCACCGTTCCAGGGCCATGAATTCCGCGAATTCCTCGCACATCAAGGCATATGCCACAGATGGATCACTCCACAGTGGCCCCAAGCCAACGGCGAGGTCGAACGCTTCATGCGGACACTAAACAAAGTTCTGCGAATAGCCAGCGCCGAACATCTGGACCCGGAACGAGAGATCCAACGGTTCCTTGGGGAGTATCGCAGCACACCACACTGCTCCACCAGACAAGCCCCATGGGCCCTCATGCTGAAAGGGACACGCCGTGATGGCCTACCCACAATCCCCGGGCGGGCCCCCCACCGTTTGCAGCGGCGGAACCAGCAAGCGAGCCGGGCCAGGGGAAGCCGGGAGCGCGCCCTGGGGCCGGGAGACAATGTCCTCATAAAGACCCGGAGACCCGGGGGAGAATTCAAGCCACGGTACGAGCCCTGGAGCTGGACAGTGGAACGCCGCCACGGGACAATGATCACGGCCCGAAGAGGGGCTGAATCAGCCACACGTAACATCTCGTGGTTCAAGCGAATCCCTTCGGCTACAGAACACCGGCCAGAGACCGCGGAGGAAGAGGAGGAGGACGCCAGGATTCCCGAAAGAGAACTTTCATCACCTCTGACCCAGCCCGAGTCGACAACAGACCCGGGCGGGCCCAGCTCCGAAGCCGACCGGGCGGAACGCGACTGCCCGCCAGACGCCAACACCCGAGCGACGACCAGGTATGGGCTGAGAGGGAATCCTCCACCAAGCAGCCGCCTCAGAGACTTTGCCTGCCAAGTAAGTGACTGAGTGGGGAGTTCGAGTCGGAGTTTCATCATCCAAGTTGGAGAGGGATGTTGCAGTTAGCGCTCTAGCGTCTGACGCTAGAGCGCGTATGTAAACTACGTTATGCGTACGCCGCGACGGTGGCGTACGCGTCGAGTTAAATAAAGGGGGGCGTGCCCCCGAGACGGCATTCGCGCCGAGACACCTAACTGTGTGTGGCCTGTTTATTGCGCTGTGCGGCGGCTGCTAGGCATTCCCTCATCATGACGCAACACACCAGTCGGGCAGGTTGAGTAAATCTTGTGGATGCAGCAGCTCCAGTAGCGAGCAGGACTGTCTTAAATGGAGACCCTTTAGTGAACGAAAAGATACGAGAGGAAGAAACAGGAACAAAACAGCTTCTGAACCGCTAGGACGCTAACTCTGAGGCAAGTTGAAGTGGACAGGGTGGGAAGCAATCCCCTACCTAACAAGCATGGATAGAGAACTGAATGCTGCTATCAGAGGGAGCAGTTGTGGTTCAGCAGTCAGCGCCACTGACTTGGGTGCTGGGGACCAGTGTTCGAGCCTTGGCGTCGGCGCCACACACCCGTAATCATCTGTATAACTAGCACTTTAAATTCAAAATGAATAATAAGCATCTCAGAAGGGAGAAAGATAAAATGAGTTAGGCGAGCTGCGCTAGTTAAAAAAGCATTTGCAATGCAATAGAACTCGCATGTACGTGACCTACTGCATTGCATCACGGACAACGGGGGTGGGGGGGAGAAGTAGTTCTCACAGTCTAAGGGAGTCATTATGATGGCGGAAGGACTGCCACTGCTGGGCTGGTGGTGGCGTTCCTTCCGCCATCATCAAGCTCATTATCCACCGCCAAAGTAGGATGCAGCTAGCAGCATGGCCCGCAATGTGAAAATCCCAGGATGCGCCCGCCATACTGGCAGGCGCATCCTAATATGTGTGGTGGGACAGACACTACGATGTTACATACTGTGTAACACTCTTAAGTAAAGGGGCCAGTAGCAATGGGAGGGTACAAATGACGACATGGCCAAAATAAGGAGGGACTAACAAGCCTCATATTCAATCAGACGGCAGCTTTTATGAAAGACAATGACACGAGCCAATTAAAAACATGGGCGGAGCTTCTACTCCATACCCGATTACTGCATGCTTTGCAAAGCGAGCAGCGCATGTGCGCTGCCGCTATAGTCTTGACCTAAAAACAGCAGGTTTATACTGATTGCCTTTATGCAATGTGTGCTAAAAGGGACGTTCCGCAATTTGTGTTAAAAGGGACGTTCCTCTTTATTGTCTGCACTTAAGCTGATCCAACGCCGCACTGTACTGGTTTTCAGCATACCTACACTAGCTAAATCTACTTACCTAGAATCCAGTGGAGAATGATTTACATAGGTGATGGTTACCCTGAAAACCTGGCTAAACTTAGGCCATTGAGGAACGATGTTTACACCCCTGATCTTCGCAGTACACATGCCCCTGTGTTCATATAACTTGCAATTCAACCACAGACTTAGAGTCCAAGCAGAATTCAGGGGTGCACACTTTCCCCCCTCAGTACACTCAAATTCTTAACACTTTAATTAAGATCACTTTTTATTAATTTAGTCACTTTAACTGTGGCTGTATACGTATTGTAATAAAACAGAGGTGAGAGAGGGCCTGTTTCTGGCATGGCATTTTAGATATGGTTAAATGTGAGATAAGAGTCTCTCTCCTCCGGCATTACAGGACTGGAGGAATGCACGTTCGTACTCCGCTTTTTACTCACAATTAAAGCAAAGTCAGCAAAGGATGTGAATCAAGCATGCTGTGTTTTGGATCTTTTTCTGTGTGTCAGCTGTAGAGAATAATTCTGCTAAATCTGGAGCTTGATTGTCAGTAGAATACTGAGTTCAGTGGTTTATATTCATGAGATACTTGAAATGTTTTCCATAGTGTAAGGGTGACTGAAATGCAGCATACCTACTGCTGTAATAGAAAACCAACACTTGCAGTGCGAACCTCAAAGCCTACTTTTCCTGGCACAAGTATTAAAGCTAAAGCAGGCAAGACTGTTAAAAACAAAAGCTATTTCACGCTCATGTGGCTTTATAGATTATGGCTTTCCATCTGCACTTACTCAATTGCATTTTGGGACCTAGGCAATCATGCATGACACAGTGCAAGCAAATCAACATTCTCAACACACCTCAGTCCAGATTCAGCTTTCAAACAGTCTATATATAATTACTACAGTTGCGGAGCTAGTGATAATGACAACATATAGTAAGACAAAGCTGTCCTCGAAGCATTAATATCCTCCACCTTCATTTCAGGTCTTAGCATTCTTAAAACATTACCATGGTGGCCCTCTTGTTTTTCGCCACTATAGTGGTAAAGGCACACTCTGTAGTGGCTGACTCTGCCTGTTGACTGGCTTAACTGTGAAGTCATGAAATGCGATTATCTCTTATCTCTCTGGCTTGCTGTTGGGGACACAGGCTGAGCACACATTAACAGCCTGCTCCTCTTGGGGTCCATTGGTCTATTATCTATTGATTCATAACTTATCTACGATAAACCAACAGGAATCCGCCTTCACATGCCTTGATCTTCTGTAGGTAGTGGTATTCCTCAATTTCTGAAACTGAGATTCAGTGTTAGACATATTATTATCCAGTTTATATCATATTTATTTTCTCTGAGGATTCATCCTTGAAAGCCAGCTTATGTTCTTTGCTGTGCATTGTTTTCCTCAGATTGCACAAAAGATTCATAAACAGAGATTTTCTGTGAATGAGATTTCCTATGTATGGGTCAGTAACCTCTATTTCATATCTCAACTTGCCCTATATGGGAGATCTAGACTGAAAAAGCCTTACCAAGTGCAGCCTTGCCCTTGTTTTCTTTAGGACATATGATCAGGTAACATTATGTTGTCTTTGCCAACTCTGTACTGTTTCTGCCTGCATTCTGTGGAATCCTGAGTCCCACTAACCTTAACATACAGGCGCGCAAAGCGTGGTCCAAATTCTTCTGTGAGGACCAACCTCCCCAATGATGTCACAGGTCTTCCCTTTCTTGCCTATTTCGGAGTATCTGATCATCCTAGGCTAGGCATATTTTTGGCACCCCTCTTCTTTTTTTAGCACCTGTTTAGCTACAGAGGTTTGAGAGTGACCTCCTAAGCAGGAAGTGCCAATGTAAAGAAAACACTCCTCGTTTGTGGTGCTCGATCCTTCGCAGTTCAGTTTGCTGCACAGGATTGTTGTTGTTGCCTCCATCCCTCTCGTCCATTTCAGGGAAAGAGGAAATGGTTTGCTGCATCCTGTCTGCCGTTCAGTAACAGAATCATGTACTTGCACAGCTTTCGGTTATAGGGAAGACACTGTTTTCAGATAGATTTTCAAGGTTTCATGGTAGGAGTTACATGGCTGAGCTCCAGAGGCTCAAGTTGCCTGTCATGTGTCCCTAAAAGGATATGTTCGAGGCAAGAGAGCTGTAGATAACATGCTTTGCATACTCCTTCCATCTAGTGTTGGGTCTGGTTGTTTGCAAGTTGTTTTTCTTCCAAGAAGTATATCCAGTCACGAAGTAAGGTGACTCCTCCTTTCAGTGATAGTGTGCATGGTCATCGACTCCATGCTTAGATTGCCGGCTCGGCACCCAAATACTCTGACAAGCCTTCCGGCTCGGGACCGAGTCGGCCAAAACCCACTTCTGAGCCGAAACCTTCAGTCTCTAATAATAAAATAGGCTTAGAGTTAAAACCTTCGATAATGAAACCAAGGAAACATTCCTTGGAGCCTAAATCTTCGGCACCGTAAGTACATTCCAGCTTGGCACCGAAAGCTACCCAGCTGTCAGTACCGCAATCGGATGGACATTGTACCAACCAAATCGGATCCAAAACAGAAAAAGCTCTATATTTATTCGGATACTGGACATATTGATGCTAAAACACCATACAAACACAAGCTTCCGGTTGACAACAGCTCTAAAATTCCATTGAAGTAAAATGTGGGGACAAGGCCTTTCCACACACTACCTTCACCTCCACCTCCCTCTCCGCCACAATTTGATCCATTACACCTAGGCAATCCCCTCTACCTCACCCTAATGCAGATGACACTGATGATGATGACGCACAATCACAAATACATCCTTGGACGGATTATACCATTGATCCCCCACAAGATACCTGTTCTCAGGCCAGGACGCTCCCCCCACCGCTCCAGCGTTCCCTGCTGGTGCTGTGTCCTCTGTCTGCTGCCCCTCGCTGCTGCTGGGAGTTCGAGGCCCTCCTCCACCCGCAGGCTCCCACCTGCGCCTCATCCCTGGTGGCCCAGTGGTGGGCGGTAAGTATTCGGTCTGATCTGCTGCCTGTTTCCTGTATTTGTATTGTATTTGTTGCCTGTTTTCTCTGTGCGCTGCTTTAGTCACGGTTGCCTGTATTTGTTGCCTGTTTTTCTGTGCACTGCTTAAATAACTGATGCCTGTGTTTTTGTTGCCTGTTTTCTTTCTGCTGTGCCTTAAGTTCTTCGCCGCCCCGCTCCCCGCACTCCCCGCATTCCTTTCCCGCCACTGTGTCCCCTGCGTCCCCGCCCCCTCCTCTCCCATTCGCTTCCCGCCACCCGCCTCCCAGCTGCTCCTCCCTCCCTCCACCCCTTCTTAATGCAGCACGCTGCGCGGCCGCGCCTCTGGCGCACCAGAGGCGCGCCAGAGGCAAGCCTGTCTGCTCCCGTCCGCGCCTGGACCGTGCCCTGCGCCAGAACCCCTGGACCCCGCGCACCCCACCGCACCATACCCAGCCTCAGCTACGACGCCGACTCCCTCCACGCTCTCAACACCGGCCGAGACCAACGCTGCAACCAGGCCGCCCCGAAACGCACCCACGGACCCTTTTCCTGCCGCAGCTGCAGCTTCACCTGCGATAGAACCACCAAACCATCAAGGACCAGACCCAACCACCTCCGCTGCATACTCCTCACCACCCGCTCCGCACGCAGACACGCCATCGAGCTCTGGGACCTGCTCGACGCCACTTCCCCGGACGTAGCCTTCCTGACCAAGACGTGGTGGAACGACTCCTCTGTACCAGACATCACCATTGCCATCCCAGACAGCTACAAGATCACCCGCAGGGACCGCGCCAACGGCATCGGAGGAGGAATTGCTATCGTCCACAAGTCCACCCTCAAGGTCACCACCCACGCAGATGACACCCTCAACACCGCCGAACACCTGCACTTCCGGACCCACACTGACCCCAACACCACCCTCAGAGGAACACTCGTCTACAGACCCCTGGACCCAGTTCGGCGACTCAATCACCGACCTCCCCAGCACCCACGCACTCGCCTCCATGGACTACATCCTCCTCGGGGACCTGAACTTCCACCTCGAGAACAACAACGACGTCAACTCCACCATGCTGATCGGCAACCTCGCCAACCTCGGCCTCCGACAACTCATCACTGCACCCACCCACGCTGCCGGCCACACGCTGGACGCCGTCTTCTCCACAAGCACCCACGTCGCCTTCGACCACACCACTGAACCCCACTGGACCGACCACCGCTGCATTCACTTCACCTTCAAAAAACCAACCACGCACCAACGCACCCAACAGCTGCCTCGCCGCGGCTGGAGCAAAGTCACCGAAGACCAGCTGCTCACCACCCTCTCCCAGAACCCACCCACCGACACCACCAACCCAGACACCGCAGCCCGCAACCTCAGACAGTGGATCGTCGACTGTGCCAACACCCTCGCCCCACTGAAGAAACCCTCCAACAGCCACGCCAGCAAGAGAGCCACCTGGTTCACCGACAAGCTCCTGGCCTCCAAGCGAGCATGCCGGAAACTGGAGAAGAAATGGCTCCACGAACGTACACCGGACAACCACGCAGGCCACAAGGAAGCCACTCGCGACACCACCACCTCATCAGATCAGCCAAGAGGTCCTCCTTCAAAGACCGCCTGGATCACAACGCACACGACAGCAAAGAGCTCTTCCGCATCGTTAAAGAACTCTCCAACCCCAGCGCCAACACCAACGACATCCCGCCCTCACAGGAATTGTGCGACTCACTGGCCATCTTCTTCCACCGCAAGATCGCTGACATCCACGACAGTTTCAACACCACGACCGACCCGACCACGCCAGACTCCACCCCTCCTCCGCAAACCAACAACGCCAACTGCCTTACCTCCTGGTCCAACGTCAGCGACGACGAGACACGCAAGGTCATGAACTCCATCCACTCAGGATCTCCGACAGACCCATGCCCACACCACATATTCAACAAGGCAGACTTAGCCATCGTCCCCCAACTACGGAAGATCATCAACATCTCCTTTGAAACAGCGACATTCCCGGAAAGCTGGAAGCACGCCGAAACCAACGCCCTCCTCAAGAAGCCCAAGGCGGACCCCAAGGACCTCAAGAACTTCCGGCCCATCTCCCTGCTCCCGTTCCTGGCGAAGGTCATCGAGAAAATCGTCAACATGCAACTGACCCGCCACCTCGAAGACGACAACATTCTGGACCCATCCCAATCCGTATTAAGACGAAACCACAGCAACGAGAATGCCCTCATCGCCGCCACAGATGACATCAGGCGCCAATTAGACAACGGCGAAACATCAGCCCTCATCCTGCTGGACCTCTCGGCCGCCTTCGACACGGTCTGCCATCGCACTCTAAAAACACGCCTCCAAGAAGCCGGTATCCAAGAGAAGGCCCTCGACTGGACCACATCCTTCCTCTCTGGCATATCCCAGAGCGTCCGCCTCCCACCCTTCCGATTCGAAGCCACCGACATCATCTGCGGCGTCCCCCAGGGCTCCTCCCTCAGCCCAACGCTGTTCAACATCTACATGGCCCCCCTCGCACAAGTGGCCCGCCACCACAACCTCAACATCATCTCCTACGCCGACGACACTCAGCTCATCCTCTCCCTCACCAAGGACCCACGCACCGCCAAAACCAACATCCACGACGGAATGAAGGCCATCGCCGACTGGATGAGGAGCAGCCGGCTGAAACTGAACTCGGACAAGACGGAGGTCCTCATCCTCGGACCCAACCCCTCGGCCTGGGACGACTCCTGGTGGCCGACCACTCTGGGGACAGCACCGACACCCACCGATCACACACGCAATCTAGGATTCATCCTCGACTCCTCCCTCTCCATGTCCAAACAGGTCAACGCCGTCTCCTCCTCCTGCTACAACACCCTCCGCACGGTTCGCAGGATCTACAAGTGGATCACGACCGAAACAAGAAGAACGGTGACACAGGCCCTCATCAGCAGCATGCTGGACTGCGGCAACGCACTCTACGCCGGAATCCCAGCCAAACACCTACGACGAGTAGAGCGCATCCAAAATGCCTCCGCCCGACTGATCGTCAACGTCCCCCGCCGCAGGCACATCACACCCCACCTGACAAACCTACACTGGCTCCCTGTCGACAAGAGGACCACCTTCAAACTCCTCACCCACGCACACAAAGCACTCCACGACACCGGACCTGCCTACCTGAACAGCAGACTCAGCTTCCACACCCCCACCCGCCAGCTCTGCTCTGCCAGCCTCGCCCTCGCCGCCTTCCCCCACATCCAACAAACAACCTCCGGCGGCAGATCCTTCTCCTACCTCGCCGCCAAGACCTGGAACACCCTACCTACCCACCTACGGCAGACCGAAGACCTACTCGCCTTCAGAAGACTCCTCAAGACCTGGCTCTTCGAGCAGTAGCGAAACACCCCCTCCCCCTCTCAGCGCCTTGAGACCCTCACGGGTGAGTAGCTCGCTTTACAAATACTATGATTGATTGATTGAAGATACAGACCCAGATCTTTACCCTGCCAGACCATCTCCACCAGATGACAATCTATCGTATCAGGAGTTCCTTGCTGGAGCTGCACACTACCATGGGGTAGAGCTCCATAAAGAGTCCTTAGAGGAGGATTTCGTCTTTGAAACTCTAGCAACACACAAATCCAATCAGACACTGCCTATGCTTAAAGGTATGTTAAGGCACACAGACAACATCTTTAAAGACTCTGTACGTGCTAGGATCTTCACTCCTAGAGTGGATAAAAAATACAAACCTTCCCCAACAGACCCTATTTTTATTAAGGGTCAGTTGCCACTAGACTTTGATGGTATCCAATGCTCGAAAGCAAGCGAATTCTCAAGCATCTTGGGATTCTCCTTCCCCAGATAAGGAGTCGAAACTAATGATGCTTTTGGCAAACGTGTAGCTGCGCAAGCAGCTAATCATTGGTGTATTGCAAACACCCATAGTCTCCTTGCAAGATATAGTAGAGCCTACTGGGACGAAATAGAAAAACGTCTATAGTTTCTCCCAGATGAACATAAGGCCAAAGCACAAGACTTAGTTCAGGAAGGTAAACTCATTTCCAAAACCTCCATTAGATGTGCTCTAGATGCAGCCGATACTCTAGTTAGAGGGATAAATACAAGCATCCTACTCAGGAGGCATGCCTGGCTATGTGTCTCAGGGTGTACTCATGAAGGACAGCAATCTATTCTAAACATACCCTACGACAAAAAACATATTTTTGGCCCTGAAGTTGATCAAGCGATCGAAAAGTTGAAAAATAAATACAGATGTGGCAAACTCCATGGGAGCCCATCAGTTTCCCTCTAACATGGGTTCCTTTTGGCGCTCTTTTTACAGGGGAGGATCCAAATTCACAGGGACAGACCAAAACACTTCCTCTTACAAAAACACTTCTCAATCATCCTTTACAAAAGGTTCTTTCAGAGGAGGCTAGTGGGGAAACAGTCCAAGGGCCAGAGGTAAAAACACCACACCCCGAAATTCCCCTTCCCCAAATAAGCAGTGACTTCCCCACACTTCCCTCCGACTATTCCACACCTGTCGGAGGAAGACTTCAACACTTTCTCCCCATTTGGCAATCAATAACAACCGACAAATGGGTTATTGGAATTATCCAAGATGGTTGTTGCCTGGAGCTTACCAACAACCCTCCAAACATTCCACCTCAATATCACAAATTGTCAACAGACCAACAGCACTTGCTTCAACAAGAAGCGCAATCTCTATTACTCAAAGGGGCTATAGAACCATTCCCACTTCAGCACCAAGGGTCAGGGGTTTATTCCCTTTACTTTCTAATTCCCAAAAAGGACGGCTCATTAAGACCTATTCTAGATCTCAGAGTTAACCAACTACATACTGTCAGAGCACTTTCACATGGTGACTTCAGGTACTTCCTCTTTTACAACAAGGCAACTTTGTGTCAACTTTGGATCTAAAAGACACCTACTTTCGCATTCCAATTCATCCAGCTCATAGCAAATACCTCCGATTTGTGATAGCAGGCAAACATTAACAGTTAAAGGTACTTCTATTTGGCATCACCACAGCCCCAGAGGGTTCAGCAAATGTCTTGCAGTAGTAGCTGCTCATTCAAGAAGAAAGTGTATTCATGTCTTTCCTTACGTAGACGACTGGCTTATCAAAGCGGGCACTTACTAGAACTGTATACTACACACTCAGGAAACAGTACACCTACTTCATCAGTTTTGGTTTCCCTATCAATGAACAAAAATCTCATCTGTGCCGTGCGCAAGTTCAATCTTATCTAAGAGCTTCCCTCAACACTCTCAAAGCTCTAGCCTCTCCCAATGTAGCCATGATTCACAATATTCAGGCCACAATACTACAATTCCAACCCAATCAATCATTACCAGCCAGAGTTTTTATGCAGCTGCTGGAAATGATGGCATCCTGCATTGCAATCATACCTCACACAAAGCTGCAGGAATGTCAGCCTACCTGTGCCCAGATTGCAGTGAGCAGAGTCCAGGAAGTGGTAAGGAGGGAGACTAATGCTGTCTCCTTCCTAAAAAAGTTTTAAAAAGATTTTCCCTACCTGTGATTGCATCATCTTATTTTTTTCTTTTTAAATATCTTTACCTGTCTTTGCCTGTGGTTGTTACAGTTTAAAATTGTAGTTTTAACCTGCCAGTGATTGCACAATTTATCCCATGTTTTGTGTTTAGACTTGTGTTTTTTCCTGCCCATGACTGCTTCCATTTTACCTGTTGAATTGTGGGATTTGCAGTCCAAACTCTGTAGTTTTTCCCTCTCATTCCCCCTGACTATCAGTTTCTCCCTCCAAATGTCTCCTTTGCTCTGTGCTAAGACTTGTACGTTAAGCAGTGCACCCCCAGCGACCATTTTGTGTTAACAAGTCAGTGAAGCCAGCCCCCCCCCCCGTTCCCCCCTGAGACAGCAGTAATCTGCTGTAAACTGTTTAAACTGTGTTTAATAGGGACTGTGCACTTCGATTTTTGGCCAGAAGAGGGAGTAAAGCTTTATACAAATAGTGTTTTTGGAGGACAAGTTTGTTAGGGCCTTACCAAAGTGTGGATTGAACCTGTCTGTCTCCTAGGAGATCTCTGAATAGAGCAGCTCCCCAGTCCCAGCCCCACACCAGGCCAGCAGACCTAGGACTGTTATTGGTTTTCCCCAGCTCCAAGCAAATCTGAGCCCTCCTCTCACACCTTCCCAGGCCTCTTAAGGCTTTGCTGGGTGCACCCCAAATCATTCTCCTCCATCTTGTGAGTTGCAGCCTACCTGTGCCCAGATTGCAGTGAGCAGAGTCCAGGAAGTGGTAAGGAGGCAGACTTGTGCTGTCTCTTTCCTAAAAAAGTCTAAAAAACGATTTTCGCTACCTGTGATTTCATCATCTTATTTTTTTATTTTTACATTTCTTTACCTGTCTTTGCCTGGGGTTGCTATAGTTTAAAATTGTAGTTTAAACCTGCCAGTGATTGCATAATTTATCCCACGTTTTTGTGTTTAAACTTGTGGTTTTTCCTGCCCGTGACTGTTTCCATTTAACCTGTTGAATTGTGGGATTTTCAGTCCAAACTCTGTAGTTTTTCCTTTTCATTCCCTGTGACTATCAGTTTTTCCCTCCAAATGTCTCCTTTGCTCTGTGCACGACCTGTATGTTAAGCAGTGCACCCCCAGCGACCATTTCGTGTTAACAAGTCAGTGAAACCAGCCCCCCCCTTTCCCCCTGAGACATCAGTAACCTGCTGTAAGCTGTTTAAACTGTGTTCAATGGGGACTGTGCACTTCTTTTTTGGGCCAGGAGAGGGATTAAAGCTTTATACAAATAGTGTTGTTGGAGGACAAGTTTGTTAGGGCCTTACCTGCAGAAGTCCAAAGTGTGGATTGAGCCTGTCTGTCTCCTAGGAGATTTCTGAATAGAGGAGCAGCTTTGAAACTCCCTGGCCAGCAAACCTTGTCTGAGGTAGCTGGGACCTTATATAGTCTGCTATTGTTCGGTACACGTGTACACTGATTGGTGGTTGTATCTGATGTTTCTATTGGATTAGGGTCAGTGTCCTCATCGGTTGGGTGTTTGAGGGTTATGATTGGTTTCTGGGTCTGTGATTCAATCAATGTAGGGTTGGGACTTGGGCTAGGGTTAGGATTTCTGTTGGAAGTAGGGACTAGGGCTTCCTGTGTTATTGGTTGTTAGGACGAGGGTGGGACTAGGGCTAGGGATAGGCCTTTAATTGGAAGTAGCGATTAGGGCTTCTGGTGTTATTGGTTGCTGGAATAGGTGTGGGACTAAGAGTAGGGTTAGGCTTTCTATTGGAAATAGGGACTAGGGTTTCCTGTGTCATTGGTTGCTTGGACTAGGGTTGGGACTACTGGTAGTGCTAGGGCCTCTACTGGACGTAGAGATCAGGGTTTTTGAAACTAGAGTTGTGATTGGATCGTGTTAGGGCTAGGGTTCCCATTGACTGAAGGGGTCACCTGACTACTAGGGCTATAAACGGCCAAGGCTTAGGGTGTCTCAGCCCGGGCGTCGAGGCTAAGGGTGGAGAGGACATGGGTGAGTGCCTGTTTGAGCCTGTTAAGGGTGGAGAGCACAAGGGTGAGTGCCTGTTTGAGCCTGTTCGAGACTGGTCGGGACCTGGGCCGGAAATGCTGCCCATTTTCCCATTCATTAATACCCACCCTATGTATGTGTCCCTCTGTATATAAGCATTAATTTCACTATAGATATGTACCTATCTTTGTGTATTGCTTTGAATAAACATGTAGAATAATTCTGTTGTTATAAAAATAAAATAATCTTTGGTCTACATTTACTTGCTTCCATTGTGCATCTATGTACCTCCATGTACTTGGATATGTTTGTCTGTTACTTTTCTCCTGAAAAAAGCATATCCAATGCACTACCCTATTTCTTTTCCTGTACCTCTATCAATATCTTTAATCTGCATATACTTACCTCCTTTATGCATCTATATACTTTCAATGTACTTATGGATCTATATATTTATCAGTTTCTTCTAATTTAGCATTTCCAATGCACTACCCTATTTCTCAGCCTATACTTCTCTCAGTATATCTTCTAGCCCAACTTTCTAACTCATCTCAAACTTCTTTCTACTACACTTTCCAATGCACTATCATCTATCATTACATCCTCTATACCCACTCTCTCATTTATCCCACACCCCATACCACTACTATGTTCCCCAAAATAACCCTTTCTTGACTCTCCTACTCTACCCCTCCTTGCATCATCTGACAGTTCTTTTACTATACCGATCCCCCACAACAAACCTTTCTAAACTCTTCCCTCTGACTCTTCCCCTCCAAAAACCTTTTTTACTCATCCAAAAGCCTCCACCTACTTCTATGACCTAAAAAAAGAAATCCTTCACTCTTCTATCCCTCCACTATCCTTTTCAATCAAAATAACAGACTAACATGTTCACTTCTCTAATTCCATATTCCACTATACTAATTCGCCACTAATCCTTTATGGGTTCCAGAGTAGCGTGCTACTCACCAACAAAGCGTTTCAACATCTCATCAGGGTTACAAGCGCTATATAAATGCAAACCTTTCTCCCTTTTTTACCCCTCCCCAACCCTTCTCAATCCAAATAACTGACTAACATATTCACCACTCAAATTACTTCATATTTCACAATACTAATTTTCAACACTAATCCTTTATAGGTTCCGGAGTAACCTGCTACTCGCCAGAAAAGCGCTTCAACACCCCATCAGGGGTAACATGCGCTATATGAATGCAAACCTTTCTTTCCCTTCTATCCCGTCGCTATCCTTCTCACTCCAAATAACTGACTAATATCCACTACTCAAATTACTTTCATATTTCACCATACTAATTCACCACCAATCCTTAATGGGTTTCTGAAGTAGCGTGCTACTCGCCAAAAAAAGTGATTCAACACCTCATCAGGTCTAAGAAGCGCTATATAAATACAGATCTTTTTTCCTCTTCTATCCTTCTGCTATCTTTCCAAATAACTGATTAACATATCCACCACTTAAAATGTACTTGCATGTTTCACTATACTAATTCAACACTAATCCTCTATGGGACCCAGAGTAGCGTGCTACTTGCCGAAAAGCGCTTTGACGCCTTGTCAGGGGTAGTAAGCGCTATACAAATGCAATTACAATACAATACAATAAGTGGAATTAGTCACAGGGTCAATTAACCGATCTAGAGTTGGTAGACAGCTGCACCCATCGCTCTCTGCTGTGGTGGAACCCTCAAAACCAAAACGTATCAAAAGTGCGTTCCTTCTTAGACCCGATTCCACAGACTGTACTGACAGCAGACGCATCTGTAACCGGTTGGGGTGCTCATCTCCAACATAACACAGTACAAGGGCTGTGGTCAGGCAATCACAAACTTCTCCACATCAACCATCCTGGAAGTTCTAACTGTGTTTTCAAGCACTCAAAGCTTTCCACGCTCACCCTCTATGCAAAACTGTCTTAGTCCGCACAGACAACATGACAGCGATGTATTATCGGCAGAAACAGAGAGGGACACACTCTCTCCAGCTGTCCCATCTGGCACAAAGCATTTGGAATTGGGCAATTCATAGCAGAATTGATCTACTAGCAGAACACCTTCCAGGGGTGGACAATCAAATTGCCGACTTGCTCAGCAGACACAGACAGTAAGTACACAAGTGGGAACTTCATCCCCAAGTTCTTCTTCCTTACTTTCAACAATGGGGATTTCCACTAATAGATCTGTTTGCTACAGTCCACAACGCATCCAGGTTCCCACACCATCTTTCCAAGGCCAATGCTCTATGGATGAATTTGTCAGAAATATTTGCCTATGCTTTTCTGCCTCGCCCACTAATTCCATTACTGGTTCAGAAGCTCAAACAAACATCCCTCACATTGATATTAGTAGCACCCACATGGGCTTGTCAACCTTTGTACACTACCCTGTTAGAACCGTCAGTGGTGTCACACCAAAAGCTACATCTCTCACCGAGTCTCCTCACTCAGAGCCACGGAGAAATCAGACATCCAAATCCCTGAGGACTCAATCTAACGATTTGGCTCCTGAAGTCATAGAGTTTGGTTATTTACAGTTGCCACTAGACTGTATGAATATTTTCAAAAAGGCTAGAAAACCTACTACTAGAGCATCTTATGCAGCAAAATGGAAATGGTTTGTAATTGATTGTAATAACACCAACATCAATCCACTTGATGCATCTGTACAAAACATCATTTGTTACCTGTTGCATTTACAGCAATCTAAATTGGCTTACACATCCATCCATTTACACCGAGCAGAGGTAGCTACATACTTGCAAAATAGACAACACTTATCTCTATTCAGAGTACCAGTGATCAAAGCCTTCATGGAAGGATTAAAAGGGTGATACCACCAAGAGTTCCCCCTGCACCAGAGTGGAACTTAAGCATAGTCTTTACAAGGCTAATGGGTTCACCTTTAGAACCAATGCATAAATGTCAGTTACAATTCCTCCCATGGAAGGTTGCTTTCCTCATAGCAATAACCTCACTAAGGAGAGTTGGTGAACTTCAGGCATTAACTATAGAAGACCCTTTCTTTCAACTTCACAAATATAGGGTGGTTCTTCGAACCAATCCTACATTTCTCCCTAAAGTAGTTTCTGCCTTTCATATCAACAATCAGTTGAGTTACCTGTGTTCTTTCCTCAACCTGATTCTGTAGCAGAACTAGCTCCACACACATTTGTTGTTAGACGAGCTATACTATATTATGTATAAAGAACTAAAGAATTTCGAAAAACAAAGATACTATTTGTTGCTTTTTCTACACCACATAAAGGCAATCCCATATCTAAGTCAGGTAATGCAAGATGGATTGTAAAATGTATCCAAACATGTTATGCCACAGCAAAACAAACTTTAACAATACCCCCTAGAGCACATTCCACTCGCAAAATAGGGGCTACTACGGCCTTCTTAGAGAATATTCCCCTAGCCGACATCGGTAAGGTAACAACATGGTCTACACCGCACACATTCACCAAACACTATTGTGTTAAGCTAATGTAGGCCAAGCAGTACTTAAAACACTGTTTCAAACAACTACAACCACTACAGGTTAGCCACCGCTTTGGGAGTATACTGCTATATAGTTTAGCCAAAGCATGTGATCTACAGCTCACATGCCTTGAACGTAACCTGTTATGTAGATTCACATGTGCCAATCCGCCTCCCCGGTATGCTGTAATGGTTGTAGTTCTCAATTTACATTCATACGCATGGACGTCTCTATTCTACACTCACTAACTCCATTCTCACCCTCTGCGGGAAAACAATCAAACAATGGAGTCGATGCCCATGCTCACTATCACCGATATGAGGAGTCACCTTACCACATCACTTGAAAGACCTCTTCGAAGAAAAACAACTTCCAAACATCCGAACCCAACACTAGATGGCAGTCGTATGCAAAGCATGTGAATCTACAGCTCTGCATGTCAAGAACAGATGCTTACTGGGTAAGTAATATTTTCCTTCCCTTGTGTCCTTCCTCCCATGTCTCTCCCTGAGAGCACTGGTGCTCCAAAGAGTGGTATATTCTCTAGCGGTTTACCACAAGAAGCCGCTCCTAGTGTGATAACCCAAACGAGTTACAGGAACGTCGTAGGTGTGGGCATCTCACAAAAAGTTACGGACTGGTCTCACACACCACCTGGTGTCATGCTTCATCATTGACCAGTCCTCGCCCTCTAAAACCTTCGTTTGATAGAGGGCGGGCATACACTTGACGACAAGGATGCACTTTCTAAAGGGCTGAGTGGGGGCCCGTGAAACTGTGAGTGGGGTTACAAATCATTATAGTGGTCAAAAAGTGATTTTTAATGTGATTGACAACTATATGATATTAAAAATTATGTGTGACGGTGCGTGGGGTATTTAGTGTCCCCTAACCGTCCTATGTGTGGTCAACATGTTTCTGCCGGAATGGCCCTGTTGGGTCCGTGGCATTCATCAGGACCAAATTATGAGTGAGGGCTCCGTTCTTACCAGGTGTTGGTAAGACACTACCACTGTGTGAGTGTAGCATAGGCCACACTTCACTTCCTATAGTGCTTCCAAAGGTGAAGCCCTAATTGGTTGGACAACTTGTCCCAAGGGGGAAGGAGGGACGGGGGTAATCCACCGTTATGTCACTTTGTAACACGGAGCAGAATGTTCCTGTGTCCTAGGCGTCCGCTCGAACCTCCCGAGCCCAGCAAGCTCAGTTAACAAACACCCGTCTGAATTCCATACAACTAAACCTGTAGAGTATTTTGTTTTTAAACTTTGTTGTGCATTTCTTAATGTCCTGAGGCAAACGCTATAATTCTTTCTGAACCTTCAGCTACTGGGGATAAGATGGCCTCTAATTCTTTGTTACTGGCATCCATGGTTAGCACTGTTTTCATATTCACACTAAAGTTTCCTATGCTAGGAGCATTGATAATGGCTTCTTTGACACTTTCAAAGGATTCACTGTGTTCCTCACTCCATTCAAAGTCAGTAACTTTCTTTAATAAGGCTCTCGTGTGTTGTACTTAGTCTGCAAATTCTTTTACATATTTGGACATATATTCCGCCAATCCTAACATGATTTGATTTCATCCTTGTTTGAGGGAATGGGTCCATTCTTTATTACTTCTACCACATTTAACTTGGGCTTGATTGCCTCACTGGATATAGTATGTCCCAAGTATTCTACTGGGGTAACCCCAATTTTGCACTTATCTCTCTTGATGGGAACTCGTGCCTTGTTAAGACATGCAAGTATGTTGCGCAAGTTTGTTATGTTCTTCCTCAGTGGACCCATTGGTAAGAAATTCATCCTGAAAACACATGACTTTATTGGTCTCCCACAGTATGTGCTACATAATTCTTTGAAAAGCAGTGGCCGCAGAAGCTAACCCAGAGGGCAGCCTAAGGAATTGGTATGTCCCAAATTGTGTAGTAAATTGAGTTAAGTCCTGTGATTCTGGGTGCAGTGCAACCTGGTGATATGCTTGTGACAAGTCCAACACACTAAAGTATTCTGCGTCATGTTTCAGACTAAGCATTTCATTTATCCTTGGCATGGGGTACCTGTCTACCCATATATTAGAGTTCAAGTCTCTCAAATCTATGCATTAGCCTATGTCTATACCTCCACTCTTGGAAGTCAAGACTATAGGGAAAAGCCATTCAGTGCAATCAATCTCTTCTATGACCCTTTGCTTTACCAGTTTGTCCAATTCCTTTTTTAAAGGTGCCTGTATCAATGGATGATGTTTTTTGTATGACTGGTACATCTGTTGGTTTCAACTAAGTTCTGCGAGCAACATTATTAAGTAAACCCAACTTCTCTTTAAATTACCTGGGAATTCATCATAGATCTCTTTCCCTACTTCTGTTCTGTCGAGGAGTAAAACGTGTTCCTCATTGTTAGGGTCCAGTTTCATGCCTAAGGTTCTGATTTACATCTCAGTGGGAGGGTTACTCTGTCACAATGGTGCCAGATATCCCACCCACTGAAATATAAATCCTGTTATATCCTGTGGGATTTATAATTCGGCGTAATGGGCTATCCGTCACCGTTGTAGCAGGGTTACCCATCTGCCGAGATCTAAATCCGGCCCTAAGCCTTTCCCATGTTTCTGCCTATGAAGTTTGAACTTTGTTTAGTTAGGTAAACCTTCTGTACTGTGTGTCTGTCTTTAAAGGATATCCTCATTTTGACCATGCCCTTCAACGGTATAGGATCTCTACTATACCACCCTGGTTTTATGTCTGTGGGTTTTAACACATAGTCCTTTACCTTCATATTTTCGTGGGAAGTTTTACTGTCAATAAGTGTGTATGGGGAACACGAGTCAGGAAACACATTCGTCTTTACACCATCCAGCAGTCCATCACACATGTAGTAGTTGGTTTTCCCATCTGTTTCAGAAGAATTAACGTGAAAAATAAATCTTTTATTTACCCCACACTCACCATCGTCTGATCTAATATCATTGACAATCTTTTCACCTTCTCTACAAGCTTTGGCAATGTGACCCCTTTGTTAGATTTTCTACATATGACACCGCATGCAAGACATTAGGTGAGTGATTATTGTTCCCACACCTAAAACATTTTAGTTCCCAGCTGGTTTTGTTCTTGTTGTTTTGCAACTGTTCATATTATACCTTACATACTACTTCAACTTCCTTCAGGAGGTTCACATTTCCATTAGTTTTCTGCAGATCAGGGGATAATTTCATCTCTTTTACACACAAAATATTATGTTCAATTCTTTTTGCTATGTTGATAGCTTCAGTTAGACTAGGATTTAACAAAAAGGTTTTCCTGTACTTTATGGTCATTGGTACATCTGACTAATTGGTCTCTTATGAGGGAATCTGTGAGTGTGCAAAATTCACAAGTTGCAGAAAGTCCCTTCAGTACTGCAATCTATCTGGCAACCTTTTAATTGTTTGCTTGGGACCTTTTAAATAATGTGTGCCTCTCGAACACCACTTTAGGTGTTTCTTTAAAGTGATTTGCTAACTTTTCTAATGTGGTTTGAAAAACATATTTTTCTTCTTCATAGTCTTCTTCTTCTCCATTAGTTTTCTCAGAGATATGTTCTAGAATGTCCTCATAAACCTTCCTTTCCTGCACTCATACATTATGAAATAATATTTGCTGCTTAAGGACTGATGATAATTGTTCTCCTTCTATTGCAATTGAATACGATTCTAAACATTTTCATCCATCTGTGCCAAGGCAACTCTGGTTCCCCTATATAATTTTTAAACAGAGGAGGCTTATTCAAGTTGACTGCAGCCATGATATGTTAAGCACTGGGAAGACTGAAGCAGAATAAGTATACACAAATTGAAGAGCAGGGAAAGTTCTATCAACTGTTGGTACAATTAAGTTTAGGAATGAGAAATTACAATTTATCCGAAGAACATGTATAATGTTAATCTCAATGTAGGTGAGGAAATACAGTTGAAATACACTTTGAAATTTAAGATTACAATATATGAGAAACAAGCAATACACTACAGAGAGCTAAAAAAATATATATATATATAACCCCAATAAGTCAGGAGATACCTAAAATTGTATAAAACTATACTTTCCCTTACACCTCACTGAACTCAGTTATAGCCATAAGCACTAGATATAAACTGAAAACCTAAACCAGTTTTAATTTTAAATGAGATTGACTGCAGGAAATAACCTCCTTACAGTCCTATATACTTCTGATACTGTATAAGGAGGTTCCAGATTTTGAAACTCCGAGTCACAGAAATCTCCTCAGCTGCCGGAGTAAGAGTAGAAAAGAAAAAATGAACTCTCCTCAGCTTAGGTGTAGCATGCACGAAGATTACTACCTCTTCAGACAAGCTCTTGCAGAAAGGCGACAGGCTCCGGCCAGCCGGTGAGCGGAGGCGACGAAACAGCTTATTCCTGCAGTCCAGTGGGAAGAAGGCGCAGAAACAAGATGCTTCATTCGTGGCCGTAGAATAGGCAGAGAAATACTTGTCACGTACTCCCCAGAAAGGCGAAAAGTTCCCGCAGTCTGCTGAGAAGGAGGCAGGGAACCAGAAGATCCCTCTTTGTGGGCAGGGAATGGGTGCTAAATATCCTGCTGGCATACAGAGAGGCAGGATAGTGAGCAGGGTCTCCTCCTCCCAGTTAACGGTTACCGTACCTCCCTTCACTGGTTGTACCAGCATGGGTGGCAAAAATGCCTCACTACTGCCTCTCATGGGAGTGAAGCCTCCAATGAGCCAATGTGTGGTAGCAGGAACCCTTAGGCCTGTCCCAGTACCAGATGAGAGGAGTCCTCAGTGCAGTTCAAAATGGGCACACTTGAGAGTCCTCACAGAGGCACTCCTAGGACCCGTCCCTGAATAGAATCTTCAACAACAGTAGTGAAATTGGCATAGGCAAAAATAAATTTTAAGGGTGGAGACACAGCACTGTCCCCTGCACAGGATCCTCTCCTCAATCACCAAAATGTAGTAAAGGACAACCACGAAAAGTAAGTAAACAGACCCAGGTTATTGAATATTCATCCTGAATATTCCTTCAGTGTTTTCAGGCTCGCCACTGACAGAGCGGAATCCAACATTCTAAAACAAGCACCCACTCAGGGTTCTAACTGGGGCATACCAAGGTACAGGTGAGAGGGGAAGGGAAGGGGCAAGTAAGAAGGGTGAAACAATGGAGGGAAAGATTATAACAAAAGCACACAGCTCCATATTTATTGATTAACAGTAGCGACTTTTCATGCCCAACGGCAGGTGGGGAGACATGCGGGTCTTCAGTCGGTAGATCACAATTGCTTTAAGCTTTTCAGTGGCTGTGACAGACCGAGTCACATGGGTCCTCATGTAGCAGATCACACTTGTTCACAGATCTCTCAGGGCTGGCAACTGTTGTGTAGGAATCTCAAACTCTTCACAGCAATATGTTGGTTACTGGACTCAGCTTCTGTTCGAGGGTAAATCAGATCTACTACGAGCCTGGCAGTTTATCGCCTTCTTATTCTTGTGTTGCAGCAGTGCAGTTTCCTTCCTCAGTGTTGTGGGATGGGCCCTCCATAGTGGGCCCAATTCTAAGATGTTGAACCTGACAGCAATCATGACTAGTAAGACCTCCAAAGCATTGACTATCTGAGGAAAATAAGATGTAGCATGACATGGCCTTCTTGGACATCATTCCTGAAGAGAAAAAAGAAGAACCATAAACATTGCATGCAAGCCTATGGTCTTCAGCATTAATAACAATCAGTATTACCCCTTTAGGCTTAACATATTCGTAAAAGTTTCTAGTCTTTCCACATTTCGGTCCCTCTTAAGTCACTTCTGGGGACCATCCTCAGGACTTGATTAGGGTCCAATGGTTATGGGGTACTACAAAGAATACATAGTAACAAACTAGTTTAGAGGCTCTCTCAAAATATCATCCTACGTAGAAGATGTGTAGGGCAATACTTAGCCGGGATCTAGGAGTACAACAGACCCTTATTTTGAAACATCGAGTAGGGCACTGATTTTATTTCTATTTGATCACTCTCTCTACCATCCGGCTTCCTTTCTTGTCTTTTTCAGCTTTTTAATTGTATCTAGATGGATTGTGTTTTTGTTTTTAAAAGGAAAGTGTGAAGGAGTTAATTTGCTTCTCCTGATTGAGGTATTTATAAGGTTTCGTTTTGTCATTGCTTATGGGTTTCTGATACTATATTCTTCTAATATATAAAAATCAAATCAGAAGTTATATTTTTTTGTGTTCCTCTATTTTTGAAATTCTGTTTGTGTAAAAGAACTTTTGATTATCTATTTTTTTTCTAAAAAATAAATTAATGTCCAAGCAGCATTTCTTTAGTGTAACTAAGTCTGTGTCTCTCAAAATCTAACGAGAGCTAAAGTTGTGTTGCAACGCACCGGATCTAACCCTCACCTTCTTGCATGCCGGGCTATTTAAAGCAGTACACAGCATGTCCGTTCTGACAAAGGTTGGTGTAGCCCATTTTTATTTTCCTTGTAAGCACACTTTGAGACGATTTCAGGAGGTGCGTGACTCCAACTAACATGGGTGCCATACTGCAGAGGGTTTTTATTGCTTTTAGGATTTGCACTTTCTTCCGGTTTCTTTCCTTACCAGTAGCGGCCGACACAATGAAGAGGTGGAGGGGGCCACGGGGGAGTGCGAGAGGGAGAGCGCAGGAGGGAGAGCGCGTGGGTTAACCGTAAAAAAAAAACACTTACCTGAACTGCCAGCTGCATCGCTCCTCGTGCCTCACTAATTTCTGGTCCCAGCAGACACTGGGATAGCAGCAGAGACTCCCTGTGCAATCCCCACGCTGCTCTCATGCTATGAGAATAGCGCAGGGATTGACCTGATCAGGCTGCTTTGTTGCTCTGCTCAGGACAGGGAGTCTGTGCTGTTTCTCCAACCAGCTGTTCAATACAGCGCAGTTGGAGAAACCTAAGTGAGCATGTTTGGGCGGCCTGGAAGGGCAGGCCAAGTACGCATGTGCACTTACAAGTGCACAAACCAGTCCTCCTCCCCCCTCCCAATGCCCCTGCCCTGCTTCTCCCTGCACACGCTGGCTCTTATAGTATTATGATTTATTATTCACCTGCTGGCTCTGAGCCAGTGGGGCGACGCTCCTTCGCCATTGCTGAGGAGCCGCCCCTGTTCCTTACTTTTAAGTTACCAGAACTTCCCATTCTTAGGGGAGTCTGTGGAGGGATAGAGGGGTTGCAGGACCCCAGTTAGCTTTTAATTTCCCCCACCTGTTTGAGGTCAAGTTGCCCTGCAAAGTGCTGGACCTAATTCATGCCCCCGGAAATTCCCCCCCCCCTTGCATGAAGGGCTATTTACAGCAGTACACAGTGCATCTACACAGCGGCCGCACACAGCGGGGACACCAAAGGCAAGCCTGGTCCGTACCCTTCCACGCCCAGGCTGCACCTGGCGCCAGGCCCTCTGGTTGTTTTAACTCCCAGCCCCCGGAGCAAGAGTTATTCAAGAGACAAGTTATCAGCCCTCAACACAACAGTGTAAAGATTTGGTTGTCCGCGGATCAGCCCACATTCGTTTATAGATTGGTCCAATACCAGCTGCCAGAAATGTAGCTTTAGGTTAACGAGTCCAGAAACACAAGGCTGTAACTGGCCAAGTAGTCAGGGTTGTGACAACCCTTCTGATAAAAACACCTCTAGGGATGACAAAATTACATGCACCCTTATCAAGGCTAGGTCGCGAGTGAAAACCAAAATCTAATTGGCTGTCTTTTTAGACAACTATCGGTTAGACATTGTCTTTGTAACTGAAATGTGGACCTACCCCATATCTGGCCCAGATATGGTCTTGGTTGTCCCCCGACTATATTATCCATAGATAAGACAGGAAACACAAGAGGGGTGGGGGTTTAGATGGTATCTATCAGGACAAAATGACAGCCATTTTTGTGCCAGCACCTTCCAGTGAATGAGAGGCACTCTCATTTATCATTGAATTGACAAATCTTCAATCCTTCATTAGTATACTGCCCACCCGGTCCAAGGACCTATATACAAGACAAGCGGTTAGTTCCCTCCTAGAATCCTTTTTACTTAACATAGATTTCACAGACTTAGGAGATTCTAATTTCCATCTGGAGGACCCGCTAGATAAAGATACTGAGTCATTAGTTTACATTATGTCATGTCTTGGCCTGACCCAAATAGTAGATGGTCCAACACATCTTGCAGGCTATTCTCTAGATGGAATCTTTATAAACAGTTCTCTCATAACAAAGACAGGTAAAATATGGCTGACCTCAACGGACCATAAGGTGGTAATGTTTGTGATAAAGAATCCTCATAAGTATTCTCTAGCTAAGGTCTCACATCATTCTCAAGCATTGCATGCCTGGAATAAAAGTCAAGCTGATCAATTTCATCAGCTACTAGATGGGAATCAACCAGCATGGGTAGATGACTTAGAACTGTCTCTGGGCTATTCAGACTGACTGAGTTGGGCAGTAAACTCTATGGTGCCCTCTATAACTTACGTGCATCATAGGAGTAAACCATCTGTGGCTCGGTTTACAGACAAATTAAGGGCTCAAAAGCAATGCTGTTGGAGACTTGAGCGAAAATGGAGAAAGGAATATAATAACCTTGAGAAAGAAAAATATAAGCAATGCATCGCGGACTATAAGATTCTGGTACAGAAAGAAAGATCTGATTTTTTTATCAAACAAATCGAATCCTCTAAATATTCCACTATGCAACTTTTTCAGATAATCACCAAACTCACCATGGTGCCACTGGAAATTCAGCAGGGTGCAGTCAAACGTTTTGTAATTCCCTTGCAAATTTTTTCCAAAATAAAGTAGCCGAGGTCTATAGTAGGTTTTCTGTAAATAACACAACTGTCCCAGTGGAAAATACATCTCCCTCCTCCGCCCCATAAAAGAAACATTCAGTGCATTTACCTTCCTCACAGTCAAACAGGTAAAACAACTTATCTCAACTACTAAATCGGGCTCTGCATCAGATCCTTGCCCACCGGCAATGGTCCAGCTAGTACCGGACATTGCTGCATCCCACCTTAACCAGAATTGTTTATGAAATGTTTAGATCAGGCTACTTTCACAGACAGTGGAAAATAGCTTAGTTGCACCCACTTAAAAAAAAAACTAATCTCAATCCACTTGATCTAAATAGTTGCCGCCCAATCTCTTGTCTACCCTTCCCAGCTATGATTGTGGAGAAAGCTATGAACCAACAATTGGCCTCTTTTAATGAAAATAACCAGCTGTTAGATGCCATGCAGTTCGGATTCAGGAGCAGCCACATCACCGAAACTTCTTTAATTGTGGTCACTGAGGAAATAAGGACAACGTTAGAACAAGCATTGAAAATACAACAGGTCTGGCCTTTGGTTAAGTTGAAGTCATTTGCTTTGCTAATGGTATTGTATAGCAAAGCAAATGGCTTTAACTTAATAAAAGGCGAGACCTATTGCATTTTTAATGCTTGTTAAAAATACCTCCTTTTTCAGTACTCATGAAGTGCCCTTCAATTGGACAAATCCATCACTAAACCACACCCTAAAGACCAAACAGCGCCAAGGGGTGACTAGAAATGGTCCGCGTTCCTCTTTGTAAAATTTCCCTCAGGTTACATAGCATAGTTGGGTTTCAGTTTTGCTATTTTGACAGGTCTCTTTAGCGCATAAAATGCACAGTGATTCAGTCTGAAACATCTTTTAATCAAAAATATGTTTTTTGGCTCATACCTTTAAATGAAAATCTCCGAATTCAACAAAGTAAAAATCCAATATGTAGAGTCTGTACCCCTCTGGGTGATGTAAGCAAACAAGACAATGTTCCCTCCGGGAAAAAAAAAAAATAGGCCCGAGACAAGTATTCATTCTTTAGGTTTACAATGGGGTTGTGGCAATATACAAACGGTGGCGCAGTGATTGAGTGCTACAAGTGAACCAAAGTGTAAATAAATATGCAGATGTAAATACTGAATCAGAAGAATAGCAAGCAGTCAAGGTTATATCATTCTTTGTACACAATCTGAGATCAATTTATCGATGCAATGCAGAGTTGCCGGAACCTTTCCGAAGCCAAACAGAGTAGTCGTGAACCAACACAGAATTCATAAGGCATAGAGCAAAAGCTTTTCAATTAGATTATCAGGAGCAGTATTTTTTGCAGTATTTTTATAACATAAACCTGGCCGAAGGGCCTCAGAGCGCTTCACAACAGAACCAGACTGCATGACACTTTTTTAGAGATTAAAGGCCAGACGTGCCCTTTCGCTTCCACACAGCATAGTGGAGAAAGGTGGCTTCTTGCATTGCGCTGCGTGAAAAAATAATAAATGTGGACCAACATGTGTTTCTCTATACAACAAACAGTTTCACTGGAATTTGCCTTCTTACTAACATAAATTTCCCATTTATCTTTGACTGAAGACCGCAGGAGACACAGCGACACAAGTCACAAAACCCACTGTTAATGGATTAAACATAAACACGTTCCTGTTGCTAAAAATATTTATTTCAGGAACACTAAATGTAACGAAACCTGTGATGTACAAATACACAAAGGGGTGAGTAGAGTATAGTGTCGATTTTAAAATTCCATTTGGGAGTTGTGATGACATTGAGAGAGTTGTCGACCTTTGGCCTCGTGGTTAATGTGTCACCAGAACCAGGCATTACTGGAGCATAGTACACAGTTCCCGAGTCCATAACTTTGCCCTTGTTGCACAGCAGAGCTGGCGCTCCCGCAGACCGACCTCTCCCAGATGAGGGTCATAGCCAGCCCGCGGCAGGTATTTGAATTTCAAGGGCTGAGCAGCGGCGGGTGTTAGTCACACTTGAAGGGGCTCAGCCCCGCCGGCCTGCCTCCCAGCGCCTCCCTATCTGTAATGGGATGTCTCCAGTATTAGCAATTTCAATCTGCATCGACGGCACAGAGCCGGCTCCGTCTGTGGCTCTTCCAGCCGCTGGCAGGAGATGAAAACCTCTTCCCCCCATCCCCGCCCTCCTTCTATTTAGGAGTTTGTTTCTGCCTCGAGGGTACAAAACTGGCAGGCCGCCCACCTCTGAAGCGGGGCCTGTGCCAGCCGTGGAGGTTTCCACATTCAATTAGGTGCCCAGACATTCAGAAACTGCTCCAGCAGAGGGATCTCACAGCGCAGGAACCTAGGTCTGCAGGGACTTACATCTGCAGCAACTGCATGTCGTGCCTATGACCGGGGTCTGCAGGGACTTACATCCGCAGGAACTGAAAAAGGTGCGCAAGAGCGCTTTTGAAAAACGGAGTGGTGCACCAGCAAAGAGGAGAGGCTGGGCCCGGAAAAAAAAATAGAAAACATTTATTTATTGTTTATTTTTACACACGGGGAGGGATAAACAGGGAGAATAACAAAGCATCAGCAAGCGCTCGCAATGACATTTTTCGTTCGTACACTTTTCTCTTTTAGAGCCGTCCCAGTTGGACTGGCTTGCCTGACTTCCTTTTGTGCTAAAAGGTTTCTTATCTTTATGGGGCCATGTGTTTGGCCCCATAAAGATAAAAAACCTTTTACGCCAGCAGTAAGTCCGGGCAGCCAGTCCAACTGGGACGGCTCTAAAAGACAAAAGTGTACGTCACTGGAAGTTCTTTTCCAATGGCTGGCCACCGTTTACCATAAACGGTGACGCCAGCCAATGGAAAAGAGGGGCGGGGCTTAAACCCCGCTAGTGAAATCTACCCTAACTCATTAAATCTCGCCAGCGAGACTGCGCATGTCTGCGCAGCCTACGCCAGGCAAGACCTAAAAGGGGAGGCAAAGCAGCCTTTATCTTACTTGACCGGTCAGCAGTATTTGATACAGTCAATCACTGCTTGTTGATTGACCATCTACAAAAAATCAGTATCAAAGGTGGGTCACTGGCCTTGTTACGATCTTTCCTATCCAATCACAAACAATGGCCTTGAAGGAGTTCACAACTTATCCCTTCTCACCGCCTTGCGGGGTCCCTCAGTGCTCATCGTTAAGCCCAGTGCTATTCACCGCCTATGTAACCCCCTTGGCTAGTTTTATCAAAATATTTGGGATTTCTTTGGTATCATATGTCGACAACACCCAAAATGTCATCTTGATTTCCAGCAGTATTAACAATACTGGAAAGAGATTTCAGAACTGCAGGAGTGCAGTCAGTGATTGGATAAATAACAATTGCCTGAAACTAAATTCTGCAAAGACCAAAGTTCTTTTATTTGACAATGAGGTCTCTTTTTGGCCCCCTTAGTGGTGGCCTCAAGACTTAGAGATCCTTCCAGCTCCGGTCAGGAAGGTAAAAAACCTAGTTGTCATAGTTGATGACGAATTGACCTTTCAAGGTCAAGTCAATTCGGTCACTTCCTCTTCCTTCTACATTCTTAGGATAATAAAAAAAGCATTTCAATACATTCCGCACGACCTACAGAAGACATTAGTCATGCCCCTAGTTCTATCTTGAATAGATAATTGCAATGGTTTCAACCAAAATATGCAAAAAAGATCTTTGAATAAACTTCAAACATTGCAAACCACTCCAGCTCGCATGCTTCTAGGTATACCTAGGTTTCAATCAGCATTGCAGGCCATAAGTAGGTTACACTAGCTTCCTATCAATCAATGTATTACCTTCAAGGCCCTGTGCATTGCCTGCAAAGCGCTTCATGGTTTGGGACCAGACTACCTGAAGGAGAGTTTTAATTAGTACCTTCCCAATAGAACGCTACGATCCAGTTCAGCCAAAAATGTGGCAGTTCCTAACTTCAAACGATCATCTTGAGGCAGCAGAAGTTTTATTATCTACACAGTCATAAAATGGAACAGCCTACCATTAAATCTTAAAGCTGCGACAAATCTGTTATCCTTTAGAAAATCTTTAAAAACCTGGTAATTCATTCATCAGTAATGGCCTTCTCAGACCTTTGTTTAGATGCACTACAAAACGCCTCCAGGTATTCGTGCGCTATACAAGTCTTTATCTTGTCATATCATATCATATTATATCATATCATTTCATATCATACCATATCATATTTTACTAGTTACCTCAGCCCCGTGCGGGACTATTAAGCACGGTGCACCATGTTTTGTTACGTAAGTAATCCCCTGGCATCTGGTCATTACATTGGTCTGACTGCACATGAGACTAGTCCAAGAGGATTTTGACGACCAGCATCATGAGACAAAAGGCCAGTTCAAGGCTTCAAGACTCTAGCATTGGCCATGTTATTGTGACTGAATGTTTGCTCTCTGAACCTCCTTTCAGGAACATAACCCCTTGTTTATATATAAAATGATTATTGATGAATTGCCATATCAGGGCTGCTGGTTTCAACAGGAAGGATGATTGTAGGTAAATGTTTTGGAGCCAGAAGCCATCCGGCTATTTGAGCCTTTTTGCCACACAATCACTGACCAAAGACAATCAGGATAGATAAGTTGTGTGCCAGGATATAGCCTTAAAGTGGCTTTCCTCCTTTCTAGAAGGAAGAAGTCAGGAAGAACAATTAATGGGGTGGCATAGTGAGCAAAGGTACAATGGACTAAACCCAGCTCTCTTGACTTGGAGTGAGTGGTTGAAAGGTTTTAGCCCTCTGTTAATCATCTTGATGTGTTTGCTGTGTTCGTCCTAAGTGGCCAAGGGTATGCTCGGACGTGAACAATGTCAAGACTGATTTGTATATTGTGGGGTCCAAACTGGGGTGGCATGGTAAGCAAAAAACAATGGATTCATCCCAGATCTCTTGACTGCGGGTGAATGTTTGATTTGTTCTGCCTTCTGGCCATCATTTGTTTATCTTTTGCTTTCTCCACTCTAAGTGGCCGAGGGTATACCCAGACGTGGGTCCCTTCTTCGCTGTGCCACTGGATTTAAGCTATCCTGGCTGATGAGGGGCGATACCCTGAAATCGGTCCCAGGATGGTTGTTTCCTCTCCAGGGAGGACCTGGCCTAGCAGTTCGGGCTGGACTGTTCCCAGGAGGAGCAGGGACAAGACTGATTTGCATATGGCTGGGTCCAAACTGAGGGGGATAGGGAGCAAAAGGACGATGGATTAAACCCAGATCTCTTGACTGGGGGTGAGTGTTTGAGATGTTTCAGCACTCCGATAATCATCTTGTTGTATTTACAAATAGAGAGCAAGCAAATGAGAGTTACAAACCACAAAGCCAACGGTAAGCAATGGGCGGAATGCATTCCCATGAAGCTTTCTGAATGTTTCCAAGATGTCGTTAAACAGATAGCTGTGTTGTCTGGTAGGCTTTGACCTAAAAATTTATTTACATTGAGTCTCGGGGGAGCAGATTAATCTTTACTTTATTCCTGCAGATGAAGAACTAGCCACGCCTCCTCTAGATGGCATTATTCTACCTGGAGTAACAAGGCAGAGCATTTTGGACTTGGCGCACAAGTGGGTGAGTGTAATGAATTAATTATTACAGGCAGATTTTGTCTTTTTATTGTGATATCAGTTATGTTAATTTTCTTAGTTGTGCCCAGTGAATAAATATTGCTTGGTTTTATTCACACTGCATTATTGATAACCGTGCTATGACAAGATCCAAAATAAAGGAACATCCCTTTTTTTGTCATTTGACGTCATTTCATTCATAATTCTTCGGAATTTCGAGGCCTGAGATCTGTTCGTTCAGATTTCCAAATATAGGAACGAAGCAGAGGTGAACCTAGTCTAACTGTCAGCAACTGGCTTTTTGGACAATTCTTTTTACCAGCATCCCCTTCTTTAAAAATGTTATTTGTTTTCTTTTGATTTTTTATTGTAAATTTGGGACCCCCATATCTTTGTGTCCTAGGCTTCTGCCTCGTTGGCTTGACCACACCTGGAACCAGGAGACATAAGCATCTTGCATGCAGCCTAAGCCCCACCTCTGCAATGGTCTTTGCTCACTGTATCTTCATTTATTTTCCCATGTCAATCAGATTGTAAACTCTCATGGCTCCAAACGTTTACTGCATTCGTTACCAAAGCCATTACCAACTTCCGTTTTGTCTTCTTGCAGCAGATCTATTTACTTTCTCTATTTCAGTGGGGGTCCAGACGATTTAGCATTTGCCCTATGTCACGGCTTTTGGGTTTGGAAGAGGCATCTCTCTTGTGCTTACCCATTTTGGCAGATTGTATCCTACCAGCTATTGCTTTTACTAGATATATGTTTGAAGATGGAAGGTAGCACATCTGCAACAGGCTCACATTACCTTCAGTGAGAGTAGACGTTGTTTGAAAGGGCCAGACACCCATAGTATGTAATAATGACATAAGGGCCTCATTATGAGCACTCGTTATATGCCGAACTGTGCATAAACCCCAGTTTACGTATGGGTCGGAATTACGACTTATAAGACATTTAACGCATCCAATAATTGTCAGATGTGTTAAATATGTCAAGCTCAGTTAAATTTTGGCAAGTGAAACCTACAGAAATGTACTGGGGGAAATGTGTACGGCATTTACCGTAGCATGCAGATTTTGCTGCGTTAAGCACCGAATACCCCACACTATTTCCCATGTATTCATAATAGGTGTTCTTTATCACACCCAATAAATAACAAACTCTGCGATATTGTTATTTACAAGGGGCGATAAATAACGCCTCATCTCTACAACAGGCCCTAAGAGAGATAATCTCAATTATGGACCTCAGCCTCTATAAGGCCACTCCAGGACTGGCTGCATCACATTGTGGCCAAAGCGAGATGACATCTGAAGCAGCTGCCTTTAAATATGACTTCAGGTAGAACTTTATCCAGTACTTCAGTATAGCTCCCCTGGTAAATCAATTGCCCCCAGGAACTTACCACAAGAAGTCCATATCTCCCCACCATCATCCCAATATTTATAGGCCATTTGCCAAACCACATACCACGTTTCCTAGTTCCTGCTCAATATCAGTGTTTATGAGCGCATGCACGTGGGAAGAACTTTAAACAATGCTTTTTCTTCCGCTAGCTTACAGCCCAGACCTTCGGCCTGGAACTTCGTGGAGCTTAATATTTGTATTCTTGAGTATCAAAGATTCCCTTTCCCAAGGCAAATGCAGTGCTGCCAGTGAATTCTGTGCTGGCTGTCTCTCCAGTAATAGGCTTCACCACTGCTTTCAATGCAAATGCAGTGCTGCCAGTGAATTCTGTGCTGACTATATATGCAGTAATAGGCTTCAACACTGCTTTCAGTGCAAATGCAGTGCTGCCAGTGAATTCTGTGCTGACTGTCTCTGCAGTAATAGGCTTCAACACTGCTTTCAATGCAAATGCAGTGCTACCAGTGAATTATGTGCTGACTGTCTCCGCAATGATAGGCTACAACACTAGTTTCAAGGCAAATGCAGTGCTGCCAGTGAATTCTGTGCTGCCAGTTCCTGCAGTAATAGGCTACAACACTGGTTTAAAGGCAAATGCAGTGCTGCCAGTGAATTATGTGCCGACTGTCTCTGCAGTAATAGGATACAACACTGGTTTCAAGGCAAATGCAGTGCTGCCAGTGAATTCTGTGCTGACTGTCTCTGCAGTAATAGGCTTCACCGCTGCTTTCAGTGCAAATGCAGTGCTGCCAGTGAATTCTGTGCTGACTGTCTCTGCAGTAATAGGATACAACACTGGTTTCAAGGCAAATGCAGTGCTGCCAGTGAATTATGTGCTGACTATCTCTGCATGTAGTGGGCTAAAACACTGATTTCAAGGTAAATTCATTGCTGCAGTGAATTATGTGTTTACTATTGAAGAACCAGAACCTTTTGGACCTGGCGGCGCAGGGTACGCCTTAATCTCCTGGGTTCTCCTGCTTAGCTACACAGAGACACGGGGACACTCTGTCGGCGTAAAAGATTAGATTTATTAGCTGCAGCTAGTACAGTTGTCCCAGAAGTACACGAGGTAGGTTCTCAGGAGACTGCCACTTCACTCCGTGGCGCACAATCTTATATACCACATATGAAAAATATACATTAACTAAATACACACCCAGAACATATAGAAAAGAGCCAATAAGAAAAGTTGGAAAACAGGACACCACCAATAGGAAAGGTTGGAAAACAAAAGTATCAGATGACTCGAAGAAACCTCTCCTCCAACTGTGTTCGTCACCCCTCCCTCAAACTAATTCATTAACAGATCCACAACTAACTTGCAGGTGGCGAGATACGTTTGTGTGTGTTGGAGGACAGTTGTGAAACGAGAGAATGCTAGCAGAGGACAGCGAAGGCCAGACGATAAGATAAAGTCAGAGGAGAATAGTGTGAACCAACAGATAGTTGAGACGAGGATTAGAAAAACCAGACAGGGATTAGTGTACTCGGCCAATCCTAACACCAGCTTTGCAAATAGAGGCAGAAGACTTATTCTGACACGTAGCTGCAGAAAAAGCAGAAAAAGACTTCGATCGTCGTGCTGCCTGAGTGAGGGTAACACAAGATGGCGGCGGAGCACAAAATGGCAGGTCGATACGATCACAATCGAAAATCGAAGTTCCTCAGACCCTCCTTTTGCCAGAACTCAGGCAAGATACACAGACTTACATTAATCTGAGTCAATGTCGATGGCCATGAGGTCATCGAGCTGTTGCTGTAGCATCATTCTGATATTTTCCGCTCTTTGTGACTTGGGTTTAGGGATGCACATAGTAGCACAGAGGTCGCAGATGGCGGGGCCACAGTGCATACAAAGGCAACAAGAGAATACGATGGCTAAAACTACTCCAAGGAATGTCAATATTTTCCAACCCCATTTAGACAGTAGTCCCCAAAACCACTCCAATAATGACCAATCACCTTCGTCCTGATGAATCGACTCAGAGATTATGTGTAACTTAGAGATAGCTTGGTATACTGTCGGAGCGTCATTTGGTATGAAAATACAGCAACTTGACCCGATCAATTTGCATACTCCACCGCGGTCTGCGAGAACAACGTCTAAGGCAACTCGGTTTTGTAAAGTTATAAGACGATCTGCCTGTAGTTCTGCCGTGATATTACTTAAGGCTCCTACAGTGATGTCTATGGTGGTTTCTACGACACGAACCAATTGCCTTATATTTCTGCTGTTGGCCATTGGACCCCAAAAAGGAAGAAATCCTTGTCCTGCTGTGTCCTTGGAATTAATAATCCCTCTGCCGTATCTGTTTCGATGATGATTTGCAGAAGCGGTGTATGTAGGGGGAAGAAGGAGAAACCAGTTGGCAACCATGTGTAAGCCCTATTATAACAAATGAAATATGTGCCTTGAGACGGCACTAGAGGAGGCGAGTTTTGAGAGGAGTGGACATATGTGTGGGAACAGCTATTTCTTTGTACAGTGTCAGCAGACTGACCATTTATCTGTAAACAGAAATTACCCTGATGTGGTATAGTCCAAATCGGTGAAGATTTTCCTTTTTTAACTTTATCACTAAGGCTAGTGACATAATGGGTGACGTTCCAGTTAGTGTACGCTTTTCTCTCGTCAACGGAGATCTTACTATTTTCCATGATTTTAGCCATAGCTACCATTCCCTTTATCAACGAACTATGACTAAAATCCGGATCACTAACACGTGAACTAACGGATTGTCTGAATTTGCTTTGATAGGCATTGGAGAAGATAACAAAATAAGCCCAAGTAGAACCTTCATAGGAGAACGGAAGGGCTAAATATGGCATTCCTTTTTCTACGGTATGTGGCATAAGTCCACACACCCAACAGTCAGTTGTATTGATCACTAATTGATGTTGATGTAACAACTGGACAAATGAGTTGTTATAATATTCAGTTCTTCTAATGAGTTCATGTTGAGGAAGGGTATGAAATAGATGTGGAGAGACAGTAGAAGAAGACGAAGAGGTAGAAGGAGAGACAACTTTTTGCTGCAGAGCAATAACAATCCAATTTATACACGCCAAAAGAATACACAATAATATAATAATACATAAAGCAATACCACAACGACTATACATTTCTTTACAATGATTCTTTTTATCTTTACATTCTCTTTTGCCTAGTGTAGTTTCCATATTTTTAAGTGGATGCTCACGGCAATCTTCCTCAATCACTTAGTCACGATTGTTTGCCGTCCTATGACACTGCAAGTCCTGCAGGCCTATTGCCACTACTCAGGTCGCAACTAAGACTCCTACCGTGACCTTGCAACCGGGACAGAATACTACATAGGAGAGAGAAATCTTAAGAGTTCTTCAGTCTGGGTCTCAAAAATGTTCTTTATCAGGTGTAGTTTGGTCTTGGAACAATGTTCGCGGATTGGTCGTATTCAAGCGACGATGTGATGGTATTGCTTCCTGAAGAATGTCGTTGTCCACTTTCTCAGACACTGTTCCATTCAGGCGTGCATCACTAAAAGGTATGAATCGGGGAACCTTTTCATTTTCAGAGTCACCAACACCCCTACGAACCCACTGATCTAAGGGTAGAGGCAAAGGTACTTTCTTACAATGCACACCGTGAATCCAATTTTTCTTTCCTTCGACTTTGACTGCTGTTCTCATGGTGAGCAAAACCATTTGGGGCTCTCTCCACCTTGGTTCCAAATTTTTCGTCCTTTGGAAGTTCTTTGTGCAGACCCAATCACCTGGTCGGATGGAATGACCTGGGTCTGTGGAAACCTCCGGCAAAGCACTCTGAACCTGTTGATGGAGAACACGCAATTTAGTCGTAAGGTCATGCAAGTAGTCAATTAACATTGGATATGGCAAGTCTGAGTATTTCTTAGGGCGAGGGACTCCCCATACATTAGCCGGGCGTCCAAAAACCACTTCGTAAGGGCTAAGTCCCAAACGAGAGTGTACTGCAGTTCTGGTGGACAGAAGAGCCAATGGTAAAGCATCGGGCCAATTGAGTCCTGTACTAGCCTGAACTTTCGCTAGTTTTAACTTTAAAGTTCCGTTGTAGCATTCTACTAAACCCGCTGACTGTGGATGATTTGCCGCATGAAACTTTTGCTTGATACCAAGACCCGCACAGACTTTTTGCATGACTTGGCCCACAAATTCGCTCCCATTGTCACTCCAGACATTGCGCGGCAAACCAAACCTAGGGAAAAATTATTTTAGTAGAACTTTAGCTGTGGATAAGGCTGTGTTGTCTTTTAGAGGGTATGCTTCTATCCATCTTGAAAAGGCGCATACTATCACCAGAACATATTTGAGGTTGTTGTATCGCTCCATATGAATATAATCGATCTGCAACACCTCAAAAGGATATGTCGGAGGAGCAAAGTGACCTGCTGGAGTTGGGGTTCCCTTTCCCGGATTGTACATCAAACAAACAATACAATGTTTCACTACATTGTCTGCACACTTTGGGATTCCTTCATTTTGCCACACTGGAGCCAGAAGTTTGCATATACCTTTTGCACTTAAGTGGGCTGGACCATGCGCCATAGTGACTACTGGCAGCACATAGGCATCTGGTAACAGCCAACGTTGGTGCTCAGACAATTCCACCCAACATCCCATCTCATCCAACATTCCTGTACTTTCTTTCCACTTACTCAACTCTTTCTCTGTAGCCTATTTCTGAATCGCTCTTACACTTTCCACTGTATCCTCATACATTCTTCTCTCTCTAACCCAATTCGCAGGACCTGCAACATGCATTCGACTCGTAGTATCTCTCGCTGTCTCTTTCGCTACTTCATCCGCAAATGCATTTCCTCGGCCAACATCGTCTGTAATCTTCTTGTGCGCACTACACTTCACAATTGCTATCTGGGCAGGCAAAGAAAGTGACTCAAGAACATCAGTCACTAATTGACCATGTTGTATTTTTGTGCCATGTGAAGTAAAGAAACCCCTCTCTTTCCAAAGACGCCCAAAATTAAACGCTACACCAAAGGCGTATTGACTGTCAGTGTACACGTTCACTCTTTTTCCTTTGGACAACACACATGCTCTCGTTAAAGCTATCAATTCTGCTGCTTGAGCTGAATTGTGTCTGATACTTGCGGTTTCCACAACCGTATGTAAAGTAGTAACAGCATAGGCTGAAACTGTATCTCCATTAGGAAGCTTAAAACAAGAACCATCCACTCATAGAATTCCATCTGGATTCTCTAGCGGCGTGTCTTTCAGATCAATTCTTCCTTATGTCTCTTCCTCAGTACGGAGAAAACAATCATGTTGTTCTTGGTCATCTTTGTCTACTGGAAGAGGCAACAAAGTAGCTGGATTTAAAGTGCTACATCGTTTGATGTGTACGTGACTAGCCAAAAGTGTCAACTCATATCCAGACAAACGAGCACTCGTAAGATGTTGTGTTTTTGTTCGGTTTAATAAGGTATCCACTGCATGCGGCACCATAACAATAAGTGTGTTATCTAACACTATTCCAGCAGACTGTCGAATAGAAATCGCTGCTGCTGCTGTTGCTTTGAGACAAATAGGCAATGCTTTAGCTACTGGGTCTAACGTAGCCGAAAAATATGCACATGGCCGCTGTTTGTCTCCAAATCGCTGCGTTAAAACTGACAACGCACACCCTTCTCTTTCATAAACGTAGAGCGTGAAAGGCTTACTGTAATCGGGAGTACCCAATGCAGGAGCAGAACACAGAGCAGCACGCAAATCAGTGAAACTCCTCTGACATTCGTCAGTCCATGGAAGGGGCTGATGCGTATCTTTCAAAGTGAGTGCCAATAAAGGCTTGGCCAACAAAGAGAAGTTAGGGATCCACTGCCTATAATAAGAAGTAATACCCAGAAAGGCACGTACCTCCCTTTGTGTGGATGGCACAGACATTTGCGCAATCGCCTGAATTCGTTCTGGGGTAAATCGTCGTCCCTCCTTTGATAGGAGATGACCCAAATAGGTAACCTCTCGACGAACGTATTATAGTTTTGAAGGTGAAACCTTATGATTCAGATTAAACAGATGGCGTAACAATGCAACAGTCACATCTTTGCAAATATCTTCTGAATCAGCAGCAACCAACAAGTCATCCATGTATTGAATAAGAGCAGCACCAGACGGCAAATGAAAAGCATCAAGATGACGTTTTAAAGCTTGACTGTAAATAGAGGGACTTTCACAATAGCCCTGAGGTGCGCGCTTAAACCGGAAGCTTCGGCCTCCAAGAGAGAAGCCAAAATTATCCCCACTCTCTTCAGCAATGGGAATACTAAAGAAGGCATTCTTTAGATCGATAACAGAGAACCAAGTCGCTGTGGAAGGTATCATTGTCAACAGAGCAGTGATATCTGGGACTACGGGAAATTGTGGTACAACAATTTTGTTTACTTCCCGGAGATCAATCACGAAACGATATACAGGAGGCTGAGAAGGATCAGTGCGTTTAAGAACAGGAAGAATAGGACTGTTACATATGTTACCTCTCGTTTCCTCAACCACACCCTTCTGAATCAAATCTTGAATGATTTCCAAGAGCGCTTTTTCACCTTCAGTAGAAATTCTATACTGCGGAATACGTGGCAATTCAACCTTAGGCTTAAGAGTGACAGCATAAGATGGAACCTCAAGACAACCCACATCGTTCGGACCCGTGGCCCAAAGCGTTGCCGGAAGAGAAAGCAATTCAGGTGGAAATTGACCTCTGGACAAATACATTGGAGAGATCAGTTTTTGTCCTAAAGTAAGATGTACACCTGAGGGAGAACAATATATCGTAGCATGCATTCTTTTCAATAAGTCCAAACCCAACAGATTCTCACCGCAACCATTCGTCAAAAGAAGTGAAGCTTCCAAATCATAAGGGCCAATTGAAATAGGCAAAGGGCAGGAAACCGGATTACGAACAGGGGCACCAGAAAATCCTACAGAAACATTTGTTAAGCCAGACAAAGGTGCCCCAGGGAGTTTAGAATGAATGATAGAACTTCTCATCGCACCAGTATCTAGGAGAAATGGCTCTGAAATACCCATTGTAGTGACATTAACATAGGGTCCATTCTGATCTACTGGAATCGACACAACTCCCTTACTTTGTCCATGGCTGTCCAAGTTAGCATGAAGACTTTCATTCTCGCTTACAACATAACAATCCTCATTGTAATACTGTGTAGTCCTAACATTTTGCTGATCAAAATAATTCACAGAATTGGGAAGAGGAAGGGAACGTTGTTCTTGAGTTGACACACCTCGACCTCTACCTCTGTTTGCTGACTGGAGGCCACCACGACCTCGTGGAGCAGATAATGCTCCATTGCGCTGCAATAAAACCGGACAACTACTTTTAAAATGACCTTCTTCTCTACAATAGGCACATTGATTAGGACCTAACAAAGGTCGCGGAATATATGGCTCAGGTTTTTGATACAACCTCTGAAACTGCGGAGGCTGTTGAAACTGAGGCTGAACATAGCGAGGAGGATAAGCTTGTTGCAAGAGAACCTTTGTTTTCAGTTCTTTCGTCTTTTTCTCTTGCTTTTCTCTTTCTTCCTTATCTCTATTTTCATAATATTGTGCAGTAGCCAATATCTGGGCAGAAGAAGAAACAGCCCATGAACTTTCAGAATCTTTCAATTTGTGTGACTGCTCGGGAAGCAAATTAAATACGAATTTGTCCACAAATAATCGCTGACCACCCTCTGTAGCCATATCTTGACCACTGTGATCAATAAATGTCTCCTCGAAACGAGTAAAGAAATCTGAGACACTCTCATCTTTCTTTTGTTTGCATGCTGCTAATTTATCCCAGTTAACTCTCAATGCAGGCATCATCGTTTTCATTAATGTAATAATCCTACCAGGGAGTTCCGAAATCAAAGCGTCAGGTTTTGCACCACCCACTTGGTCTCTATCTGTGGCAGTTATAACATCCCAATTAGCACCTAATTCCTGTGCGTGATTCTCTTTACGAATCCTAGCCCATATTGTCTGTGGGACTACATTTCCCATCAACATATCATATCAGCTAGGTTCATGATGCAAGCGTCAACTGTCTGTGATAATTCTTTATAATAACCTGCAGGGTTTTTACGAGGATCCGGTAGAGTCTGCTTAAGAGCCAAAACTTCAGATCGTTTCCATGGAACATGTACCCATATACGTTGAAAATGAGCAGGAATAGCTGGATTAGCACCTACTGCTGCGACCTCTTCCTTCCATACTGGAGGAACCTCTCTCATAGGATCATTTTTTAGTGTCAGTCTAACCGATGGATCGGAATCAAAGAAAGTCTGAGAGGACAACAAGGATCTATAAGAAATAAGTGTCCTTACAGCTTTCTCAACCTTAAAACCCACAACAAGTCCTTTATCAAAATCAGTCTGAACATCTAACAGATCCTGTGGGATCGGACTCGAATTCACATCCTCCCATTCTTTAATGAAAGTATCGCACATTACATTAAAAACATATCTTTGCGTAGGCGCATTCCATTGTGAGAAAGTAGACATAATATCAGGCACACTATACTGAGGACCCTTCTTGATCCATTTATGTGCAAGAGAGTCCAACCTTTCTCGTTCTTCAGAATCTGGAAACTGACTACGAGATTATCTTCGAGCAAAAGCCGGAGACACATTTAAAGCTTCAAAGAAAGGAGATAGAATACCAGTGACGGTGTCCGTGAGACGCTTACGCACAGACGGAGAATTGGACATAAGAATAGGGGACAAGGTATTAGGCGAATTAGTGGAAGGAGAACCGGTTATTGCAGGAGGAGCAGAAGGCAAAGGAAATCGAAGATCAGGAGATGAGGGCAAGGAAGTTGAAGTTAAAGGCAACACTGGTAGAGGCGGAGATACTAAAAGGGGCAAAGGCGGAAGAGCCGGAACAGGCGGAGGTACTGCTGGCAGCTGAACAGGCTGTAACAACTGAGGTGCATTAGTACCTTGTGCATAGGGCGGAAGCAACCTCAATAAATGGGACATTAGGGGATCTTCTTCTAAATCTTTCTTGTTATCGGAAGGGTAAACAGGCAATACCGGATAACATTTATCTATCACCATACGATGCTGTCTTTCTGAAATTTCCATCGCATTATTAATTTCATCATCTTTGAATTGTTGGGCAGCCTGTATAATAGTCATACCCTGTGCTTTCCTATATTGTTTTGCTTGCTTAATTTCTCTCTGTTTGGCTTCCTTACGCCAAAGGCGGAAAGAGTCAAACATTGCCGGCCGGGCTTTTCTTTTGAATAAAACGGCTTCCAAATTATCTAGCACATCAGAATCAAAGCTACCATTTTCTGGCCATTTTAAAACACCATCTTTCTTCGTGTATTGGGTCCATGTCTCTTTAAAGGCAATGGGGCCAATACCATGTTTTGAATAGAGCTCATATGTGGGAGTTCCAACCGAAGGAATCGGACAAGAGTCCTCAAGTCGGGAATCCCTATTACAACCAAAGCAACAAAGTTTTCCAAACTTAGTCAGACCAGGCATCTCGTGATTTCACCTGACTGTTCACAAACTTCAAGGGGGTAAAACTCAGTTTACGCAGCACAAATGCACTTACCCTCGGCTTCGACTAGTGCAATAGTCGAATCTAAGAACCAGAGGGACTAAGGACAAAAATTGTGGGCGCGACCCACAAAATACTTAACTAAGGACGTCTTCTTACACCAACAGAGGCCCGTCTATCGTCTCGCCTTACCATACATCACCAAAGGAAGGGCCAAGGCAGTGCGGCAGTCAGGTCAGCAGTCGTTAGTAGCCGTCAGGAAGGAGTAAGCGCGCTGCAAAAGACCTTCGGACCACTTTCGACATACAGGGGTCGCTTGATGTGGCTCGCGATTCCTCCAGAATTTTCTTGCGGGGTTCCTCACGACCTTCGGGCAGAACCGGTACCATTTAAGCCGCCCTACGTTGGGCGCCAGTTGAAGAACCAGAACCTTTTGGACCTGGCGGCGCAGGGTACGCCTTAATCTCCTGGGTTGTCCTGCTTAGCTGCACAGAGACACGGGGACACTCTGTCGGCGTAAAAGATTAGATTTATTAGCTGCAGCTAGTACAGTTGTCCCAGAAGTACACGAGGTAGGTTCTCAGGAGACTGCCACTTTACTCCGTGGCGCACAATCTTATATACCACATATGAAAAGTATACATTAACTAAATACACACCCAGAACATATAGAAAAGAGCCAATAAGAAAAGTTGGAAAACAGGACAGCACCAATAGGAAAGGTTTGAAAACAAAAGTATCAGATGACTCGAAGAAACCTCTCCTCCAACTGTGTTTGTCACCCCTCCCTCAAACTAATTCATTAACAGATCCACAACTAACTTGCAGGTGGCGAGATACGTTTGTGTGTGTTGGAGGACAGTTGTGAAACGAGAGAATGCTAGCAGAGGACAGCGAAGGCCAGACGATAAGATAAAGTCAGAGGAGAATAGTGTGAACCAACAGATAGTTGAGACGAGGATTAGAAAAACCAGACAGGGATTAGTGTACTCGGCCAATCCTAACACCAGCTTTGCAAATAGAGGCAGAAGACTTATTTTGACACGTAGCTGCAGAAAAAGACTTCGATCGTCGTGCTGCCTGAGTGAGGGCAACACAAGATGGCGGTGGAGCACAAAATGGCGGGTCGATACGATCACAATCGAAAATCGAAGTTCCTCACTATCTGTGCAGTAATAGGATACAACACTGATTTCAAGGCAAATGCAGTTCTGCCAGTAAAATCTGTGCTGACTACCTCTGCAGTGGTAGGCTCGAACACTGAATTCAAGGCTAATGCAGTGATGCCAAATTAATTCTGTGCTGACTATCCCTGCAGTAATAGGCTACAACACTGCTTCCCCAGTACTAACTGCCTCAGCAATAATGACTCCAAGGAGACGCAGGCGATTCAGCAGGATGGCATCCCTTTAGAACGAGCTGGTCACAGGTTCTTAGCTTCTGAATATCTTTGTAAGCAGCCTCAGCACCCTCTCTCTTGCACGGTTCCACATTCCGAGCAAATTACATCAATATTTAAGACCCGTAGTTTGTCAAGTTAATACTCCCCTGTCCACACGTTCCTGATACCTTTTCCCATCTGTATTCAACATAAACTTCTCCCAGAATTAAAGCACATATTAAAATTTGAATGGCATCTCTCCTCTGGGGTTGCACCAGAGTTTATCATCCCTCCTCTTCTCCTTTCTACCATAGAATCTTTCAGACTCAGAGAAAGAAGTAGAAACCTTTTATTAGGTTAGCAAAACTTTCTATTGAAACATTTGCTTGGCACTGAATCAAACTCATTTCAGAGCAATAACATCCAGATAACATATATTTTCTATGGAATGGTATGACCAGGCTTCTGTGACTGCTCCAGTCCTATATGGACATGGGAGAATGGTAGCCCTTCAAGAACTGTAACACTCATGCAACCCTATAGATGAAAAACACAGTGCTCACATTTTCTTTCCTTAATTAAAGTACAAATAAGACAGATTTCCATCTTGTTTTAAGGACAAAGAGCTCATCGTTCCCACCAGAGCTGAGATCTTCACTCAAAGTAATAAGCCGAGGCAGCTAAATCATTAGGAATGTCTTCCTCGCCCAGGCAAATCCCGCCATGTTTATTCAAACCACCTAAATACCTTGAGACCGAAGACACTAGCATGCACCCATAATTGAAGCATCAACCAATAAGGCAATATTTGATTTTATTCCCTACACATATCCTCTCTTGCTTCCTGACAGTAGTACTTTAGGCCACCTATACTGCTCGATGAAGCTAGCACCACCACAATACATTCCCAGGTTTAAAACATGTACATTTTTAACAAACGCGATGCTCCAAGTACTTTTTACTGCTTCACTCATATCTTTTGTTTAAACATTCACAACCATTTGTGTGATTATTATGTCATCTAGCCAGAATTCATCTTAATTATAAACTCACATTTATTTGTATACTCAGAAAGCAGTTAATTCATGTCTTAAAAACATGAACTAACTAATAGTATGTAAATGCCTGTACTGGTTCAGTATTTTATTTAATATGGTATAAACACTCTAAACCTGCTGATTGGGACTGCCAGGCCTCTAATACCGCTTTGAAAAGAAACCTGGCCTCAGACGGAGGACCGTTCCCCCCTGAAAGAGGACTGACCAGCAAAAAGGTGAATTAACAGGAAAGGGAAGTTTACCGTGAAAGAGACGAGTTAAGTCCCTTAACTCAGATTCTTCCCATGTCCTGCCAACTGTCGGAGCTTATCTTGAATCTGAATCACTCAAAAGAGTGTACAAAAACAGCCTAGAAGTAAATAACTGTGTAGATTTATTTCACCGAAAATTACATTTTTGTCATAGCATGGAAAAGTAACTAAGACCATCCCAGAGCCCTCCTTCTTTAAGAGAAAAGATTGGTATCGTCCATCTCTGAAAGAAAACAAGAAACTAGTTGAAACTTTACATTTTGAATAAGGGATGCATTGGATGACAAGAAATACACTTGATGTTTGAAAACCATGAAGTTGCAATCGGGATGAAGTAGCTACCCTTGCCACTAGAGAGATTGAGGTTTGCACAAGGATCTGAATTTCGAGCTGTGCAAAAGTTGTTGCAAACCCTCTGTTTTCCAAAACAGATTTCAGAAAATCAAACCTGCTGAAATTAGTTGGGGGAAAAGACCTGGAAAGCATGTGGAATTTGGTTCTGTAAACCCTGATTCTCTGTGTTATGTCTAACTTCCACGTGGAACAATTGTAAAAAGATTTCTGTACTGCACCTGATATATAACTCAGTTTTGGTAATGGCATTTACTGGGAGTGGTAAATGCTTCACCCATATCTACCACACTGTATTCAGCACATAATGGAGAAATCCAGAATGTTTGCACCTGAAACTCACTGCCTCCTCCAAGCCATCAATTTGCTCCATATAAACTTCTTGTAGTCTCTCTGTTACATAAATGTTCGTAAACCGGATCCTCTAGGAACTGAGATCAATCTGTAAAAGACTGCAGAAAGACTGTGGTACAACCAGTTTTACATTTTTCCTCTCTTTTTTGTGCAGGGTGAATTTAAAGTGTCGGAGCGCTACCTTACAATGAGTGATCTGCTAACTGCTTTGAAGGAAAAACGTGTGAAAGAAATGTTTGGCTCGGGAACAGCCTGTGTGGTGTGTCCAGTTTCCAGAATTCAATACAAAGATGAGGTAAGATAACCACAGTGGAGTTGATTTAATTGGCAGTGCCTTTCCTGTGTGATCACAGAGATCTCCCATCATGTTTAACCCTGTCAAAGCCTAGTAAATTTGAGGCTGAGTTCCTCTTCACAAACTCTATACTATTTACCGCAACATCTGCATGTTTTGTGGTACCATCTCTTCATTTGGAACCTGCTACTTTGTTTGGCCTTGTCGCTTACAATGTCACTAGAGTCCCTTAATGGCACATTTTACGTAATTACCCATTACTCATCCTCTCTCATAATCACACTTCAGTCAGTAGTTTTGAACAAAGTTTGTAGGGGCATAGATAGTGTTTTTTGGGTACATGAGAGTTAGAGCATCACACACTAACACAGACCCAAACAACAGAATCAAGACCAATGTAACAGCAGTACTACAGAATAACAAAACATAAATCATGGCAATAAACCTAACTACACAACAATAAAACAGCTCCATGCAGCGTAACCGCACAGGACAGTATGACACAAAAACACACTAAACTAACATCACAACATAAGACGGGCAACACAATACAGTAAGATAGCAGAATAGCACACCACACAGCATAACGTCACAACACAGCAACACCACGCCACAATAACCTAATGAAGTGCAAACCAACAAAACAATACAACATAGTCTTACAACATAAGAAAAGAAAAACAACACAAGTGAAAAACAAAACAAATTGGCAAAAATAAGCTTATTCACCACATGCACACCGCAAACCAAAATATCACACCACAGCACAGTAACAAGTCAGTTTGAGACCCCAATACATCAACAGTAAAACCACAAGATACATCAACAGCAGCAGAACAACAAATTCCATCCACAGCACGTTCCCTTCCAGCACCCTGTGGACTATATTCATTGAACACATACTTTCTATACTCGATTACACTGCATGCGGTGTTAGAATATTGTTATGGAAGAATGTACAAAATGGAGTTTCATTTTTAGGTCTCGCCTGAGTCAGCACATGCGCTGCTCTGCGAGACATTTAGTTAGGGCTTTTAAAAGGGCTGCCACACGGCCTAGCGCTTGCGTTCATGCACGTGTGCACACGCGCAGCCGCCAACTTTCAGTGCCCTGGCTTTCCTTTATGGCTTTCTTTTGCCGCGCGCACCACTCCCAGGCTCATCCCCTTTCCCCCCTTCCGCCACAGAGCGCGTCTTGCGGCAGCGCGTCTCGTGCCATCTCATGGCTGCGCGGCCGCGTCACTTTTTCACCCTCCCCGCGATCACTTTCAGTTCCCTCCCCCTCCCCGCGAAGCCAATGCTTGTTTTCTATGGGATGAAGACTGTTTTCCGCAATGGTGACTGGCAGAATGAAGAAATGCTGTACCGGTCAGGAATAAAAGTGAATCCAGCTAAAGGTAAAATCAAGCTTTATTAACATTCTCAAGGTTTATTCTTTTGTACATGCACTGCTAACATAATGAGAACTCTGGCCAGAACTCCGTGTGTCTGTGTTTTCTGAAAAATACTTGGTCCTAATGGCTAAATTCCCTTCCCGCGATCACTTTCAATTCCCTCCCCCTCCCCGCGATTCCAAGTCCTTGAGACCTCGTGTGCCATGTTCTTAATGGCCAATAACAAGACTGGGTTTTGGCTAATGGCAGTAGAGCTGAGCCAGACATAATACGTAACAACAGAATGCTAGTACTGCAAAAATCCTTTTTCTTCTCAATCAATTATGAGGAGGCATTTTGAACCAAACAAAAAACCTTAGACAAGGGGCTTTATCAATTGAATGAGTCAATTCTTTAATTTATTATTCATATGGTTGACCTTCCAATTTGTAGATCACTCAGAGATTTAGAAAAAACACTCAGTGGACAAAACTGTGCTAAATTCGCAAACCATCACATTCAGTCATTCGATTCACTTCAACTCATTTATTCTCATTCAACTCATTTATTCTCATTCACACAATCATTCATTCAGAAACATACAAGGGATTGATTCATCAAATACATTCAAGGAAAATCATAAAACGTTTTGTAAAAAACACAGAAGAAAAAGCTAAACAATATGAAATTTGTGTCTAACAGTTTGGTTGGGTTTAAATTCTTGTGGCCAGAAAAGCAAGGTCTACGCGTTTCGAGTCCCCATAAATACTAGGGCTCTCATCAGGACCTGTAGGCTAGGAGAACAAAAAGAAAGAATAATTCAGTATGGCTAGACGCCCAAAACCGTCTCTTTACAAGTGTGCACATGTACACAGGGCAAATTACCTCTAGTGGGTGGAAAAGTAGATCAGCCGATCTACATCATAAATAGTTCTGAAATATAACAGAGTCAGAAAAGAGTGGTGTCAGAGAAAAGTGGTATCAACTGATTTTTGAAAAAAACTGCTACAGTACAACAAGCATCCTCTTCAATCACTTATTACTCACATGATGTTGTGTTTTTAACTTGCGTCTGTTTTGCAAAACCTGAATGAGGGTTTAAAAAAAAGGTTTTAGGCACTAGTCCGATTAAATGGTGGGGCTAAATGGAGCACACTGCAGAGGACTGGACTTACTTACAGAGGAGAATGTGTAGTCCGTGCTGAGGGCAGTTGAACGTGCAAGTCTCTTTGTTTGCTATAAAAAGGGAGGTACGAGCAAAGTATAAGCCTCGTGAGACTGACGATGAAGCGGGATGTTAAGAAAGACAAGAGTGTCAATTACCTTAGAAAGCAGAGGCGCGGAGATAAATCCGGTAGATTCGCTGGTTTTTATTTTCGTTAACAACGCACTACAAAAAAGTACGGGCGTTTAGTTGGGGGAACACAAAGTATTTTGAATCTGGAGTAGTGTCTATGCGCCAAAGAAAGCGGAAAACATACCTTAAGGCATCCAGTTTATTTTCGTCCTCTCTGTCTCGCGGTTCGTGAGTTCCGTTCACGTGACCTCAGCGCTGTTTATACATGCGGGAATGAATCCCGGTAAAGGTAGAAAAAAGACTACGTTTTCGAGGCATATATTTTATAAATTAATGCGGTATGTAAGTGTAATCATTTAAGAAAAAGGCTGCTATATTTTAGCAGACTGAAGGTGAAATTAAATTGCCTAAAAACCTTCACTTACAGGAAGTGGTGGATTAGTAATAGTGCAAGTCATCCGACTAAGAATATCCCAACATAAATCAAGGATTAACAAAAAAGTCGAAACAGCTCCACTGGTCAACCACTGGAATAGCAACAATCACTCAATTAAAGATCTAATATGGACGGTCATCTCAAAAGTGGAACAAGATGAGAGAGGAGGCGATCTTGAACTGAAATTGTCAAGATGCGAAGCGATGTTAATTTTGAAATTTAACACAGCTACTAACGGATTGAACGAATTTTCAGAACTTTTCAAACTAACTTAAGATATGCAGACCCTTTTCTCATCCGTTCCTTCGTACATGAAGGTCTTCCATCCAGCTTTGGCTATATGAGTCTCGATAAAGTTTTTCAAGTGTCAATATCAAATACATGAAAATACAACTACGATATTTGACTAATTCCTATGAATTGGCAACGAATTCCATCTTGATACAAAATCACAACCTTCGTGGTTGTGTATAATCTTCTGCACTATTACCATAGACTTGCACTATTACTAATCCACCACTTCCTGTAAGTGAAGGTTTTTAGGCAATTTAATTTCACCTTCAGTCTGCTAAAATATATCAGCCTTTTTCTTAAATGATTACACTTACATACCGCATTAACTTATAAAATAGATGCCTCAAAAACGTAGTCTTTTTTCTACCTTTACCGGGATTCATTCCTGCATGTATAAACAGCGCTGAGGTCACGTGAACGGAACTCACGAACCGCGAGACAGAGAGGACGAAAATAAACTGGATGCCTTAAGGTATGTTTTCCGCTTTCTTTGGCGCATAGACACTACTCCAGATTCAAAATACTTTGTGTTCCCCCAACTAAACGCCCGTACTTTTTTGTAGTGCGTTGTTAACGAAAATAAAAACCAGCGAATCTACCGGATTTATCTCCGCGCCTCTGCTTTCTAAGGTAATTGACACTCTTGTCTTTCTTAACATCCCGCTTCATCGTCAGTCTCACGAGGCTTATACTTTGCTCGTACCTCCCTTTTTATAGCAAACAAAGAGACTTGCACGTTCAACTGCCCTCAGCACGGACTACACATTCTCCTCTGTAAGTAAGTCCAGTCCTCTGCAGTGTGCTCCATTTAGCCCCACCATTTAATCGGACTAGTGCCTAAAACCTTTTTTTTAAACCCTCATTCAGGTTTTGCAAAACAGACGCAAGTTAAAAACACAACATCATGTGAGTAATAAGTGATTGAAGAGGATGCTTGTTGTACTGTAGCAGTTTTTTTCAAAAATCAGTTGATACCACTTTTCTCTGACACCACTCTTTTCTGACTCTGTTATATTTCAGAACTATTTGTGATGTAGATCGGCTGATCTACTTTTCCACCCACTAGAGGTAATTTGCCCTGTGTACATGTGCACACTTGTAAAGAGACGGTTTTGGGCATCTAGCCATACTGAATTATTCTTTCTTTTTGTTCTCCTAGCCTACAGGTCCTGATGAGAGCCCTAGTATTTATGGGGACTCGAAACGCGTAGACCTTGCTTTTCTGGCCACAAGAATTTAAACCCAACCAAACTGTTAGACACAAATTTCATATTGTTTAGCTTTTTCTTCTGTGGTTTTTACAAAAAGTTTTATGATTCTCCTTGAATGTATTTGATGAATCAATCCCTTGTATGTTTCTGAATGAATGAATGTGTGAATGAGAATAAATGAGTTGAATGAGAATAAATGAGTTGAAGTGAATCGAATGACTGAATGTGATGGTTTGCGAATTTAGCACAGTTTTGTCCACTGAGTGTTTTTTCTAAATCTCTGAGTGATCTACAAATTGGAAGGTCAACCATGTGAATAATAAATTAAAGAATTGACTCATTCAATTGATAAAGCCCCTTGTCTAAGGTTTTTTGTTTGGTTCAAAATGCCTCCTCATAATTGATTGAGAAGAAAAAGGATGTTCTTAATGGCTGCATCACACACTATTCAATTAGCAGTTTGCAGGCTCTGGCAGCATTTCAATTGCCAAATAATCTAGAGTTGTGTTCATTGATACTTGCATGTCGGCTGTGTGCACACACACAACTCCCGGGCTTTGATCCTCCCTTTTGCGCGCGGCCAATGCTTATGGGCTGAAGACTGTTGTCCGCAATGGTGACTGGCAGAATGAAGAAATACTGTACCGGTCAGGAATAAAAGTGAATCCAGCTAAAGGTAAAATCAAGCTTTATTAACAGTCTCAAGGTTTATTCTTCATGTACATGCACTGCTAACGTAATGAGAACTCTGGCCAGAACTCCGTGTGTGTGTGTGTTTTCTGAAAAATACTTTGTCCTAATGGCTAAAGTTGCCTTCAGTTGCTCGATAAATAAGAGTCTCCTGCTTAATACAGCCGCCATAGCTTGGATGTTCAGTATTTGTAGTCACGCAGTACCTCCGCCTGCCGCCACTGCCCCCCAGCTCTTGCATTTCACCAAGAAGCAGCCACCAGTGGGTATGCAGATATTTTTTAAGTGCTTAATCCAATTGTCCCTCCCCAATTAGCAAAATGAAATTGTGACTTTTTATGTAAATAAAGAAAAAGCCCTTACTCCAACCTTCTGCTAAACGAGCCTTCACATCCAGGGCAAGTCAATAGCTCATGAAAAGAATTCTTATCAAGTGAGCATTGAGTTTTTCCCACAGTGGAACTTTTCTAGTGGTTTTATTCTTGTGTTTTTTGCATGCACTCTTATTCTTATTTTCCGTTCTCGCTTATTCTGATTTTTATATTGTTTTGCTTTTGACGTTTTACATTTTTTTCATTTCGAGTGAATATCCAGTCAAGAAAAAAACAGACTGTTTTCGCTGTAGCCACTTTCCAAATTTTGACGTTTATGGTGGTTATGCTTCCCAGATGGTTTTAGGAAAAGATTAACTTGACATACCAGTAATATGGCCAAACCACACCACTCCTTTGTTTCTATCTTGTGCATGTAATGTTTGCATACAGTGTCTGCATACAATGTGTGCTTTCTTAACATCCACTGTGGTTCTGTGTTGTTGTACATGTTGCCAATTATTGCAGTGTTAAGGCACAAGAGACGCCCGCTTTTTTCATTATTGTTGTTTTGTATGGGTGACAATACGTGTTTTCTCTGAATTCAAATTTTGATCACCGTTATTTTCTCAGATATCCCCGTATCTCTTTGTTTTCATGCTGTCTAATGTGCTTATATCCATCATATGTTGATGTAACAAAATTGAGCTTCTTGATTTCCCTGGCATTTGGCTGTGACACAGTTGGGAAGTTACATACCTGAGGCAACAGTCCTCATCAGATGTGTTTTACCAGGTTATTCCAGCTTCCAGGGGCTGATGTCACCACCTATGAGAAATATCATCATATCTTCCCAAAAATATCTGGTCTTTAATGTACTCCAGAGATATTTATAACGCTTGAGAGAAAAGGCACACTTACAAAGTCTGTAGTCATTAGTATATGTATCCTAACTTTTATTATATAATGCTCTTAAACACATCTGGGAATTTTCAGGGCACAGTTAAACTTGTCCAGAGGAGTACTGGGTGAAGATCCTAGGTGTAAAGCAGGTGCAGGAATTCCGGTTGGAAGATGAGTACAAGTAGATAGCGAAATTGGAGCTGGGATAAAAAATTTGCAGGCCTTAATTTGGAGCAGTTCAGATAAAATAACCGTGTTGGCATTGTGTCTTTTTTTTGTATTTTCTTTTAAGAGTGTGTGCACCAGGAGGCAGAGAATGTGCGGGATCTTTCAAGGCAAACAGTTCCTTATTTAGCTATCATGTTCTCAGCCTTTTCTACAGCACTACTTTGTATTTGAGGCAAAGGGTCTAATACTGCTTCCTCCCTTTCACTGGTGCTATTAGGACAGTGGGTATATTCAATCAGATTATTAAGAGCTTGCAACAGCTTTGCAAAATGAAGTTGCTAATGCTCCTACCATCACAAGCAAGTTTTTGGTGCCACTGCTGCTTGACTATGCACTGTTAAATACCGTGGAATGCAAGGCAATGAGGAAATGGTCATGGTGACATGCTAATAAATCCTTGTGAGGACTAGCGATGCTTTCAAAGTGGTGATGCCAGACGCACCTTTCTTCATGTCTTGTGGCAAGTACAATGTTTGTTTCAGGTGCAATGAAACCTGCATGAAATTAAACTCTGAAGTGAAAATGTATTACTGTGAAAAATCCTGCTGTGCCAAGCCATCAATTATGTGACATTTTTCTTTTTTTCTTTTTTTGGAGTGTGGGAGCGGGGATATGCTGTTGTATCACAACCAAAACGCAGATGTGATTAAAATGCCATGTAGGTTACATACAAATAGAAGCAGTCGTTTAAAGGGGCCATTTAGAATATATATAAAAACATTTCTCTTTGCCCAGCCCTGCGTCGCTAACAACCACCAACAATAAGCATTTCAGAGTGTTGCTTTGTGCCGTTCAGAGACACTGCGACATCACACGATGGTCCCTTTAAATGACTATACGAAGGGGCCTAGAATCAGGGGGTGGAATTCTAGAGCCAGGTTAAAGACAGTGCTGTCAGAACATGAAATCTAGTTTTGCTTGTTGCTCTCATTTTCCTGTCTTCTCACTTTCAGTTCAACACCAGCCATTCCTAATAACAATCATTGGCATAGCCAATAGGTCTCGCATTTGAGATCTTATAAGTGTTTAGCCATGCAACAGTTGATGTCATTGCACCAAGGATATTCTGCTGCATAACTAAATACTTATAAGGTCCCAAAAGCGAGACCTATTGGCTATGCCAATGCTTGTTAAAGTATAGACTGCAGTTTTCAAAAACAGCGTGTATGTCCAAGGAACCCCTTAAGATGTTACCATGCTCATACAGCCTGCATCCTCTGGCTCCAGGCTGTATAAACAGTGTGACCTCTCTCTGGGTCCATAGACATACATAGGGGCCGATTCTGATTCCGGCCGCAAAACGAACCGACCGACACGGACCCGGACCGGATACCGACCGATACGGACCAGCACTGTACGACCCGTTCAGTACGATGCAACACGTGTGAATTACAACAGACATGTACGAAATACAAGCCGAACGACCAAGCCGTAGGGAAAATAGTAAACCGGCCGGAAAACTGCAGCGATTTTCACTGACCGACACAAACCCAGAATGAACCCGACCAACCCGTACCCGCGATGTCCGATCCGCGCAGTACGATGCAATGCATGAAAACCCAGACCGACTTGCACGGAGACCAAGCCGCATGATCGACACGCACAGAAAACCGGGCCCACAAGCAATAGAGTCCTCCGCGACCGACGCATATGAAACACAGAAGATAGGCAGCGTGAACGAGGCGGAGAAGCCCAAAGGAAAAAAGACCAAAAATGGACCTAACAAGCAATAAAAAAGCCAATAAATATCAAATAAAAAAAACCTGGGACAAAGACACACCCACAACTCCAAATATATAAAGGACTACAATCACTACCATGATCCCTTGCAAACAGGAGACACAGCCAGCTGCAAACACCATTACACAGCAACCACAGACACACTCACAGCTCACCCATCACACAACTCACACACCATCAGCACCTCATCCAACATCACACACACATACAGCCAGCAAAACCAACACCAACCCACCCTCACTTGCACCCTCACACACACATCCCTCACCACCACCACCCATCACCATGCCCCCAAAGGAGAATCCAAAGTTCACAGATAGTGAGTTAGAAGTGCTGGTAGACGGAATCATCAGAGTAGAGCCACATTTGTTTGGTACATTGGTCCAAAGGACCCCCATGTCACAGAAAACAAAGATGTGGGCGGGGATTGTGGACAAGGTGAACGCTCAAGCACCAGCAAGGCGCACAAAGGACGATATCCAGAACAGGTGGTATGACGTGCGCAGGAGGGTCAAGAAACTCATCGAAAAAGATCACGCCCTTAATCAGTGCACCGGCGGCGGCCCTCCTGCCAAACCAGTCTACTTCAGGACCTGGGAGGAGAAGGTGCCGGACATCCTACCACCAGAGAGCGTCCATGGGCTAACAGACATACCAGAGAGGGTGAGTACACAAACAACATACCCAAGATTGTGTGGCAAGGGGACAGTGAAACCATGCACCGCAAGCAAAGCTACAGTAACCAATAGATAATCATCCCAAGATGTGTATGCCAGTCAGACAAACACAATACCTGCCATCTCATAGTGACTTGGAACTGTGTCATGACATGCACCAACCTACAAACAAATAGAGCAAGGCAGTGGCACAAAGCTAAACAGACACTGCCAGACAGTTTTCCACCGCAAACACACTACCTCACAGTGCAGCTGACTGACAGGAAGGAATTGTGGGGAAGCAGGTGAAGTGAGTGTATCCAAAAGCATGATAGGGTTTGTAGTCACAGATAATGCTCCCCCTCAAAATTGACCCATCAAGACCTCCCTGAAACATGCCCACATCACAGGGAGTGGAAAATGACTGACAAGATGGCTGACACTGGGTCCTGCTGTGGGGAGCACAAGGCCCTGGTAGGGCATGTGCGCAAATCAGAAGCAGGACACCACTGACTGACAACCTGAAAGACAACTTGCACGCCAATGGAAGCACGTTTCATGGTGGGATGTCTGGCCAGGTGGGAAGGAGGACTGACAGCTCTGACCATACTTACTAGCATGTGGAGACACCCCCCAACACAAACCCCACACAACTCACCGGGTATAACGCATTGACCCACACCTCTGTGAAATATCAACAAAAGATACCCCGTACTGGGTGCAGCTGTGTGAAGCACAGGGGCTCTCTTTGGACTTGTAGCCAAACAAACACCAGGATTTCACAGTCAGCCGTCTTGCTATTGCTGTCACACCCCCTAACAGAGAAGCAGAGACAAGAGCGAGGAAGTATGGGCATGCTCGGAAGGGGAGTGTAGCCAAGAGTATGATGGGAGTCGCAGTCACAGACAATCTACACCCACTCACATGGCCCAGCAAGCATACACTGAACCATGCTCGCCTCACAGGGAGTGTGAAGGGACTGACAAGATGTCTGACACTGGGCTCTGTTGTGGGGAGTACAAGGCCCAGCTGGGAAATGGGCAACAACAAACACCATGACTTCACAGTCAGCCATCTTGCTATTGCTGTCACACCCCCTCACAGGGAAGAAGAGCCAAGAGGGAGGAAGTATGGGCATGCTGGGAATGGGGGTGTAGCCAAGAGCATGATGGGAGATGCAGTCACAGACAATCCACACCCACCCACATGGCCCAGCAAGTTCTAACTGAACCATACTTGCCCCACAGGGAGTGAGAAGGGACTGACAGGATGTCTGACACTGGGCTCTGTTGTGGGGAGCACAAGGCCCTGCTGGGACATGGGCAACAACAATATTAAACTCTGTCCGTGACAAGCTGGGAAAAAGCAGTGTACAGGCAGGCATCTTTTCGTACAGTAGAAAATGTCATGTTTGTGAACCATTGATGCATGTAGAAACATAACTCACTGTGATAAGGAGGAATCGGACGCCGGGAACTTCAAGATGGCGCCCGACGGGACGCCCGTCGATGCAGCGGTGAGCGGTGTAGCTTCTGTCGATTCAGCAAGGAGGAGTGTAGCTTCCGGGATGAAGGGAGGAGCGGCCTCGGGAGAAAAGGAGCGCGCCGGTGAGAAGGAGGAGCAAGAAGCGGAGGAAGAAGGAGAAGAGGAGCGTGAAAGGGAGCGGAACGGAGGAGGAGAGACTGGCGGGACGCCGAACGTTGATGCGAGACTCGAGGAGGACGGCCCAGCAGTACCGAAGGAGAGGCACTCAACCCATCACGCTCCAGTATCCGGTGATCCCCAGAGGCATCAGGACACCGCGATACCCACTGCTACGGTCCCCGCGGGCCGTAGCCCCAGGCAAGTGACGTGGAGGGAAGGGTGGAGGAAGAGGTTAGAGGGAAAGGGTTTCTTGGGTTTGTGGAACAGTTAGAAACCCTCACGCTTTGAACGTAACTTTTGCACCACCCCCTCCTCTTTTCTCCTATACCAGTCCTGAATACCTCGCACTCACCCTGGTGACCTAGGGAGATTGGTGAACGGAGCACCCTGTAGAACTATAGCTTCAGTAGAACACTTGTGACATAAGTATCCTGTGTTTCTTTTGTTTTTCCGGTTGAACTTTGTGGGAAGCACCAGCCCGGGGGCAGTTTCGGGGAAGAGTAAAGCTGGAAGACGGCGACGACCCTTGGAAACAGGACAATTCCCATAGACAACTATGTTGTGAAATGTATATGCTTTGGGCCCAACCCCTGTCAGGACTGTGTAGTTAAACAAATAAATTTACGTTAAACACAAGACTTGTGAGACACCTGGTTACTAAGAGAAGGGAAGGGGCGTGTCCTCCGGGGGTGAGACGCAGACGACGAAGTGTAAAACTATCACACTCACATTGTGTGTCTCTTCCAAACACAGGTGGTGCTGGGGACCCAGCACCAAATGAAGAGGATTCCCAGGCCCAGACTCTGGTGGACACTGAGCTCTCTGGTTTGACTCTGTCTCTGTCCTCTTCGGATGACGACGACAAACCTGGCCCCTCTGGTGTGAGTCATCATGCAGCACCAGCAGCATCAACATCTGTAGCCACGCCTCCAGCATTTGGAAACCAACAGGGCACCCCCGCCAACACGGACAGACCAAGGCCTCTGAACACCCACAGCACAGGTACACAGGACCCCCCGAAAGCTACAGCAAACACCACCAGCAACACCACCCAAGGGGTCCCAGTGTCACCTGTGCGTCCCGCCGCTGGTCCTGCCCGTGTGGATAGGGGTGCTGGGAGGGGTGGGAGGCAGAGGGCGCGCCTTGCAGAGGGGTCTGGACTGCATGATGACCCCCAATTGGCACGCATCATAGATGCGTACCAGGATCGCACCGGAGGATTTGGCCAGGTAGTAGCGATCCTCAAGGACATGCAACAGGAGCAGGCTGCCCACCATGCCCGCATGGAGGCCAAGTGGGATGCCCTTACTGCGGTGCATCGGGACATACTCCAATGCCTCCGCCAGATCAACACAAAGCTGTCCACACCTCCCTGTGTGGCCACAACATCTGTTGCAACACCATCTGCCAGCACCACATGGAGGGAGGAGGACTCTGGCGGAGAGCCCCTGCACCGCAGAGGCCTGCACCTGATGATCCCCTCCCAGGAAGAAGAGGGGTCGTCCGAAGAAGGACATGTGAGAGGCAGATATTCCAGCACATCCCCCAGGGCCTCTAAACCTGTTCTGGACAATGTTCTTTGTGCGCAACCCGTTTACCTTGTTCAATCACACACAATTTGCCCACATGACATGGAGGATTCATGTTGGGCCAATGTAGCAGATGACTGTGGACTTTACTCTGGACATTTCATCTACCAGCACTTCCAACTCTAATGTGAACTTTGGATTCCAAAACCAATGTACAGCACACACCATCCTGTGCACTTTCCTCACACATGTTCGAAAATAAACTCACCAGTACACCATACTTGCCTCTGTTGTGATTCCATGTGTCATGGAGATATCGATCTGCTACACAACACAGTGCATGCCAAATACTGCTACAATGTGACCAACGTTAGGTGAGTCATGGTGATGTGACACATGTGAGGGAGACACACCACTATGGCAACACAACACATACTCACCATGGCCATGTTACTCATCACACACAATGATATTGACTTGAAACACATAGGTATGCACAACCACAACACCTATCCACAGTCAGTGGTAACAAGTCCACAGGTGAGGTAAGCAAATGTCAGTCAGATGTGGGAAGACAGACAACGCACCTAACAAAGCATAGCACAGGTTCATTACTCATCAGCAACATGTTTATTCAAAAACAGTTGCAAGGCAATTGTACGTTACGGTGGACACACGGTCACAGAGTGTCTGAGAATTGTAGTCCAGGGGTGTGTGGCACATCACTTGATGTTAATTGACTACTCCCACACTGGTGTCGGATTCTGGGTATTGGGGGTCAGTGTTGACCAAACAACAGGCAAATTACCCTGTGAAGGACAGACACAAGACACAGTCAAAAGCAAAGCAGAACGGGAGAGAAATGCAATACACATGCACAAAACATGTCGCAAGAAACCTACACAAAAACAAGTCAGCAGTACTACCCTATTGTGGAGTACTCACCGCCTGAATGGACACATCACTGCACGCATCCCGTCAAGTGGCACACAGACACACTCAGACAGCAACAGAGCAGCCACAACACATTCCAGGCTAACTCCATACATTGACATAACAACCCTGGAAACTAACATTCAGGTGAAGACTTTGTTGATGAGCTGTGAGCGGACGTCACCCTCATCCTCATCATCACTGGCATCTTGGCCCAGGCCGGGATCCTCCACAGGTGCCGGAGGTTGGCCATCGTCATCGTCATCCTGGATGAGAGGCACCTTCTTCCGCACTGCCATGTTGTGTAGCATGCAGCATACAAGGATAATTTTGCACACCTTTGCAGGGTCATATGGGAGGGCCCCTCCGGTCTTGTCCAGGCAGCGAAAGCGGCTTTTCAGGAGGCCGAATGTCCGCTCAATCACCCTCCTGCTCCGACCATGTGCCTCATTGTAGCACATCTCGGCTGGTGTCACAGGGTTCCTGAGGGGTGTCAGCAACCACGGCATGTTGGGGTATCCGGTGTAACCTACACATACAAAAATGAACAAGTAGCTGAGTTTTGTAGGAGTGCGGAATACAACATTGACAAACACACACAATGATAAACAGTCAGTACACACCGACAAGCCAGGCATGCTGAGCTGGCATCTCTGACATCAGCGTTGCAATGCGACTACTCCTCATTATGTAGGCATCGTGCGCAGAACCAGGGAACCGTACACACACACGTGTGACACACATGTCTGCAAGACATACCACCAGAGCATTGATCAAGTGGAAATGTTTCCTGTTCCGGTATGCCTGCAGTGGTTTCAGGGCCACATGTGTCCTAACAATAGATCTGATGACGTTCGGCATCCTACCCAGTGTATAAAAGGCATCCTTTATTTCAGGGAGTTCAGCTGGGCTAGGGAACTTGATGTACAGGTCAAGGAAATGCAACATCCCCTCCAAGACATCGCGTAGCACACGACTAAACATGGTTTGCGACATCCCACCTGCTGTAGTCACAGTGTACTGGAAGGTACCAGTAGCAAAGAAGTGCAGGGCTGCCATCACCTTCACCTCTGGGGTCAGTGCTGTAGGGTATGTCCGGCCAGGGAGCAGATGGGGCGCCAACTGCTCCGCCAACTCCGCCAACTCCTCAATCAGTGGCCTGGTGAAGCGCTACCGTCAGATGCAGTCGCGTTCCTGCATGGTTGCAAGGTCTGGGAACGGTCAATGGACAGCTGGTGCCCTGCAGAACAGAGATGAACAAAGGAAGATTGACGGTTCATCCACCCATGTGGCCATGACCGGGCTCAGTATCACATGATAGATCATGACATTACACAATGTACTGAGGTGTGTGCTGTTGGGCATGGACACATATGTCACCTACATGACCATCACCTCACATCTCAATTCCACATGAGTCCCATGTAGTGCAATGGCCAATCATCTGGCTGTGTCACCCGACCTATGTACTGCTGTGACATTCCAAACACACACCACAGTGACAAGTGAGGCCTGATGTCTCCCAGGCATCACAGATCTTTGCCATGCAAAAAACCCAGGGTCCCTGTATTGTCACATTGACACTGGCATGGACATAGCATATCACGTACACACCACAAGGCAAGGGTGAGTCCCACAGGTAGTGGCCACTGTTGTCCCTGCAGGCCCTACATGTACGTCTCTTAGACACACACACACCATCAAGGTTGATGCATATACCGCATGGATGTGGAGACTGTCACCCATTGGGCACATTTGATCAGACACATCTGAGACACAACATGCACACAGACTGTGGGTGCACATCAGTATTGTGGCTACAGGTCTCACTGTGACGTACATGCCATCACCCCCAGGACTCAGGGTGTACGTGAAACGGCCCAAACAAATGCAACATGAAACTGTGTCCGTGACTCATGCCCATTACTGTACATTTTCACATCACAGTGGTAATGTGCACGACACACAAAGGATTCTGCCCCCATGTGCACGTGCACAGCCTGGGAGTGGCTGAACAAAAGTGCCACCCAACAAACCAAATGTGCCCCCCCCAACACCCAGGGAATGCAGCCTTACATGCCATGGGACACTGTGTGGCCAATGCTGTAGTGTGGTAGGTGTGCACAGGTGTCCCTGGCAAGTAATTGTGTGTTGAATCCGTCGAATAGTCACACCAATGAGGTCCAACGCGGGTGACAATGTGTACGCATTGCACGGTTCATGACCGAGCCGTGTGTACGCTTTGCCATTGACTGCAATGAGGTCCGACGTGGGTGACAATGCTTACGCATTGCACGGTTCATGACCGAGCCGTGCGTTCGCTTTGCCATTGACTGCAATGAGGTCCGACGCAGGTGACAATGCGTACGCATTGAACGGTTCATGACCGAGCCGCGCGTACGCTTTGCCATTGACTGCAATGAGGTCTGACGCGGGTGACTATCATGCATGCACGTCAGGCAGGCATGGTCCGAGACAGGCGTACGCCTTGGCCATTGAATCGTATGGAGACGGGTGCATGTGTATTTTCAAAATACGCGTTGTACAGTCAGTTGACCAAGCCGGGGGCACCCATTGGCTCTGGACTGTCATGGAGACGGATGCAGATTCAAAACTTGTACGAGTTGTGCGCTGGAAATTCAGTTGGATGCCTACAACAATGTTGTAATTACTAGTGTTTCATGAAGGTGAAGATTTGATCGATGCGGAAGGCGTGTACGAGTCGTACATTTCCATGGATTGGCCAGATTCATAGAATGAAACCGTGTTGGACCTATCACTTGGGACACATGGCACATATTCTCCCTCTGCAGCACAGATATAAGGCTGGCTGGCCCCCAGGGAGCTCACTTGCCTGCACTATAAGCTACTGGACCACATCCCTTCAACCACTGCTGCTGTCTCTGCATCCTCTGGCTCCTGCTATGGCACGTACTCTGGAGAGGGCCCCAGCCTTCACTGAGGTGGGGAACCAGGCCCTGCTGGACGGGCTCCTTCCACAGTTCAGTAAGCTGTATGGAAAACCAGGGGAGCAGGTGAGTGTGCAGTCCACTGCCTTCCTAATTGTGCATATTGTCTGACCAGCAGTACCAGCAGTGTGTACACCAGTGGCAAGCATTCTCACTGACTACTTTCATCACCCAAAGTGTGTAGGTACATGTAATGAACAGGTGTCCTGCTGCTAAAGTGCATTAGTGCAAGCCTAAACTTCCCAGGCATTGTTAACATGTCAGACATGCAGGTGATTTGTCCTTCCCCATGGTTGCACTACCTGTGTAGCTCATTTCCCTTTGTGATGATGACATGTATCTCCAAATGTGTGCAGCACAAATATGGGGCATGTGTGTTAATGTACTTTTAACTTGGTCATCCTCACAGGTTGATGCCCACCAGAAGCAGGAGATATGGCTGACCATCGCCCGGGCAGTTCGTTCAGTGGGGGTCGGTGGGGGTCTACAAGCGCCGGATCCACAACTGCCAGAAGAGGTGGCAGGACCTTCGGGGCTGGACCCGGAGGATAGCTAGAATCCAGCTGAAGCTGTCACCTCCACGTAGGAGGGGCGGACACCGGACCCTGACCCCCCACATGCTCCGGATCCTGGTGGTAGGCAGCTGAAGGCCAGACAGCAGCAAGAAGGGGGTAAGTCCATGCCTAATCTGTGTACTATGTCTGACATGCTAATTGCAGTCTTTTGGCCTGGTCACACTTCCACATTACGTAGGTCTTGTAGTCCAATACTCAGGTCCCTCAATTGTGTGATGCACCCTACTCATCTGGTCCACAGGTGTTGCCCCTACAGTCTGTTGCTTGTGTCACTAGGGCACTGTGTCCCTGCAGTCAGCTATGCTTCAGCTATCGGACAGCATCTGTTCCCGTGACTCTGCTGTGTGTTTCATGGGTGGTTCAATTGTTTGCCCAATGCCTGAGATCTGACATGTGATCTGTGTGTGCCCTTGATATGTGTGCTGGTCTGACTCGCCACATGTGGCTGGGGTATTCCAAACAAACCCATGCAGGAGGGGACTCCAATTTGGGGGCCTCAGGAGTATGTATATCAAGTATGTCACACTTGCTTAGCCACCTGACTACTGTCCAGGGCCAAACACTGTTTCACGTAGACCTGGGCAGTCATGCCTCCTCAAGGGTATTTAGAAACACTCTGTAATCCCACTCCTGTGTATCAAATTACAGGTTGTGCTTAGTGATATGTGCCTTCAGGTGTCTGCCTCTTTGTCATTATGGTGTGGCTTGTTGTTACGTACAACTGGTGTGTCCATGATTTAGAGGGTCAGCAGGACATCTGAGATGTGACTGTGAGAGACAAGACCTGTGTGACATATAGGTGTGTGAGCATCTTACAGCGCACAATGGTGTATGCAACTGTGTCCTTCAGGCAGCTGGGTTACATGCATGGCAGACTGTGATGTGTTAATGTACAGGGAGTTGTGTTTGCAGAGACTCATATGTCTGATTTGCATGATGTGGGGTCTTCTGGGTTCTGGATATGTTGTTTGCAGGGGATGGGCAAGTGCACCTGTCATCTGCAGAGTTAGCTTTACCCCTGATCTATGATTGTGAGACAGTGCATACTGTTGTTGTCTGGATGCCCTGCCCCTGTGACAGGAGACAGTGTTGACTGACTTTCAGGGCAGGCCAGTGCCATGGCCTTTAACTTGCTATGAGTGATCCTGCATTGTGTTCAAGTGTGCACCATGCACCCCATTGTGGCATTGCCCATCAGGACATGAGAACATCATAGTGTGTGTTGCTGGCATGCATCACAAGCATGTGAAATGAGTCTCTGCCCATCCCTTCATCCAGACACCTGTACTGAGTCAGTAGCAAGAGATGTGCTGTGTGTATAGTGACATACTCCTACATATTCACTTGCATGTCCAACTAATGTGTGGGTGGTGCATGTCAGGCCATTGGGGTATTAGCATCCAACATGCAACAGACATATATGTGCAAGTCAAGGAGGGATATGTGTGCCATGGATGATGTTGAGAATGACAATTGGCTTATTCTAAACAGTGTTGGCACTTTGAGCTGTGTTCAACTGATGATGCCAGGGCTTGCCCTGTGATGTGATGTACTCACTGTGGTGTGTGCAGTCAGTGCAGGTGATTGATGTTGTTCTCTTACTTCCTATTCCTATCCAGATACATCCACGGCCACAGGAGGGGACAGCTCCACGGACCAGGAGGAGCCACAGAGCCTGACAGGGACAGAAGGAGAGGAGTCGGGGGACCCAGTGGCACGGAGGGCGAGTGGAGCGACACAGAGGAGTCACCAGCACCATCCACCCCAGCTGAGGGCCACAGCAGCTCTGAGGATGACTCCCTTGTGGAGGCGGGTGTCAGCAGCCACCAAACCCCAGCTAGTGAGGCTGTCCCCGCCACCACCCCCACCACCACCATCACCACCCTCCCATCGGCTCCCATCTCAGAGGTCCCTGGAGGCTCCTGTGTTCGGGAGCATGTCTCCTTTGTGCCAGGCACTGCACTTCCTGCCCCTGTCTTCCCTGCTGCCCTGAGTGAGGAGTCTGTGGACTTACTTAGACATATCCATGTAGGGCAGACTTCGATGCTGAAGGTCCTCCATACACACACAAGTCTGTTGACGCAACTGGTGTCAATCATGGAGGGCATTTCCTCGGGCATGTCTGCCCTACAGAGGACCAATCAGTCCGTGGCCTCCTCCCTGATGGCAGCAGTGTCCCTCCTCCAACAGTCCTGCACCCCTCCTACCCCTGCATCACCCACGATTCCTAGCACCCTACCTGTCCCAAGCACACACACACCTGCACATTCTCACAAAGCCACAGACAGGGGCAGCACACAAACACCCAAACCAAGGTCTAGACGTGCACACAAGCAAGCGCAGGGGACTGATACCACACTCACAGGGGATGGTTTGCAGACACACACACAGTCATCCACAACCACTCCGCAGTCCTCCGAAACCTCTCCCTCCTAGCCCCCTTCCCTTGCCTCACCTGCAACCCCATCTCCACAGAAGCTCTTCCTCCGTGACCTTGGCCTCTTCCCCACCGACCCAGCAGATCCAGATTACAAGGGGAATAGGAAGTCCACACACACAGAGGGGAGTGCCCCTCACACCCGGACACCCTCCCCCAGGCCCAGTCAGACTGAGACCCCCACCCGCAAGTCCCCCCGGAGCCAGAAGAGCAAGACCCCACCGCCGCCACTCAGCTCCAAGGCGAAGTCTCCGTCCTCCATCCCCCAGGCCACCACTCCAGAGGTTCCCCCGCCACTCCCTGCCCCGGGTTCCCCCACCCACAGATACACCATCCCAAAAATGCTGAGGCCCTCCTCCCTACCACTTGCTCCTCCATACCTGGTCAGACGGTTAGTGCCACTGATGTGGGGACCGTGTCCCCCCCTCTGTTCTACCGACCTCACCTGCACCCCATTCCACTCACATGGATTTAGGCACTGCAGTGGAGTCAACGACCACCCCATCTGACTTGGGCACTGTAGTGGAGACCCAATCACTCCATCTGACCTGCCCACTGAAGTTGTGCCAGTACCCACCCCATCGGACTTGTGCCCCACAGTTGTGACTGCACCCACCACTTCAGTCAGCCCACTGCAGTTGCAAGTGTCTCTCCTGCATCCACCACCTCTTCACTGCCTCCTTCTGCTGAGTCCTGATCCTGTCCCTGCGGTGCCTGGCCTGCCCCCATGTATGCCCCTCCGAAGGGATGTCCCCTGTCCTTAGCAGTGCAGGCAAGCAACGTGTGACAGTTGTCACTCTAGTTCACTCATTGGCATTTGATGATGGACTGGCCATTGGCCTTTTGTTTGAACGGACGTTTAACTTTAATATGCCGAATAAAGCTTTTTTATTTATCCCTGTGATCTTGATTTAGCTGTACATTAGGTTGATGATGTTTAACATGCCCTTGCACCTGTAATACTTGGTTTCCAATGTTGAATACTGAGGTGTTGATGTGAGGTACTCCATGTGGTCCATGAGATATGTATCCTATTCTGGTCGGTATCCATGTCATCCTTTGCAGCTACCTGGGTGTGTCATGATCAACTATTTGTGGACATCTCTGTGAACATTTCATTTGCATGGTCACATCTCTGGCTTGCACCCATGCACATATGATGTGCTTCCCATTGTCCAATGTGTCTATTTCACTGACTTTGTTCGCATCACCACTGGACCTACAGGTGTGGGCATCATTGGTATAGGAGCAACTGGGTCCTCTGTGCAACTTGCTGTACATATGTGTTGAGTATGTGCAGATGACTTAGGGGAGACTCCCGTACCCAGGCTGTTGTGACCAGAGCCTTCATTGTGTGGTAACTGATGGCTGACTTACCAAGTGTTCTGCTGACATGGCTGAGACGTGCTGTGACTATTTTTGGCACAGCTAGGCTTCCACAGGAGTTGGGTCCCCTCAAGTAAGTGTGTTGTCCCGTGACATAGCCTGGGCCCATGGTGTGTGTTGTATGAACATGTGTGTGGGTCCACATCCCTTTTCATACACAGGCAGTGTTCACTTGATATGTTCCTGTTGTTGATGCTTGCTGAGTGGTACTGTGTTCATCCCACAACTTTGCCCTGGGCTACCAAATGTGTGTGTGTGCATGACACACTACTGTTAATTGGTTGTTCATCATTGGGATTTGTCTGTTCTGAGTGGTGATGATGTGGTCATACGCAGATGGGACACAGTCAGGGGTCCCCAAGGCACTTGTTTGTTCACAATATCATGTAGTTGTCCCTAAGTGGTACCTTTCAGTGATTAAGACATGTGTATGTGTGTGTGATTGCTCCCACTTGTCGGGTTCAGGGCTGCAATGTTTGCAGGTGTCAGCATGTGTGCCTTGTGGTTCCCCTTGGCTTCTGCATTGCCCTGGGATTGTGGCAGGTATTCAGAGGGTTACATGAGCTTTGACGTCATGGCCATGTACCACATACTGTCCAGTATGTCTGTCATTCACCAGGGTTGTGAACTGTCCTTGTGTGATGAGTCTGTGCACCTTAGTTCCCCCCAACATTCCTGTGTTTGTGCAATGTCACCTGTCTGTGTGTGCTTCACAGATGCACATTGTTGCAGTTCAGGGTGTGTGGTGTGTAGGGAGGACTGATGTAAATGTTTGCATGGATGGGCCCTTAGCTCCCGTTTGTCCATGGATGACGGGCCATGCTGAGTGGTTTGTGTTTGTGTATGTGTGATGTACGTTTGTGAAACAGGACACATGTCTGGGTTTCCCAGTTTGTACGACATCTACCTTTGTCATCACAGTGGAGGTGTCATGCATGCTTGTGTCACCCCAGTGTCTGGTCCATGGGGGTAGTGCTGTTGTGTGTCAGTCTCTTGCTGTGTTAGTTGATGTTCATTCCAGCTTGTGTCACATGTGTCTGTTGTGTTCCCTCTCATCTCACAGTGCCTGATTGCCCACCAAGGGGGTCCCAATGATGGTTTACTTTTGTATGGCACTGTGTCCACATCTGTGTCAATGTGATCCAGCCCCCCTCATGTGTTGTGTAGTTGCCTGGGGATAATGACACACACACACACACATGTTGTGTCAGATGTGCAGTGTGAGGTTGCCTGTTTGTGTTTGTGCATCTGCATTAGTGCATTGGTATTGCTGTTGTGGGCCATTGTCTGGATGCTGTTTCTGTGATTTGCCCTGCTATCCCTGTGAGTCATATCACATCATTCTGCACATTCATCCTGGTTGTTAGGTGCCATTGCTGCCATGGAATGTGAGTTTGTGACCTAACACCTTCAGTCTACACAGGTTGTTTTGATTAGTGTGTCTATTTTTGAGATGTGTGTATGCTTTGTGATGGTCACTTCTGCTCTTGTGTCATTTTACACTGTATGCATTGTCAGCCCCCATGGGTGGTGCTTGTCTGCACATGGCCGAGAGTATGTTAGGTTTTCACAGCACTGTTAGCCTCACCACATCTCTGTGGGTATGGGACACAACCACTACTTTGCCCCAAAAGTGTTTGATGTGTTGGGATCGGGAATCGTACATGCTGTTTGGCATTTGCAACTTTGACCATGATGACACTTACCTTTTGGTCACTGTGATGAGGGGGGGTATAGACCCCATCACTGCAATGCTCGACATTTGCTGCAGTTTAGAACCCCACACTTAACTTTTGTTCTACACAGTGAGGGGTGTTAGTTTTACATTGACACAGTGCTATAGTGATGCTTGCCTTATGTAGGGCACACTCATTTGTTGGTCACACAAGTGCTGTTAGTTACATTGTATGTTCGAAGTCATAATCACTGTTGTGGGTATTTGTCACAGACTACACACTGTTGTCATGATGTTAGGGGGATGTATTTTGCTGACATACCTAATGTTGGAGTATGATGGATATATGGTGCATCACCCATCCTATGAGTGGGGTGGCAGGGGTGATGGGCAACATAAGCCCTATGTGTGGGGGTGGCAGTGGTGATGGTCAACATGAGTCCTATGGGTGGGGGTGGCAGTAGTGTTGGGCAACATATGCCCTATGAGTGGGGGTGGCAGGGGTGATGGGTAACATATTCCCTATGAGTGGGGGTGGCAGGGGTAATGGGCAACATAAGCCCTATGAGTGGGGGTGGCAGGGGGGATGAGCAACATAAGCCCTATGAGTGGTGGTGGCAGGGGTGATGGGCAACGTAAGCCCTATGGGTGGGGTTGGCAGTAATGCTGGGCAACATATTCCCTATGAGTGGGGGTGGCAGGGGTGATGGGCAACATATGCTCTATGAGTGGGGGTGGCAGGGGTGATGGGCAACATAGTCCCTATGGGTGGGGGTGGGGGTGGCAGTAGTGCTGGGCAACATATTCCCTATGGGTGGGGGTGGCAGGGGTGATGGGCAACAGGTCCCCTATGTGTGGGGGTGGCAGTAGTGCTGGGCAACAGGTCCCCTATGGGTAGGGGTGGCAGTAGTGCTGGTCAACATATTCCCTATGGGTGGGGGTGGCAGGAGTGATGGGCAACATAATACCTATGGGTGGGGGTGGCAGTAGTGCTGGGCAACATATTCCCTATGAGTGGGGGTGGCAGGGGTGATGGGCAACATAAGCCCTATGAGTGGGGGTGGCAGGGGTGATGGGCAACATATGCCCTATGAGTGGGGGAGGCAGGGGTGATGGGCAACAGGTCCCCTATGTGTGGGGGTGGCAGTAGTGCTGGGCAACATATTCCCTATGGGTGGGGGTGGCAGGAGTGATGGGCAACATAATACCTATGGGTGGGGGTGGCAGTAGTGCTGAGCAACATATTCCCTATGAGTGGGGGTGGCAGGGGTGATGGGCAACATAAGCCCTATGAGTGGGGGTGGCAGGGGTGATGGGCAACATATGCCCTATGAGTGGGGGTGGCAGGAGTGATGGGCAACAGGTCCCCTATGTGTGGGGGTGGCAGTAGTACTGGGCAACTGGTCCCCTATGGGTGGGGGTGGCAGTAGTGCTGTGCAACAGGTCCCCTATGGATGGGGGTGGCAGTAGTGCTGGTCAACATATTCCCTATGAGTGTAGGTGGCAGGGGTGATGGGCAACATATGCCCTATGAGTGGGGGTGGCAGGGGTGATGGGCAACATATCCCCTATGGTTGGGGCTGGCAGGGGTGATGGCCAACATAAGCCCTATGAGTGGGGGTGTTAGTGGTGATGGCCATGCAAGCCCTATGGTGGCCTGTTGTTAGTGGCCAGGATGTGGATCCCCTGTGTGTGTGTACCATTTTGCGGGTACGTGTCGTTTGTTTGTGTGGTAGGTGTCTGACTTGCCGTCGGCGTCGGTCCCTGATCCAGTCCTAGATGTAGAGTACTGGTATGACCTGCGCAATGGGATTCATGATGTGTTTGTCTCGTACACGCTGCTTGTTGCTTCGTCTCGTACCCGCTGCAAGCTGGTCCGTCTCGAAGCCGTGGATTGAGTTGTGGCGCGAATTGTAGCTGATATGCTTGTTTTCCGGATGCTGTGACGTGCCGTACGTGGCGACCCGTCCTGCGCGTAGGAATTACGCATCGTACTTGTCAGGGCGGAAAATGCTGTGCATACTGCTTCCGGGCGACTCGGTTCGGCGTTAGGGGTTACGGCTCGGACGAAAAATGGAGCTTGAATCACAGCCTACGTGTCTGTCGGGTTTTTGGCAGTTATGCGCATCGTACTTCATCTACAGGACGGACTGGCTACTGGTACGTGTCGGTCGCACGGTAAGGCTATGGACAGCTTTCGGAGAGCTGTCCGACCCGGATCGAAATCGACCCCAAAGTGTTTGTCTGCAGTCCATTTGTTATATTACTTACTGGCAGTCGCCAGTAAGTAGTTATAGTTAGGACCTAGCTTCCATACAAAGAGCTTTTTTTCATTTGCAAATAACTTTAGCGTCGTTCAGCGAATCTTCGCAAAATTTTCAAAACTAGTATGACGCTCACTCCAGCTGCTGTTTTGAAAGTTCTCTGGTGATCCATCAAGCAGGGGTCGAGAAAAAGGGGATCCCAAAATGTGTTTTCCCCATGCTAATTCACATAGAGATTTTAGACACAACTACAGCCCAAATTGCTGAACGGAATACCACCAGATTTAGCAGAAAGGTACCTGTTGGTCCAGAAAGCAACTTTTTTGTAAATTGGCATAAATCCATACAGTAGTTTTTCAGATTTGAAGAGAAAAACCTAATTATATATATAGGGACGACGTGCTGAGATCTGATTGGCTGCCAACACTTCAAACCAGGAAGTGTTGGCAACCATCTTGGGACTCAGTTTGAGCCGAGTCCCACAAAAAACATTTAAAAAAAGGAAAAAGGGGCAGGGTAGGAATACCCTGACCCCCTAAGGCTCTTGGACGGAGGGCAGAGGTACCCAACCAAAGCAAAAAAAAAAATTAAAGCAAAGAATTTCAGCTGGAGCCACCTAAAAACAAAAGAAATAAGCACAGGCTCCAGCGATTTCTTTTGAATAGGGCCCCGGGTGAGACAGGTCCCGGGGACATGGCGGAATTAAAGAAGGGGGGCTCATGGGTCTCCCCTCATGGGGCTTATAAATGCCCTGGGAACCACCACCTCCCGGGGTTTATATAAAAATAAATTGGGGGGTGCTCCCCCCCAGTACCCGGAGACCACCACCTCCCCGGGCCACATAGCAAATATATATGGGGGGGGCAGCACAGATACCCACTCCCCTGTGGAAATATGGATTTTTCCGATCAGTTATGTCCCCTATCTTGGACCCCAACGGTTTCATGTATGAATCACAAGTACATGTATGTTCCCTCCAGTTCCAGTTATGAAGACGCAAATACATGTGCGTCCACCGTTAACATGTCCTCTTTCAGATCCGCCATGAATAGGCCGGATATTCCATTCCTAAGTATGAAAGGCCACCGGCTTTATATGGTTCACTTATGCCATTTTACAGTCCAGGCAAGTAGGCCCTGATTCTGTCATCAAGCTTTTCTTGCCTTCTGCCTTTGAAAGCTCCAGTCTGAGCCTGCATCTGTGACCATGAACTTTGTCTCATTCCCTGCGCGGCTCACGATGCCTGACATCAGCCTGTTGCCTGCCAAAAACTGTATTTCACCTTCGAAATTATCTGCTCCGCTCCCTGCCCAATGCATTCCTGTCTAGTAGTTTAAGTAAACAATCTTCCAGTTACCGAGCAAAGGCCCGGCTTCTCTGTCTTTATGCAAGTAATTCATAGCCCTATTATTATGGAAGACTTACACGCACTAACAGTCAGTATAGTCAGTATAGAATAAGATTCTACTCTAAGAGACCTCTCTTTTGGATAACATAGTTCTTTAAACATAGGATGTTAGATATGATTTGGGATTAGGTTGACTTGACCCTCCAGACTTCTGTCGCCACATGTAGAGCTAAATGTCAAGTCCCCTTCACCCCCTAGTTGCACGTCAATCACACGTCATGCTGCTGCGCGCGCATTTCTGCCAAGTATTTCTGCTGACATTGCGAAATTCTTTCATGGAACCACCCTATTATGACATCACACCTGATGACGTTCTTTAGTTACACCCAGTTACGCCCACTTTTGCTACGCATGTATGTTTTATCTACACTATCAATTGTTACGCCTCTTGCATTTGCTTCACTGTAATGCCTATTGTATAAAAGTGATTACTTATCAATAAAGTATGTACTTCACTTCCTGAACCTCCGTGGTGATGGAACTTGGAGTCACCGATTCGAATCGTCCATTGGAATAAAGCCCATTCCGAACCTCTAATACCACGGATTTTGCCTCTTATTTACTGAGCTATTTTTATTATGTTTCTGTATCAAATTAAGTCCCGGTAATTAAATTATTTACCACATGAATGGCGCCCGAATAGGGACACTTTCTCATCTCACGCGCCGGCGGTGCGTTGCAGGCCCGGTCTCCTGCCACAGCTGGACGGACAACAACGCGTACCAGCAGGATTTCCTGTATCTCCCTCCGGTCAAGCGGGGGCGACTGAGGCTGCGATCAACACCCAGACGAGGCGGTGAGAAGTGCGAAGTATCCCGACCAGAGCCTAGCTGAGAGAGCAAGATCCGAGGTATACAGAGGCCCACCAAGTTCCGAAGTTCCGAGGTTTCCGATGTTCCGAAGTGTCCGAAGTTTTCGAGTCGAGTCCAGTCCGGTCCAGTTCAGTTCCGTTCCGAGGCCTTCCGTTCCGAGCTACCCGGTGAGTACCATTACTGGGGAGGCGTTCTGACGTGCACATAGGTTGTGCCGGTCAAGACGGGTTTGGGTACACAAATCCGGTCTGCACTGTTTTAGCAGTGTATCTGTACTGTTTAGCAGTATATCTAGTATATCAAGTATATAAATTCAGAATAATTCAGTTAATGCCGAGTATTATGTTTAGTGATTAAGTTTTCCTTAGATCGTCATCATCATCGTTGCTCAGTTAAATGTTAAATGTTAAATGTTTTAAATACGTTCTGCATATTGTGGTGTGAATGACTGTTCATTATTGTGTTTATTGTATTAAGTTTGTTCAAGATCAAGTATCAGATCAGTTGTCAATATGCCGCTCTTTTCGAAATTAAGACAGATCACAACTAGAAAAGGGGTACTCGAAGAAGCTGTTCCTATTCCTCCTAGGGACACTCCAGGGTACTTCATGTATCATAAACACGGCTTAGACGCTATATTATTTCTTGATTTATGGGTAGACTACACCAAGGAATTACCAGAAAGTCAGAGGTGGCCCGCAGCTGGGACCTGGGATGCAGAGTGCATCATGAAAGTAGAGGAAGAGTTATGGAAAAGGAAAGCCAGACAGTCACAGAAAGACGCCGTTGAGTTATGGCGTAAAGAATCTCATAGACGTATAGAAAAAGCACTCCGACAGGAGGAGAAAAATAAGGAGAGTTCAAATAAAGTCCGAGAAAGTCTATTAATTGAAGAAGGTACACGAGTGAAATCAGAACAAGTAGACAGACAAAGAAATGCCCTTATGAATGGTATGTATCCCCTCCTGGCCGAGGGATTACCTAAGGCTACTCCGGAGATACCAAAAGACTTGCCACCCCCATTGTTCCCAATAAAAATGCATCCTAAGGGGCATCCTAGAACAGCAGAAGATGTTTTTCTTTCCTCATACTTAGATGACGCAGCTCCCGAGTATGCTAACCCCGCCCCACATAGACCGCCTGCCGGGGAGGTTCAACGCCAAGATCCTGTATCTGTATCTCTACAGCAACAAATCCTGACACAAGTTCCGGCAAGCACATCTGTTTCCACATCTGTTCCTACAACTACTTCTACAGTTGTGTCCACACCTATAGTTGCTGTATCGCGTTCAACGAATCCTTTCACGCCCGATACCCCAGATGGGGCTACCGGAGGTGCTACCAACATTTTTTCTACGCCACCCAGAATAAATAAACTTACCTTTCAAGAATCAGCACATCCACGTACCCCCAAACTCATAAATGCCCGCACGCTTAAGGAACTTCTAGTAGATTGTAGATATGACCCTGTGCCCGGCAAAGAGGACGAAATGATCATGGCATCATTACGTATCAGACGAGCTGCGGTGTATTTAGGGAAGTTACCAGGAATGACTGTGCATCTAGATAATATATACCATTTTGTCCAAACAGGGCGAGATTCTGAATGTATTAACAGAGCTATGGAATACCAGAAAGTGGAGATACAGGGGGAACTGTTACGTTTCCTCATAAATTGTGTGATCAGAAATCAAGACCGACCGGGGGTAGATCCGGAAGCAATGCAAACTCTTACCAGATGGAGCCAGAATATATCAGAAGGGAGACATGATAAGCAAAAATGTATAATAGCCATGTGCCGAAAGATCCGTAGAGAAATAGAACGCCTACACGAAGAGAGATTAGCGGTAGACCAGTTCGAACAAAGCGAGGAGGAAGGATCAGGACTGCCCACAGGACAGTCAGAAACCATAGCCTATGTAGGTAGAGGAAGATCTTGTAATAGTACTAGATGTATTACTGACCCGATACGTCCGATATGTCCAGATAATAACAGGAATTTCCAAACACCTATAATAAATATAAGGTCCCCCGAGCATTCGTTCCAAGCCACTGACAAATTACTCCGAGAACGAAGGGGTTATCATTTACTCGATTCTATGGATGAACAAGAATTAGCCAGGTCAGCCGTTCATTGGGTTGACAGTCCCGGAAAGTATGGTGATGATACAGTAGCACACACATTTTTGAACCTCACCCCAGATGAACAGCGTTTAGCTGGGATTTATATGATTCAACAACTCCTTATACTATATAAAAGTCAACATTCAGATCCTGGTCCCTTACCTGATATATTGACTGAACTACTCACGAATAGATGGAGAGGTTCAGGTACTAAGTTAATTAGAGAAATACTAGAATCAAGAAAGCAGTACATTCTTTTTGTATGCCCAGAACGTGTCTCACTGCCCATCAAGGAAAGAACGACGTATTACATGGACAGACAGAATCCCTTACGAGAAGTACACCCAATAAAAGGCGAGGACAATGAGTTTAAACGTGTATTTGTATATACGCCCATATCGAAAATAGAATTGTTACAAATGAAGAAAGTGGTACCCAGTCATGACAAAGACCCAGCGGGTTTCCACCGAGAAATTAAAGACATGTTACTCATGGGAGAGTATACCTATCCCGACATTATGACTATATTAAAGGTATTAATGCCTGCTGGCATTTATGAAAAACTCAAGGAAAAAGAGTGGGAGGTGGGAGACCAAAAGATAGACTGGACAGCATTAGAAGCAGAAGAAAAGGCCCGAACTGCAGGAGCAGGGCTTGGGGATAAAACTAAAGCACTACCAGGTTTACTAGTACAGGTACTGCCACGTTTATTAACTACGAAAAAAGAAGACTGGGGTGCAATCTCAGCCTGTAAACAAAAGCAAGATGAAGACACTAGTGATTTCTATGCCCGATTTGAAAAATGTTTTGGTATAAATAGTGGCATAAAAGCAAGTAGCGAATCATACCCACATCTGTTTGTGACAAAATTAGTTGAAAATTCCTTGCCCCAAGTGAAGAATAGAGTATTAAAATTCGAGAGTACCTGGCAAGGTAACACCCCATCACAAATGTTACAAATGTTACAGTATCATCACAATAGAATTAGAGAGGAACAAGAACATGAACAAAGACGCATGAAAGACACGAAAATGAAAATGCTAGTCTCTCAGACAGTTCCAGCTGAAGGACATAAAAAGGGTACGACACATTCCGGTGATTCAGCAGGACCTGTAAAAGGGACATGCAACTATTGTAAACAGCCAGGACATTACATACACGATTGCCCAGTCCTGAAGCGTAATATTGCCACGGGTAAAACACAGGAAAGACCACGGCCACCTAGACAGGATCAGAATGAACAAGGAGCCCCGCAGCATGCACAGTCCATGGCAGCTCCACAACAGTCTATACAGTTTGTGCCAGCTGCACCAGCGCTGCCTGTTGCTGCCACACAAACCACGACACGACAGCTGTACCAGACCGCACAGTACGACTATCCTGATTATCAACGATACACATGAACCAGGCTAGAGAGGGAAGTTGACTTACCCCTTATCGAGGTCCCTGTAGACCAAGAAGGACCTTATGTACATAGTGAATTATTAGGCCAAGATAGAAAATTTTTACTTGATACAGGGGCAAGTCGAACAACTATAAAACGTAGTGAAGTTCCAGGGGCACCCCTCTCAGGCTTACAGAATATTTCCCTTGGTTTTTCAGGAAAACCTATTGTTAATGAAGTATCACAGCCTCTTCCACTTACGATAGGACCTTTGACCCGAACTACAGATTTATTGCTTACTAAATCATGTCCAGAAAACTTGTTAGGTATAAAAACACTGAAAGCTCTAGGAGCTATAATATGTTGTTCTCCGGAAGGAGTAAGATTGTTTTTACGTGATTTCAAAGGTCACTATGTGTCTCGAGACATGGATCCCCGATTGCAGACTTTACCTACACATTTATGGGCACAAGGCCCTACTGATGTTGGTTGCATGAATATTACACCATATCGAGTTACACTAAAGGCAGGAGTGGTACTACCACGAATGCGACAATACAAGTTACCACCAGATGCTGTAGTGGCTTTACTACAAATCATTGACGAGCTCATTGCCCAAGGAGTGGTTGTGGAAACAGACTCCAATGTATGTAATTCACCGATAATTCCGATTCTTAATCGAACAGATCCAAAGGCCCCGCCAGTATATCGATTGGTTATTGATCTGCGCGAATTGAACAAATGCATTGTGCCACAATTCCCTGTGGTCCCAGATATCTCGTCATTACTGACAGCTATTGATTCCGAAGCAACATTCTTTACTGTAATTGATCTCAAGAATGCCTTCTTCAGCGTCCCAATAGATCCGGAAAGCCAATACTTGTTCGGATTTAGTTTAAATGGACGTAGCTTTAAATTCACACGCGCACCTCAAGGATTTACAGAAAGCCCCAGCATCTATAGTCAAGCACTGAAACGAGAACTCGACAGTATCCACATGCCAGTTAACACTGCCTTGCTTCAATATGTCGATGATCTGCTGATCACCGCTAGAAGCGAACCTGAATGTGAGAAAGCATCACTGACAGTTTTACAATTTCTAGCCGAAAAGGGGCACAAGGTGTCCCCTTCTAAGCTGCAATTCTGTGTCCAGCGAGTTGTTTATCTTGGACACTCGCTGTCCAAGGAGGGAAGGCAGCTTACACCCGACCGGATTCAGTTAATAGCTAACATGCCAATACCCAAGACACAAAAGGAGGTGCGGGCTTTCATAGGCCTCACTTCATATTGTAGGCAGTGGATCCCTCAGTATGCATTTCTAGCAAAACCACTCATTCAATTGACAACACAGGAGGCAGCCACATCGACTGTTCTCCCTTGGACTCAGGAACATGCACAAGCTTTTGAAAGCCTAAAGAAAGCCTTATGCCAAGCACCTGTTTTAGCAACACCATGTTACAATAAACAGTTTACACTCTTTGTTACAGAATGCGAAGGTACTGCCTTGTCAGTACTCACACAGGAACAAGCAGGATCACACAAACCATGTGCTTATTTTTCTAGTACATTAGATCCCGTAGCTCAGGCTTTGCCTGCATGCCTAAAATCAGTGGCAGCAACAGCTTTAGCAATCAGACAAAGCGATGCCATAGTGTTAGGACATCCATTGACAGTTCAAGTACCACATGCAGTAGAGGTTCTTGTGAATCGAACGCAAACACAACACTTGACTATAGCGCGACTTACAGGGTATGAATTAACATTGTTTCAGCCACATATAGAAATCAGACGTTGTAACACATTGAATCCTGCCACACTTTTACCTGTAATCGGAACAGACCCACTAGCTCATGATTGTATTGAAGTTATTACAATCACGACGAAACCCAGACAAGACTTGACAGATGTCCCATTGTCAGACCCAGACCTGACGTTGTATGTAGATGGTTCATGTATGAGAACAAGTACAGGAGAGTTAGTGGCCGCTTACGCAGTCACAACAGACACTGAAATCATTGAAACAAATTGCATAAATACCTTGTCAGCTCAAGCCGCAGAGCTCATCGCTCTGACACAAGCCTGTATTCAAGCCACAAATAAAAAAGTCAACATATATACTGATTCACGTTATGCATTCGGAGTTGTACATGACTTCGGCGTGCTGTGGCGAGAGAGAGGTTATTTAACTTCTCACGGTGCCCACATTCAGCACGGACCCCTCATTCATGCCTTATTAGATGCAATACATCTACCCACTGCAATATCAATTATGAAATGTAAAGCTCATACGAAAGTTACTGATATCATTTCTCAAGGCAATGATCTAGCTGACAGAACAGCTAAACAGACTGCTCAAACTCAAACATCCGACATGACAAAGACAATAGTCCCGACGCCAACACATTGTATGACTGTTAAAGATCCCACTCTTGACGTAATTGACATACAGACACATGCTACACCAGACGAAATAAGGAAATGGACTGAGTTAGGAGGGATTCAAACGGATCAAGGATGGATGACGAAGGAAAAATCTGTGTGGTTCCTTCCTGATTCAATGGTCCAAGTCATTATTAACACTATACATAGTCCAGCGCATCTAGGAGAAAAAGCTATGCTAGACAGCATTCAACACATTTGGTTCAACAAACATTTACGAGCAGCAGCCAAACAAAAAGTTCGTACCTGTATGATCTGTTGTCAGTTTAACCCAGGAAAAAGCATTCCCGTAGAACAGGGTGGATTTCAGCCTCCTGATCACCCTTTTGAAGTCCTCCAGCTGGATTATATCCAGATGGAACGATGTCGAGGATTCAAATATGTTCTCGTAGTTGTCTGTGCTCTTTCCCGTTGGACAGAGGCATACCCGGTTTCAGATTACACTGCCCCGACTACTGCCAAACAGTTGGTTCGAGAATTCTTCCCACGATACGGTTTACCACGTGTTGTCTACTCAGATAACGGCCAGCCGTTTTCATCCGAATTAATGAAACACGTTTCACTTTTGTTAGGCTATCAGTGGAAATTCCACTGTGTCCGACACCCCGAGGCAGCAGGTCTCGTGGAAAGACATAATCAGACCCTGAAAATTAGATTGTCCAAAATATGCAGAGAGAAAGGTGTCGACTGGGTAGTAGCGTTACCAGTTGCACTCTTTTACATGAGAATGGTAGCACACTCTCGAACAGGGCTATCCCCGTATGAGGTGATCTTTGGCAGACCACCAAATATGTGGGGGACGCCTATACCACGCAAAATAACTGATATTGACTGTAATATGCTGACAGATTACTTGGCTTCCTTGATGTCTGCACTACAATCTTGTCGTTCACAGGTAGCTGCAGCTTTTCCTGACAACACTGAGGTGAAGCCCCATGACGTAGTTCCGGGGGACCTGGTCTTAGTGAGGAACTTTGATCGGAAGACTCAGCTGGATCCTAGGTGGAAGTCGCCGCGATTGGTCTTGCTTACCACAAGGACAGCCGTGAAGATCGAAGGCAGAAAAGGCTGGGTACATTCAAGTCATATTAAGAAATTTCATGGACTACCATCGGATGTAAATACCACACCTCGTGTGTCTTCACCCATTGACTCAAAGCTTCCTTTGGTTGAACTGAGTAATCACGAACTATACAAACTAAAACTCAGGTCTAACCAGTCAGGCAATTTGATTGTTTAAGTCCTCTCCCAGGTGAAGCGGTTGAATTTGTCTCTGACATGTATCCCTTAGACCTGAATAGAGAAAAAACCCGACAAATGTTGAAACGACATGCGTACTGTAAATCACTGCATAGTCATTGTATAGTGACGTTATTAATTTTGTTTTTCTTAAGTCTTTTAATAATTACTGCAAGTATATTGTTGCACATATATTATCCTATTTCTAGACATGTTTATAATGTTACTGCTGAACATTCTTTTAGTGAATTACCTCCGCATGAGTTGTCTTATAGATTTGCGCTGCGCAATAACACGTTTATTAGTATGTTACATCATTCCCATCAGGTTAGCAATGCTACAAATTGTTGGATATGTGGCCGACTCCCTCCCTATCAGAATTATAAAGGAATTCTACCTCTCTTTCCATACCCGTTCACACACAACGGCTCCTGTGGAGCATGGTTTAGTTTAATTAATTCCCTAGATTCGAATTCTGCAGTTTATCAAGACAACTGGGTATGGGGAAATTTGAACTTAGTTTTACATAAAGTCTGCTACCCTAACAAGGAGGGACTTCCCAAAAGAACAGGAACTGATCTAGAAAATGAAGTGTATGGATTAGGTAATTTTACGCTTAATCTTATGATCCTAAATGTTGAATCCGAAGCTACTCCAATTTTGCCCGCTATGTCAATATTTCCAGTAAAAGGTGAATTATGTGTAAGAAAGAATGGTTCCATACATATGGGCCATAGTAGATGCACCACTGTAATAGAATTTAGTGATCAAGGCAAGTCTACATTTAGAGCTTCCCACCATTCCTATTTCATATGTGGTCAGACGGCATATGTACGTTTGCCTCTAGATTGGGATGGTACCTGCTACATTGGATTCCTTTTGCCACCTGTTTTCCTAGCTCCTCCTGACTATCACAGAAATACTCATTTAGTACACAATAGAGAAAGGAGAGATCTCCCAATAGTTGATTACACTGAAACAGCATGGGAAAAATACACAGATTTCAATAAAGGTCTCTTTCCCTATATAGGTACCGTTACTAATAGTAAGCTGATACGTAGATTAACTAGAACCCTTGAAGCAGTAGTGAACGAAACTATTTCCGCCTTAGGCAATTTAACAGAAGAGCAGTCTGCTATGCGGATTGTTGTGCTTCAAAATCGTCTTGTCCTTGACGTCATCCTGGCCGATAGGGGCGGAGCTTGTAGGGTCATCGGATCAAGTTGTTGCATTTTCATACCAGAAAATTCGCCATCTGTATATAAAGCCATAACTCGCCTTCATAAGATTGTAAGCCAGATACACCAGGATCCAGGCACCTGGACTTGGTCCGGTTGGTTTTGGAGTGTATTATCTACCTTTGGATGGAAGGTCCTATCCTTCCTAGGTATTGGCCTTCTCATACTATTCAGTTGCTGTCTATGTCTACAATGTGGACCAGCGATCTGTGGTCTGTGTGCCACATCGTGTATTCCACCACCAAGATTTCATTCATCCCAGAAGAAAAAAGAAGAACAAATGATGCTATATGAACAGATCAACGGATTGATGAAGATTGATATCTCTTAACGGGCAAGTAGGGGACAAGGAGGGAATGTGGAAATATGGATTTTTCCGATCAGTTATGTCCCCTATCTTGGACCCCAACGGTTTCATGTATGAATCACAAGTACATGTATGTTCCCTCCAGTTCCAGTTATGAAGACGCAAATACATGTGCGTCCACCGTTAACATGTCCTCTTTCAGATCCGCCATGAATAGGCCGGATATTCCATTCCTAAGTATGAAAGGCCACCGGCTTTATATGGTTCACTTATGCCATTTTACAGTCCAGGCAAGTAGGCCCTGATTCTGTCATCAAGCTTTTCTTGCCTTCTGCCTTTGAAAGCTCCAGTCTGAGCCTGCATCTGTGACCATGAACTTTGTCTCATTCCCTGCGCGGCTCACGATGCCTGACATCAGCCTGTTGCCTGCCAAAAACTGTATTTCACCTTCGAAATTATCTGCTCCGCTCCCTGCCCAATGCATTCCTGTCTAGTAGTTTAAGTAAACATTCTTCCAGTTACCGAGCAAAGGCCCGGCTTCTCTGTCTTTATGCAAGTAATTCATAGCCCTATTATTATGGAAGACTTCTGCCCTCGCATCTAGTGTAGACACTTAGACGCTTGTACACGCACTAACAGTCAGTATAGTCAGTATAGAATAAGATTCTACTCTAAGAGACCTCTCTTTTGGATAACATAGTTCTTTAAACATAGGATGTTAGATATGATTTGGGATTAGGTTGACTTGACCCTCCAGACTTCTGTCGCCACATGTAGAGCTAAATGTCAAGTCCCCTTCACCCCCTAGTTGCACGTCAATCACACGTCATGCTGCTGCGCGCGCATTTCTGCCAAGTATTTCTGCTGACATTGCGAAATTCTTTCATGGAACCACCCTATTATGACATCACACCTGATGACGTTCTTTAGTTACACCCAGTTACGCCCACTTTTGCTACGCATGTATGTTTTATCTACACTATCAATTGTTACGCCTCTTGCATTTGCTTCACTGTAATGCCTATTGTATAAAAGTGATTACTTATCAATAAAGTATGTACTTCACTTCCTGAACCTCCGTGGTGATGGAACTTGGAGTCACCGATTCGAATCGTCCATTGGAATAAAGCCCATTCCGAACCTCTAATACCACGGATTTTGCCTCTTATTTACTGAGCTATTTTTATTATGTTTCTGTATCAAATTAAGTCCCGGTAATTAAATTATTTACCACACCCCGCCCCAGAGATCACCACCTCCCTTGGGCTAAATTAAATGTAATGGGGGCTAAGCTGACCCCCCCAGGGCCCTGGGTACCACCACCTCCCCGGGTCCAAAGTAACATTAAAAGTAGGAGGAGGACGGAGTGGCCCTCCTTCCGGGCCGTTCTCGGCCCTGGAGATCACCACCTCCCTCCGGCAGGTCCTACTAAATTAAAGGAGGGGGCCCATGCCAGCTACTATATCCCAGGGTGCCCACCCCAGGGACATAGCTGTTTGATGTGGCTTGGCAGGAGCTTTAACCGCACCCGCCAAGCCACAGCAAACATTATGCTTCCAGCAAGAGAGAGAGGAGAAATGCTCTTGCTTACTGGAAGCAGAGCATTCGTCTGTTTCCCTGCCGGCTATCAAGCAAGCAGAGAAACAGACAAATTGCTTTCAGACACAGGGAGCTGCATGTTTAGCTGCTCCTGCAAATGGGCCTCCTGGTGCACAACTTTTTGAGGAATGAAGTCCAATTGGCTGGTGAGGGTCCTTGGGGGCCAACAACCCCTCCTTACCTACAGTAAGTCCCACACAGCGGGATTGCTGAGTGGTGATCCAAGGCCCGCTCAATTTCTCCAGCACAATGCAAACGTGCCTCCTGGGGCACAAATGTTTGGGGGATCACGTCCCCTTAGAAGCCGAGGGTCCTTGGGGTCCAGCAACCTCTCCTGTTACCTCCTGTAAGTCCCACACAGTGGGATTGCTAAGAGCTCGTGGGAGGCCTGCCCCCTTGCTTCACCAATCTGCAAATGTCCTCCTGGCGCACTACTGGTTGGAGGATGAAGTCCCCCTAACTCCTGAGGGCCCTTGGGGGCCAACAACCCCTCCTGTTACCTCCAGTCAGTCCCAAACAGCAGGATTGCTGAGAGGTCATCTGTGGCCCTCCCCCTTTCTCCATCAATCTGAAAATGTGCCTCCTGGCGCACTACTATTTGGGGGATGAAGTCTCCTTAGGTGCTGCGGGTCCTTAGGAGCCAATGACCCCTTGTGTTACCTCCAATAAATCCCACACCGTAGGATTGCTGAGAGCTCTTGGGAGGCCCTCCCCCTTTCTCCACCACTCTGAAAAGGCATCTCCTGGTGCACTACTGGTTTGGGGATGAAGTCCCCCTGGTTGCTGAAGGTCCTTGGGGGCCTACAAACCCTTCTGTTACCTCCAGCAAGTCCCACTCAGCAGGATTGCTGAGAGATCATTGGAGGTCTGCCACCTTTCATTACCATTCTGCAAACGTGCCTCCTTGTGCATTACTTGTTTGGGGATGAAGTCCCTTTGGATGCTGAGGGTCCTTGGATGCCTAGAAGTCCTCCTCTTACCAGCAGTAAGTGCCACACAGTGGGATTGCTGAGAGCTGGTCAGAGGCCCCATCCCCTTTCTTCACCACTCTGAAAATGGGCCTAATAGTTAAAAAACCATAGAAATGCACTTAAAAAAGCAAAGATTACAGGGACGTTATAGTTAGGAAACAGAATTTTAAAAAACATAGAAATTCACTAAAAATAACTAAAGGTTACAGAGACGTTACAGTTAGGAAATAGAATTTTAAAAAACCAATAGAAATTCACTAATAAAACAAAAGTTAAAGGGATGTTATAGTTAGGCTTAGATTTTACTCGTACAAAACCATTGAAATTCAGCTGTTATAGCTACTTGAGCTAACCATAACGTACACCCCTGCAATGCACTGCTGACGACCTCACATATAAGACATCACTCATGACCTGGGCAGTGACATCACTGATGACATCATCCAGAGAACCACTCATACAATCACCCACATGACCATTCACAGACCCATACAAGTACTCACACAACCACTCACTCCTCCATAGACCCACTTACACACTCACTCACTCTTACAGCCACTCATACAACCACTCCTGCAATCAGTCACTCACCCACAGTCACTGACACAACCATATACTCACTTATACAGCTACTCACACATAGACTTATTCACCTATACAGCCACTCACTCATTTATACAGCCTCTCAACACAGTCACTCGCTCACCCATACAAGCACTCACACACTCATTCACACATCCATATAAGCACTCCCCATATAGTCATTCACAAAGACATTCACTCTTAAATACAACCACACACACCCATTCATTTAAACAAACACTCAAACAGCCACTCACTCACCCATACAGCCACTTATACACCAAGTCATTCACTTATGCAGCCATTCAGACACCCACTCACTCACCCATACAGTCACTTACACAGCCACTCACTCACCCATACAGCCACTGACACAGCCACTTTCTCTATATGCACACGAAGAGGGAGGGAAGGGGATCCGAGGAGAATTTTAAAGACCTACGAGGCTTAACTCCCCAATTTAGTATTAATCACAAAATATAGAACCCTTGGGTCTAGAAGTCTAACAAGAATAAGAGAAAGTGTCCAAGGAGATATCTCCGCGTTCCCTTGGGTGTCCCTTTATTAGGACGAAATCCCTCACCCTCCATAGGTGGCATGCTTCATTATTGGGATTCTCTTTGTTTTGGGATACCTAGTCCCGGCACGGACTACAACCCCCTCTCTGAGAGGGAGGAGCTCTAGAATGTTTTTATTTCTAATTTAAGGTACACGAAATACCACAATGATGAGTCACAAGTCCATTTAGGTGAGAGATGCAGCACAAAGAAAGGGGTAGTGGTAGTGAGAGGCTAGAACTGGCTCCCAGGTACATAATATACTTTTATTAACATGTCCTTGGGCCAGGATTAAAGACAGGGCACTGGAAGGACGATAATGGTCTACATGTTTCAGCCTATTGACCCTCCATAGAGGAGCCATGGCTTTCGTCAGGACCATCTTGTGCTGCTGCTGATGAATTAGTGTAGTGCAAAGTGGCACAAACAATAACAGATATTCAAGAATAGTTTCTGAGTAACTCAAAACAATGAAAAAATGTTATAAAAAAAGGATACAAAACCAGTGATCCTTTTCATCTCTGGAATATTTTGCCGGGGATTTACTGGTAATACCTATACAGGGGCATAATTGAAAAAAATTCATTAAAGTAATCTATATAGGGTTATTTAATTGTACATCAGAGACATTATCTCTTATTTTTCAAGGTTGTATAACAAGGTAATATTAACATTGTGTGAGAAGTTCCTTTAACCACGATAAAAGCAATAATTAACTTATATTAACACAAAAAATGCATACTGACAAGAGAACATATATATTACTTCTTCATGCTTTACCCGTATAGTGCTAGAGAACAGACCTCACCTTAACCTGGCATGCAGCTCAGGGAGGGGGCACCTCTCTGTAAAAACACATGAGAGATGAGTTCATAATCACACTCTCATCTTGTGTTACCAACTTAATCTGTCTGGCATTTCTGGGGAAAATTAATGAAATAGTTGTCTGGTGCGAAGAGAAAGTTTGTTGAATTGTACAGTAAAAAGGGCCTATTTCAAATGGACATGGGACATGATGGAATGGCATCTCTGTTTGAGTAAACATAACCCAGGTTAATCCATAATATGGGGCCCATTTTTGTCTTAGTTCAGGGAAATCCCGAACTAGTCTATATTAATCAACAGAGGGATTCTTTTGGAGACGTGGAAAAGGTTGGTATGTCGGGAAACATCCCGCTATATCGGAAAATCGCAGGTGCCGTAGTCTGCTGCCGGAAGGAGAAAGCACCGATGCGGCTTAGTCGCCGTGTTTTGAGTGACCACGGAAAGGCGTGTTCCGCAGTCGCAGAGTGTATGAAGTCACCTCGGTGTCAGAAGAGCGACAATAATGCTGGGAATGGTAGTTTCTATGGTTGTGGTTATCACAATTACAGCGAATGTTGTTCTTGCATACATGATGTAAATTGCCTAATATTAAAACAGGCTATGTGAGAGGGAATTGGAGCCAGCTAGTCTCCAAAACACAACTTTTTTTAAATAGTAGTTCAAATGCAGTACATGTCTACAATTCCTCCCGGGATCTCTTGTAATTATTCTCGAGGATATGTTCTAGTGCGAACTTTCTATTGACTTCAAATGCTCTAAATTCATGAACCTAATGTGAATGTAGAGAAAATGGAAAATGATTAGCAATAGATCGCATCAGCTGATCAAACCAGATAAACTGTGAGGTATTTTTTAATATATTCTTAAAAGGCTTAGAATTCATAATCTGCATATATGTAAAAATGATACAGTGTTTGTCGTAATGGTTAATCAAGCAAAGTGTCACAGACATCAATACTTTGTTTTTTCATCTTCTACCTTAACATGAATTCTTTGTTCAGTTAGTATCCTATTCACAAATAGTATTCATAATATCTCAAACATTCCCTTTTCAGTAAAATGAATGCCAAGTATTTATAAAAAATGAAAAGCAATACATATAAAAATGGATGAATGAATACACCAAATTTGGCAGAAAGACAGATCTTTACAAGGAAAGCGATATTTTTGTGATTTGGTGTAAACCAGTTCAGTAGTTTTTGATAAATCAAGGTTCCGAATTCTTTATATTTCAGGCTGTGAAGGATCCGTGGCCCAGACAGATCAAAAAATGAAGTCTTATTGGCTGCTGTCAACATCAACAAATATGTTGCAGTAGCCATTTTGGTACTCAGGAACTAGGTCCTATGTCCTGACAAAAGAATTTTAAAAAAACATATAGGGGTCAAGGTACAGATACTGTAACCTTCTTTGGCCTTGTTGGGGGGGGGTCTCAGAAGCCCACCCCCCAAGGTTAAAAAACTTTTTCAAATATTACCACAGATTGGCTGTAAAATTTTAAAAAATATAGGGCGGACTTCTGCCTTTTTCTATTTTAATCCTCATGGGGTAAAACAAGCCCGGTGGGTCAGCACACATACATTGTAAGGGCAGAGGGGCATGGAACCCCCCCCCCCCCCCCACCTGAGCCAGTAAATGGCCCTGGGACTTATCCCCCATAGTCTGAAGTGATTTTATAAATTAAATATGGGGGGTTGCGACTCCCCCATAGCCATTTCCTGGCCCTGGGCACACCATCTCTTTTTGCCAGATGTGAGCCAGTGTCCTGAGGACCACATACCCACATTACTGCCCTGTTCTTTGCTCGGAAGGGTGGGAGCAAAACAATACAACTGGTGCCTGCTGGCACACAGGGTGGGTGCTGGCAGGAGAAGGCGTAGCCCTCAATGTTCAAGAATGTTGTGGGTACCCAGGGTGGGACAGGGGCACCCACTTTCAAAAGTTAAATAAGCAATATAATAAAAAGACACATGCAGTTTGGGACTGCGCTCCCCGCACTACCATTTCTTTTTCCATGAAAGATAATAGGCTGACGGTGCTGTGATTAGGAGTGGGGCACCCAAGTTTAAAAAATGAAAAGGTCGTGGCTTCACTGTTTTGCTATTGAGGCAGTGAGGCTGCTCATTAATATTCCCTGCTCCCTCCCGGGAGCACCCCATAATGCTCTGCATGAACTTGTTTTGATATGTTAGTTGTTGTTTGTCCCAAGGAGTGGCAGGGATCCTGCTAACAATGGACACGTTCTGCTGTTTCACCTTGTTAAACACACACTAACACCCACCCATCACAGGCGTCACCAGTCAGGTGACCCTGTTAATAGAAGGGGCAGTGCGCACGTGCCCTGGGCCAGTTCTAGTATCATAACCACGGTGTGTGTGTCACTCATTATAGTATCATGTGAGCCCAGGACCCACAACACTACAGGTACTGACGCGCTTCACATGTGCACCACTTACATTACACAAGAGCACATTCAGTTTTTTTGAAGGCACAGAGTGATTACGTGATTTGCCCAGTATCGGAGGATGTTTAGGCGATGCTGTGACTGGAACCTAGCTAGTTCCATAGTCGGCAGCTCTGGTCCTTACGCCTCATCCTTTATGTGCCGCGTTTCTGCACAGGATATCTGGGAAATAGGCCTCTTAAAGACAGAAAACCAATACAACACTGAATAGTGTTAAAGAAAATCTCAAACACGTTAATGGTTTTTAATAAAAATGCTTGATTTTAACTGACGTTTCTCTATATTGTTACTTTGCACAAAAATAATTGCATTTTGTGGTCTGAATAGTGTTAAAGAAAACATATTAATGGTTTTGAATAAAAATGCTTGATTTCTTTATATTGTTACTTTACAAAAAATTACTCAAAAATTCACTGAAAAAAACAAAGGTTAGAGTGACAGTTAGGTCTGGTAATAAAATCATACTCTACATTTAAATAGTGATGTTAGAGTTAAGTGAAAATGTCACGTTTTAAACTCTAAGGCACTGCCTATTACCTCATACATTACATCACTCATGACATGTTCTATGACAAATTTGATAATGTCACTCATGACATCTAAAATGACATGATTTATAACACTCTGTATGAAGTAAGGCTGTCTTATTCTGATGTTTCCCTTACATGTTGTGGTTTTGCAACAAGGGTGTAATAGTTTGCAGAAGGTGCTGGCCTCCAGATGAAGGCAATGTCTGGCTTTTATCTTCTGTCGGAGGAGTTCTATGCATCTACAAGTGAAGAGAGGATCACCCATACCTCGGCTCTGCAGGTAGTCCTCTCCAATCGGGCTCCTGGTCCTCACTTACACTGAGACACAAGCAATCAGATCCACTTTGTACATGGATACAACTTCTGAAATCTGGCCCATCAATGATATTAGCGTGCATCAAGAAGACACTTATTTTGTCTCCACTTGAAAACTGTTCTTGATGACCTTTGATTGGGCATTGTGAAAAGCAAACTGTCCTTCATTTTGTTTTTGCACAGCATGAAACCAGATGCAATGATCTTCCACCTTCCTATATTGACTTGATAAGGTCTCTAAACATATTTAGTAAACAATGGCCCTGTACAATTCTAATTGCTGTTTTACCTTATTCTCCAGGATTTGTATATCCCAACCATGGAAAATGGACCTAAGATAGCATCCCGGTGTCTAAAAGAGCTCAGTGATATTCAGGTAATGATGTTTTTTAAATTAATATAAAGGCAAATTTGAGAGTTGTTATTAGCCATGAAGTGGTGAGATATTTGGTGAAATTTTAATATGTCTCATCTTTTCTTTATGTTACTGTCTATGTGCTGTATTGCACTTGGCTACCATTATTTATGCATATCCGTGATATGCAGACCACAGCTGGAACTGCTGCTTTGTGTCTGGTCTCCATTTAATAATTTGAAGGAGTGGTTTGGGTCATCAGTGGCATAGTCTAGTGTTAGTTATGCATCTGCATGTCACTTTCTAGCTCTGAACATTCACTGAGTTGCTTCCCGAATTCAAATCTTACAGAGAATTAATATTCCTGAATATGTCCATGAATCTTTTCGAGCTTTAAAGGGTGTGTACAAACAATACACTTTATACGAAGTGCCTCAAAATACTCAATAGACCTTATTGGAGACATCTTGAAATCTTTGTGTGTGCGTTTATGTCACAAGCAAACTCAAATATATACACGTTTGGGTTCACAGACTCTCTCATGTGACCTGAGTGTGACTGTTCCTACTTAACGTGTACCTAAGCAGTAATGCAGCAGAGCTGAAGCTGTGCCAAGTGCTGGCCACTCCTTCCCTGATCAAAGGGACTGGGCATTCCCTTTAATGGAGGTAAACAATTGCAGCATAGCGTTTGTATGCTCAGCATGCAGGAGTGGCTTCAGTCAAGTTTGCAAAGACTGCTTCTTAATTCCTTTGCCCCAGGGCTATAATTATTAATCCATAACTTTAGCTTGATGCAATTGGACTATGGAATCACCCTCAAGCATCTCCCTTTCTCTCTCTATTTCCCCCCCTTCCGCTATCAGGAGCAAGATATCCCTATTCCATGCTGGAGAGCCCTGCTTGAATATGTGAACAAGGACACATTTCAAATAACATTTGAAAGGCCCTTTTTAGGATCCGGCACAGAGCTGGAGACTTAGAATTAGAATTAATGAATGAATGAAAGGCGACTTGTATAGCTTATTGTTACTCCAAGTACTGTCCCGGCACTCTGCTCGGACACAAATTCAGAGTGCCGTTAGGCCATCTATAACTGCTTAAAGAGCCAGGTTTTCATTGTTTTCTTAAAAAGTGAAATTGCATCCATTGACCATATCTAAAGGGGGAGTTTGTTCTGTGTAGAAGGCCCTAGAAAGTAGAAGGCCTGACCCCCCATCTCTGGTACGGAGAATCTTAGGGATTCTGGCCAGGAGACTGTTGGCTGATCGCAGGTTTCTCTGGGCCGTAGAAGCTAATTCTCGTCCTGAGGTAGACTGCACCTGTCTGGTCAAGTTCCTTGTGGACAAGAATAAGTGGTTTAAAATAACATTATCTTCTGTATTGGGAGCCAGTAGCGAACCCGCAGGTACAGGGACACGTGCGTTCACCTGTAGTCTGTTAATCTGGTTGTCAGGAAGTCCTAAATATAGGGCATTTCCGTAGTCCAGCCTCGAGGTAATAAGTGCCTGGATGACCAGCTTCCTTGCTGAGAATGAAATGAAAGTTAAAAACTTCCTTAAATGCCCCGTAGACCAAAACATGTACCAACTACAGTTTTAATCTGTTATTGGAAGGACAGAGAGTCATCGAATTTGACACCCCAGTTCCTCCCTGAGGGTCTGGGAGGGTGCGTTAACCAGCCACACGGTCTGCCATGTCACTGGGGGGTTAAGACCGAAGAATAGTATTTCGGTCTTGTCTGCATTGCATTTAAGTTGATAGGAGGTCAGCCAGTAGACGACAGCTGTTAGGCAGGATCTGATGGATTCACCCGGGATCTCCGCTTCCCTGCCCTTCAGCTCAATTTAAAGTGAATGGTCTGATGTGCATTTTTTCTTTTCAGAACTGCCAGGAAAAGTTTGACAGTAAAAAAAAATAACCCTAACACCCTTGAAAAAAAAATCACAGCATGTGAGGGTCAGTTTTTGGTTTTACAAAAACAAACTCTCACTTTCAAGTCCTTCAGAGGAGCCCCTGTGGCACCCGCTCCTCTGAAGGTACAGAAATCCCCACTGGGCAGGCAGGGATTCCTAAATATGGTAGACAGTAGTCTGAGAGGCAGTGGAGGTTATTCCTGCAGCTCCCCTGTTGGCGGCGGTCTGCCTGCCAAAATAAGGGCTTACTCTTGTCAAGGGTAGGAGTACATCTGTGTCTAGAGTCGGGACGGGGAGGGAGCACTGGCGGTCAGGCATCAGTGGACTGCTTAACTGTTTTCTTGTTTGTGTTTCAGTATGGAAGGCAGGAGAGTGACTGGGTCGTCTTGGTGTCCTGAAGAGCAAGAGCAGAATCTACAATCAAGTCTTTCAAACTCCACTGAATGCTAGAGTATAATTGTGACGAGTCGGGGGGGGGGGGGCGTAGATCTGTTCTTCGTATATCCAGCTCGCTTTTTTGTATTTGTGATGTTAGTAGAAAGGATGTGGACACATTTACCAGCTTATCTGGCAATACAATTTTTGGGAACCAGGCTCCTTTTCAAGTAGATTAATTTATGCAAATCAGAGGCGGGCTGTGCTGACGACCCTCTGCTGCCTCTCCTCGAACGAGCATCAACAGGGGTGTGTAACCCCGATTCACATTCAGAAATACAGAGAGGATCTTCAGCCATCAGTAGTGCCCCCTGAGTTGTGCACCTTAAAGTATGCGACGTGGGTAGTGGGTTTCAGCTACTGTTTATTGTAGATTTGTGAAATCAGAGTTTCTAGCCATGTGCCAGCTGTTAACTTGTTGATAACATCCGGGTGTCTGAACTGTGTGTCGTGTCTAGGACCAAGGACAACAGACACGCAATATGCTTTTATCATGAGCTTTATTTCCTTGCTTCTCACTCGGTCCCTGTCCCTACTCTATCTGCCTTTTCCTGCCGTTTCTCCTCCCCTTCCTCTGCTCTCCTGACTCCGCCCACTCCAACCCCTATACCGCTCACTCTCGACACTGTGGTGTACGTTTCCTGTTTTCACTCCATCGTGTGCGTTCCTGCACTTCTGTTCGCATCCTATGTACTTCCATAGGTGCCAAAAACACACTGCTGCACATCTCTGCAGACCACAATATCTCTCAGGCTGGAAAGTGTCTCTTAGTGGTAGGCACAGTTTGACATTTGGTACTATAGTGTTAAGAACATTGATGTGGGACATGTGCGAGAAGGTTTTAAAAAACAATGTCAGAAACAGCATCCTTCACACATGTCTCCTTGCATTCCCTGGTGCTTGCCAAACACACTCCATTGCGCATCCATGTGTTAGTTTAACAGTACACAAATTTCAGAATGAAGGAAATGTACTGTTTTGACGCTGTGTCGTATGACGCAGTTAGGTTACTTAAGTTGTGTTTTCCTTATTCTCGGGGAGGAGATATCTTTTTGTATTTTATCTTGCCATATATCAGGTTATTCTGTCAAACGTTTATAATTTGATTTGTTGTTGGGATAAAGTTTGCATTTTTTGTACGATGTGCATTTCATTTCTCCAAAATGTGGGCACAACAGTGTTTTTAAAATCCAAGCTGTTTCCCAGGCTGGATTTTACAACGAAAGGAACAAATATCCATGGGTAGTGTAAAGCTTCTATGCGTCCCAGTTGCCCAGAAGTCTGGATGTTTGTTTTTAACAGCAGCCCGATTTGTTTTTCTTCTTTCAATATCGCTTGTTCTTCTGTCCCTAATTTCTGGATTTCTATCCACGAATGCGTAGGTTAAAAAGCGTTGTTCATTTCCAGGCATCAGTATAGAAATCTCCATGCACGCATTGCCTGTCATATCTAAATCAAGCACCCTGTATTTCATTTAAAACACACCCATTCCTGGAGTGTGAAGAGCTTGACCAAGGGATGTTATCAGCTGGTTACCAGTTGCTGCGCTTTTGGGATTTGTTGATGGAAGGCGTTCATTTTTTCATTGTTACGTGTATTTCCAAGAGAAAATCTTATATCAGAATACTGTGATGCAGACTAAGAAATTCTAAGTGGTGGGAAAAAAACTATTTCAAGAACATTTCATTTTTCTGCAGTATTGTGTCTCCTTAATTCCCCAGTTCCTCCTTTCTTGCTGCTGACGGCTTATTTGGATTTACATTCCTATCTGCCGTTCGGTATCTTACAAAATGAGGTAACTATTGCTTGTTGAAGAACCATTATAAATATTCGAGATGAATGGTTTATTTAAAATATGCAGTATGAATTGAACGAATTGCATATGAAAGAAATCACAACATGGTAACAATGGTTGTATATGTAGAATACATTTTTTTTTTAGAACTCGTGAGTTACTTACTCTAGGAAATGTAATTGAAATTGTCATATATGCCACCTTCTTGATGCATAGTTAGCACTCTTTATGTAATCAAACGTGAACAGTGTGAAGTGCGAATTCTATATGTAGATAGGTGTTTCTTCTTATCATAGATTATTAATTCATATCTATATGTGATTATTTGAAAAATGATAGGACGGCACCCTAGGGAGAGACCCTAGACTGAGCAGCCCTTAAAAACGTGGTTATGATCAGGACACTTTACAAAAGGGCATTAAAATAGCTTTTCTAGTGTAGTGAACTCCAAGTTCAATTAAGCCGCAAAATTGTAGTTAAACAGAAGCTGCCCCCATCCAGAACTGTCCATTGTCTGGAATCAACAGGAAGAGAGACAATGGAGGCAAAATAATGTTTCCTAGCTGAAGTATGTTGTGCATACTGTGCTATTTCGCCAAATATGAATCCACTTGCAATCTGATAGATTCCGTTTTGGTTACTAAAAATTCCCCAGTTTCTGCAGAGAATTATAAATACATTGTGGAGCCCACCAGCTAACGTTATTCACAATATAATCGCTATAATTGAGTAAATTCAGTTGTGTTTAGTGTTTCCTCACGAAACTGGATGATTTTCAGTTACCACCAAACACAAAATGAGGCCCTTGTCTATTTAGGTCTCAGCTCTAGACAGTACATGTGCTGTCTTGAAGAGACATGCTGTGTCTACTTTGTGGGCTTCAGCCCGCCCATAGTCTTCTCATTGCTGGCTCTCTTTTAGTCCATGGCATGCGTCATGCCTCTTCCTGTGTTTAGTCCTCTCCGAGAACATGGACCAATTACTACTATCCATCCACTGCTTCCATTTAATTACCATTTTAGGAACTTCGTTTTTCTTTGTTTAAGAGCCCTCATCAAGAGGGCTTGTGTTTTTACATGCTCCAAGCGTCGTCGTAAACAGGGATGGAAAGCTGTAAATCATGTGCTTATCTCTGCACATTTGCTGAGCATTCAAAGACCAAGATCCCTTTGGAATGGGGGTACCGGGTTGGAGTCTTGGCGTCGGCTCAACATCCTGCGTTTCAAAAAATAATCCAACTTCCTCTGAAAATGTTAGAAGCTGGTCAAGATTCATTTGCAATTCAAAAATAACTTACACGCCAAGAACCATTCTTCCCACACACATTCACCACTCGCATCCCAACACAATGTAAGTGTTCGTAGCAAACATCTATCCCTTCCAAATCCCCCCACGGGCTTATGTACTCACCCATGTCTCAGTTACTGCTGACACATTTGAGAATTCGCTATCCATCTCCTTTCGTTAGGAAACCACTGTATAAAGTACAGGAAAACCCAGACTTTCTACAATTATCATTATTTTCACTCTGTGTAGGTCATTTGCATGAGGGTGCAACTAACCCCGAACTTTGCCGGGCAGGCAGGCTAAGAACAAGGCCAATAGCTCGGGTATTTCTGAGACCTATCGGCTTTGCCGATGTTTGTTTTCATTAAACAGACTGTGATTGGGAAATGCCCTTGCCTCTCGTAAAATCTTCATCCCACACATGATCTGTAGTAGATTAGAGGAAGATAAAAGTTTAGAAACAATTGTTCTGTTCAAATTATTTAGATTCTACATTAATTGTTAGCTCTATACTGTACAATGGTTAGTGCACTGTCAAAAGGATTTCATTAATGAGTTTGCATTCATTTTTCAACACTGAAGATTATCACAATGTATTTTAAGAGGGAGGCCCCATGAACCTTCAATCATCAAAAGTGCTTTGTCGTATGGCCTAGGGTTGTGTAGTGTAGGCACAAGAGTGCTGGAATCAAGCAATACATTCAGGATATCCATTTAAAATAACTTTGTATATAATTAGTCAAAATGGATATCACCTAAATAGTCAGTGGTTATCCTGTACATCTGGCATGGTCATGTCCTCCAGGACGTAAAGCATCCCTGCTCTAAGGCACATGTCTGAATAGCTAAGATGCACAGCTGAGGCTATTTGCCAAATGTAAAGTCCAAATGTTTTTTTACTTTAGGAACTTCGGTTGAATCATTTGATATTGCCATTGAGAGTAATGTTGCGCTTATTCATTATATTGTACACCTGGTATATCTCAAACAGACATTTGGTTTGCCCACTGTTTTCAAATGAATCCAAATGCTGTTTAAATAATCTGGATATTAAATTAAAGAGGATCTGTGTGCATTTCTGGAACAACTCACCCCATTTCTCATTCTCTTTCACTCTTGGTTCACCTCCTTATATATTCAGTTTAATACATGTATGAGTCCGTTCATCATTCAAAATATAGTTTACAAGACGAAAAATATTCTCATTAGTAACCACCCTAGCTTGTTTTACTAGGTCTGTGCTATTATTAAAAGTGTATTTGTAACAAATCCACCAAACCCTTAAGTGTACAACATCTATCATTATGTAGCATAGTCATTATTGTTTTTAATGTAATGGAACGAAATTAAAAGATTTACAAAATCTCTTCAAGTATTGTTTGGGGCTGATTAGAAGAGACCACTGACTGGGCAATGAAGAACAAGTTTTCCTAAATCAATCGTTTTATGACAACTAGTGTATTCTGCTGTGCCAAATCTATGAAGCTCAGGATTTACTTTGTTTTTATTGGTGTGAAATCTCATTGCATTGTGTACCTCATTTCAAGTATTTTACTGCATATATTACATCAGTATGTCAATTCTTAATGTTTTATACAGTAGCTCAGTAATTTAAAAATAAATACGACTTGGTCATGAATTCATATATATGCTCATCCAAAACACAACGTGCTCAGGGTGCATTAAGACGATCAAAAAGTATTATGGCGTTTGATAATGATTTCAATACATATCTGTACTGTTACTGTTAGATGGTCAAATGTGATTTTATTTGTACTCTTATACAGTTAATAAAACAATAAAATCTTTATTGCAAATGGTTGTGGCAGAGTTATATTTCTAGTTTTCTAGGATAATAATAATAATATATATTCATCTGTAAACAAATTTACATATCTTTGCAGAGATTAGGTACACCACAGAATTAAAGTGCAGTAAGTAAGGCACAGCATGGGGTTTACAGGAATTAACCAATGATCACATTTGATTGTCAAGAGGAAAAACCTGACCAGTGAATTTAATCCTGCTGGTTTAATCACTAACTAGATAGCATCATTGTGCAAACTTTGACGGTTTTCCAATATGAGAGATACTGAGTCTTTCGAGATACACTTATGGTCAACACCAAAGTTATTATCTTGAAAGAAAACAAGAGGCCAATCCAGTAACAATTACAATATGGCACACGTAGGCACTGCGGCCTATATTTATCAAGGATTTGAGTCCCTCCTCGCAGTGGGATGCTAGGGCGACGAAAAATCTAAATGTGATTTATTCAGCCTGCAAGGCTATCTTATGTGGCCCTGAGTGGCTTCATAAATATAGAGTAATGGAAGGCAGCACAAATCAGTGCCTTGATTAATCTGCAGCAGGGAGGTGTGCCATGGGTGGTGCGTGGATATATGTCAACAAAAAGGAAGGGGGGACCAGGAGCTAATTATGGTCCAGTGCCTGTGCTCCTAAATCGGGTCGTCAGATCAAAAAGGCGGAGGGTCACTGTTCCGAAGGTAGGGGTGCCAAAGGTCACCCACTCAACAAAAGGAAAAAAGGAGGAAAACAAGCAAAAGAGTGATCCTAGGTCTAGAACCCACTGTTCTGAGGTAAGAGCAAGTCTTGTCTCTTGTTGCCCTCACACACCCCGAAGGATGTCTTGCTTCATCATTGGGCGTTTGCTCCTCATCGGGCCGGCGCTGCAGTGCCCTACAGGCCCCCCTAATTGTCACTTTGGCAGAGATCTTTTGAGAACAGCCATCAGATGAGTGCGGGTATGTGGGGTGAGTCCTATATGAGGGGTAAAAGTGTGAGTGAAAGTTAAAACTGTCTAAGGGTTACCAATGAGGGTATATTTATTGTGATGGTACCCTTGACAGAGTAAAAAATCCGAAGGTCGTGCGTTACTCCACTGGGCGTAATGTGCCTCGGTAACTAAAAGGTCGACATGTTTTGCACCTGGTTGGTCATGAGGATCCGTGGTGCTTCATCAGGACTGAAAAACAAGCCGTGGTGTGGAAGTGCACGTGAGTGGAGGGAGTAAGTTCCTCTGTGAGATCAGGGCGGGCCAAGACTGTGAAACACTACAGTAAGGCTACAACCGGATAAATGAACCGCTCCTGATGTGACCTAGAGTCATGTGGAGAATTGCTCCATGAGCTAGGGCGTAGGTAGATCCGCACCTTAACGGGAGTTTCCACTAGAGTGCTGGCTTTCAGCACCTACCCATCCTGACGCCGGCCCAGTGCATGAATATCCTTATGCATCCACCCATGGATTCTGACACATCCCCAGATTTACTAACACTGGTAGGCCTGGGAATGCAACAGAATTGTACACTTCTCCGCCAGAGGCGCAACGAGGAGAAATATCTTTATTTCTCCTTGTTGTTTCCTCTAAATGTGTTGCATTCTGCAACCTCTGAGTATTGTTTTTGTGCAGCAAGGTATCTTTTCCTGCACAAAAACAATCCTGTCAACAATGCAGGCATTCTTGCACCATTGTGCAAGGGTGCTTGTGTTTGCCCTAGGCAACAGTTTGTGCGCCAGTGCAGGCAGAGAGCAGGAATGTTAAATATTGCACATTCCTGCTCTCTCCCTTGCATGCATCGCAGCAAGGCGCCTTGATGTGTTGTGCTGCGTGAAATATTGATAAATATGGGCTTGCATGTGAACGAATGAGTGTAGAGGAAAGCAACAGAACTTCTATCACAAGTAAGTATCCTTAGTGGAAGCCAATGGCCTTCAACCCAACTCAGGAAATATCTAGTGTGAAGGTGCAGTGTTAAACAGGAAACTAAACAACCGTACACTCTCCAACCAAACATACACATCCGCCAATAATCGCTGCGGACAGGGTTAGTGCACTGCTGTCCTGTGTCACCAGCATCAGTCGCATGCTCTAAAAAGACTAGATTGCATATCATAACTATGAGGTGTTCAAGCACTTTTGATCATTTCAATCCTGATTTAATAGAGAAGAATGATTACAAAAATAATGCTGTTGCACAACAGCATCCAGATAATCAAGAGTAAATGTGTTGTTTCTTGTACGAGTACGAAAAGAAAAAACACATTTGTTTCTGCCTTGGTAATATTACTGTTCTTTTTTCATATAGCTATTGAAAAAATAACTATTGTACTTGGAAAAAGTACGGAACTGCACATTCAGTTACTTTATGTAGCAGCCACCAATAATAGTAATAGAGTATAACGTTGAGAGTTTTCTCTGGCTGATGCCATGAACAACTGCTTTCTGACGGTTCATTTTTAGGTCTCGCCTGACCCAGCACATGCGTTGGCCAGGCGAGACATTTTGTGAGGGCTCCAAAAAGTGCTACCAGGCCAGCCTAGAGCTACAGTGCATGTGCGCGGCAGCGATTACTTTCACTTTCGCGGCCGCTTTGATGTTTGATCGCGATCACTTTCGTGGCCGCATGACCGCTTTGATGTTCTCCGTGAGGCTTCAATAGATTGCAGCAGTTAAAACAAGCATTGGCATAGCCAATAGGTCTCGCTTTTGGGACCTTATAAGTGTTTAGTTATGCAACTGTTGCATGGCTAAACACTTATAAGGTCCCAAAGGTGAGACCTATTGGCTATGCCAATGCTTGTTGTTATCACCCATTTAGAACAACATAATTCTCAGTCTTTTGTATATGCATGTGCTCTTTGATTTTTGCAGCGCATTGTTTAAAGTCCCCGAAGAGGAAGGTGAAATGTACCTCCATCTGAAAATAGACTTCTAACTACTTATAATACCCATTAAACCCCAACATGTACTATGGCAGAAGGTAGCAGAAAAATGTAAATGCCCATGACGCAAACTGTGCAGTTCCTTGGGTTGATGCTGGAGAATGAGGGAGCAGAGGCCAGTGCTTAATTTGTGCATGCTGTTTCCGGTGCTTGCCACTGACACTTAATTGCCAGCACTGGCACTTACGACAGTCTGCCCCATGGTGACGCTCTTTGTCTAATTCAGAGAGCAGCCCAACAGAAGTTGTTTATTAAAGCAATATACATTAAAAATGATTAATACCTGCCACCCAAGTCATTCTCATAGCTATGTGGGGCTGGACTTGTCTGATTTGTCACACTTGTAGGAAGGAGTTTGTGGGTTAGTAGCTGTGTTGGTACTGTCATTGGCAGCGGTGGCAGGGGTACAGGATGGCGCAAGTTGCAGTGGCTTTCTGACGATGGCCAGTGCACTTGTTTGATTAGTATTATTTTTTTACAAATTAAGCACTGCCAGAGGCAAAGCTTAAAGTCAATAGAGTGTACCACATACAACCACATGTAGGAACCCAACATCCTAAAATACAATACAAACTGTGAACGCAGACTGAAAGGTATGCACAGATTTTTATTTTATGAGAGGCAGTTGCATGCTGCAAAAAAGCTCCTCCTTTTGCAAACATGATTTAGTAGCCACAAGTGGATAAGATAGCTGATCACAAAGCTCGCTTTGGAGTTGATCACTGACTCACGAGTTAGAAATACCTGCCTATGAGTATTATTTTGCTGGCATACCATGGTAGACTGCCACTTATCACCTATGTGACACCCACTTCAAATTACACCTGTGTGGTGTCTACGTCAAAAACTCCACGTTCTGCTTCTGGTGTAAGAAAAGGGTGTGCTTGCCTGCCTACTTTGGCATACTCCATCAAGGAAAGAAAGGCTGTATGCTGTAATTAATTGTTGCAGGTGAGGGCACGCCAGCACTCAATATTCAAATTCATGTTTCTTGGCATTTACCTATTCATTCCACAATTGGGGGTGGCAAATTTGACTGTATTGATAGTTTCTGTTTTCACCTCAAATCGTTCTTATGGGGTGTGGTGCAAATACAGATAGTAACTCCTTGAGGGGTGTTCCCAGCCCTCAAGCAGTGTGACAGTGTGTTTTTTTATGATGTACTTCCACTTTTTTTTTCAGTTATATTTCGTTTGGTAATTTCTGATAGTAGTATAAGTCAAGTGGGCATGCAGACGCTTGTGGGAGAAGCAAAGCAAGACAGATTTTGGTTTATTAAAGCTTTGAGCAGATGCAGTACTTTGTTCATAATTTTTTATCAGTCTCAGTTTATAATCCGTGAACAGCATCTGGTGAGTCGTTTTAAGCTTCCATGATACAATGTTTTGGTTTCTTTTTGTGATTTTAGGTACTTTTATTTTATTTGTTACAGGACATGGAGTAACCTGTCTTGAACATCCTTCATAGACTTCTCTCTTCACATTGTTGCCCCAGTTTGGATGGGGCCGAAGAAACGCTCATTCTGATTGGCCATTTATTTCATGTTCCGTGATATTCCTAGAAGGCCCATACAGACACTCGACTGGGCAGTCAAGTGTCGGTCCACGCCTTGCCCTTTAGCTTGTCACTGTACCGGTTCCTCAGCATCCCTCCGTACGGTATCATGGCAACATTGCCTACTCTTCAAAGGGGCTGCTCTCACTATTTTCCTTGCATTGTCTGCTTAACCAGGCCCCTATACTATTACTGAAAGTGGAAAATATTTTTCATTCAGCGAGGTGGAAAGTTAACATGGAGTCTCCTCCTTCTGTGAAAATCCTACTAACACAGCCACTTTCCGTAATCCCATACCCCCAAAAAACATGATAGGTGGAATGCTACTAACCAGTCAGTGCTGAGGAGTGCCCTCCATATCCATGACTAGTTACTGGAGCATTAATTGGGCATTCTTTATCTTGCAAATGACAGTGACCACCGATAAGTTTCTATTCTTCCAGAGCATTACTTCATATTTTTGGTGATTACAACTGGTGGGGAAGGGGTGGATAAGGTATAACATTTGAACACATAACAACCAGAACCGTGGCAATGTATCTATGCCTTGATGTTTGTGGGTCAAGCAGTCCACCTCCCTCACCATTTCCTGAAACATAGAAAATGGCCCTCCTCGAGCCTTGAGTGAGGCACTTAGGGGGTCATTAGCATGACGGGCGGATCGCCACTGCCCAACTGGCGGTAGTGATCCACCAGCCGGACGGCCTGTTACCCCCCACCACATTAGCATGGCAGGGGGTACCGCGGCGGACGGAAAGACCGTCTACTGCTTTTTTGCCAATAGGCAATTGTTGCGATTGCCTTCTAGGTGGAAAAGGCCCACAATATGGTGGCGGTGCCTTGCAGGCATAGCCACCCATATTAGGATGTTGGCAGTATCATGCCTCTCCATGGCGGAGACTCCGCCATGGAAGGGCATGTGGAAATCGCTTTGGGGGCCCGTTGTGGGCCCCTGGGGATAGGGTCTGCACTTGGAGGTATCCAGGGTACCCCCCTATGGGTACCCCCAAACATTGGCATGAACAAGGTGGCAGGCACTGCGCGGTGCCTGTCATGTTGTGCATGCCAATGCACAACATGCATTTAGAACATTGTGGCGGGTGCTGCTCACAGCACCGCCCGCCATAATGTTGTATATGCAGGATGCGACCGCCACGGTTGCATCCTAATTGGCAGTGCGGGACCGCCGCACCACTGGCGGCCAGTCCCAGCACCGCTAGGGTGGCGGGCGGACTGTAGTCTGCCCGCCATCCTAATGGACCCCTAAATACCTCAACAAGCATTGCCAATAGCAATGTAGTCTAAAATAAGACGATTAATCTAGTTGACCATACTATTCACCTGTTTAGTCTCTTACACCCTCTCATTCAGTTCAGAGCGTTGATGTCTTCTTTTTTCTATTGCTTCTGGTGATGCCCCCACCATGCAATCTCTTAACCAGGCGCTCTACAAACTCCTTACATAACATTAACACTTTCATCTATTACACTGACCATGGAACGAAAGAGAATCTTTTCCGTGGACTGATCACTAGACCTTAAATGTTACGTGTATTTTGCTTGCAGCTTTACTGAGTGTAAATCACAGAGTTTAAAAAAACTACCAATGTTAGATGTTGTAAGAAAATTACTGGTCTATCTTTAGCTGCCACCTTTTGCAGGAGGTGAGTCCCAATGCTGACCCCTTTACCTTGCATACTGACCTTACTTTGTTAAGTTGAGGGTCGTCATTGCTTCGCGCCTTTAAGTATTATGTTCCCTAACGGAATGCTTTTCAAAAGGGATTTCATTTTAATGGCCAAAAATAAAATTCCATCCTAGAACAGTGGCACAGAAAATAAAACATATCCTAGAAACCCCAATGACACACCTAAGTGCGCATTTATGAGGACATGATAAAAAATTCCAAATCTGCTTAGTGCACCAGTAAAGTTTTTCGTGCCCTGTCCTATTACTCCAGCACTGACTTCACTGCTTAACTTTAATTTTTGGAGAATTTAATATTCAAGGCACTTTGGCTGGCCCAAAGAAGGTCAGAAGGCCTCTGCCTTATCCAGTTTATCCCGTTAGTATGTCCCAAATTCCAAGCCGAAGTCCAAAAACCTCTTTAAATTTAAAATACCTAAGTTTTAAGAGATACAAGGTGGACTGCCAATCGTTTGCAGCCACTGATGCTGACCAGTGTAATTCCACACCGTTACTGCTGCAGTGGCCAATGAACTTGCATTCATTCACACGGCCAATGAACATTTTAAAATCTTACAGACCTGTTTCTTACCCCTACCAACGCATGTCCAACGTATGCCACTGAAATGCTCAGCGCCTGGAAGCCTCAAGGGCCACCCACACCTTGCTTTGAAACCCACATCAAATATTAATGAAAAGGACAATTTGTAACTGTCCCTGAGAGATTCCACAAATGCTTGACTGGGCGGGGATTGTGCGTCCACGCGCTCAGACTCTTTTTTTGTAGGAGAAAAAAGTAGGTTCTTGCCGCTGGACGTTTAGCAGCCTTCCATGCCAATTGATTTGTGATATATTTTTTTTAAATAATCAAGGGCAGCACCAGTGAAAGGATTTAGTTTAATCCTCACTTGTATCAGTAAATTGGTGCACAAATTGGTGCACAAATATGAATGCTGGTTTGATGGCTCTGTGGGTGGCTGGTGACGGCCCTTCCAGCAAGTTTCTGACTTATAGATAGCACGTTTAATAGTGCATGGAAGCAAATAATTGCAAGAGTAAATATTGTTGCGATCATTGGCTTTGGCAATCTTTATTGAGGCCTAGTGTATACTAGCAAATCAGGTTTTCCTCTGATGAAGATGTATTTCTAATGGATACTACTAAGTGCAGATCTCTCACCTTAGTATATGCTCTAGTCCCATGCTGGGTCAGAAGATTTTTTTGCACTAGTGATAATGGTATTGTGTGGTTCCGTGGTGGCACCACGGTACCCCAGAGGGGACAGAGTAGAGATGCATATAAACCCCACTCTTGTGAGTGAATGTCAGTTCCTTTCTTTCTGCACCTTACAATACAAATTTGGAACTATGCTCCCAAATTTGTCAGTTCTCAGACGACTTCCAAAACAATTCACAGTTTGCTGGGGAATGATTGTCCCCGCCAAAAACGCCATATCTCAAGCTATGCTGTGACTGCAGGAAGCAGATGTTGGCTATAGAGCAGCCCAAGGTGTGTCTTTGGTGCCTGGATTCAGGATACAGCTATAAGGCAAGTGATAAGTGCATCTGCATATACCCTAAGGTGATCCGAGATAAGTTGGTGAAGTTCTATGTCTCCAAGAAGAAGTTGTGGACCCAGTCTTGGTGTGGGTCACTCACACAACCTTTCATCTTCATACTTAAGTTCTCTTGTAAGACCGGTTCCAAATGGAAGCTTAAGAAGAAAGCATAGCAGGACTCAACCCTATACCCCGACTCTGATTCCAAAGAGAAGCACAATGTAAGTCACACTCCTTCAAGGTCAATAGCCATGGGCCCAATCCCTCAGTTGGTCTTGACGCGCTCCAAATTTCCTGGGCAATCGTTGATCCTGAAGAAAATTGAGGCCTTCCAAGAGGCCATTCTGCAACTATTTTCTGCGCTTGTGGAACCCTCTGGCATGTTTTCGGGCCCCACAGAGCCACAGTGACATCAATTAGGGTTACTGCCTACAGGTCCCTACCTGCCTCCATGTTTCCTCTTTGAACCTATACCAGACCTGTTCTGACTCCTGTACAGATGTCTACTCTAGAACCATGGTGTACACAGGTTCCCGTTGCCCCAATGTCAGTGCTGACGCCACCAGCTCTGGAGGATGATCCGGTGCTGTCACCCATATTTGATCCCAAAACAACATCAGTTCAAACTCGACCTATGACACGCTATGAAATTACAAAAGCACAACCGGTTATCATGAAATTTGTGTCTAACCATGTGCCTGACCCGAGTTGCAGCTACTAGCAGAATCTCCCATTATCATTTTGGTTGTGTTTCTGATCCTGTGCCAGAGTAGTATGTACGCCAGTATGTTGATGAAGATGATGGTGAATAGAATGGCTTCCTAAAACCTCATTACAATGATGATGCCTTACACCCTGATTTACAGACCAACAGTGGGCTTTGTGTAGCATCACTTGCAGTGGTGGTTCAGAGGAAAGATGAGGTGCTAGAATTGCATTTGCCCTCAATTGAGATCAAAACAAATGTGTGAACAGAACTTCTCAATCTAGGCTATCAACATCTGAGTCTCTATTTCCATTTAGTGATGCATTCACAGATAATCTGATGACTTCTTGGTCTAAACCATGTTCTGGCCCTCCTGTGCATAGGCAGGAGGCCAGACGTCATAGAGTGGTGCTTGGTGACCCTATTTTCTCACCAAACACCCTCTCCAGAGCGCTTCATTGTGCAGGCTTCTACTAGGAAAGTGACCCAACTCAGGTGACTGGATGGTGTTCATGGAATTGCAGTACGCATATTACCATATACCAGTCCTGCAGTTCCAGTGGCATTTTCTGTGGTTCTAGGTGGGCCAGAAACCTTTTCAGTTTGTCATACTCCCCATCAGCATCCCCAGCACCCCTCAGGTGTTCACCAAAGTGATGGCTTTGGCTACTACCCATCTTTGAAGGGTGAGATTCCCTGTATTCCTATACCTTGGCCTCTGGCTACCAGAGGCGGGCTCCACACAGTCAGTTGTGTGCTACCTCCAGATGACAGCAGAACTCTTGATATCTTTAGGATGCACTATAAATGTGCTAAAGTTACCATTGATTCCATTGCAGAAGCTACTATTCATTGAAACAAACTTGGACACAGTGAAGTTCAGGTATTTTCCTCTGTAGCAGCGAGTTGTGGTAATTCAGGCTATGATCCAGTTGTTTCAGGCTCTGACATGTATCACGATGAGAGCGGATTTGAGGCTTCTTGGCCTGTTAGCCTTGCACACCCTTCTCATCAACTATGCCAGATGGCATATGCATGTTCCACTGTGAAACCTGACATTTCAGTGGCCCAACATCAAGGCAATCTGTCTGATACGATCCAGTTCTCATAGGTCACTCTATTCCTCAACCAAGCTGATGGTGGTGACGGTCACATCACTTCTGAGTTGGGTGAGGTCAACTGGGGAAGGTATAGATCAGAGTACTCTGGGTTCCAGCAGGGGGCAAGATCGGCACCAATCTGCTGGAAATGTAGGCCATTCATCTAGCTCTGAAGACCTCCCAGCCATCCATCAAGGGGAGGCTGGTTAGGTTATCATGTACAATGCCACCACCATTTGGTACTGCAACATGCAGGGGACTAAGATCCTGGATCCTGTGCCATGAAGTTTTGCATCTGCGGAGATGGTTAAAGGCCTAGAGCATATTCCTGATCACCAATCACCTGGCAGGGTCTCTGAGCACTCGTCTTATGATAGATCATGAGTGGCGACTGCATTCCGGGGTGGTGCAGGGCCTCTTCCACCAGTGGAGAGAACCCTGGCTAGATGTTTTTGCTACTGTTGATAGCATGCAAGTCAACAATTCTGCACATTGGAGTTTTCCCAAGAGCACTTGTTAGGTAATGCATTCCATCTGGAAGGGAACAAGGGACTCCTGTATGCCTTCCCGCCTCTATCGCTTCTGCCAAGAGTTTTGAAGAAGATCAGAAACGACTGCTCGCAATTTGTCCTAGTGGCCCCAGATTGGCACACAAGATTGTGGTAGCTAAAACCTCTGGGCATAAGCATTAGTCCTCCGATCAGGCTGCAACTTTTTTGAGGACTTCTTGACTCAGCAATAGAGCAGGGTTCTCCACCCAAGTCTACGCAATCATACATGTGTGAAGATTGAGCAGCTGTGTTGGATTTGCCCTTTGAAGTGGTGGGTGTCATCCCCACCACCAGATACCCCTCCATAAGATCCATTTATCCAGGGTACTGGGAATAATTTGTTACCTGGTGTGCAGTTCGCAACACTGACCCTTTACAGGAAAAGCTGTCAAATGTGTTTTTGTTTGTTTTATCTTTAGGCCAGTAAGATCTTGCACTGGGTACTATAAAGGTTTATTTGCCGCTCATTTTGCTTTCCTTCCACTTTGGACAGTCCCTAAACCTACATGCCTTCTTTACTCCCTTGCCCATCGTAAGAGGAGCAGAGGCCTAAGAAAAAGTTTTAAGCTTTTATATAGATCGTACCAAGAATCATCAAGTGGACAATCAGCTTTTTGGGGATTTCTCTGGAGCAAAAAAAAGGAAAAGTGTGCAGGAAAGGACCATGTCAAGGTGGACAGTCCTCTGCATTAAGATCTCCTATGCGCTGGCCAGTAAGCTGCCCCCTGATGGTCTGAGAACCCAATCTACAACACGGCGTTCGCATGCAGAGTGCCTGTCCTTGATCTCTGCTAGGCTGTGCCATGAGCATCAGTGCATATGTTTTTGTGGCGGTACTGCCTTTACAAACAAGATAAAGACATGAAACAAGGGGAGTGGATGTAGCCTTATGGCTAGAGCGGTCGACGTCGAAGCTGGGGAACCGGTTTTGAGTCTCGGCTATGACGCTCAACATCCTGTGATTTTGGGCAAATCACTTAATCTCCCCGAGTCTAACAAAAAAAAAAAGGTGTCCTTCTGTAACAAAACTGGTGCTCATGAAAAGCGCTCTGAAACCCGATTCGGGCCTAGTTTGCGCTATATAAAACTCTATGACAAAAAGTCATAATGCAGGGATGGCACTTATAAAGGGGAAGGACTGTAAGGACTGTGGACGCAAGGCAGAACTGCACAACACCACCTGACGGACATGGGAGAAAAAAACTTCAGATTCAGTCTGGTGTCTAAAGGATGCTCTAAAGTGAATAATTTGCAGTTAAATGAAAAATCTACCACAAAAAGCATTACCAAAGGTAAGTAACATGTTCTATCATGACTCATTAGCCTAAAACGTGTAAATTGCAATGTGTATAGATTTATCTTCCAACTAATCATAGTTTATTTATTTTATTTTGAGAGTTTTATATAGCGCAAACAAGACCACAGGGGGTATCAGAGCGCTTCACAGAAAGGTAGATGTATAGTTACAAGGGTACAAGCAATAGAAAAGACATTACAGGGTACAAGCAATAAAAATGACATTAGAACAGAAAGTCCAAGAAAGGGACACCATTGGCCACAACTGTAGCATGTTTCACAAGGAGGATAGTAAGACAGCGAGCCCAAGTTCTTTCAGTGTACCCCTATGACTTTCCTAATCGGGGAGCAAGAGTTAAAGTCATAGCTGAACAGGAGAGGGCAGAACTAAATGACAATAGCAATCCTTGTAGTACACATGAGATCAGGGAAAAGCATCGCCTTCTCAAGTGGGCTGTGGGACTAGGCCAGAAGATTTTTCAGCAGAATCAGTTTGACTTCCCTTTTGAATGAAGCTGTGGAATTATTCAGTCTTAATTCTGGTGGTAAGGAGTTCCAAATTCTAGGTGCAATACCTGAGAATGCTCAATTGTATGTTTTCATTTATGGAATTTCTGTGGTTTAAGTAGTAAGGTGCTGGAGCCTCTAGAGGATCTGAAACCTTCTGAGAGCTCAAGTTTTTGTGCAAGATATATCACATACTCCCTTTAACACTTCAGCTTATGCTTGTGACTGACAGCTGTGTGAAGATAACTGATTTTCATCCTGGACCTCTGTGATGGTGACAAGTTTTGCTCAATATCAGGTGCTGTTTCAAGAACCAGAGCACTGGTGCTGAGCAGAACGGGGCCCCTGTTTTTAACATACTTCACTTCTTATAGCTCCTAGACTATTCTGAAATTCTCTAAGTCAGTTGATGAACAGCAACCAACACAGTTTGGAAATGGGAAACAGTGCTACCGAGCTGTGCTTTCTACAGCTCATACGCTTAACCCAGAGAATTCATATTTAGGGGAATGTCTTAAGAACACGTGCACAGGACTGGTCTGCATCTGTGCACCCATTCATGATACAGTCCCAGATACCATATTTCAGAACGTCAGACTAAGCAAAACAAACCTTTTTCTGAATCTAGAGGACACCATCAGCAAGAACAATAGCATCAACAATCTTCGTCTGGATCTGGTGCCTCAAAGCCTCTCTGACCACCCTTCCTTAAGTCACCACCTTCTAGTGGGGGGACATGTCTCCTATTTTTCCACCAATTAGTAGATGGTTGCCATTGATTACTGGGACATCCAGCTAATCCACAAGGGCTCTGGCTACCCTTTCTGTTCATATCTCTATAACACCATTCTTCAGCAGGACATGCTGTCCGGCACATAGATCACTGATACAACATCGAGTAATATAACATCGAAGTACAAATATATCGAGTCAACAATATCATATGCAAAAATCGCAACGCCTAATACACAAAACAGAAATAACACAAACATTGATAAAAAAACATTAAAAAACTTCTCGATGACAAAATTATGTATAACATTAAAATTAAATTAAACACAACAAAAACATCAATATAAACAATATCGACTACACAAACATCGATAAAAAAATATAAACTATAAAAAAATAACATTTAAACAAAAATAAACTATTTTCAATAATATAATAAAAAACATTCTAAACATTTTAAACATACACTAAAAAATTACAGAATTAATAACATTAAATAAAACAAATACACTAAAATTACAAAAACAAATAAATAAACAAACAATACAACATAAAAAATAGCAGCCATACCAAAAATAAACAAACATAAATATATATCATATGTAAAAGAAAATCACATTTAGCTACAGATATATTTAAATAAAAATAATAAACAAAATAAAAACAAACAAAAAATATTAAACAAATTAAAAGGTAACTGCTAAAAAATTCAAAAGAGCTATATTGACCAATACATTTAAACTGCACCAATACTAACCAATAGAAAATAGTAACTAATTAAATAAACACTATAAAAACAATTAATTAATTAACCACAAAATGGAAAACCTGTAAAGAAAAAAAAAGAACACCCTCCCACAGTAACATGTAAAAATCCACAAACATTAATATCAACATTAAATGCAACATAACATAATTAAACAACACATAACTAACACTACATAACAGTCTACTTCTAACCAACACTACGTCAAACACACAAAACCACAACATCAACGAAAGAAACTTCATCATCTAAAAAAGTAAGTCTTCATAATATATGTAATAATAGTAACTAAAACTATACATTTCACAGACTACTCTTCACTAAATCTCCTCCTAAAAAACTCAGAACAAGGATTAACTTCGAAAACAAGTACAAAATCAACATTAACAAAAATATAAAACTAAGGGGTTCATTAGGATGTCAGGCGGTGGCACCACCGCGGTGTTGTCGGTGCGTAAAAATGCTTTTTCCAGCCCGCGAGCAGTGGCACTCACGTCTGCCATATTAGTATGGCCAAACATAGCCCATTTCCCGACCGCCGCGTTGTGACGCGCACCGCCATCAAAATGCGCTCGCCACCGCGGCGGTGGGAGCCATGGAAACTCACCGCCGTGCGGAATGACGTTCGCCCCGCTCCACAAATTAGGATGCCCCAAACAAGAAGACGCACCGCTGCGGAGAAACCGCCCAACCGGAGATGGCGGAAGCTTGACAGCGGAGCGCAAAACCAGAGTACCGGTCACGACCGCCATGGACCCAGCTCTACACATCTTTCCGGTGCTGTACCTGCTACATCACCTCATGGACGGCCGCGGACGCTGCCGCAGGTATGCAACAACACACAGCAGACGGCCTGACACCGGGTCCAAATCCATATCAGACACCCTAGGGGGGACAGGAACACATCCACAAGGGCACCCACACATCACCCACCTGCCACAAAGTCACCCCGCTGCATCCTGGACACACAGCTACCGCCACCATGCAATGTCCCGGTCACGTCACAGCAGCGGCGAACACAAGCAAATACATGCGCACAATGCAGAAGGCAGGGCCAGTGCCAGGCATGGGCAACACACAAAGACTACAGGGACACACCCACTTCCACCACACACTAGCACACTCCATGAAGGCACATGCCATGTGCCCCTCCTGTGCACCCCATGCACAACAACAAGCCAGGGCAATACACACCCTGCACCACACAACAAACACTCATGGAGACGCACAATGCAGGAGTTGCTACACAGGAACACACAACACACAGAACAGTAGCACAGGGCCAGGGAAACACACACAACACCACACTCGGAAATATCAATGAGGACAAGCAACAAATGAACACATACAAGGAATCAACATCCAAATGGACACACAGCCTGCACAGTAACACATACATACAACTACCCCACAGAAGCACAACAGCAGCACTACACACAGGGTCCATCTACACACCTCAGGACTGATATTTACACACACCAACAGAACTTTATTCAGTAAGGACACTGCCAAAATAGACGACAGGAGAAACTGTCTTTATTCACAGATAGGTACCATGAGAAGAGAAGAGCAAGCCACAAGATGCAGAGCATGTCCATGAGAAGCTGCACAGGCAGGGGGCACACAGCAGTGAACCACAAGGCCAGAGGCCAGGACAAAGTGCAGACTGAGTCCATAAGAAGCTGCACAGGCAGGGGGCAAAACACAAGGCCAGTGGACAGTCCAAGGTGCAGACCGAGTCCATGAGAAGCTGCACAGGCAGGGGGCAAAACACAAGGCCAGTGGCCAGTCCAAGGTGCTGACTGAGTCCATGAGAAGCTGCACAGGCAGGGGGCAAAACACAAGGCCAGTGGACAGGACAAAGTGCAGACTGAGTCCATGAGAAGCTGCACAGGCAGGGAGCACACAGCAGTGAACGACAAGGCCAGTGGACAGGACAAAGTGCAGACTGAGTCCATGAGAAGCTGCACAGGCAGGGGGCAAAACACAAGGCCAGTGGGCAGAACAAAGTACAGACTGAGTCCATGAGAAGCTGCACAGGCAGGGGGCACACAGCAGTGAACGACAAGGTCAGTGGGCAGGAAAAAGTGCAGACTGAGTCCATGAGAAGCTGCACAGGGAATGTCTGTGACTGTACCTTTCCATGGTCAGCAACACAGTCGGGGCAATAATGTGCAGTACATGCCCACCTGTTTGAGACACAGGTATGTGAGTGTGACTAACACTCAGACTTGGCTGTCAGGCGGACTGGGAGCTGGCTGCGTCTCAGGGACTGTCGGGGCACTTGACGGGGGAGAGAGCGGAACAGCTGAGGTAGAGCTCTCAGTGGCTTGGCAAGCTGGAGGGCTTCTTGGACCAGGTGGTGTAGTGGCATGTGGAGGTGGAGTCATGCAGACGGGAGTCACAGTGTGGCTGGGAGATTGTGGAGGGGTGCCCTTCCACTTCTTGGGGATCCTAAATGGCTTGACTGACTTTGGATCAATGGGAAGTGGTGTGGGCACAACAGGCACACTCCCCACCACTGCTGCAGCAGGTGCAGGCGCTGGCAGCCCCTCTGGTGATGTGCTGGACCCAGCGGAATGCTTTGCCTTGCTTCGCCTCTGCCCCCCTTCCCCTGTTTACTAGGTGTTACCCCTATAGTGCCCTCCGGACCCTGCTTCACTGGGCTTGGAATGGGAGTCGAGGTGGTTGGTGATACTGCCTTGGAGCTCTTCCTAGGTGTACCCTTGGAATGCACCATCCTCTTGGTGCGCACAGACACTGTACGATTATCTTCGCGCGATGCTTTAGGGGCAGGAGAGTCCTTGGATGGGGATGCCACTGAGGCATGTGTGCCTGAGGTCTGCTGCTTTGCTATTTGTCCACTGGTGTCGCCTGACAGGCTTTTCTCCCTGTGCTCTGGTGTGCCTTTGGTCTTCTGTGGGGATGATGTCTGTGCCCGGGACTGCTTGGGTTGCTGCTGCTGTGTGCTCCGTGTGCTTTATCGTGACTTTGATGTATGTGGACCGTGGTCACTATCGTCAGACGTGGACACTGCCAGGGGGGTGGACAAAAGGACTGGAGCTGGACTGTGAGTATGTGCCTGTTGCAGGGCAGACGTCACTGTTGATGACAAAGCCTGGACTGTTCGGTGAAGCCCACCCACATCGGAATGTATGCCCTCCATGAAAGCAACCACCTGGGCCAATTTCTTGTCGTGGTCAATGAAGGCATTGAGGAGAGCTGTCTGGCCTACACACAGCTGGAGCAAAAGGTCCACAGACTCAACACTGATGGCAGCAAGGGGGACAGGGGCAGGGGCAGCGGTGCCACGGGTGAAGGACACTCTCACCCTCTTACTGAGGCAGACACGGGCAGCACCAGAGGAAGTGGCTGGGAGGGTGGGCAATGGCCGCTGTGTGGTGGAAGTCGATGCAGAGTCCCCGTTCCCTGTCCCCTCCAACATGGATACATCCCCGCTGGCATCGGCTGATGTGGTGCTTTGCGTCTCAGGCTGGAACTCCTCCAGCAGACTCCTGTCCCTCTCTGAGGCGCTGGTGATATCTGTGTCACTGGTAACCCTGGGCGTAGTTTGCTTAGTAGCACTACACATAGCTACGCGGAGAACACTATGAACTACGTTCAGCTACTCCTCAAACTGCATAGTGCTTAGCTGATAACACTGTGTGCTTCTCTGCTCTGAGCAATAATTGCAAACAGCATCTTGCACAGTGCAAGTTATGATAAAATAAGTATTTCTGTCTTTATATGCTAAAATGCATGCAGTAATTTCACAAAAGTGAAAATGATAAATTAGCAAGCAGTGAGAGAATTGATGATTTTGGGATCCTCCCTAACCTAGGGAGAGAACCAAGCAGATGCCTTGAAAACAAAAAGCACATCTTCTTGAACGATTCGGCAGTGGTTCCATCCTCTGAGGACCACCCCAAGCACAGTTATTGGCAAAAATACAATCCCAACCAAAGGCCCTGCAAAGCATTATGGGACAAGATTAGCAGTAGGCAGTGAATATTAAAGTATCCAATATCAAAATAATTCTACAAAGAGCTGCAGTTCAACTAGTCGCTACTAGATGTCCCTCACGAGTCAAATGCAAAAGCATTGAAATTATTGTTACATCAAGCTGCAGTTCCACTCGTCGTTACTAGATGTCCCTCACGAGTCAAATGCAAAAGCTTCATGAAAGGGTTTCAATGCTTTTGCATTTGACTCGTGAGGGACATCTAGTAATGTTAAGTTGACCAAATCTACATGTTGCCCACCACCCTGTGCAATCACATCGTGCAAACTCACTACAGAGACTCAAGCAGTGCGTGAAACAGGATACTCAGGCATGAGTGAGCCATGTGATGACAACACAGCGCAATACCCTGCTTGCGGCTGTGTTCAAACAGACACATAACTAGTTCTGAGCACACCTAGGGACATGATGGGGGCACACTACTTGTTGCCAATGACAGAACTGGATGGAACAGGAGGGGACAACACAGACCCAGACTACAACATGACAGTCCACAATGGACATTAGCCCATGCCACCCACCATGTCGTACCTTGGGGACAATATAATGCTGCACATTGCTGTAAGATGTGTAGGCCTCACCAATATGGGTGCATGCAATGGACGCATTGATGTACGCACAGTCAGATTGGCCACACCCTCCGATGGGATTCCCAAGACTACAACAATGCAGAAGAAACCTGAAGAGCACAACTTAGAATGTAATGTGAAGGCACAGCATCCAAATCACCTTTTTAAGTACATGTAGAGCAAACGCATGCCACAGGCACCCAGGCCAGCAGCCACTTACATGCCACAGCATCCCACTACCAACATCACAGAGGCCAGCGCTGGCACAGGCTCTGTACACATGCAGCCACTCCCAGACAAATTCAGACTCCCCAAATGCTCACCCCAGGCTTCCTGCTGATGCTCCTTCAAACGTGCATCCAGCTCAGGCTGTGTCACCGCCAAGATGCGCCCCATTAGTGGTGTCATACTGTGCCGTGCCAGACGCCCAGTGTGAGGAAGCAGCCCCAAGGTCATCTCCCCCACATTCTTTGTCAGCCGGCTGATGTCATCCCATCTCTTGTGGCAGTGGGTGCGCCGTCGGTTTGAGACCCCCAGGGCTCGCACCTTCGCTGCAATGGCCCTCCACACGGCCTTACGCTAGTGTACCTTGAGCTGCAGGCATGGGAGACAAGAGTGGGAAATGATCAGTGACACAGTGCCATGTACTCACATCTATCAGTATAGCAGCAAGATACAAAATCATATCATATCCAACGAAATTGGCAATCAGAGACTATAGTGCAGCTCAGATGGGACACCTGCATTGGAAAAGCTGATGTCAAAGCATGCAGGTGTGAGGGGGAACACAGTCCCTGCACATCTCATGCACATGCCGGATGCCAGCACTGAAACACCCATGTATCCTGCCCACACTCCAGTCCATTTTTGGCTTGAGCAACACATACATCACATGTCAACCTGTGTTTGGGGGTGGACTCACTGTGTCCAAGACTGTGCAGCCAGCAAAGTCCCTGTCCTGTGAATAGTTGAATGTGTCATGGTGGTCACATTGAGGGACATGATCACACAAATATAAAATGCCATTCACAAGGGCAGTTGTGTGCAAAATACAGAGCCGAGATAGCCCATAGCTGGAGTGCAAAGTGAAAAGACTGATGTCATACTCTGTAAGTTGAGTGAGGTGTCCTTGTCTTTGTAGGCGGGGACTGTGCAGGCCAGCTGGGCTCACACTGAGAAAGACTGCAGGGGCACACACAAACATCCAGCCAATCAATTGCTGTCCTGACTACAGCATGAACAACCTTCTTTGTCACTGTATGGCTGACAACACAACACAGGTCACTCATACATACATGTGCAGGGAGGGAAAGCTGTGGCATTGGCTACACACACCCTCCCATTGGAGACATCATGTTAGTCAGTGCATGACACTACCCCACTCTCCCAGGCACCAACTGTATCAGTCCAAATACATGTGTGGCCCCCCTGCCCTAGCTCACCACTGTTGGAAGACTTACCATGAAATTTGGGGCACCATATAGCCTTGGGTACTGTGTGAGCACCTCGTCCACCAGGACCTCCAGCTCCTCGCTCGTGAAGGGACTGGCACAGATCTTCTCTGTCCTTGCCATCACTGTGGACGTGAGACAACAGTGGCGGAATTGGGTGGTGAGGGTTCTCAGGCAGCAGTCCCTGGAGGCAGCAGCAGGTGAGGGGTCTCAGGCAGCAGTCCCTGGAGGCAGCAGCAGGTGAGGGGTCTCAGGCAGCAGTCCCTGGAGGCAGCAGCAGATGAGGGGTCGCTGGCAGCAGGCTCTGGGAGCAGTGAAAATGTGAGGCTCACTTCCACACATATATAGCCCCCTGGGGTCGTTTCAAAGGTGCAAAGCTGCAGCAATTGGTGGTCCAGGTCTGCTTCTTTCAAATGCATCCAATGACCGCCTCCGTGGTGGCGGAGCACGCCTACCGCGATCTTCAAAATTGCATCATGCCACCGCAACCATGGCTCCCATTGGCTATATGGGCATGCTCCATGTCAGTGACATAATGCAGGGCCCTGGGGTGCGCTACCGCGATTTCAGTGGTGGAGCATGCCAAACGCCATTTCCTCATGCCTCAATGCCTATCACTACCGCACATGTGTGAATGGGGGTGCTGGCGACTCACCGACGGGGCCAGGCAGTAGCTACCATGATTTGGGTGCCATACATTGACACGAGGCTCCGCCAATCAGGCGGTGGGACATGCCAACCGTCATTTCCACATGTCTCTATGCCTATCACTACTGCACTTGTGTAAATGGGGGTGCTGGTGACACACCGCCGGGGCAGGCGGTAGCTACCGCGATTTGGGTGCCATACATTGACATGAGGCTCCGCCATTCAGGCGGCAGAGCATGCCAACCGCCATTTCCACATGTCTCCATGCCTATCACTACTGCCCTTGTGTAAATGGGGGTGCTGGTGACACACCGCCGGGGCAGGTGGTAGCTACCGCGATTTGGGTGCCATACATTGACACGAGGCTCCGCCATTCAGGCGGCAGAGCATGCCAACCGCCATTTCTACATGTCTCCATGCCTATCACCACCGCACTTGTGTGAATGGGGGTGCTGGTGACACACCGCCGGGGCCAGGCGGTAGCTACTGCGATTTGGGTGCCATACAATGGCGATGGCCCTCAGTCAAACATCAACAGTGCACAGTGCCAACATGTTCAATGGCACATCATTGTGCACACGATGCCAATGCTCAATTCACTCCACTGATGGCTATGCATGCCATGTGTGTGTGTGTGTGTAACGTAGATTTGCATGTACCCACTCACATGTCACTTATGGATTTGATGTTGGTGTAGTCAGGACAGTGTTGTTCTGGACTGTACAATATGTACACATGTCAATGTGTTGAGGTCCAGTGACAATCACAGCGATGCTCGTCTCAATGAATGATGATCTATTTAGCATTGCCACTCATGTCTGCTCATGAACACATTCGTCATTCCAGCGCCGAATGTTGTCATTGTGTGGTGGATGTGCGCCAGGTTGTAATGACGCATTAAGGTGTGACAGGTACAGCAGCTAGGTATGAGCCAGTGGTTTTGATTAGTTACACATATGCTGGATGCTATACTCCCAGGCATGCCCATGTGAACTGTGGCCATATCCCTATGTGAATTCATATTGACCAAGGTGGTGTTTGAGGTACTTGTCTTGTGTAAGTTGACACGTGTGCCCTTTGTGTAGCTGAAGGTGTCACTCCATGTAAGCTGGTCTGTTAGTCACTATAGATGTCAGTCATTGTTGTGGTTGTGTCATCCAGAACGTGATATGCTGTGCACATCTCATGAAGTATTGCATTGACATGTGTCCACTATCATCTCAAATAGGAGGAGGCCAAATTTGACTCGTCACTTGACGGTGCTGGAGGACATGGAGGATGTTGCGATCATATGGAAATGCCCTCTGGACAGAGCCACCCTGAAAACCCTTTGTGATCTGTTGGAGCCCCACCTGCAGCCCCGCAGGGCATATCCAACCGCTTTCCCCCCCACTTATAAGATGATGGCAACCCTGCATTTTTTTGCCACTGGATCGTTCCTGGAGACTGTGGCCAGGGCTGGTGGGATGTCACAACCGATGTTCAGCATGGTGCTGCATGATGTACTGTCTGCCATGATGCTATACAAGGACAGATACATCCATTTCCCCAGGGGTGCTGAATTGCCAGCTGTGAAGGGAGACTTCTATCCCCTTGGACACATTCCCAATGTTGTTCGGGCCATTGATTGCACCCATGTCGGTCTTGTGCCACCACAGGCAAGTGAGCACATATACCGCAATCGCAAGCATTACTACTCCATAAATGTGCAGGTGGTGTGCCTGGCAGATATGACCATTTCGCAGGTGTGTGCCAAATTCCCTGTTTCGGCCCATGACTCTTACATCCTGCGGAACAGCATAGTGCCCCAGATAATGGCTAATCTTCTTCCCGAGCGTGCATGGATTGTGGGTGAGTATGCCTAGTCGTGTGGCGTGTTGTGTGTGTGAACTGCTGCCCTGAGCCTCAGCAACATTGCAATGTCTATTTGTGTTTGTCATACCTAGGTGACTGCATATCCCAACCGTCCCTGGTTGCTGAGCCTACTGCGGAATCCCAGGTCCCCGGCTGAAGTCTGCTACAATGAGGCCCATGGGAGGACACGTCGTGTGGTGGAGCGTACTTTTGTTCTGCTCAAGTCACGTTTCCGCTGCCTGGACAAGAACGGAGGTGCACTGCCATACTCGCCCGAGAAGGTGTGTCAGATTGTTGTGGCTTGCTGCATGCTCCACAACCTAGCCATGCGCAAGGAGATTCCCCTGCTCCTGGATGATGGTGAGGACCCAAGGCCCCAGCCTGCAAACCAAGCCGTGTCCAGTGATGAGGACAGTGGAGAGGAGGAAGGTGTTAACCTGCGTGAACAGCCCATCATCCTCTACTTCACTTGATGGTGGGTGTCAATAGTCAACATGCCCATTGTCTGCTGATATTGCTGTTGACGTGAAGGGGCATGTGAGAATTGTAGCATCAGCCAGTTGTAGACTCAGTGGTGGTTGGAAATGTTTCTGGGACATGTCATTCGGGGACATCAACAGGACGTGTATGTTGACACTTGTTGGCCATTGCGACATGTGCATGTTGTGTTATCCTGATGGTAGGGGTTGTGTGATGTCTGTGATGCCACACCCAGACCAGTGACAGTTGTTCTGTTGGGTTTCCCTAGGTGCCTTCGACTTATCCTTGCCTACATACAGCCCATGCTCCTGGTACATTGTAATCATGTTGATGACTGTACATCCTGCAATAAAGACGGAGCGGACACGCCAACATGTGTGTGAGGATATTTTATTTACAATGGTGAGATGCGAGGGGGGTGTACATTTCCATTGGGGGTGGGGTGGAGCAGTGAGTTGACAGTTGTGGTAGATGAGATAGTCGCGTAGTCACCACATTGCTGGGGTGACCCAGTCCAACAGACAGATGCCATTCACAAGGCAGTGTGGGGAAGGACAGTCCAAAAAGGCAATGCAGTGGTGGAGACGGTTGCCATCATGGCTGGCTCCGTGACTGGCATCTGGCAGCTGCTTGGCCTCCAGATACTCCCAGGGTCTTCTTGGGACGGCCCCTTCGTCATTTGGCAGGGGGGGCCTGCAGCAGGGCCAGTGGGGTTAGAGGACTCACCCCTCTCTGTAGACGCAGGGGAGGATGGTGAACTGTCATCGTGCGGCCCACCTGAGGAAGGTGGAGGTGTTGTCTGTGGCGCATGCCTGTCCCTCAGTACTGCCACTTGCTGGCCCAAGAGGTCCACGATTTGTCCCATGCAGGTGTCGATGGACATCATCTGCAGGATGAGCTCATGCAACAGTTCGTCCGATCGGCCCGTTCGTCCCTGGGCCTGTTCGTATGCGCCCAGGACTCTGGTGATGTGTTGCAGGGATTGGGTCCCAGCCTCCTGGTGTCCGTGGGTGAACCTGCCCCTCCTATCTGCCCTGCTGCCAGAGACCTGTTGCCTCACCACTGTGGGCACCCGCATCCTCTCCCAGCCCTCCTCCGTCAGTGGTGTATGCTGGTCATCCTCTGGGACAGTGAGGGTGTTGCAGGCAGCACTGGTGGTGGTGGTGGTGGCAGTGGCCGCACAGGCTGTGACAGCAGGGTCTGCTGTGAAGTTGTTGTTGGCACAGATGTGGTGGGGGGGACGATGGGGTCCTGGGACCTGCTGCTCCCTGGCACACCAGATGGGCCGGCCTCAAGCTCATCGTCCATGGAATCCTGGGAGTCAACATCCAAGAGTCCATGTACTGGGGGGGGGGGAGACTGGCTCTGCAGGTTGCTGGTGTTGTCCTCTGCAGTGAGTTCTTGGTCACCTGTGGGTCAGATGGAAAATGGTCATTGTAGTGCACCCGGCAAGCTTTGTGGTAGCTGTGTGTCATTCACTTTTTGTACACTGCACAATTGACCGATCATCACATTGTTGACTATGTGCACTACTGTGCTTCCTGACATGATGCAGTGGTACAGGCATTACTTGTCCTTGGTGTGAGGTGTAAAGGCATACCATGCGACCCGTGCCCAATTAAGGATTACAGGGACTTGTTGCCATCTAGGGCCTGGCACAACATGTGTGTAATTGAGAACTCATTGTTTATTTGTCTGACCTGGCAGACGTCACATCTGGCCATGGACTGGCTATTGTCATCTCCTGCATACCTTTGTCCTGTCATGTGCATATCTTGATTTGTACCACCACACATGCTTTCATATTTTCGAATGGTCCTTGTTGCACTTGCCCCAAGGCGATGCACATGTAACTAGGTGCTGTGCATGATTGTGCCCTGACTTTCTTCTACTTGTGCATTGGTGTGGCACACTTTGGTACCTGTGACAGTTTCCTTACCTTACCTGTGTGCACACTGTGCTTGGCAATGAGGTAGGTATGCCTCTTTGTGCAATGAGAGGGCTGGTGTTGTCATATAGTACCATTTAATTTGTGACAAATGGTTGGGTGCACGTACTGGTTACTTACCTGTAAGTTTGTTTGGTGTACTGTGCTGCCTTCCAATTGCTTCTGGGTGGGAGAGTGCTCCATTCTGCTCAGGTGTGGGACAGGGGGAATGTTGGGAGTAGTAGTGCAGGCGTCCCACCCACAAACACCCTCACTGTGAAGATGGCTACCTACCTGTAAGTTTGACGAGGGTGATGTAATGGCTTCCAACTGCTGGGGGGGAGGGCTCCATCCTGCTGAGGTGGGGGCAGGGTGCATGGTGGGAGTAGTGGTGCAGGCCTCCCACCCACAAACACCCTCATTGTGAAGATGGCTACCTACCTGTAAGTTTGTTTGGTGTACTGCAATGGCTTCTAACTGCTTCTGTGTGGGGGAGTGCTCCATCCTGCTCAGGTGTGGGACAGAGGGAATGTTGGGAGTAGTGGTGCAGGCCTCCCACCCACAAACACCCTCACTGTGAAGATGGCTACCTAACTGTGAGTTTGATGTGGGTTGTGTAATGGCTGACATATGCTTCTGGGTGGGGTGGTGGGAGGGATCCATCTTGCTAGGCTGTGGGACAGGGGGCATGGTGGGAGTAGTGGTGCAGGCTCCCCACCCCCAGACACCCTCCCAGGGAAGATGGCTACCTACCTGTGAGTTTGATGTGGGTTGTGTAATGGCTGACACATGCTTCTGGGTGGGGTGGTGGGAGGGATCCATCTTGCTAGGCTGTGGGATAGGCGGCATGGTGGGAGTAGTGGTGCAGGCCCCCCACCCCCAGACACCCTCCCAGGGAAAATGGCTACCTACCTGTGAGTTTGATGTGGGTTGTGTAATGGCTGACACATGCTTCTGGCTGGGATGGGGTGAGGAATCCATCAAAAAAGCCCAGTGCCCCTCGGACCTCCAACCCTAAATGCAAGGGGCATTGCCTGCATTACCCCTTGCACTTGCACCAATTCCTGTGGTGCCATGTTACTGCACCTAGCCACACTTGTGACCCTTCAAGAGAGCCCCCACCCCGACTTGTACCCCTTATTCTATTCGATATCCTAACCTGCAGAAATTCAATACAAATTATCAATCATTAACCTGACATTTTAGACAAAATTTCCTGAGCCTCTTCTGAACTCATAAAGAGATGGAACTGCCTTTTAACAAGCACCTCCAGCTTCGACTGTTGTACCACAGATGCCTGGACACCCGGAGCTGTCTCCATTGTCGCTTCTGCGCCCTGGTGGCTGGCTTGTGTTGATGAACACCTTCTCCGGTCCTGGCACGAGTCCTCTGCAATATCGTACTTCTCCTTTCTCTCTTGCACCCCTGTGTTGGTTGTTCGCCCTGTGGCATGATGCCACTCTACTCCTTTGCTCTGTGGCGTCCTGCCACGCTCTACTCCCCCTTCATGATGTGGCATCCTGACATACTCTTCCCCGACATGACGTGGCATCCTGCCATGGTCTTCCTTGCTTCCGAACAGCTCACTCACTCGGATGTGGCATCCTGCCACACGTCTCATGTTTGTGCCACATGGTCATCTCGCTGGTCGTGCCCGGTTCTTAGGACTGTGCCCTTTCTTTGCTGCATACCTGTTGCAGGTCTGTCCTGTCAGCAGGACTTGCTTCTACTCCTTATGGACCTTGTTTGGACCCCATCCCCTTCTGAGGGATTTTTGCAATTCTCGTCTACCAGGATGGCAGGTCACCCTCTTCGCTCAAGGGCATTGTGCTTGTGCCTCGAGCATGCACCAATGTGGCGCCTGCTCCTGCTTCTAGTAAGACATTGTTGTGCGATATGGCATCCAGCCACATATCGCATGTCGTTGGAGCACATCTTATGGTGGCAACTTGCCATGTGGAGAGTATGACTCCCCTCTTACCTGTCTTGGGCCTCTGGCAACTCTGTCTTGAGGCAGTGTGAGGGAAGATACTTTGTGCTGACTTTGGCCCACTGTGGGGCTTCACTGGTGCTGTGAAGCTGTATTGACTCTCCCTGCTGTCTTTAGCATCTCTTACTCTCTGAGGAGAGGTCTCTTTCTCTCCTGGGTGTCTCCACGTGCTATCAGGCTCTCTGCTGTAGCATTCTGCGCAGCTCTGCTCTAGTGCGCTCAGTCCTTCATCATGGGCGTACTCTTCTGGAGCCTTGTGCACCCATTCCTTTCTCTCAGTACCATCAGACATCCACTTGGGGCATGCACACAGCACACGCTCTCCTTGTGCCTTTTCTTCCCCCCCTTTAGACCTCTGCTCTCAGGCCAATGCTCATTTTGCCTTCTCAGGGGAAGCCAACGTTTGGATGCACTTGAGGGGTTTGACACTCTCCTCTGCTGTTGCACTTCCTTTCCTGTTCCTGGGAGCTGCCAGCTCAGGCTGTGCTGCTTTGGGTCTTTGGTTTCATTGTCTTGGCTGGAATTCACTCGGCGGTGCAGATTTGGGCTACGTCAATGCTCTCTGCGGGGGTTAACAGTCTCTTGCTGCAGTGCCTCATAGGGACACTAATGTCTCTTCATGTCCTGTGGTTGCACTGTCAGCACCTACCTGCTATGTGGCAGTACAGCCACCTCTCCTCTCAGGCCATGTGCAGCATTTAGCTTGTTGGTGCTCTTCCTCTGCAGGGGTGTACAGTCTCTTTTTATTTATTTGCGGTACCTCTGATGGCCGCTAGGTGGTGATGCGGGCAAGTAAAGAGAGGTCCCTACAGCTGCTCCTAGGTGCAGAGCGCCTCATGCGAGCTGGGGGTGTTGGTGTGGGGAGAGACACCCTGTGAGGGTGCTGCGGGGGAAAGCAGAGAGCAGCCTGCTCCTATGTGGGCACTTAGATGGGTCAAAACTCATTGCTGAGCTCTTCCCTCAGTGTGGGGCTCTACTCGCTTCACGAAGCAGCTTTCCTCCTGTTGCAGCACCTTTAGCTCTCCTCTGGTGATGACTTGATGTGCAGGGTTGCAAATTATGGTGCTGGGGCTCAGCCTAGTGAAGCATTAAGTGGAAAGCATTGCTTTGCTCTCTCATTGGAACAGAGAGTGACAGGAGGGACAGCACATGGACACCTCAGCAACTCGCGGCACGGACTTGCGCCAGCCTGTTTATACTTTGAGAGTCCTGGTGCTCGTTCTGTTGTCGGTGCTGTCCCTATTGCGTCCTGGGCAGGGTGCGGTGCAGCGAGCCACCGCTTTATGGCGCTCCAGCAGATCGCGGCTTGCAGCTAACCAGGCAGCCATTCCTGTGGAAGAATGTTGTCTCTGTCGGAGCACTTCCTACAGTAGGGGCAGGCAGTGTTGTTGCACTGTGTGCTTAGCACTGCAGCACTTTGCCCCCTTTCCACTGGGGAGATTCTAGGCAGTGTCGGGTGGGGGAATGGCAGTGCAGGCTTCCCATATGGTTGACTCAGGCTGATACTTGGGGTAGTGCCGTGCACCAGGGAATGTGGCCCATCCATCCCTGCTTCTTTCCTCTGCTGGGCCGCCAACAGCTGGCAGCACCCCTTAAACTGCAGTGTACAGTGCTCATGGGGCAGTGGCTGAGTGGTGCGCAGCTCACTCGCTGGGTAGCTTCACTGCTGTTCAGTCCTACCTCCGGTGTTGCAAGCACTCTCGAGTGCCGGTAACCACAGGCATTCTCTGGCGGTGTGGTGCAATGAGTGGGCAGCTGGCAGACTTTTCGGCTACTCGGGTGCTGTGGGTAAAGAGGGTGCAGTTTCCATCCGTGTATCAGCTGCGCACCTCCCTCGTTGAGTACCATACGTCTGTACCCCCTTTCACCGATTATCTTCTGGCTCAGCTTCACTCAATTCAACCCGCAGGCTCCCATCATGACTGGCAGGTGTGCTAGCACTTCTCCTGGTTCCTCAGTTGGGTGGCATAGATTGTGCAGCAGGTGTTGGGGCACCGCAGGCTCAGGCCTTTACTCCCCCACAATCCAAAGTGAAATATCTGACAGCACACACGTGAGCTTGACCCGCTTGTCGCCATTGTGGTGTCTTGGTCCACTAGGCCCACATGCCAGATGAAGGACTACACAGACACATAGTATGGCATACTAGAACTCGCACAGTGACCTTGTGCCCAGCCCCTTTTATTAGCAGGGTCACCTGAATGGTGACGCCTGTGGTCAGTGGGTGTAAAATGGGGTTACAGCACAAGGCTGAACACTAGAACGTGTCCAGCAGGACACTACATCAGGGAGGAGTCAAAGTGCTGGAGGTAGATGAGGCAGCAGACCCCGTAAAAGGCTGCTGTCACATTCTTCCTAATTTTTCCCGCTCTTTGATTTTATTGTCTATCTTGCCTTCTGCTCTCGCATAGAGCTGCTGCCTTAGAGCTGTGCCTTTTTGAGAAACGCTGAAAACGCCGCTGACGCGCCGCTCTGACATATGGCACTTACTTGTGATACTTTCTGCCACAGCTGCTGCGATTTAGAAAAAGACGACCGCAGAAGCAGAAACCTTCTGATAATGGGTGGGGATGCAGGAGTGCACTCATTGGCAGAAGATGCGAGCTACTCCCACGGCTACTTATATACCACTTGTCCTAATGATAACCCCATGATTTATGCATCAGGAATGAAATATCAACCAAACTAGAAGGGGTGAATACGAAATGAAGTGGTTCCAAAACAATCAATGTGTTACGATTCTGTTCCTGAAGAATGAATCAGCCATTTATATATTTACTCCTTGGGTAAACTGTATTCCTGCAAATGTATTTGGTTCAACACTTTTGCCTCTCGTTTGTGTTTTTTTTGGAGTAAGCATTTTGTATCACTCCTTGATTCATGCAGTTATTTGGGTCCCTAAGATGTGACTTATGTACAGTGAAGGTGTTTTGATGAGGAATCATGGTTCTTACATGTAAGTTTTTGAACTTTTACAGACAAATATAACTATACACTGTAACATTGTACTGCAGTACCCAGACTTGTAGTAAAGGCATATTGGCTATCTTCCAATAGTACCCCCTCTTCAACCTAAGCTCCCTGATCTTTACTGAGGAGTGTATAAGGGAAATAGCAATTCCGACCCTCTCCCTCATTTCAATAATCGGTATTATTATAGATTATCACCAAGAATCAGGATTTCAGTGACAAGCTTTGGTTTTTAGTACCATTGTTAGCAAGTGACCCCAAAGATTAATGTTAAATGTACAAAGCTCCTAGGCACCGCCTCATGCAGGGAGCCTTATTACACAGGCTTGTTTTGATTGCATATATTACTTAGGTGGAAAAGAAAAAGGAATCATTAAATCTAAGAGTGGGGGTACTTTGTTTTTTTAAATAAAACCTTTTTTTTCAAACAGTTGGCAGCGTTAAATTAAGGTGAAATAGCAATGGTCAGGTAGAGTACGCAGCGGTAAAAGGTTCTCTTAGGAATTATAATACCCGATTTCCTCTCAGAAAGGGTGGCTTCAGAGCACAGTTGCATCCGCACATTACCATACGGGACAGCCCTATTCATTCACCTTCATCCTCTTCTACACTCGCGTCAGAGCTATGATCCCCTGCCCAGTCAGTGTTTACATCCGGTGTAATAACGGCATTACTGAGCTCTCTCCAAACACTCAGGTTGTCTACCAATTTATCATCCCTTCTGTTTAATTTCATATGTTACTTTTCAGCCAAGGTCCATTCCAGAATGCCTCGTCGCCAGTGTTCCACTGTGGGGAAATGCTGTCCCATCCAATTAATGGCCACCCTGTGTCAAGCCAATACTAAGGCCAGGTGCAAGAACATATACGCCATTTTGCACTTCTTTGGTCTCTTATCGTTGCCCAATAAACAAGACAGTGGAGGGTCATCGATATGGATGTGTGTGATCCTACACAGTTCCAACACCACCTGTGTCGAGTAGCCCAAACCTCAGGCCACCACCATGCTAAGTGTATAAAGCCAGCTCGATTTGCACCACACCGTGGACAGCCATCAGGTCTAAGTGGGTTTAGGCAGTGAAGTGTGTTTGGCATTACTTAAGTCCTATGAAGGAAATTATAATGAATCAACGGAAACCATGCACTACAAGACACTGTACTTGTAAGCCCAGCAAGGACTGTCCACTCGCTATCCGTCAATGGGACTCCGAGATCTGCTGATTTAGATAATGGCCCGGATGAGTACTGTCTCGTGGCCCTATAGAGGTGGGTTATTAGGTGGCGCCCTGCGCCACAGGTCAGTAGATTGTCAAGTGCACATGTGGATTGTGGGGCAGCTGGCTATGTGAGCCAAGTCGCTATGGCGATATCAGCCAGTCCCTCATAGTGTAAATGTTGTCCCTGTTCTAGCTTAAAAACGTCACGGGCCTGTTCATATGTGAGGCAGAACTCACCTGGGCACATGTCTACCAAGGTCTCACATCTACCCTCCCACCAGGCCTTGAAGGACATATGCCCTATCATCTGTCGACCCGGGGCCAGTATGCATATGTGGAGCTCCTGATGGAAAGGGGCATGTTTCAATATTTTTTCAATGTACTGTTGCCATATATGTGCAGTGTGACGCCTTATAAATGGTTGGTCCCTGCCGACTTTTGATCCCTCCATTAGAGCCATGGGCAGGTGTTCTGCTGCAACCGTTTGCAGTTACCTCCATCGTCTTATCACCTGGCCGCATGTTGAAAGTTTGCAGTATAATAATACAGGTCAAATTGGGGTACCATGAGACCTCCCTCTTTGTATCGCTGGGAAAGCATACATAAAGCCACTCTACTACGTTGATCAGCCCATAACAATGAGATAAGTGCTGTCTGTAGTGGTTTAAAATGCGTCATAGGTAAGGGACATGGTAAGTTCTGCAACATGTATAAGCATCTGGGTACAGCAAGTCTACCCATCAAAGACAGCTGTAGAGTGTTCCAAAAAGCAACCGAGTTCGAACGCGTATCAATAACTCGATTCATATTTAAATGGAGTACCTGAGCATCAATGTGTGACACATGTATGCCCAACCAACGAAAGTGGGCCAGCTCCCAATCCAAACTATGATTGGTGAGTCTATCTATTGGTACGGCGACTAATTTTGCCTGGGGATATATTAGAGACTTGGCACAATTAAGTCGAAGACCTGACAAGTCTCCGAAGTCCTCCAGAAGGTTCAACAGCTTGGGTAGTGTATCATGTGGTGAGGCTACATAAAAAAGTGGTCATGTGCATACAAGGAAATCATGTGACTAGGTTTCCCTCATCTAATACCCCAGTTACCCAACTCCTGTTGTGCCCAGATTGCAAAAGGCTCTATCTCCAAGGCGAACAACACTGGCAGTAGGGGGTAGCCTTACCGTGTTCTTCGCCCCATTAGCCATGTGTCAGAGCAGTTTTGCCCAACTCGTACCCTGGCACATGGTTCTGTGTAGAGCAATTGAACCCACCACCGCAACTGAGGACCTATCCCTAGTTTTCAGTACCTCCAACATATAACCCCAGTCTACTGTATCAAACGCCTTTTCCTGGTCAATCGATACCAATGCTAGTTCTTCATCCCTGTGCTTTACTTCGTCGAGTATGTGGGTCAGACGTCGCAAATTCATGCCAGTGTGTCAGCCGGGTATGAAGCCTCATTGATGCTCATGGATCAGCTGCGGCATGTGAGACGCTTATTGATTGGTCAGTAGCCTACACAATATCTTGATATCTGTTTTGATCATTGTGAGTGGCCTATAAGCAGCAGGGTTAGATTTATTGCCTCCAGGTTTCATTAACATGCAAATCTCCCCTTCCCTTATTGATGGGGACAGGACCCCTGGCTGTTGTGTCTCTGTCAGGACCTGCAGGAGACCCTGAGTTACTGTTGCTGAAAAAGCCTGGTAAAACTCAGACGGGAACCTGTCCCCTCGGCGCCTTCAGGAGCACATTCAATGACTCCTGAAGTTCCTCCTGAGGTAATCAAGCTTCCAAATCATCTGCGTTCCGTGGTTCCAGTCTCGGGCGGAGCAGGCCCTCCAGAAATGGAAGAAAGCGGCCCTGGCTAACAGTGGTATCAGCCATATAGAGCCGCTTTAAATGCTGCTGGAATACGTTCATGATACCAGAACTTGTACTGACCCTGGAGCCATCAGTAGATACCAGATACGCAGTCAAGGGTGGGAATGCTCACTCTGTAGTATCCAGGCCAATAACCAGCCTGTTTTATCCCCTTTCTATGTAGGCACTGTCTATACTTTATGAGTGTATATTTATCTAGGAGGTCTCAAGTGTTGCCAATTCGTCTGTTCCCGGCAGCAGCCCTCCAGTTGTGAGAGCCCTTCTGTCTGTAAGAACCACATACACAGAAAAAATATGCACCATGTATTGGCTGACACAGCCAATTAAATGATTTTTTTTTATTGACAATCTTCTAGAAAAGAAATGAAGTTTTTTATGGTTTAAATCGTTTTATTGAGTTTTTGTGTCAAACAATAAATACACCACCCACCTACAACCACTGGCCGGTGGGGAATAGCATGGCTGATACTTATATTGTTAAAGGAAAGAAAAGAAGAGAAAGACGAAGAAATTAAGAAGTAAAACCTAAGAGCAGAGATGGGGAAGAGAGTCAGAGACCTACCCATTACCCAGTACCTGACACAGTAGGATTTTAGCCGATGGGTGGCACCTCCTCGTCCCAGGCGGGTTGATCATTGGCGGGGGAGTGGTGGGAATCCGAAGGACCCTTAAGTGATATGGGCAGGTGAGCTCAACAAATTCAGAGGACAGGTAGGCCACGGTGGAGTTCCAGGTCTTGTCAAACTTGGGCAGAGTGTGATTAATCCCTGCTGTAATCCTTTCCATCCCCACTACCTCCCAGACTTTATGCAGCCAGTCTAGATTTGTTGGGATCTTCTCTGTACCCCACCTTGCTAGTAGCACCTGTTTAGCTGCCCCAAGTGCCAAGGTAATCGCTCTCCCCCTACAGGATTTAAGAGGGTATGTAAGTGGGTTAGGAAGTCCCAACAAGATGTAGCTAGGAAATCTAGAAAGCTCTGTCTGTTATATATGGTCAACCTCAGGTAGGATAGTGTCCCAAAAAGCTTGTGTCTTAGTGCAGAGCTATATTATGTGCGTCAGAGTGCCCACCTGACTGCATCTACACCAGCAGAGGTAATCACTACGTGGTCTCCACTGGGCAATGCGTGCCGGGGTATAGTACCAATAATGCACCCTTTTTTTAGTAGCATTTCCTTTCCTACATGAGGAGGCCCGGTCCCATTGTATAATGTCTGCCCACTCCTTCGGGGAAAAATCCTGCTCCAGTTCTGATTCCCACCTGCGTTGTGCCGGAGACTTAGCGGGGTTCTTGGCCTTGTTGAGAAAGTTATAGATATCTGATAAGAGACGTTTGTTTGAGGCGCGGGTAATAAACCAAAGCTCGAATTTGGTAAGAGGGCAGCTAGCGTGTATGCGCAGCTGTGGCTGTGTGCCCCAGTGGCGAAGCACCAGGTACTGCCAGTACGCTTCCTTGGGAATTCCATAGCTCTGCACTAGTTGAGGGAAGTTCATAATGCCCTGCGTGTCAAAAAGGTTGCCGATGCGCTTACCGTTAGCATCCTGCCATTTCAGATATGCGTTCCCTATTTGAGCAGGAGGAGAGTCCGGGTTCCCTATAAAGGGGGTCAGGGGAGACACTGCGGGTGAGAGTTTACATCGCTCCTGTACCCTGTCCCATACCCTCATTGTAGATTTCAAGACCCGGGAGATGTATACCCTGAGCGGGCGATGTCGTTTGGGAAGCCAGGGGACCTTCCAAATGTGGATACCTGTGACCCCTCGGTCTATGAAGCACCAGTGTTTCTCGGATTCCAATTGGTACCACTCTACCATGTAGCGAATTTGCGCCGCCTCGCAATAGCACCCCAGATGCGGGTCCCTGAGTCCCCCATCCTCTTGCCGCAAATACATTAACTGGCGAGCAATGCATGCCTTCTTCCCACCCTATATGAAGCCATCGACTAGCTGCTGTAGTTGGGCCAATATTTTAGGAGGTGGGCATAATGGGAGCGTCTGCATTATGTAAAGAAGATGGGGCAAAATCGGCATCTTGATTGCAGCAACGTTGTCCAGCCATGAGAGAACATGTTTCTTCCATCTGTGCAGTTCCTGCTGGAACTTGGCCAAAATATCAGAATAATTCACCTGGGCAATCTTCGCAGTTGTTGGGAAGAGCCGGATCCCCAAATAGGTAATATCATTAAGGGTCAATGAGAACGGGAACTGCGCTGCTATCTGATGTTGATCTATGTGAGGCAATGTTAGGCTAAGGGCCTGTGTGTTTAAATCCCAATACCGCACTAAATGCATCGATCTTTGCTAGCGGGGGGGGGGGGGAGAAAGTAACGGCGAGTCAGGAATAGCACCACATCGTCCGCGTAGAGCGAGATCTTGTGCTCTCTATCTCCCATCCGGATCCCGGTAACAGTGGAGAGATGTCACCCCCGTTGGCTTTAAAGTTTATCGGGTGGATCGCCCAGTTGGTAGAGGTGGTGGTTTGGCTATTCTGTACAGGGAATGCTGGACCCTTCATAGTGAAACATCCACTCTTTGGGGTGACTGTGAGGTCCTGGATTTTAGCCTACAACTTTCTGCTCATTTCACTCTTGGGGGGGTCCTTGATATATCAGCCGCCTGGACCAGCCAGTGTCTTTCTGGAAACTTGCGGGGACACGCTGGCAGAGCCAGCATTGCGTTTTTCGAACTATGTGCTCCTTGGGGATGTCAATCTGCACCTTGATCACACTGAGACGACTGACTCTGTGGCTTTTCTTGACTCCCTTCACATGGCCCAGCTCTCCCAATGGGTCAGGTATCCTACCCATCAAGGAGGGCACACTTTGGATACCATCTGCTCAAATTTCCCCATCTCAGTTGTGAGGCCGTTGCCGGTCACCTGGTCGGATCACTTTCACATATTTTTCTCAAGGGATATTAAGCGTCGTTCACGACTGGACAGCTGCCATCGCCCCGACCTCTAGGAAAATTGACCCTGGGCAGATTAGTAGCTTTCTGGCAGCTTCGCGTCCTTCCCTTCAAGGGGACCAGGAGGAAAATGTGTCTAGGTTTGCAGATTGGATCTCTGACTCGGTTTGTGCTCTATCTGCACCATGTAAGCCAAAGCTGAGGAGACAGACCCCCTCCAAGCCTTGGTTTACCCCTGAGTTGAAGACTCTGAAACATGCTTGTAAAGTATTAGAGAGAGCATGGCACTCCGTATCCCTTTTTCTGGAGGTCCCAGGCAGATCTAAGTGCATTGTCACCCTGCCCTGAACAAACCGGTGGAATTCCTTCCCCCGCACCGGAACCCCTAGCCCGGTACTGCCCAATTGCCTTGCCTCTGTGCCGCCCATTCGATTGGATTTCCTCTCCGGCACCGATATCCCTGGCGTGGCTACGCTCTCCTGCATTGACAGCGAGCTTCCCCTGGATTACCGACCCTTGGACAAGTATTCCCAGCCTATGTTCATACAGGTCATCTTCCCTGGTTGTACCCTTGTTTGTGCTCAGCTTAAATTAGCTGTTCACGCGGTCTCCGTACCCTTCCTCCTCTGACCAATCTCCCGCTTCCAGTGGGCAATTTCTTATGCTCAGGCCAGCAATTTTATTTTGTCCTGATGATGATCCTAGTATTCTAAGACAGGATCGAAACGTCGTCGACCCAAGCTAACAACGTGCACATTAAGCCATTGTGTTAAAAAAGTGCATGTGCTGTTACAAAAAAGCTTCTAACATTGGATTTGCATATAAGCTCTCTCCGTCTTGCCTGAAATGCCCCCTTGTATGTAATTGTTTTACATGTATTGTCTGTTTTTTTCCCCCAAAGGATACAGGACTGTGTCCCACAATAGTACGTATATTGTATATGTGATTATTACATTGTAGAAATAAATAGGTTTGTCCGGCTGGACATCCCATAATATAGTTTCGATTCTGGACTATATTTATCCCAATTGTACCTTTCCCTCCTTCTAAGGACCACTGTTTCTTGTTTAAAAACATAATTACCCAAGGTCCTTGATTACCTCTTCTGGGTACCCTTGTGTCTTTTTAAATATTGTTCTATTGCCAAACAAAAACTCTACTATGCGGCTATTGGAGTGGCCAAAGGCCAGCATTACTCCGCTCGCATTAACCAGGCCAATAACAATTCGAAAGAAATTTTTGCCATCGTGCAGAGTTTCATGGCCCCCAGCGCCCAGGCTAATGTGGCGCCAGCCTCGGAGACCTGGTGTAACACCTTGGCGAAATTTTTCAGGGACAAAATAATTAGTATACAAGATACTTTTTCCACTACTTCCAGGAAGCTTATAGTCGCCCCATTAGGGAAGCTGATGTCAGAATCTGCCTCCAATTTTTCCACATTTAGGCCTGTTGATCTACCAAGCTCCCTCAGAATCCTTAAGGCACTAAAGTCGGGATCACCTAATGACCCGTGTGCGGCCAGGCTTCTGTCCGAAGTGGCGGATACTGTTAATCCAGAGGTGAATCTAATGGTTAACAGTTCGCTTCGCGAGGCGTTCATTCAAATGTCATGGAAGCAGGCGCTGATTCTTCCCCTTCTCAAAAAGCCGTTGCTTGACCCTCTGTTACTTGAGAACTACCGCCCTATCTCGCTTTTGCCAAGCCTGGTTAAGGTCTGCGAGAAAGTGTTACGTCTCAACTAACCAACTATATAGAGGCTTCAGGCCTGCTTCATCCGGCGCAGTCCGGTTTTCCTGCCTCATATAGTACGGAGTCAGCATTGTTAGAGGTGACAGAGGCGATCCGGGAGTGTTTGGATGCCGGCAGGAGAGCAGCCTTGGTTATGCTAGACCTCTCGGTGGCATTCGACACTGTGCCCCACTCCCTGCTCCTTGATCGTCTATCAGAAATAGGTATTTTTGGATCGGCTCTGCAGTGAATCAGGTCTTTCTTGGAAGGCCGGTCGCAGCAGGCCTGGCTCCCCCCATGTGCCTCCATGCCTATGCAGGTGACAACCTGCGTGCCGCAGCGGTCATCACTTAGCGCCCTTATTTTTAACATCTATGTGACTCCGCTGGTCTATCTCGCGGAGTCAATAGGGGCCAAAGTGAGGGCATACGCTGATGATACTCAGCTTTTGTTTTCCTGGAGTAAGGAGGATGACTCGGTCGTGGCTTCGCAACACTGTCTGTCTTCTGTCTTTCACTGGCTTGCGAATGCACAGCTGAAGTGTGACGAAGGAAAATCTGAGGTGCTCTTGTATGGCTCTTTCTCTGCGGATTTCAGAGAAAGGATGTGGCCTCCCGGGTGTCCCCGGTCCATTGCGGGAAAAAGTGCCGTAAAAGATCTCGGCGTCTGGTTCGATGAAAATTTGAATTTTTCGACACAAGTGAAAAAGTTGGCAGGGACCTTCTTTGGCACTTGGAAAATCCCGAGGAAGTTTCTACCCCTTCTGCCTAGAAGTGCCAAAGAAACTGTAGTCCGCGCCCTGATCTTGTCCCGCTTGGACTATGCCAACGCCCTTCTGGTTGGTAGTCCGGGTTTTCTTGCCAAGAAATTGCAAGTAGTCCAAAACTCGGCAGCCAGACTGCTATTGGGTCTGTCATCTAGGCATAGTGTACGCACCCACCTGTGCACCTTGCATTGGCTCCCAGTTGAATCTCGTCTAATATTCAAAATGCTGTCCATCGCTCATTGGGCCCTCTACGGTTTAGGCCCTATTTATCTTCAGAAGGGATTTGTGTTCTATAAACCTGAGAGACTGTTGCGCTCGTCCGCTCAGCTGCTGATACAGAGCCCTAGGTTCAATCGCCAAAGGCTTGGCGAGAACTCCTTTTTCGGAAAGCTGGTTTGGCCTGGAACATGTTGCCCCTGGTGCTCCGGGGCACCCAGGATCCATTGCTTTTTAAGAAAAAACTAAAAACGCTGCTCTTTGGCTTATGATCTGTGTGCATCTTCCTTTCCGGAGTAAGCGCTGGGACACTCTTTGAGTAGCCGTGCGCTGTATAAATTAAATATAACATAACATAACATGTCAGACACGTTCGGCAAAGGCTCCATATAGAGGGCGAATAGGAGAGGGGAGAGTGGGCACCCCTGTCTCGTGCCCCGCCTGATCTGAAAGGGGTGAGAGGCGACCCCATTCACACTGATGCAAGCCTGCAGGCTCTGGTATATATAATTCACCCACCGGAAACGCTCCCTAATACCAAACCTGCCGAGGACCTGGCGAAGGTAGGGCCAATGGACCCGGTCAAATACCTTTTCAGCGTCCACCGACAGAAGAACTGCCGGGTCTGAGTACGTTGCGTCTTATCCAAGAGGTGACATAATCACCGGGTCCCGTCACTGCAATTAAGCTCCGGGATATGTTATGTTATGTTATGTTAATTAATTTGTAAAGCGCAACGGTTACCCTGGGGTGTCCTGGCGCTAGTTACCTTTCCTACTGGCCGTTACCGAGAAGAGACAGACTATTTAGTGGCAGTGAAGCAATTCTAATGAATAAACAACCAGGTCCTAAGTGCCCTTCTAAAAGACAACAGGTCTGGTGCATTTCTAAGCTGAGCCGGAAGATCATTCCACGCCTTAGCTGCGCCGAATACAAACCTTCGGCCTACCCAGGAGACCTTTTTTATCTTCGGGACCATCACCATTTTAGCACCTAAGGAGCGTAGATTTCTTGTGGGTGTGTACCACTTAAATTGATTCTGTAGATATTCTGGACCAATCCCATGAAGTGCTTTAAAAACGGTGCTCAACGCTTTAAAAAGTACCCTCTTCCTGACTGGGAGCCCGTGCAACTTCTGAATTTCCTTGGAAATAGCCGCAAACTTGGGGACCCCGGTAAGTAATCTGGCGGCTGCATTTTGAAGCCTTTGTAATTTATTCAGGAAACGTTCCTGGATATTTAGGTAAAGGCTGTTACAGTAGTCAAGCTTTGACAGCACCAGGGCAGAGACCACTGTTTTCTGACTCCCTGCTGGCAGGAAAGGCAGAATTTTCTTCACCGTCCGCAAGACAAAAGCTGTAGAGGAAGACACTGAATTAATTTGGGCCCCCGGATTCAACTTATCATTTATAATTACTCCCAAATTTTTTACTTTTTGAACCGGGGCCGGGAGTTTCTCCATAGTGACAGGCCACCAATTTGCATTCCAAAAATTGGGGATATTTTCAAAAATTATCACCTCTGTTTTCTCGGAGTTTAGTTTCAAGCAGTTTTCTGCCATCCAACGACTCACTGCCATCATGCATTCATTAAAGCAGTTTTCCATGCCCCCCTCCAATCCTGGCCGCAGAGATACCACAATTTGGGTGTCATCGGCATAGGATGTCAGATCAAAACCCAAGGTCTTGATAATGGGGGCCAGGGATGAAACATAGACATTAAACAGGGTCGGGCTTAAAGAAGATCCCTGGGGAACCCCACAGGGCAACACAAACGGCCTTGAACAGTGCTCATCCAAGGCGACCACTTGGGATCTATCAGCAAGGAAGGATTTTATAAGATTCCAGGCCTTACCCTGAAGTCCGCATGTCCTTAACCTGTCCAACAAAAGCTCATAGTGGACCGTGTCAAAGGCAGCGGACAGATCTAAAAATATCACGGCGGCCCTTCCACCCAGATCTACCACCTTTCTGATCTCATCCGTGGTCTTCAAAAGGGCTGACTCTGTGCTATGACCACTCCTGAAGCAATATTGTGATTCATCCAGTGCCTGGGTTCTATGAAGAAAAGCCCCCAATTGTATATTTAAATGTATAGATAAATCCTGACTGGTCTGGGTCCACCAAGCCCTGCATGTGAGGAGCGAGCCTCACCACTAAAATACTTGTAAATAACTTCAGGTCGACGTTGAGCAAAGAGATAGGAAGGTACGGTGCACATTCTTGGGGGTCCTTCCCAGGCTTGGGGATAGCCACCACCTCACCCATGGACATCGATGCGGCCAGTTTCCCAGTCTCACTAAACATATTAAACGTGGCGTGTCAGGAGAGGGGTAAGATCTGAGGCAAAGATTTTATAGATGTCAACCGGGAAGCCGTCCTCTCCTGGGGCTTTCCTGGGGGAGAGACCTTGAATGGCTTAGAGGACCTCCGCAGTTCTAATATCTGCTTCCAAAAGGGCTGCCTCTGATGTCGGGAGAGGGGTCACCAGAGCCACACATGTATATTCCTCGGCTGTCGCAGGATCTAGGCAAGAGTAGAGGGCAGTGTAGAAGGCCTCGAATTGAGCCGCAATGTCTTTATCCGACCTCAGGATCTCTCCTCGGTTGTTTCTAATCTCTGCGATCCATTGTGCCGCCTTCTCAGCCCGGAGTGCATGCCAGGAGCTTTCCAGCATTGTTCCCCCTTCATAGTAGCGCTGTCTAGTGCGAAGCAGCGCATATTCGGCACTATCCAAAGTATGCTTTAATAGCACCCCGTATCTCAACAACATTGGTGTCGTATGTGAGCAATTTATGGTTCAACCTCTATGGCCCCCACCGTGGGGACCCCCAAGGAGGAGCAGCGATAAACAATCTGGGAGTGGTCCGAGAACACCGCAGTTCTGATAGACATGTCTGTTGTAGCCATTGTGACCCTAGGTGAAGTCCAAAATAGGTCTATCTGGGCATACTATTAGTGCGCTGTGTGGGTAGCGGTGTCGCCAAGCGTCCCTGAGCCCAGCCTCACCCAACCTCTGTAGCAGTGTGTCCGAGATGGATCCAGAGTGCCCCACCCGGAGAACTGATCTGTCCAGATGGGTATCAGGAACCAAATTGAAGTCCCCCCCATTACCAGAATTGTGTGTATTGTGTCCCAGAGAAAGATTTCCTGGTGTTCATTGGGGCTATAAACAGAAGCTATTGTGTGTATGTGCGCCCCCACCGAAACCCTCAGAGCCAATAATCTACCCGCTACATCCGCGTGCACCCCTATCACTGTCCCTTAGAATTGCGTAGACAGGAGGACTGCCACCCCAATCTTCTTCCCCGCACCTGATGAAAAATATTGCCTGTCATACGATTTTGACCGGAGCCATTGCCAGTCTGCCTGCAGGAGGTGGGTCTCTTGTAAGAGACAGATATCACATTTGGCATCCCTCAACAAAGCAAGACGCGCTTGTCTCTTAACAGGTGAGTTAAGGCCCTGAACATTGAAGCTCATGATAACCACTTTAACTCCTATCATGGATTTATGTTTTGAGTGTACTCCTTGGCAGCCGCTGGATATCGGCAAACAAACCTAACTACACATACTCCTTCAACTGCCCTAGTCTAGTAGAAGGCCCCTCGACCTCTCCGCTCCCCGGCCTAAGTACCATGCGCCTCCCGTCTGGTGAAGTGTAGCGACCCCCCTGTGTGTGTTGTTGCGTGTGGCTCCGTCACATGGCATGAGGCCTTGTGTTTCCCTCCTGGGCGATTGCCTTCAGGGAACACCGACAGTGGGGTACTGATGCCCATGGCAAACACGCCTCCCGCAGGTGCGCCGCCCAACCTTCCTCGACCCTGCTTGCCACCCGTGTGTTCCTATATTGAAGGGTTACCCTACCTGTCTGTGTGAGGGTTGCAGATCTCTTATGGGTAGGAAAGAGAAGAGAAAAGAGAAAAACAGGATAGAATGAGAGAAAACAAAGAAACCCTCATAGTGCCCACCAACAGTGATGAGTCACACTTTCGTGCAAGGGTCCGTATGTCCGACGAATGATCATAACCTCTCCGGAAGTGGGGCTCCACTCACCAGAGCCGAGAGCTCTAGTCCTTGGACTTGGATCTTGTCCTCCACCATGGGGCCTCAGATCGGTCACAGCTGAGCTCACTCACTGGCCTGGTCGCCGTTATCCTCCTAGTCTTGGATCTGATGCAGTAGGGCTTCCCTTTCCTTCTGACGCTCCTCCTCTGATGGCTTCATGTTGCTTCCTCTCCTGAGGCCTCTTCTCTGGTTCGATTTAGATGGCTTCCCAGAGGATAGGCCTCCCTCTGTCACCTCTGAGTCTCCTGCTTCCGCCAGGGCACTCCCCAGAACTTCCCTCACTTCCTTTAGGTTCCCCACTCCATGTGTCTCCTTGTTTTAAATGAAAGACATCTAAAAAAAAGAGAGCGGGACCCTTTGAGACCCAAAGGACTAGGATTCAATCAGAGATTCTAAAGTGAGCGTTGGAATACAAAATAAAATAAAAACATTTCATATGAAGAGAAAAGCATAAAACAATGAATCAACAATATATTAATAAAAACTACAGCACGAGAGATAATAAAGACATTACATTTTTGTCATTGGGTACCACAACCAGAACCAGAGATCTATACGCAACAACCCCAATGTTTCAAAATTCATCAATATTTGGGGTGAATTGGGAGCAGTGAGTTTATGGTGAGCGGGCGTCGACACGTTTCGAAGGTATATTATTGTTGGACCTTCTTTATCAAGACTCTAAACGATTGTATTCTCTGTGGTTAAAATATCTATGGTACATATTTCTTTGAAACCAAAGCGCTAATTGGCCACTGTTACGTAGGTCCCAATATCTATATGGGTGAACTGGAACTGGTTTCACCTGCTTAGGTCGACTCATAAGGTTCAACCTCTAACCGAGATCTCTGGTTCTGGTTGTGGTACCCAATGACAAAAATGTAATGTCTTTATTTGTGATATTGTTGATTCATTTTTTTATGCTTTTCTCTTCATATGAAATGTTTTTATTTTATATTGTATTCCACTTTTAATAAAGTCAGCATTTCAATGCATCAATTATAGGTTACTGTGCCAACACGTGGATCATTGGTGTTTACAGTGATACTCTTGATTGAATGGGTAAGGATTGTTGATTGAATGAAAACGTTGTCTGTGAAGGAATACTGTGTAACTAGATTTTAAAACTCCCAGAGGACGCTCACTTTAGAATCTTTAAATGAAAGACAGTCTAAATGGATGTCCCACCGGTAGCGCACTCCTTGCACTTGGAGGAAGACCGTGGCCGGTCGCAGCTCTTTGTGCCTCTGTAAGGTAAGTGGCAAGAGGTCCTGGAAGACCCCCACCTGAAGCCCCTCAAGCTCCACTGTCACTCGGTCCTGAGTGGAAGCCATGATGATCTCCTTTTGGCGATAGGAGTGTAGGCATGTAAGACTGTCCTGGGGCTGACTGGGACCGGAGGCGGGCCTCCCGGCGCGTTGGGTGTGATCCAGCATGATCTCCTTGTCACGTAGTTCTGGTGCTCCATGTCTAGAGAAGCGGAGTACCCAGTATTCCAGCTTGCCTCCTTCCGCTTGGAGGGGCACACCTTTGAGGTGGATGTTGGAGCGCCTCAAGGAGTTCTCAAAGTTCTCCAACTAGAGGTAAAGCTCATCGTTCCGTTCTCGCAAATCCACAAATTCCTGGGATTGTTTAGTGATTTCCTCTTCTCTGCGGTCCCCTTTGCATTTCAGGGTGTCCACCCAGTCTCCCACTTTTTGGAGCACAGTACGCAGCTGTTTGATATCGGAGGCCACATCTTGCCGCAGAGCCTCAAAGTCATCCTGGAGTGAACTAAACAGTTTCTCCACAAAGCCCTTCGTGATCGGGTCCTCTGGTCACCCGGTTTCTAGTTCCATCTCTCTCTTGCTCGTTTGGTTCACCTGAGGGTCAGGTCTGGGCCCCCAGGTTTCTTCGTGCCCAGTTTCTGAAGCATATCCTTAATCGATGCATCCTTCTTGGACCGCGGTGTAGTCATTGTCTAGTGTGATACAGGCCTGCGAACCCTCGAAACGGCGTTGCTTCCCTGGTGGACCAGCGCTACCCCGGTCGTCTACTGGGTCGTGTTCCGGGAAGCCCAGCACCAGTTCCCGTGGCCCATCGCTAAGGAGTGCGTGCGTGAGCCGCCACCGGGCCGCCACCTCCCGAACTCTGTAATTTTGCCCTCCGGGCTGCTGCCCCTGGCCTGCTAGGGTTGGGCCCAGTCCCAATGTGCACGATGGCCTTTACGCCTAACTGGGGGAGATTCCCTTACAGCCGTGCTCCAGACTTCCTGCCACCGCTCTGGGGAATTGCACTGCTGGTCACAACGCAGAGCATCGGTTGGTGGACGGCATTCAGGACTAACCCATGGTCCTCTGCTTCTAATGGCTCGCCCACTCAGCCTATCTGCTTGCTAATATCCTATCCTGGCAGTATCCTTCTGGGTAGCGTAGGGAATAACGGTTGATAGGCCTAGTCGTCCATTGGGACCACTAGGAACGTGCTTACTCCCACTCTATGGGCCCAACAGGTTGTGGGGGGGGACAGGGAGCTGCTGCTAAGTTTCTTAGGCCTCTGGGTGTGTTCAGGGTTTGCTCAGGGGCGGACACCAGCAAGGGCCCGCAAGGCCTCCACTTCGCGCCACCCACGTGACTGCTGCAAAGGCTCAGTGATGTCCGTGCTCTGCGATGCCCGTTCGGGCTGGGCATTCGCACATGGTGCTGCTGCTCTCCGGGCCTACCTCCTCTTCGTTTGGGACCCGACCACCGCTCAAGGCACCGGTGCCTGCACTCCGCTGCCTCCCCATGCACCCTCGCTCCTGCGGTAAACCGTGGGGATTGTCGGTCGCGGATCCGCCCAGTCCTGTACTCCTAATTACTCCGGACCTGGAGGAGAGTTGCTGCCTGCTCTGATGGGATCGCACCACCCCGCCGGCGCTGTCTCCAGGCCTCAGCTCAGCCGCAGCCTCATGCTCCAGGGCTCTGGTGTGAACACCCCACAGTGTCCTGGAGTGCCGCGCTCTTGCCGGTTCAGCCTCCCTCTGTTGCGCCGCTTCTCCTCCCGTGCTCACCGAGGCTCCGCAAGCGGCTGTGGCAGTTCCTGTCATGGGCACCTCTCCCCTCCCCCAACCGTGGGCTCCTCACTGCGGCTCCGCTGCGTCCCCGTCTCCGCAGCCACGAGTCACATTAGGGGCACTTCTGCTGCATACCGCGGGTTTTAAACCTTGCTCTCGGGACAGCACTGTTCTCCAGCGATCTGGACACCCTGAGACCACTTTTCCCTGCCTCACGAGTCTCGAGGCTGCAGTTGGATGCCTATTTTTCGGCCTCGGCGAGCGGAGCCCCAAAGAAACGGTTCTACTCCGCCGCCATATTGGCCACGCCCCCATGAAGTTTTTTTAAAAAGATGTCTTAAACAATTTTTACGAGGCTCCATTATATAAAATTATTGTTTTCTGTCTAGGATACAGTCGTATTTTCTCTTCTGCAACGAGAAATACTGCCTCACCATGAGCTGTTCAACTTACAACTTGAATTCAAGGATTCATTTACATCCCTCCATTTTTTATGAAACCAATTGTTGGAAGAGGTTTTAGCCTTTTAGCTATGGCTATCTGCAAGACCAAGGTTACATTTCATGATAGTCTACTAAAGGCTGAGGAGACATCAGGCCCATTAGCGTAATTTGGAGAAAAGCAGGGATTTTTTTTGCATTTAAAATTGAAACTTTATTTATTATCTTTGGGAGAACAAGACCTGTGTGTTTGGAAATAAAGGTAATGCTGAAACTTGTTACAAGAGGGTAATGATGACTCCATTTGTTGGGGGTAATTTTACAGTCATCGACTCCCTTAAGTTCTTTACTAACAAAAGCCTAAACATTTATGCTTGTTGCTGCCCTATGCTTAAATGTTGGTATAAATAAACTACCATCTTTGTAGGCTTATTTGACAATAATTAAATTAAGCAATTAAATAATTTAAAATAACACCCTCTTTTACAACTATTTTGCCACTGTCATGAACAAAACCTTCCCAGCCCAAACACTTGGGGAGGTGTCACTTGCATAATCTAAATTCCATCCCATGCCTCCTAACTTTGCATTAAAGGTACCAGCTAAAATATTTTTGAAACATGATTTTAAGTAAAAACACTGTCATCTACTGTTCTTCCAAAAAAGTCATTTTTTGGTCTGAGTGGAGAGGATCTAAGTGATCATTATAAATACTTCTTTTCATAAACCAATCACCTTGTTTAAACTTGAGCTTCACGACTTGATGGTTTACCACCAAATATTGTCATTAGCTTATATTAAAAATCAGCAACATATTGGCTCACAACAAAATTCTTCTTACGTAAATAGTTCATTGTGTCTCAGTGACAGTAAAAACCACAAACAGGTGAAACAGGGTATTTATATGGTATTTCTATAGTGCAAACCTAGCCAAAAGACCGTGGAACACTGTACATGGTCAAAGACAAGCTTAAAGTAAGCGAGTAATAGGAAAGAAAACTGAGTAATTTTAGAGGGTAATGTTAGTGTCCAGGGTGAATCCATGTGGTTTGACATTCGGTGAGAGTTGGGGTTCGAAGCTGTCAAGGTTAATTTAATTGAGACAGGTTTGCACTGTGTCTTGTTTATTGTCTTTGGAAATGACAGGAATTCTGTCTTGGTTTGATTGAGCAACAGATATGCTCTAGACATCCAGGTCTGGGTGATGTATAGGCAGTGTTCAAACTTTTGATGTCTGAATCAGTGGAGACTTTCAAGTAGAGTTGTGTATCATTGGCATGTTGGTGAACCTAGATACTGTTTTCTGAGATTTGTGCACCAAGTGGCTCTATGTAAAGGTTGAAAATGACAAGAGACAGTCTGGAAGACTTGGGGACTCCACCGGTAATAGGGATCTTTTGTGGCCTGAAGGTACAAATATGCATAAACTGGTGTCAGTTGGAAAGGTAGGAGGAGAAACAATAAATACTATTGCTGGTAAACCCCATCTGAGACTCAAGGGTACATATGGGTGTGGGATGGTGGACTGTGCCAAAGGCAGCTGAGAGATCCAGCAACATGAGGAGGCAGGGTCATCTGCATCTGTCGTCAAGAGCGCATTATCTACAACCTGTAGGATGGTGGTCTCCATGCTGGTGAGTGATCTGAAGCCGGACTGGTAGTCATGCAGGAGATGATTAACAAAAATGTAATCTTAGAGTTGTGAATGCTTTTTAAATGATCTTGCAGATGGAAGTTATATGAGTGATAGGCTTGCAGTTGGCAAGGTCATCAAGGTCTAGTATAGGTTTCTTTAGAAGAGTGAGGATCTGGCCAGTATGGAGAGCTTCAGGAAAGATGCCTTGAGTGAGGGAGGCATAGAGAATGGTAAGTAGGAGCAAGAGAGCTTCCCCACAGAAAGGTTTTATGAAGGACAATGGTAAGACATCCTCATAAAATGTAGCTTTAAGGCAGTTGAATAAATCAGCCAGATCTGTGAGGGATATGGCTTTGAATTTTGACCATTGAGGCATTCTAAGGGAAGGGGTAGGTCTGACAGATGAAGTAGACTTGCTACCGTCAATGTGCTATTGGATCGTCTGTATTTCTTTAATGAAGAAGAAGTTGATTGCATTGCAATTTTGGCTGGGGGTTGATGCAGTGTTTCATTGGCTTGAACATCGTTGGTGGCTTAATTGATTGTGGGGATATAGTACTTTGCTTTGGCTGATGTGATGAGGTGTCTGCATGTTGTGTGGGGGACATTGAGTAGTAATAGGTCTTCGGAAGTTCTGTTTTTCCTCCATATTCTTTCTTGCCTATGAAGGGATCATTTATTGTCAATAAGTCTTTAGAATACCAGGGTTCTGAAGGCTTTGGCTTCCACTTGTGTGTTGTGATTGGTGTGTGGACATTCACATGGTGTTCCAAGACATTGCTGGAAATTGTTTAGAATGGTGTTGGTATCTGATGTGGAGTTTATGGAATGAGAGATGAGTTCAAGCATTAAGTTGTTTATGGAGAAGTCTTTGAAGGATCTTAAGGCTTGGTCTTCTTGGTATCATAGTGGGGCCTAGATAATTTAACTTGTCCCATACCAGTGGATAATTTCTCAAGTAATAGTAATACAGGTCAAATTTACAGATTATACTGATTTACAAATTCAACCATATGCCTTAATCACTAACATATCAGAAAACTTGATATTCCTGCCACTCACATTGAGCTTTATTCTATAAGGCCATTTAATCTTACACTTGATTGAGTCTCACAGCTGGGATGTGGATCAACACTATTGTGAGAAGGAAATTGCGAGTTACAAGCGCGAATAGGACTATCATTTTCAGCAGAACAGGTCTGGCATATTATGACACTGAGAAAAGCCCAAATTTACATTTGCGTCATTGTCTGAAGTTCTGGAAACCTATTCCTACTTTGTTTTTCTGTGTCTATTCAAAGAGGGACTTAAGTGAGACTGAAAACTCAGAGTGCTCTCCAATAGAAATTCAGTCAGAAATAGACTTGAACAAAGGACAAAATTATATTAAATTTTGCTCTTAATTAAGCCACTTAGGCCTTTAGGGCCAATACATTCCAATATGTTTGATAACTACTGTTACCTTACATATAGAAATTATGAGTTTTGTGTTAAATATCAGCAGGTCAAACATGCAGATATTTATTGAGGGAAACTTTCGCAGGTAAATACTAAACATGTGGATTTTGGTGCAGTAAGAACCTCAAAAACCTGTGGTAGGGAGTAATCGCATCTTATGATTACTAAGCACCTTGGTGGTGGTTTTTATGGAGTGTGATAATTATTGTTGCATATGATACTGTCCAACTCGTAAAGAATTCCTTAGAGTTTGGCTATAGCCTTCCAAATTTGTCCATAGTACCCGGGCCAACTCATCATTCTCAGAAGCATCACAGTTTCCACAAATAAACACAATGTTTAAATTATTCTAAAAAGGTTGAGTGTCGCATAGCAGTTTATGGGCATTGACTTTGGCGTTCATTGTGAGTCTTTCTACAACTTTCTCTCTCGAGCCCTTGTCGATAATACATTGTGGTTCATCGATACTCCATTTTGTATGGGCTACTTCAGCACTGAACATGCCCATTGCTTGTTGTAAGAAAACCTTTCAATAGTGCGAGCACTGTCACTACTTACCCTTTGAGACAATAGGTGTCGGAGATCAGCCTTTTGCTTGCCCATAATTGTTGCTGATTATTACACAGAATGTACCAAAATACCTCAAACAATTGGCTGGTGCACTTCTTAACCCCTTCCGTGCGCACGACGGCCGGGAGCCGTCATGCGCCACAGTGCTCGTGTGCGCTGGATGGCTACCGGCCGTCCTCGCACATGGCCCTGGAATTCCTTCTGGTCAAGTCCCCGTGACAGGCATGAGACATCAAAATAACCAACCTGGTTTGCAAGGGGAGTTACCTGGGTTTTTGGCCCTGAGCTCGGCGGCCATCTTGGGAAACCTACCAAACCCACACATCTCTGAAAACTAGACATCCGGAGGAGTCCAGCGAGGTATGGCTTGCATGGGTACCCCAACGTTTTCCTACCCAGAATCCCCTGCAAACCTCAAAATTTGCTGAAAAAATCACTTTTTTCTCTAATTTCTATGTGGGAATGTTCTGGAATCTACGTGGATTGTCAAATCTCCTACCACCCAGCATACCACCAGGTCTCCCAATAAAAATGATACCTCACTTGCGTGGTGGGTCAGGTACCCACGACAGACAAGGGCTCAAAACGCATTGAGGAGACATGAAAATTACCTATCACAAAACAACCTGGTTTTTGCAAGGGGGGTCACCTGGGTTTTTGACCCTGGGTTCAGCGGCCATCTTGTTAAACTACCAAACCCACACATTTCTGAAAACTAGACACCCAGGGAAGTCCAGCGAGGTATGGCTTGCATGGATCCCCCAAATTTTTTCTACCCAGAATGCCCTGCAAACCTCAAATTTAGATGAAAAAAACACATTTCCCACATATTCTTGCATGGAATCACGGTGCCGGCACAAATGTCCTACCCCACAGCGTTGCCCTCACTCTCCCGAGTAAAATTATACCTCACTTGTGTGGGGGGGGAAACGGGCCTGTGACTGTGAAGAGCCCAAAGCATAGGTATTAAGGGTATAACACCGAGAATTCTAAACACTACATTTGTTTTTAAATACGTTTTTAGCCTGTTCTGTTTTGGACACCCCCACAAGTGAGGTATCATTATACTTGGGACACTAAGGAGAATGCTGTGGGGTAGGACATTTGCGCTGGAAAGGTGATTCCACACAAATATATGTTGATAACATGTTTTTTTCAACAAAAATTGAGGTTTACGGGGGATTCTGGGTAGGAAAACGTTGGGGGATCCACGCAAGCCATACCTCATTAGACTCCCCAGGGTGTCTAGTTTCAGTAATGTGTAGGTTTGGTAGGTTTCCCTAGATGGCGGCGAGCCCGGGCCAAAAAACCAGGCCCCCCCCAAACCAGGTAGTTTTGTTATAGGTAATTTTGAAGTCTCCACAGTATGATTTGGGCCATTTCCTGTTGCAGCCACTATGCCTACTCACACAAGTAAGGTACCATTTTTATCGGGAGACCTGGGTGAACACTAGGGGGTAGGATATTTGTGTCAGCACGGTGATCTTACAACCTTCCCACACAGAAATGTGACAAGAATGTTGTTTTTTTTAAACAAAATTTGAGGTTTGCAGGGGATTCTGGGTAGGGAAATGTTGGGGAACCCACGCAAGCCATACCTTGCTGGACTCCCCCGGGAGTCTAGCTTTCATAAATGTCAGGATTTTGGCTCGACGGCCCAAGATGGCCGCCGAGCCCGGAGCCATAAACTCATGGGACCCCCCCTTGCAAACCAGGTTGTTTTGTGATAGGTTATTTTGATGTTACCTCAATAGGTTTTCGGCCCTTGCCTGTCGCAGGTACTAGGCCTACCCATACAAGTGAGGTACCATTTTTCTCATAAGACCTTCGGGAATGCTTGGTGGGTAGAATTTTGTGGATACATGCAGATTCCAGAACATTCCACCACAGAAATGTGAGGAAAATGTGTTTATTTGGAAAAATGTTGAGGTTTGCAAGGGATACTGGGTAACAGAACCTCGTGAGAGCCAGACAAGTCACCCTATCCGGGATTCCCCTGGGTGTGCAGTTTTCAAAAATTTATAGGCTTTCTAGGTTTCCCTAGGTGCCAGCAGAGCTAGGGTTCAAAATCAAAGGGTCCATTTTGACTGTGAAAATGTGGTGTGTACTTGTTGGGTTTTGGGCCGTTTACTGTCGCGGGCACTAAGCCCTCCCACAAAAGTGAGGTACAATTTTTTTCGGAAGACTTTGGGGAATGTGGAGTGGGTGGAATTTTGTGTATACATGCAGATCCCCAAACTTTCCACCACAGAAATGTGAGGAAAATGTGGTTTTTTGAACAAATTCTGAGGTTTGCAAGGGATACTGGGCAACAGAACCTGGTGAAAGCCAGACAAGTCACCCCATCCTAGATTCCCCTGGGTGCTTAGTTTTCAAAAAATTATAGGTTTCCTTGGTTTCACTAGGTGCCGGCAGAGCTAGGGTTTAAAATCTACATCTACGCACTTTGCAAAAAAAAGGTCAGTTTTCACTGTGAAAATGTGGTGTGTCCATGTTGCGTTTTGGGCTGTTTCCTGTCGCTGGCACTAGGCCTACCCACTCAAATGAGGTACCATTTTTCTCGGAAGTCTTTGGGGAATGCGCGGTGGGTGGAGTTTTGTGGATCCACACAGATTACAGAACTTTCCACCACAGAAATGTGAGGAAAATGTGCTTTTTTTGGACAAATTTTGAGGATTGCAAAGGATACTGGGTAACAGAACCTAGTGAGAGCCAGAAAAGTCACCCCATCCTGGATTCCCCTGGGTGTATAGTTTAAAAAAATGTATAGGTTTCCTAGGTTTCCCTAGGTGCCGGAAGAGCTAGGGTTTAAAATCTACAGCTAGGCACTTTGCAAAAAAGGGTCCTTTTTCACTGTGAAAATGTGGTGTGTCCACGTTGGGTTTTGGGCTGTTTCCTGTCGCGGGCACTAGGCCTACACACACAAGTGAGGTACACTTTTTCTCGGAAGTCTTTGGGGAATGCGCGGTGGGTGAAGTTTTGTGGATACACGCAGATTCCAGAACTTTCCACCACAGACATGTGAGGAAAATGTGTTTTTTTTTTTTACAAATTTTGAGGTTTACAAGGGATTCTGGGTAACAGAACTTGGTGGAGCCACACAAGTCACCCCATCCTCGATTTCCCTGGGTGTGTGGTTTAACCAAATGTATAGGCTTTCTAGGTTTTCCTAGGTGCAGGCAGAGTTAGGGTTCAAAATCTATAGCTTGGGCACTTTGCAAAAAAAGGGTCAATTTTCGCTGTGAAAATGTGGTGTGTCCAAGTTCGGTTTTGGTCCGTTTCCTGTTGCGAGCACTAGGCTTTCCCACACAAGTGAGGTACCATTTTTCTCAGGAGACTTTGGGGAATGTGGAGTGGGTGGAAGTTTGTGGATACATGCAGATTCCAGAACTTTCCATCACATAAATGTGAGAAAAATTTATTTTTTTTGGACAAATGTTGAGGTTTGCAAGGGATACTGGGTAACAGAACCTGGTGAGCGCCAGACAAGTCACCCCATCCTGGATTCCCCTGAGTGTCTAGTTTTCAAAAATGTGTAGGTTTCCTAGGTCTCCCTAGGTGCCGGAAGAGCTAGGGTTTAACCCCTTGGGGGCGGGTTTATTTCCCGCGCTGTGCGGGAGAAATAAACGGTGGGCGGATTACGATGGCTCCCGGCCGTCGTGCGCACACGCCTACCGTGATGCATGACGGCCGGGAGCTGTCATGCGCATACAAGGGGTTAAAATCTACAGCTACGCACTTTGCAAAAAAAGGGTCAGTTTTCGTTGTGAAAATGTGGTGTGTCCACTTTCGGTTTTGGGCCATTTCCTGTTGCGGGCACTAGGCCTTCCCACACAAGTGAGGTACCATTTTCCTCAGGAGACTTTGGGGAATGTGGAGTGGGTGGAAGTTTGTGGATACATGCAGATTCCAGAACTTTCCACCGCAGAAATGTGAGGAAAATTTGTTTTTTTTGGACAAATGTTGAGGTTTGCCAGGGATACTGGGTAACAGAACCTGGTGAGCGCCAGACAAGTCACCCCATCCTGGATTTCCCTGAGTGTCTAGTTTTCAAAAATGGATAGGTTTCCTAGGTTTCCCTAGGTGCCGGCAGAGCTAGGGTTTAAAATCTACAGCTGCGCACTTTGCAAAAAAAGGGTCAGTTTTCACTGTGAAAATGTGGTGTGTCCATGTTGCGTTTTGGGCTGTTTCTTATCGCTGGCACTAGGCCTATCCACACAAGTGAGGTACCATTTTTCTTGGAAGACTTTGGGAAATGCACGGTGGGTGGAGTTTTGTGGATCCACACAGATTCCAGAACTTTCCACCACAGAAATGTGAGGAAAATGTGTTTTTTTGGACACATTTTGAGGTTTGCAAAGGATACTGGGTAACAGAACCTGGTGAGAGCCGGACAAGTCACCCCATCCTGGATTCCCCGGGGTGTCTAGTTTTAAAAAATGTATATGTTTCCTAGGTTTCTCTAGGTGCCGGCAGAGCTAGGGTTTAAAATCTACAGCTAGGCACTTTGCAAAAAAGGGTCCTTTTTTACTGTGAAAATGTGGTGTGTCCACGTTGGGTTTTGGGCTGTTTCCTGTCGTGGGCACTAGGCCTACACACACAAGTGAGGTACCTATTTCTCGGAAGTCTTTGGGGAATGCGCAGTGGGTGGAGTTTTGTGGATACACTCTGATTCCAGAAATTTCCACCGCAGACATGTGAGGAAAATGTGTTTTATTTTACAAATTTCGAGGTTTGCAAGGGATTCTGGGTAACAGAACTTGGTGGAGCCACACAAGTCACCCCATCATCGATTCCCCTGGGTGTGTCATTTAAAAAAATGTATAGGCTTTCTAGGTTTCCCTAGGTGCCGGCAGAGCTAGGGTTCAAAATCTATAGCTTGGGCACTTTGCAAAAAAAGGGTCAATTTTCGCTGTGAAAATGTGGTATATCCACGTTCGGTTTTGGGCCGTTTCCTATTACGGGCACTAGGCCTTCCCACACAAGTGAGGTACCATTTTTCTCAGGAGACTTTGGGAAATGCGCGGTGGGTGGAGTTTTGTGGATCCACACAGATTCCAGAACTTTCCATTACAGAAATGTGAGGAAAATGTGTTTTTTTGGACAAATGTTGAGGTTTGCAAGGGATACTGGGTAACAGAACCTGGTGAGAGTCAAACAAGTCACCCCATCCAGGTTTCAAAATCTACAGCTAGACACTATGTAAAAAACAGGGTCAGTTTTCACTGTGAAAATGTGGTGTGTCAAGGTTGTGTTTTGGGCTGTTTCCTGTTGTGGGCACTAGGCTTACCCACGCAAGAGAGGTACAATTTTTCTCTGAAGACTTTGGGGAATGCGGGGTGGATGGAATTTTGTGGATCCACACATATTTCAGAACTTTCCACCACAGAAATGTGAGGAAAATGTGTTTTTTGACCAATTTTGAGGTTTGCAAGGGATACTGGGTAACAGAACCTCGTGAGAGCCAGACAAGTCACCCTATCCGGGATTCCCCTGGGTGTGTAGTTTTCAAAAATGTATAGGCTTTCTAGGTTTCCCTAGGTGCCGGCAGAGCTAGGGTTCAAAATCAAAGGGTCCATTTTGACTGTGAAAATGTGGTGTGTACTTGTTGGGTTTTGGGCCGTTTACTGTCGTGGGCACTAAGCCCTCCCACAAAAGTGAGGTACAATTTTTTTCGGAAGACTTTGGGGAATGTGGAGTGGGTGGAATTTTGTGTATACATGCAGATCCCCGAACTTTCCACCACAGAAATGTGAGGAAAATGTGGTTTTTTGAACAAATTCTGAGGTTTGCAAGGGATACTGGGCAACAGAACCTGGTGAAAGCCAGACAAGTCACCCCATCCTAGATTCCCCTGGGTGCTTAGTTTTCAAAAAAATATAGGTTTCCTTGGTTTCCCTAGGTGCCGGCAGAGCTAGGGTTTAAAATCTACATCTCCGCACTTTGCAAAAAAAAGGTCAGTTTTCACTGTGAAAATGTGGTGTGTCAAGGTTGTGTTTTGGGCTGTTTCCTGTCATGGGCACCAGGCCTACCCACACAAGTGAGGTACCATTTTTCTCTGAAGACTTTGGGGAAGGCGGGGTGGGTGGAGTTTTGTGGATCCACACAGATTCCAGAACTTTCCACCACAGAAATATGAGGAAAATGTGTTTTTTTGAAAAAAATTTAAGGTTTGCAAAGGATTCTGGGTAACAGAACCTGGTGAGAGGCAGACAAGTCACCCCATCCTGGATTCCCCTGAGTGTCTAGTTTAAAAAAAATGATAGGTTTGCTAGGTTTCCCTATGTGCCGGCAGAGCTAGGGTTCAAAATCTACGGCTAGGCACTTTGCAAAAAAAAGGGTCCATTTTCACAGTGAAAATGTGGAATGTCCACATTGTGTTTTGGGCCAATTCCTGTCACGGGCTCTAGGCCTATCCATACAAATGAGGTACAGTTTTTCTCGGAAGACTTTGGGGAATGTGGGGCGCATGGAATTTTGTGGATTTACGCAGATTCCAGAACTTTTCACCAAAGAAATGTGAGGAAAATGTATTCTTTTTTGAAAAATTGTTAGGTTTGCAAGGGATTCTGGGTAACAGAACGTGATGAGAGCCAGACAAGTCACCTCACCCTGGATTACCCTGGGTGTCTAGTTTTGAAAAATGTATAGGTTACCTAGGTTTTCCTAGGTGCCTGCAGAGCTAGGGTTCAAAATCTACAGCTACGCACTTTGCAAAAAAAGGTCCTTTTTCATTGTGAAAATGTGGTGTGTCCATGTTGCGTTTTGGGCCGTTTTCTGTCGCAGGCACTAGGCCTATCCACACAAGTGAGGTACCATTTTTATCGGGAGACTTAGGGTAACACAGAATTGTAGAGAAACTGTTGTTACCTATTGACTTTTGATGCATTTCTGCCTTCCAAATGAAAGACAATGTGTAAAAAAGAAGTCACTTTAAAAAATGTCCTATAATTCACATGCTAGTATGGGTACTCACAATTTCGGAAATGTGAATATAGCTACTGTTTCGAAACTCTATTTTTTGTTCCAATTTCAGAAATACATAGGTGTCTTTCATACCGATTTTGCCATGTATATATTTTGGAAATTAGTTGCTATATACCCAATACATAATAAAAAACCATTGCAAGACGCTGCTCAGTTATTGGCTCTGGGTTCGTCAGGTTCTTGGTGACCCTACAAGTCCTATATATCACCACAACCAGAAAGGTCCATCGGGTGCAAGGGTATATTGCTTTCAAACAGCTGTCATAATTAGAAGAAGTTACAGGTGAAAATATTTGCACAAATGGCTGTTTTTTTCAACTAATTTTCAATTTTTCCTATAACTGTTAGTTTCTATAAAGTAACCTTGAAGGATTCAGAATTTTTTCTACTTTTCTAAAAAGGTTAGCTTTCCAGGATCCATTATTGCTTTTATACCCATTTCTACCATAACTGGAAGAAGGTTGCACAAAAAAATAGCAAAAATAGGCTATGTCCCAGTAAAATGCCAAAACTGTGTAAAAAATGTTGGTTTTCTGACAAAATTCTGCTTGTCCCTAAAAGCTGGGAAAATGGTGATTTCAGCCCCACAAACCCTTTTTTGATACCATTTGCAGGGCTAAAACCAGCCGCTTTCATTTGCAGCACTTTTTCCCATTCTTCCATTAAAAAAAACAAATGTAGCTGTAGTTTTGCAAATTTCTGGGTCAGGAGAAGGCACTGGAATGGATCATCTCCTTCCTCGCCAGAAGAACACAGAGAGTCCACCTACCCCCGTTCAGATCCGAGGCCACCGAAGTCATCTGCGGCGTACCACAAGGATCATAACTCAGCCCCACCCTCTTCAACGTCTACATGAGCCCCCTCGCAGCCATCGCACGCCAACACAACCTCAACATCATCTCCTACGCCGACGACACCCAGCTGATCCTCTCCCTCACCAACGACCCGCCACCGCCAGAACCAACCTACACGAAGGAATGAAAGATGTAGCCGAGTGGATGACGAACAGCCGCCTGAAACTGAACTCAGATAAGACGGAAGTCCTCATCCTGGGATCATCACCCTCCGCCTGGGACGACTCCTGGTGGCCCCCTGCCCTTGGCAGCGCACCCAAACCAACAGACCACGCACGCAACCTGGGCTTCGTCCTGGACTCCTCTCTCTCCATGACCAGACAAGTCAATGCCGTCTCCGCATCATGCTTCAACATCCTACGCATGCTACGTAAGATCTTCCGGTGGATCCCCACCGAAACCAGGAAGACGGTCACCCAGGCCCTCGTCACCAGCCGACTGGACTACGGCGCATCCAGAACGCCTCAGCACGCCTCATCCTGGACATTCCCCGACACAGCCACATCTCCGTACACCTGAGAAACCTGCACTGGCTCCCCGTCAGCAAGAGAATCACGTTCCGACTCCTCACCCACGCACACAAAGCTCTCCACAACCAAGGCCCAAGATACCTCAACGACCGCTTGACCTTCTACAGTCCCACCCGCCAGCTTCGATCAACCAGCCACGCCCTCGCCGCCGTCCCCCGCATCCGAAGAGCCACAACAGGAGGAAGATCCCTCTCCTACCTGGCTGCCAAGACGTGGAACTCCCTCCCCATCCACCTCCGCCTGACCCAAGACCACCTCTCCTTCAGGAAGCAACTCAAGACCTGGCTGTTCGAGCAGTAGCGGACCCCCCTTCCCCAAGCGCCTTGAGACCCTCCGGGTGAGTAGCGCGCTATACAAATGCTTTATTGATTGATTGAGGGGAATCCACAAACAAACTCTCGGTACCTTTAGAATCCCTGTGATGTTGGAAGAAAAGGATGCACATTTGGCATGGATACCTGATGTGGTCAAAAGTTACAATGGCCTAAGCGCAAACTACCCCAAATTGCCAAAAAAAGGCTCAGCACCGGTGGGGGGAAAGGCCTAGCAGCGAAGGGGTTAAAAACATCATTACCTACACATCTCTCATCCCAGGCTTTACTAATGAAAACTGCTGAAAAGGTGAGATTGTTCCTGTCCACTAAAGCTGCACGACTCCACAAAAGTGAGCTGTGCTCCCCAATCTCAGCAGAACAGTGTTCGGTGCACACAGGAATGACATGGTTTTGGAACGTCTGCACATATCATTTTTGATTTTTCTTCATTTTCTTCCTGATGGAAATCTACTTCTTGCACAGCTCCTCATCGATGGTAGCTCAACAAATTTCCAGAGCGTCCCTACTAAATCTGCACAGTGAGAAATCTTCAGGGTTGGCAAACCTGCAGTGCACACTTCAGTGTGTTGGGGAGGGATGGGTGACAGTAACATGTCAACAGGGGCACACGTAGCAGAACAAAAATTTGGGCTAGTTAAACAGGGATAGGGTAGCCTCATTAATACACCTAAGGAGACGCTTGTGATTACCCAGTGCTTAATTTGAAATAAAAAAAGAAGTGCCGGGGGGGAAGGGGGGGGGGCACTGCATCTTGCAGCATCCATTGCCCCTGCTAGTCAATCCAATGACAATACCAACGCAACTACTAACCATAACCATAGCAGCAATTCAGACTATTCCAGCCTCCCAAATATTTGAGAATGGCTTGGGCAGTAGGTATTAGTCATTTTAAATGTTTATTTCATGAATAAACAAGTGTTATGTGCTCATCTTTGACTTAGACAAACAGCGCCACTGTGTGGCAGACTGTCATAGGTAGTGGTGTTGAGAAATAAGTGCTGGTGTCGAGCACCGAGAACCACGGCTCAAATTAAGCACTGTGATTACCAGCAAAAATGGGGGAATATGTACAACAGAAGTGGAGAGTGAGGCGTTAGCCGTCATGGCTTAACGCCTCACCCTGCCACTTCAGAAATGCAAGTCTGCACCATATTTACAACAATATGGTGCAGCCTTGTGTTTCCCCTTACGCTGGCGCTACAACGCAGGCTCCCTTGCACCATGGTGCAAGGGTGTCAGTGTGCAGGGGAAGATTGTTCATGTGCAGGAAGGTCCCCCTTCCTGCACATAAACAATCTTGAAATGCCATTTTGTCACTTCTATGTGTGCTGCTTAATGCAGCACACAAAGAAGTCACAAATGTCTTTTTTTTAAAGATTGTTTAGGTGCAGGAAGGGCCACCTTCCTGTAAATAAACAATCCAAGGCTTTTTGCTTATTCCATGTGTGCTGCACAAGGCAGCACACATGGAAAAAGTCAAAACAAGCATTGGCATAGCCAATAGGTCTCGCCTTTGGGACCTTATAAGTGTTTAGCTATGCAGCACTTGATGTTGTTGCACCAAGGATATTGTGCTGGATGACTAAGGCGAGACCTATTGGCTATGCCAATGCTTGTTTTACAGGTCAGTGTGGTTCCCATGATTGAACACAGGGCTCCATGGTATGTTTATTTACTACAATAAGTTGAAGAAAGGTCAGCATAAAAATCATCACACAAGCACATGTGGTTCTGTGATGAGCCAAACAAATAACTATAATGAGACGTATAAACTGTACCACGTGTCCTAAGTAGATGAGGCTATTGTGCATATGTAACCCAGCATGATGACATGAAACTAAAAAGTCCAGCGCTGTTTATGCAATCAAGAGGATTTAAAGACATGGCAGGCTATTAAGATGGCTCATTTAGTCCAGAGTCAGTATCTTGGCTCTCCAGAGCAGGAGGCCGCCTACCACCGGGGTGTGCAGCAGCTAGGCGCTAGGCATGAAGCCTGTCGAGGCACCTAATATCAAAGCCTGTGAACAACTGAGGAGAAACGTCTTATCCATTCACGAACCCCTATGCAGTCTTTAGCGCCCATAGCCTGTAAACAAAAAACAAGTTAGCAGTTTGAGTGAATGTGGCGTAACATACAGAACGCTCGGTAGTGCTGGCACTGCTGCTCCTACGGCTCGGTCTGCACTGGTTGCTATGCCTGGGCATTGGGCAGTGATAACTGGGCGGGGTTTGGCATTGGCGCATATTTGTTTTTTTTAAACGTGAATGACGAGTGTTTGAAAAAAATATTACCGTCAGCAGATCGCAGTAATGAAAGTAACTAGTGTGTTTCTAAAAATAAAAAAAAAACACATATGCTGTTATATTACACAACACCGTATCCATTTGAAAAACAATGCTGTCGAAAGAATCTGGAAATGACAGGCCATAGAAGACAGGCAGTGAGAGCCTGGGACGCATGCGCAAACACAGCAGAAACGAGCACCGCAGCATCGGAGGAGGAAGTCAAAGTCAGGAGTGTGGGGAGATGAAGTGACCGCTGAGAACGTGTTGCAGAGACACACACAGCAAAGCAAAGGCAAGATGAGAGAAATGGGCAAATGTGAAATAAACAGGCTGAGGGTTAGAATGCGTGGGGTGGGTGAGTGAAAGACTAAGGAAGATGATCGATGGTAAAGGGAAAAGGCCAGTGCAGAGGGACACACGCACATTACGCCTCCCTAATATGAGAACAGGATGTAGCACAACTGGCACAAAGACCGGTTCACTACCACCACTGGGAGGCGGACAACGTTACATTTCTTCCAGCCAGCACAAGCAGCAAAAAAACAGCTGCTCGAAAAAGAGGTCTGGGTTGACAGAATTTCAGCAATTTGTGAAACACGAATTAGAATCTACAATACATTAAGAAAAGCAATGACTACATGATTAAACAAGCGTTGACCGCTCGCGAGCGGCTGGAGACGCAAAATGTGGTGGGGGTGGGGGAGAAGCGGGAGTTGTGTGTGCGCGTGCGTCATCCCGATCGCTCTGAAAGCGAAAGTGATCGCGATGACGCACACGAGTTTTCAAAGTGCTGCTGGCGGCCACCTGCGCGCGTGCACGATCGCGTGAACGCAAGCGTTAGGCCAGCCAGCAGCACTTTGAAAATCCCACATACAAAATGTCTCTTCGAGCCAGCGCAAGCGCTGGGGCTCAGCGAGACCTAATGAGGAGAAATAAAGCAGTTCTCCTCGCTTAGCCAACTTAAGACCAGGTTTTCCCTGGTCTTAATTTTGGCGCTGCCTTGTGAATAGGGGGCAGCATCAAAATCAATGGGTGTTGCGGTGGAACGGCCACTGCAACACCCACTGCTCATCCCTTTCAGGCTAAGTATAGCATCGAAAGGGGCCTTTTTACAAGGCAGCATTAAGCCACATTAAGTGGCTTAACGCTGCCTTGTAAATAAGCCAGACACTGTCGCCACGGCAACGTCACAAAAAAAGACCGTCCCGTGGCGATAGGGGCTTGTATGTATGCCCCATTATTTCTTAAAGGGAAGTTTAACACTACTCTGGGGCTTTCTGAAAGAGGAAAGCACACTTGGTACATAGCAAGACAGCTGAGTTGAATCTGTCTGGGAGAGGCGTGAGTGACATGTTGATCTCTGGATGGCTCTCTGGGTTGACCAGAGACTGTCAGCATAACCAAATCCTGAACTCCATCTCCTTCCTTTGCACACTCCTCACAAACGAAGGCACATTTTGCACAACATTGTCAACGAAGCAAAGTTTAGGTAATTTACTCCGTGTTCACGAAGGAAAACAAATCACTAAAATATGATGTGATAATCGAGGCAAGTACTACGCATGATCTCTGCTGCAAACAATATATTTACTTAGAAAAATGTAAAAATATAGAGTCATATTGATAGAATAAACAAAGGAGAAGTACACCACCTTCTAATTCTGTCACACGCTTCATCCAGTTAACATGAATATATATGGGCTTCAAATGTGGTCAGAATATTCAAATAAAAGGTTACCAAGTAAAGTAAAGGCAAACATCAATTAATATGATGTTTGTGAAAGAATTGACGCACACAATAACTCCCACAAGCATACATTTTAAAATTCATCACAAGGGCAAATCGTTTCATTATGCAAATTGGTTCCCTGTGGGCAAAGTAGAGGCTTCTCCACCTGGATAAAGGATGTTTGTGTAAAACGCTAATCTGCTAGCAAAGCAAAAAAAAGCACTGGCAATGCAATCTGGTCTGCTCTTACGTGCTGCCCCATGCACTCACATGAGCACACGGTTTACCCTGCACTCACCTACTTGCTCCTCTCACCCTTCACTTTCATGGGCACACCAATCCTGCACTCTTTCCTGCACAACTCTGACCCTGCACTTATAGTCACACCTCTACCCCAGCACTCACACACCTCACCCAGCATTCACTCAGGCGCACTGCTCACCCTGCTCTTATACAGGCACACCTCTCACCTCTCATCCCACACTCGCTTGAAGTCTCTGATCAGTGACAAATAACATTTATATTGACCTGACCTGTAAATGAACAGTTTAATATTACGTCTCTCACTGGATGGACCTCCTACCACTAAAACTCAATATTGTTCTGTTGGCACATAAGCTTACCTTATTTGTCTCTCACTGCTTAGCAACTTGGGATGCCTCACTGATGGGGCTTGAGCCATTGCACTTTCATGTGGCAGTGCACTGTTTCTGGGCAGGGGTATTGCCTCCGCAGGGTCACCTGTGCAAGGGCGTAGGAGACACTAAATTACTGGGGTACCAGGATAGTCTTGGGGTGAGTCAGGCCATGGGTCTGGTTTGGTTCCAAGAGCCAAAGTACAAGTCGATCAACCAAGAAATGTAAATCCGGCAACAATCGTCATGAAAAAATAAAAACTTTAAAATGAAAAACATATTTTTCAATGTTTCTCAGTGTCTCAATTAAGTACATAACTTGGGATAAAATACCCCCTGACGTATATTATAAGGATATTGGAGTCACCCAGGAGTTCCATGGCCATAGAGAGGATCAAGGCCGGAAGATGAGTTCCTTCACAAGGTCATGGAACTCTGAGGTGACTTCTAATATCCGTATCATGTGCAACAGGGGTATTTTATTCCTTATAATGCATGGCCCCACCATAACCGTTTTTACAAACCATGGGGCATATCATCAAGGGCCATAGCGCCACTTTCCTGGCTTTAAAAGCCAGAAAAGCGGAGATATTCACATCACACTATCAGCAAGCTCGTGCTAAGCCTTGTTAGCGCTATTTTCCATGAGTTTGCTCCCGTTTTCTAATCGCCTTGCATGTCATCGCTAATGACATGCAAAGAAGGCGTTCCGGAGCAAAACTTCATGGAAATGGACGCTAAAAAGGCTTTGCTTTATTAACAAGCCTGCAGCAGACCCGCTTAGTGACAAGATTAATCGCGCTAAGCCCCGTTATCGCAGGATCTTAACACCTGCTTGAAAGTCGACTAAGCCATCTACATAATGGGAGGTGGATCGTTGGGTTAAGGTCACTGGGGCGTATCAGCAAGGATCTCCTTATCTCCTCCAATTTAACTCTTGTTTTCAGGCGATACTGGCGCTTTTCGCCGCTATTGCTGGATTTCATATCGCCTCAGAGATAAGCCTTGATAATAATGCGCTATCTCGGCTTTGAAATCCAGCAATAGCTGGCGATAAAATAAATAGCGCTAAGCGCACTTTGCGATGTTTATCGCAAGTTCTTGTTAATATGCCCCCACTTAAGTTCTTGGTGGACAGCTCTTTCCTATGAAACAGACAGAATGTTTGCAAACAGAAGAATAACAACAGAATCTCTTGTGCAACATTAAACACATAAAAAAGCTGTTCAATAGTGCTTGCAAACAGATATTAGAAGCAGTTTAATACAAATACATTTTTTTAAAGGCGCAGTAGAAACATGCCCATAGATTCTAGCTTCTACAATTGCCTAAGGAATGCAAAAAATAAACATGTTGCCATAAATATCTCCTTTCTGCTTGCCATTGTAAAAAAACAGAGTAGAAGAATTAAAAGCAGCTTCTTCATTTCCTTCTTCAAATAGTTGCTTAAATTATGCTCCATGATCTGACCTTACCTGCCTTTTCCCCTTGTTGCTGGCTCTGACAGGAGGCATTGTGACGTCTGAACATAACTGTACTAAGATATTACTGTAGAGGTCTAAATCAATCAATCAATCAGGGGTTTTGTAGAGCGCACTACTTACTGTGGCTCTCAGGGGGGGGGGGGTGGGAGGGGAGAGAGCAGCTTTGTTAGGGTAATTGGAAGAGCCAGATCTTTAGGTCCCTTCTGAATTGGTACAGTCGGAGGTGGAGGGTGAGTTCGTTCAGGTCTTGGCTGCGAGGTAGTAGAAGGATCGTCCACCAGCTCTGGTCCTGTAGAAACGAGGGACAAGCATGGCTGAGCGGAGGTTTCTCTGGGGGCGTGGAAGGAGATGCTGTCATTGAGGTATTGGGGTCTGGTGTTGTAGAGGGCTTTGTAGGCGTGTGTGAGTTATTTGAAGATTATTCTTTTTTCGACGGTGAGCCAGTGGAGGGCCCAGAGTTGTTGGGTGATGTGGTCATGTTGCGGGATATCAAGGATAAGTCTGGCTGCGGCGTTCTGGACTGTCTGGAGTTTGCGGAGGAGATTTTTGTTGATTCCGGCATAGAGGGCATTGCTGTAGTCCAGTCTCCTGGTGAAGAGTGCCTGGGTGGCAGTTTTCCTGGAGCCGGAGGAGATCCACTTGTAAGTCTTGCGAAGTATGCAGAGGATGTTGAAGCATATGGAGGGTATGGTGTTAATCTGGCGGTTTGTGATGAGTGAAGAGTCGAGTATGATGCAGAGGTTGCATGGTCCATTGGGGTGGGTGGGTGTCCGAGGGCAGGTGACCACTAGTTGTCCCATGTAGAGGGGGTGGACCTGAGGATGAGCACTTCTGTTTTCTCAGAGTTGAGCTTCAGGCAGCTGTTGCTCATCCAGGTTGCGACAGCGTTCATCCCTTTTTGGGAGTTGTGCCTGGTGATGTCGGGTTCCTTGGTGAGGGAGAGGATGAGCTGAGTTTTTTCAGCTTAGGAGACGATGTTGAGACCGATTTTCTGACGATGGTTGTGGGGGGGCAATGTAGATGTTGAAGAGTGTGAGGCTGAGGGAGGATCTGTGGGGTACTCCACATCTGATCTCTGTCTGATCTGAGAGAAAGGGTGGGAGTTTTATTCTCTGTGTTCTGCCTGAGAGGAAATAACGTATCCAGTCTAAGGCCTTTCCTTGGATGCCTGCGTCATGGAGTCTGGTGGCTAGTGTGCGGTGGGAGATGGTGTCGAAAGCTGCTGAGGATGAGGGGTGCCTTGTGACCTTGGTCGAGAAGGGCACGGATGTCGTCTGTGGCGGGTAGCAGGGCAGTTTTGGTGCTGTGTTTATTGCAGAATCCAGACTGAGTGGAGTCTAGGATGCTGTGGGTTTCTATCAAGCATGGTAGCTGGGTGTTGACGGCCTTTACAATGACTTTGGCGGCAAAAGGAAGCAGTGAGATGGGCCTGAATTTGTTTAGGTCTGACGGGTCTGTGGAGGGCTTCTTTAGGAGGGGGTTGATATCAGTGCACATCCAGTTGTAGGGGAATGTGTCTGTGTTGAGGGAACAGTTGATAGTTCGGCGTAACTCGGGTGCAATGGCAGTGGTGACCATCTGGAAGATGTGCGGCGGGTAGGGATGAGAAGGTACTCTGGAGTGGATGCTCTTCATTGTCTTTAATGTGTCTTCTGTGGTGAGAGGGGTCCAGGTGAGAAGGGTCTGCAGGGTGGCGTCATTGGGGGTGGGAATTGAGGCAGTGCCGTGGTGTTGGTTGTCAAAGTTGTCATAGGTCTTGTGTCATTTGTTTATAATCAGTGAATAGGTGCATCACAAGTCGCCGATAATAAAGAAATTAGAGACAGGTATTTATACAGGGTTTGCAGAATCCCATGTATTATACTAATATATTACTGAATTGAGTTATATATATTAGCAGTATTATTTTTCAAAAATGAAACATTCAACAATATCTCATGCCCTGTGGACGTTCTAATGAGTTACCCAAAATGTATCAGCTTGTCATGTTCTCTTTTATAGAACCTATATTTTTGTGAAATACAAAGCAAGATTATTTTATTTTAACCATATATGTGAGGGTTTTGTAGAGTGTAGATCCTGTACTCAATTACTTCAATATGGTCTCACACTGGATGGTTAAGTAAAAAGCTACATATTGAAGTAAATTGATGGCCATTATTTGGTCAAGTGTGTAAGCGAGGATTTGAAACCAGGTGACATATTGTTCAGTTCAGAGACTGTAGGGTTGCATCCTCTTCTCTTCCGTTGAACACCAAAGGTCAGTGCTTTGGGTTCAATGATTTAATTCATGTTATTCAATTATTTTTGGTGCATGGAGTTCAATAAATACATTTATCACAACTCAAAACTGACTCTATCCACACACACTATTACCTACTGGCGGTCGCCAGTAGGTAGTTATAGCTAGAACCTAGTTTCCATAGGAAAAGCAATTTTTGATTTGCTAATAACTTTGGCGTCGTTTGACGAATCTTTCTGAAATTTTTCAAAAACAAAGTCTATCCAGGTCAGCTCCTATCCTGAAAGTGATTCGTCAAGCGTTGGCTGAGAAAAATGGGGGATCCCAAAACTCGTTTTCCCCATGTTAATTTCCATAGGACATTTTGCGACGAGCTACAGCCCGAACTGCTGAACGGAATTACCCCAAATTTGGCAGAAAGGTAGCGCTTGGTTCAGAAAGCGACCTTTTTTTTAACTGGTGTAAATCCGTTCAGTAGTTTTTGAGAAATTAAAAAACATAAGAGTCAAAAAATCATTTTCCCATAGGAAACTTTGTGCAAAGCTACAGCTGAAACTACTGAACGGAATTATCCCAAATCTGGCAGAAACGTAGTGCTTGGATCAGAAAGCAACCTTTTTTTAAAATGTTGTAAATCCGTACAGTGGTTGCTGAGAAATTAGAAAAATAATAGTTTTGATATCTGGGCAGAGCCTAAGTCGCGTGCACGAGCTTCACTGTGATTGGCTGCTAGTAGTCCAAACAAGGAAGTTTTGGCAGCCATCTTGTGGCTCGGTAGAAGCGTGCCACCCAAAAACGGAGAAACAAAGGTATAAAACAAGAGAAGGGGGCAGGGTAGAAAAACCCTGACCCCGTAGGCCTGTTCAGGGGGTCACAGAAGGACCCCCAGGGCCCAAAAAATCATTTTAAATAAAAAGAATTGGCGAAAATCGCGCTGGGGTCGTGGGTTCCTGCGTTTTATTTTAATGAGGCCCTTGGGTTGGCCAGGTTCCGGGGGGATTTCTTAAAAAATATTAGCAGGGGCTCACAGGGATTGCCGGGGCCCGCTGGGGTCTGCGCAGCCCCGGGGCTTCACTCATGTTGGTAGGGGGGTTGCGCGGCCCCCCTTCTGGAGCCCTCTATGTGCTCATAACTTTGGCATCGTTTGACGAATCTTTATGACATTATCCAAAATGTTTCTCTTTTTTAGAATAGCTCCTATATTGAAAGTTTGGGGTGAATGGTGTAGAAGGGGTTGAGAAAAAATGGGGTCCCAATACGTGTTTTCTCCATGCAATTTCCATACGAAACTTTACAGAAGACTACAGGTGAAACTGCTGAATGGAATTATGCCAAATTTGGCAGGGAGAAAGGTGATGGTCCAGAAAGAACGCTTTTGTTTAAATGGTGTAAATCCGTTCAGTAGTTTTTGAGACATATCAAATTTTACGATATCGACATTTGAGAATTCTGACATCTGATTGGCTGAGGGGCTACAAGCATGAGCTTGTGGCTCATTGGCTGTGAACAGTTGGAACCAGGAAGTGTTGGCAGCCATTTTGTGATTTACTCCATCAGCTCGCATCTCTCTGTGTAGAAGCCATCGGGTTCATAGTTTTATCTCTGCGAGGCAACACTGGCATCTGTGTCTGTGTGAGATATGCCTTTCACGCTGCCTCTTCTCATATCACAAGGTCGCAGCTATGCCTTTCGAAGCCCATCCGTCGGCTGGGAGCTCTGTGAGTTAGTCTGTCAGTACGATCCTCCACACTGCCCAAAGACTACCCAAACACCACTGCACTGTCATAAACTCTAAAACACTACCCCAGCATGATCTCCTACACTACCCAAACACCACTACATTGTCGTAAACTCTAAAACACTACCCCAGCACGATCTCCTACACTACCCAAACATCACTGCACTGTCGTAAACTCTAAAACACTACCCCAGCACGATCTCCTATACTACCCAAACACCACTGCATTGTTGTAAACCCTAAAACACTACCCCTAGCAGGACCCCCTACACTATGCAAACACCACTGCAGTACCCTAAACCCTAAAACACTATCCCCAGCACGACCTGTATAGTACCGAAACACCACTGCACTACCCTAAACCTTAAAACACTATCTTCAGTACGACCCCGTACACTACATAAACACCACTGCACTACCCTAAACCCTGAAACCCTACTCCCAGCACGACCCCTACACTACCCAAACACCACTGATCTACCCTAAAAGACTAACCCCAGCACGACTCCCTACACTACACAAATACCACTGCAGTACCGTAAACACTAAAACACTACTCCGAGGATGACCGCCTACACTACATAAACACAACTGCACTACCCTAAACTCCAAAACACTACTCACAGCATTACCCCTTTCACTACCCAAACACCACTGAGTTATTGTAAACTCTAAAACACTACCTCCAGCACGATTCTTACACTACCCAAACACCACTGCACTACTTTAAACCCTAAAACGCTACCCCCAGCATGAATCCCCAAACACTACACAAACTCCAGTGCACTGCTCTAAATTCGAAAACAATACTCCCTGCATGATTTCCTACACTACACAAACATCACTGTGCTACCCAAAATCCTAAAACACTACTCTCAACACAACCCCCTACACTACACAAACACAACTGCATTGCCGTAAACCCTAACACACTACTCCCAGCATGACCCCCTACACTACGAAAACACCATTGCACTACCTTAAACCCTAAAACACTACCACCACCACGACCCCTACAGTACACAAACACCACTGTACTACCCAAAACCCTAAATCACTACCCCAGCATTACCCCCTACACTACACAAACACCACTGCGCTACCCTAAATCCTAAAACACTATTCACAGCGTGACCTCCTACACTACACAAACACACTGCACTACTCAAAATCCCAAAAAAGTACCCGCAGCACAACCCCTTACAGTACACAAATACCACTGTACTGCCCTAAAGCATAAAACAGTACCAGTCCGTCGGCTCACAGGTCTGCGTCTGCGAGCCTCCGTGTCCCTAGCTGTACATGTGCGAGCCAGTCCGTTAGGTGATAGGTGTGCCTCTGCTAGCAGGGCCGTTGGCTCGTTGGTGTCCCTTTGCGAGTTAGACCCGAGCTCTCCTTCTGTGAGCCAGCACGTTGGTATTCGTTTGCGAGCCAATGGCCCATAGCTCTCCCTGTGCGAGCCGAGCCCACAAGCCGCAGCTCTGCATCTGTGAGCCTGCCCGACGGCCCGCAGGTCTCCCTGTGCTAGCCAAGTCGCAGCTGTCACTCTGCGAACCAATATTGGGAATATAAGGCAGCTCTAAAAATAGCCCTTGTGTTTATTAGTTGGAGCTACATATAAGTGCGGATGCACAGCTTCAGGTTATTCAGAAAAACTCGATTTCCCTGATCTGTGAAGTGTACTCCATCACTTCTGTAGATATCAGCTATATGAAAATGTATGTTGTTGTAGATCGATCCCATTCTATGGTCTCTGAGGTATGCAGAGACAGCTTTGTTGACATTCTTCCTAGATTTTTCAATCTCAGGACAAAATTGGTTTGACCAATTCCACTTCTGTCTTTAGCATATATTGGAATCTATAAAGACAGTTTAAGGCAAAAGCAACATCAATTGTCTAAAGGTGTCCTTCATTAGCATTTTCAAACCTACCCCAGTCAATGTGCCTAGGTCGTTACCACCACAGTGCACAATCATGAGGCCAGGGTGTTGGAGATGCAAACAGTTTTTAACCAGAGGGAGCAATTGGTGCCTCTTCAATCCTCTCTGTCCAAACCATTTAATGTCCACATTTTGTAAACCTAGGTCTAAGTCAATACGTCTCTGTTCTGCATACCTCTTGCACCAGAAAACATAGCTATGTTCTATGATCCACACTTGCATTTTGAAGGTATTGCTGGAAGATATGGATAGATGTCTGTAGCTCATGCAGTCCGTTCGTAGAATAAGAGATATGTTTGAAGATGCGGAACTAGTTTTTAGTCTCATACAAAAGGATACCTGATTGGGTGATGAAAAGCATTGTTTACTAAAAGGTAGGGTGCATATTAGTTTGTTGAAAAGCATCTTTGTCAGCAGTTCCAACGTGGAGTACATATGATAGGATAACATTTGCTTAGTTTCAACCACACCTGCTACTTGCATTTGTAAGGCACTGTTCGAACTTAAAACAATGGTGAACTTTTAACCTGAAGGTGTGTTAAATGTTCGAGAAAATGTTTAAAAAAAAATACCTGTAGGTTTGAAAAAATTATGAACTTTTTAACCTGCACGTGCCGTAGAATGTTCTAGAAAGTGTTGATAGAATACGTTGAACTTCTCACCTGTAGGTGTCCTTAGATTTTAAAAAAAGTGATTATATGGGAAGTTCAAAAATAACCAATAGAGAGGAATTTTGCAATTTGAAAAAATCAAGGAACTATTCTGATTTGTTCTTTACATGTATTTATGTGTGGAGCAACAGGGAAATTGTGCCATTACTGGTTCCATTCTTGAAAAGAGCGGTGCATTTTATGTACTGTGTGACAAAGAAAGAATTGCATACGTTTGTGACATTTGGAATCTGCATGCCAACTACGAACGTAGGTTAGAAATTAAGAAGGTGTGTTATGTGTTGTGTAGTTGTGGTTAATATTTGAGGCGTTGTTTTTAACTTTGACAGTATTAGTGAAGTGTGGTCTTTCACATTGGTTCTAAAAGATGTATAAAGTGTGACTAATTGTTAAAGAATTACTTTATATATGTTTAGGAGTTTTTCAGATAAAAAAATGTAACTTATCTTCTGTAAAAGACTGTATGGTTTTAAAAATGATATGTAGTTTTTATTTCGATTTGTATATGTATTGCGATGAGATAAACAGAATGTCACACGTTTCCAAATTATTCTTAGTCTGGAAATTGTGGGGAAGGGGTTATAGAAGAAAATGTATATGTTATTAACTTAGCAGAGATGGAACAAAAACCAGAAATGTTATGTGGACAATTTGTGGTCTCATTAATTACATAAAGAGGTAGATTTTAATATCAGTTAAGACTGGTGTGTTACTGGGAGGCTTTGGATTTTGGTGTTGTTATGAAATGCAAGTTGTTGAGGAGCGTCTCTTCAGAAAACATTTTTTATAAATAAGTGAGAGATAAAAAATAAATGAAAATGTTTTATGTATATTTTCTGCATGATTTTGTTGACAATGCTAAAGTAGATGTGATTATTAGTGAAGGTAATTGTCAGGGTGTGTTTGTCTGCTGAATATACATAGGCCTTTAAGTGGTCCGGGTCTTGTCGGTACTGAGCTCCGTCATCCGTTTGAGAGAGTTGCCAAATATATAATCCCAGTTTAAGCTGTTAATATAGGTATAGTAAAGGAACGATACATAAAAAGTTTGGGAATTACACCTCTATTTACTCTGTAAATTATAAAAATAATCAAATACAGTTCTTTGTATTATAAAAACAGCACTTTTAAGTTTTTTGCTATATTGATAGGGTTTGTTCTACATACAGAATGGTGCAATCAGTTTAATTGGTATAAAACTGCACTGTGTTATGTTGGAAATATTAGATATGTATAGGTTGTGATGTTATATTTTACACTGTGAGGTACATTTGAATATAAGTGAAGACAGGTGTTATACTGCGAACCCGTTGAAAATGTGCCCAGATTACATGGAGAGTAAATGGACAAAGTAAATGTACATGTTGCTTTCTTTATATATGCATGATTAGAATCATTTGATGATGCTTTAAGATATAACCTAAATAGTGTTTGTGCTTTACAATTGGGTATACTGCACCATGATAGTAGTTAGTGACAAGATACTGCTACGAAATAAAGGTGGAGAGGGGCGTTTCTTTACAAGAGATATTTTATCAATGTGTGAGAGATAAAAAAGAAAAAAATGTTTTAGTAAATTATCTGTAAGATTTGTTCACAGTAGGAAAGTAACTGTTATTATAAGTGATGGAAATTGTTAGGTTTTGACTCTGTGCTGAACATAAGCAGGTGTTTAAGTGGGCCGGGTCCCACCGGTGCTGAATACTGCTACCGCTTTCAGACAATCGTCATTTATTTATCCCACTTAAAGCCCTGAATATATGTATATTAAAGGAATGGTACAATAAAAGTTTAGGAATTACACCTCCATTTACTCTTCTCATCTCACATTTTCCATGTGTTATAGAGCTTTATATAGTATAAAAATAGCACTTATACTTTTATTGGGGTGTTGGTGGGATCTGTAGTGTACAGAGAAGGCTGTAATGAGTTTGAATGGTACAAAAGGGACGTGACATATGTTTAAAACATTACATGGTTTTCGGAATAAGCTGTCCCTTTGTGAGTCCTCGGGCTCGCAGTTGTACCTCTGCAAGCGAACACTGGAAATATACCGCAGCTCTCTTTCTACGAGATAGCTACTTCACGTTTCCTCTCCCCAGATCACTGTCGCACATCTATCCCTTTAAAAGTGGACGGCTCGCACCTCTCCCTATACTAGTCGGCCCCCGGCTGTTCCTGTGTGAGGCAGCCTGCAGCTGTCTGTCTACGAGTCAGCCAGTCAGCTCGCAGGTCTTCCTGTACGAGCAAGTCCTATCACACCAGATCATGGGCTTCTATTGGAATTCACAATGGCATATTATCAAGCCCATTATCGCCGCTTTAGCGGCAGTTTCCTGCCGCTAAAGCGGCGATAATTTTAACGCCGTTCTTGATAATATGCCCCGTATGCCTTTGCAAGCCAACGTCCTGCACCTTTCCCTATAGTAGTCGGCTCGCAGGTGTTTCTTTGTGAGCCGGCCCGCAGGTGTTCCTGTGCGAGCCGGCCCACAGCTCTCTCTGTTTGAGGCGACGGACCGCAGCTGTTTGTCTACGAGCCTGTCAGTCGGCTTACAGGTCTTCCTCTAAGAGCCAGCCCGCCAGCTCGCAGCTGTCCCTCTGCAAACTACAGGTCGGCTCATAGTTGTTCGTCTGCGAGCCAGGTCGCTGTTGTATCTCTGCCAGCAAACACTAGAAATATACCGCATCTCTCTTTACGAGCTATCCACTTCACATTCACTCTCCCTACATCACCGTACAGCAGCTATTCCTTCAGAAGTGGACGAGCATCACCTCTCATTATACTAGTGGGCCCGCAGCTCTCCGTTTATGAGCTTACGGGTCGTAACTCTCCCTGTAGGAGCCAGCCAATCGGCCCGGAGGTCTTCCTCTACAAGCGAGCCCGCTGGTCCGCAGCTCTCCCTCTGCTCTTGCTCTGCGAGCCGTCGGGCCCGCAGTTGTACCTCTGCAAGCTAATACTGGAAATATACCACAGCTCTCTCTGTGAGATACCCCCTTGATGCTCCCTCTCCCCACAACACTGTCCCGCACCTATGCCTTTGGAAGACGACAGCCCACAGCTTTACTTATAGTAGTCGGCCCGCAACTGTTTGTGTGCGAGTAGGCCGTCAGCTCTCCTTCTACGAGCCAGGCAGACAGCTCGCAGGTCTTCCTCTACGAGCCAGCCCACCGGCCCGCTACTGTTCATCTGTGAACCGGCCTGCAGCTCTCAATGTACGAGCCAGAGAGTTGGCTCGCAGTTTTTCCTGTACCAGCCAGCCCGCCGGACCGCAAATGTTCCTCTGTGATCCGGCTTGTAGCTCTCTCTGTATGAGCCAGCTAGTCAACTTGCACATGTTCCTCTAGGAGCCAGCCCGCTGGCTCGTAGCTCTCTCTCTGAGAACCACTTGTGGGCTCTCAACTCTTTCTCTGCCAAATAATCCACAGTGGTACCTTTGGAAAGCAATACTGGAAATATAGCACATTTGTTTCTCTACGAGATAACCACTTTACGCCCACTCTCTCCACATCACTGTTCTGCACCTATCCCTTTGGAAGCCAACGGCTAGCACTTTTCCCTATAGTAGTCAGCTCGCAGCTGTTCCTGTGCTAGCTGGTCCATACAGACCAGTGTCCTTCTGCGAGCGGACGGGTCGCTGCTGATGCTCTATGAGCCAGTTCCTCGAAGCCGGCCTGCGGCTCTCCCTGTACGACCCAGTTAGTCGACTTGCAGGTCAACCTCTACGAGCTAGCACACCAGCTCACAGCTCTCCCTCTACAAACCATCGTTCGGCTCGCAGCAGTTAATCTGCGAGCCGTTTGGTGCGTAAAAGTACCTGTGCAAGCTAACACTGGAAATATACTGCACTTGTTTTTGCGAAATATCGCGTCTATGCTCTCTCTATCGACATCACCGGTCGCAGCTATCCGTTTGCAAGGGGACGGCCGGTAGTTTTCACTATAGTATTTGGACCGTAGCTGTTCCTGTGCTAGCTGGTCCATACAGACCAGTGTCCTTCTGCGAGTGGACGGGTCGCTGCTGATGCTCTATGAGCCAGTTCCTCGGAGCCGGCCTGCAGCTCTCCCTGTACGACCCAGTTAGTCGACTCGCAGGTCAACCTCTACGAGCTAATGCGCCAGCTCGCAGCTCTCCCTCTACAAACCATCGTTCGGCTCGCAGCTGTTCATCTGCGAGCCGTTTGGTGCATAAACGTACCTGTGCAAGCTAACACTGGAAATATACTGCACTTGTTTTTGCGAAATATCACGTCTATGCTCTCTTTCGACATCACCGGTCGCAGCTATCCATTTGCAAGGGGACGGCCCATAGTTTTCACTATAGTATTTGGACCGTAGTTGTTCCTGTTCCAGCCAGGTCGCAGCTCTTCCTTTGCACGGTATGCAGTTTAGAAATCGTACTGTCAGTGCCATGCACTTTGTCCAATCATCCATTGAGCAGTATCTACTTATTCTATGTCTACGTCAATATCTAAGCACTTATAAATTCAAAATGAGCTCTGTTTGCAGCACTGTAATCATTTTAGTTAATAGTAATGTACTTATAAAATGGAGTAGCTACTAACACTAGTATAGCTACAATGTTCTGTGCAGTATTGTTGTATTCTATCTATTGCATATTTCTATGTCTGCCTTTACCCACTCAATGCCTTTCTAGTGGAATGCTTCAGCACTGTGATGTACTACGGAATGTTGGATGCTGATTGAAGATAAGCCACAGTTATGATGGGGCTGAGCTGCCTGCTGGCTGCTCCTGGTGGGGCTTATTCCAGGATACTTAACATCTTACAATAAATCCTCTTGAAATATCTCAACCTGTCTGGACTACATTACTACATCCTTTTGGCGACGAGTTGATCTTACCTACGTGCAACTAAAGAAGTCAAGTTTCAAGAAGGCAACTAAAGAAGTCAAGTTTCAAGAAGGCAACCAAAGAAGTCAAGTTGATTTAAATCTTCATCAAATTACCTTCATGTCAATTCAAGAATTCTATTTTCAAGAAGACAAGAAACTACAAACCTCATCTAATATCAAGCAAAGACTCTGGCTTCAGAGCCCCACCAGTGACCATCACACCGGTCGCCCAACCTGTTTATGCCAGATTCTTTTTCAAATTTTCATCAACTGCTGTGTCTTATCAACTATTTCAATTTCAAGGAATATCTACACGTTTTCAAACTCAATATTACGACAGCAGCACCTCAAACTCTGCACATATCAATTTCAACCAAAGTCAATGCCAGTCTCTTCTGCCTTTCTGTTGACACTGGTACTGTTCTTGCTACACATACAGAATCTCAAGATGCGAATTAAAGGTGTTCTATTCAACGCTATTCAAGCTTGCTAACTCAATACACCTTTCAAGCCTGTTTTTTTTTCAACCTGTGCTGTGCCATCACCGAGAGTTTCGCATCTACATGTTACCTGCTACCTGCTACAGAAAACCCTTTGTTCCTGTGTTTCTGCCTGACATGCAGAGGAGCAATTTTCAAGCGCTATGGAGGAGTGTCATTACTTTTGTCTTCCCCGTGTTTCATTGACCAAGGTAACCAGTGGCTATCTCAGTTTTGCCTCTAGTTTGTGACAGTTTGTACATGTGGCAAGTGTGGGGTCATGCGCAGGGAGCAGAGTTCTTTCATTTTTGGCTGTTGCCAATGTTTGTTTACTGCGAGGGAAATGTTTTGTTTCAGTTGTGAGGCGTTTCAAAATTTAAAAGCGTCTCGAGCGACTTACTTTGTTTTTGTCGCGCGCAGCTGTTCCTCGAGAACTCTTCGTGACGTCCAGAGAGTTCGCATCATGTTGACTGACGTTTTGGGTGCAGAGGCGCGCCGTGAGCCACTCGGCGTGCGTCTTCTGTGCGTGGCGCCATTTTGGAGTTGGAAGATGCAGGCATATATATTAGTTCCTGTTAACGTCCGAGGGGCGTGTGTTCATGCCAACCACTTTGTTCATTTCAATAAAGTTGATCGCGAAGTTAATCCTTTCAATTTCAATTTGGATTTGTTGTACTTCCTGGAGCTTTCCGGCGTTGTGTGCCAAGCGTACCGCCATCTTGCGGTTTGCACTTTTATACTACCAGCTGATTTCGGAATTTCCTTTTGCCAGCACATGACTTTTTGGAGCCCGCAGTGAGTACTTGCAGCTTTAGTCTTGTCTTCTTCGGCAATGTCTACTGTGGAGTCTCCCTCTACTTGCTCAGGCCAAGTACAGATCTCCGTGTAACTAGACTTATGTTCATTTTAGAAATGTCTTCGTGGTAGAAACAGACTGGAAAAGTCTCGGTTTTTTTTTTACGCTCCAGCACAAACGATCCAGGTTCCAGTAGAAACGAAAAGTAGATGATATAAATTCAAACTCCTCTGTTCATGTGCCAATATCTGCTTTGCTTATCTTGCATAGTAATTCAAAGCTACAGAGTTTTCTAGTTATCTTTCTAGTGATTGTGCAGTGACTTTTAAACTTTCAGCATTGTTCGATGGTTGACAGCCAAGTCATTTGTTGTTTCTAAGCCTGCTCACACTGTGTTATACATACAAATTGTTACTTTAGGAGTTTCAAGTCTAAAGAGAAATGTTTGTTGCATGGAAAGTTACTTTTGCATAGTTTGCATTCTTGACATTTATATGTGTGCAGTATTCCCTGTAGGTATTGTACATATCAATTTATGTACCCAATTATCAATGTATATGCATGCGTCCAGTATTTCTTGGTAAGAAATGTGTATCTCTATCGATTTATCAATTTGCATGTGTTATAGTTGCTTTCAAAAGGTCAATATTTCTATGTTTTTCAATTATCAATGTATATGCATGCGTCCAGTATTTCTTGGTAAGAAATGTGTATCTCTATCGATTTATCAATTTGCATGTGTTATAGTTGTTTTCAAATGGTCACTCTTAATAGGTCAATTTTTCAATGTTTTTCAATTTGTGACCGCACATATCGATTTGTTTTCTCGATTATATCAATGTACATGCATGCGTGCATTATTTCTGGTAGGGAATGTGCACCTCAATTCTTTTTCAAGTGCATGCATTCCAGTTGTATTTCCTAGTTGGAATTACTTGGTGTTCGTACTTACTACTGTATACACGCCTTCAAATGGTCACTCTTAATAGGTCAATTTTTCAATGTTTTTCAATTTGTGACCTTTGTGAGGTGGTCAATTTGTGTTGCTAGCTGTCATCCCTCTCTATTCTTCTATGTATACATAGGGGTTTGTTGCTCTAAAATTTTTCAATGTTACTTCAATCTAAATTAATTTTAATGCTGTTTTACAGGGTGGTATGATTGATCTTTTGTTGTTCTTTCCTCAGCCTCTCTGTTTGCTATTTTATTTACTCTTTGACTGTCTCTTTTCATACCTTTTCTTCCAATGGTTGTGTCTGGAGTAGTTCTAGGTTATATCTTTCTAGTCTCTTTCTTGTTGTTTAATGAAGAAGGGAAAAAGAGTATTTATTGGTGTTCGTACTTTCCTGTTCCTTTTTGTATTCGTTGGAGAAGGGAAGAAGAGTACCTATTTATGTGTTCATATCTATCTATGTGTTAGTTCCTATCGGTTTTGCTTCTCAAGTCTTATTCTTCTATTTTCTGCATTTTGTATTGCATTGTGTTCTCAGAGAAGGAATGTGTCTGAGTTTATTCTTTCATTTCTTTTCTGTATTTTCTGCATGCTGTGCAGTGCCTTCTGTCGCATCTGTCTGGCCAGTGGGTGTGATAGAGGGCAATGATCGGTACGTTTTTTCTTTCATGTTATTCTATGTTTAGTTTTCTGTTGTGGAAGAAAAGGAGGTATGTTGTATTCTATCTATTGCATATTTCTATGTCTGCCTTTACCCACTCAATGCCTTTCTAGTGGAATGCTTCAGCACTGTGATGTACTACGGAATGTTGGATGCTGATTGAAGATAAGCCACAGTTATGATGGGGCTAAGCTGCCTGCTGGCTGCTCCTGGTGGGGCTTATTCCAGGATACTTAACATCTTACAATAAATCCTCTTGAAATATCTCAACCTGTCTGGACTACATTACTACAAGTATGTATGCAGACCTCTAACAAGCTACGAAGTATGGAATGTTACAGTTTCTAATCATGTTGTTACACATTCAGACATGTACTACTAATGCTGTGGTCTAGTATCTTTCACACTACTCATAGAGTACCAGAATTATGCAGGTAGTACTGTTCCATTGCGGAAATCATTGATGTACTTTATTTGTATGTATTTTTATAATGATATATGTGAATATTTTCATAATGATACATTTGAATTTGTATATATAATTATTTTAATTAAGTTAACGTGTTTTCAAAACTTTTATCTTTTTACAGATATTTTGCATCACTATTAAGAAAGAGATACAATGACGAGAAAACAACAAAGGCAAAGAAAAGAAAGAAAGGAGGTTTATTTGAAAAAAAGGAAAAGAGATATTAGATCTAGTACAAAATGGATGTTCAAAGAAAAAGTGTTCTGGTAAGAAAAGTAAAGTTTTTTTTAAAAACTCGCAAAAACTGTTATTAATATTAAAAATATAGAAGAGACAGACAGAACAAGAACAGTGAAACAAAAGAAAAATGTTCAAAAAAGTGGAAAATTGTATTATCGGAAAAAGAATTATGTTGGAATACGTAACAAACAATTTTCAGAAATTCGAAAACTAATATATAAAAGTAGAGTACTCCAGAATTTACAAAAAAATGTAAAATATATAAAAGGAGATCAGCATTTTACAGAAAAAAAGGAGATTCTAAGCGTTATTGAAAAAGCTTTTGAATTAAATAGAAGATTGTTTATCTTAATTTTAAAAAAATTGAAGACTTTAAATGCAATAATGGAGCGTATGAAGGACAAACGGAAGAGAAAACAATTGTAAATAGAACAATTTTTTGTAAAAATATTATCCGGGGAATGGAAGCATACTTCTAGTACGGAACCTTTTTTTAATGAAGAAAGTTATTTTCAACAAAATAGTTTAGTGCATGCAGTTGACACCTGTGATTGTTCTTATGAGGTGCGAGATGGTTGTCCAATTCAGAAAGAAAAGCTAGTTCCTAGAAATGTTGAAGAATTAATAGCTGAGGAAGTTCAAGGGAGATGTACCCAGGCTCCAGTGTTTACATGGGATTGTAGTAGTATTTGTTGTATACGTCAACAATCTATTGATATTTTACTAAATTTCTTAAGAGAATATAGAAGAAAAACTGTGAAACAGAAGATTAAGATATTACAAGTACTGGATCCTTGCAAAGTGAGAAAAAATACAGGGTTGCAAGGTCATTTTCAGGCTTGTCTTTCTAGGAAAGTGTGTCAAAGTTGTTTTCATCATTTGAGAATGTTATCAGTACATCATTCAGAAATGCAGAAGTTAGTTAGAAGATTATACTACATGAAAAGTCCTGCATTATGTCTAAATGAAATTAATACAGCTCTTTTGCATGGTTCAGTTTTGGATGTAAAAAAAGTATGTGATGATATAGAGTTACGTTTCTTTGCCGCTCAAGAGGAGTGTAGAGAAAGTGAGACTTTGATAAGTGTATGTGTTGAAGAAGAGGTGGAAGATACTACTGGTGTCAAGTTTGAAAAAGAAATAACAAAGTTTAAAGTAGTTTCTGGTGAAAATCCCAACTATGTTTGTATTTGTTGCTGACGTACTCATTATAAAATTCAAACTAGTAATGTAGATGTGTTTTTAGGTCTCGGCTAGCGAAGGCTGCGCTTGCGCAGTCTCGCTCGCGAGATTCAACGTTTTTTAGTACGGGGCTTGAACCCGCCCCTCTTCTCCATTGGCTGGCTTCCTAAACGGAGGCCAGCCATTGGAGGAGAGGGGCGTCTGTCCGTTTAAGCCCTGTCTTTTTCGGATTCGTGGGCGTGTTTTTTACTTTCTTTCTCTCCTATGGAATGTAAACATTCCAGCCAATGGGAAGAGGAGAGAAAGAAAAACACACACCCCAATCCGAAAATGCCGCTGCGTTTCTCCGAGGCATTTCTGCTTGACCTCGGAGAAAGGCGGTAGTGTTCATGGCATCATCCCCGTCCACACGGCCCGGCTGGGGCTCATCCTCTCCCCCTGCTCTCGTGCTCCTGTGTCCGACCTTGGCGCTAGATATCTTTGTACACACCTCCTCCCTGGAATTTTGAAGGATGTGCATCTTGTAATGGTAAGTTTGTTCCAGCACAGCATTCAAATCTGTACCATAGTCCATTAGTGTACACGGAAGTCTATAATGTGTGCTTTATGAGCTCTTGTCAGTGAAACCTCAGGACTGGTGCGCGAGCTGTGACGAGTGTCTGTGAAACATGAAAGGGGTGCCTTGAAGCGCTTCACAAGCATGCGAGGCGGCAATGCTGGAGGCTTTTGGGGTTAGTGGAATGCCAAGGTTCGAGCGGTCTGCACACTGCTCAGCCCCCTTCTTTCACACTTCCCCCACTCCTCCGCAGGCTGCTGGCAGTGCAGTCAAAGGACCACACTGATGTCAGGTGTTTTTTTCTTTTTGTTCCCTGGCTGTCATATGAGCGTGTTACACAAACATCCTTTATCCTGGTCCCGCGGCCTCTCCCTCGGAGCTCATTTGCATGCCGTAACTATCTTTCCTTGTGTGCATTTTCATATCTGAGGCGTGGGAGGCACGGGACAGCCCCATTTTGTTCACACACAGCTTTAAAAAAATGTTGGAGTTTGTTTTAATGTGAAATGTTTTGTTTGATTATTCGGGCCTCTTTCCAAGCCCATACGTTTTCAACTCACCTGCATGTGAGTGGGTAATTTTTGGAAACGCATCGTTCGTAGCAGCGATCAGTGCATAGCACGAGTTATTTACTAGTCAAGCACCCACTATGTTTTTGTCTATAACAGCATATATATTATTGGCAGTCGTATAACGCTATTAGATATTCGCGTGGAGCCAAGCACTTTATGTAGTGATTTGTGTAGCGCTTCCAACTATTGGTATTTCAGTATAGCGCTTTGAGGTGTTTTTTGGCCTCTTGCGCACAATTCCAATTATCGACACGTTGTTTTTGTTCCTTCTGGAACACGGCTCTTTTTGCATGTTTAGTTGCCTGTCTTTTCATTTGTGTAAGATGTGCTTCCGTGTGCGAGGGCAGTAGCCTGGCGGATTGAATTATCTAGACTGATAGCCTGTGGTCACCCCGGAGACCAGCCCAACACACAATCAGGTGTCGCCCCTGCCCCAGGAAAGTAAGAATGCAGTTACCGCATAGACCAGTCTTACATCTATATACTTTATTACCCATACACAACAAACAGAATAGGCTCCTTACTGGACCTCCTGGGAGCCTTTGCACCTCATCAAGAAGCGCTAGAAAATGTATGAAGCGCTATAAAAATGCAACCGTTCAGGGGCACCCTTATGTTCGAAGTATGTAACCTTTTCTGGGTCCAGTTGCAGCATACTGTTTATGCTATCCTTTCAAAAATCTGGTTTAGGATATATATATCCAGTGCTTCCAAATGTCGAGGTACACTGTCCCCCTTTCTCAGTGTCGCGTATTTCCCCTCCCCAGAGCAGGGGACTCGCACCTCTCAAGTCCGCGCAAAGGGTTCTGCTACATGTGCACATTTTCCACATTATCAGCCCTCCTCCACCTGGAATGCACTGTGCATGCTGGCCTAACCCTGACAGCTCCCACAGGGGAGATGAAAGGGAACCTGGGGGGTTTTACGATCTGCCATTGACCAAGAATAGTGGGCGATTTGTATTTTTATTAGTGAGCACATGGAGAAATGTCAGTATTTGGGCTAGCAGTTGTGAAACAGAAGGAAACTTCCACAAAATGGAGAGAAGTTGTGCAACCATGATGTAGTTACGTGCACTGAAGATCTGTATGCCCGCCCCTGTACCATATGAGGATGATTTGGGCAATGGACGTAGCTGTGATAACATTCTGGGACAGTGTGCTAGGCTGGTGTGTGTGTGAGTGAGATGTCGTGTTCAGAGGCAGCCCTCTGTATATCTGTGTAGCTCTCTGTGTGTGGCTGTATGTGTATGTGGCTCTGTGTATGTGTGTCTTTGTGAGTGTGGCTTTGTGTGTGTGGCTCTGTGTGAATGTGGGTGTCTCTGTGTGTCTGCAGGAGGCTCTATATGTGTATGTGTATGTGTGTGTCTTTATGTGCCTCTATGTGGGTGACTTTTTTTTAGGTGCCTCTATGCATGAGGGCCTCTGACTCTGTGTGGGTAAATCTGTGTATGTGTAGGTGGCTCAGTATGGGTGGCTCTATTTGTGTGGGTTCCTCTATGCAAATAGCTCTGTGTAGGTGGCTCTGTATGACTGGCTTTGTACGTTTGCCTCTGTGTGTGTACAAATGCAATAGGTCTCACATTTCAGACAGATTAAGCTACTAACATTGCGAATAACAATGCTGTTTATTTCAATCTTTTTAAAGCAAAAACAAAAGCAATGTCATGAGCAATACCAATAGCTCTAACCTTGACAATGCCGAGACCATTGCATTGTAAATGCTTGTTAAAAAGTGAAGAGGACAACAATGATAAATGGAGAGAATTTGCTGCTTATCTGTTTGTGGAAGGTCGTTTTGAGTTAGGTACTGTACAATGCATTTGTAAATATTATTATAATAAATTAGAAGAAAACAAAATGCCAGCTAGAGCTGTCCATAATGACTTAGAATTAGTACCTATATCTCCAGAACTTAAAGATTTAAATACATATGAGGCTATCCTTATACAATCTGTGCACTCTTTTCAGGCTATAATTCGTATGGAGCCTAAAACGGGTAAGCTGCCTCTAAGACATCTACAAAGAGGTTTAAAAGGAAGAGTTGTGTATTTACCTTTAGATTTTAAGAAAAATGTTGAAACTGTTGGTGTAGAAAGAGAAGATACAGAACCTGTAGTCATTCTTGTTATTGGTGTACCCACAAAGAGTCGGAAAATATGGCAAGAGTTAGTAGATGTCACGAAAGTCCAAAAGGCTACATTATATCTGGTGCAAAACATTATTTACTATACAAATGTAAATGTAGAAGAAGAAGAAATGACTTTAGAAGATAAAACACACATATCGAGTGGACAAATAGAAAAAGTGGATAACTCAAGAAAAGCAGAAATTTATGAACATTATACTATACACCCTCTACATTCAGAACAACTTATACAAGAAACTATTGAATTGTTCCAGATGAAAAAAGCAAAAGGAACTCCCATAGTTTGTGGGAAAAAAGTTTGGAAGCTCGTTGTTTTCCACAGCTCTTCCCTACTGGAAAAGGTGGACGATATGATGAACGGCCAGTTCAGATTCCAGCTGCAGAATATCGTACTTTACGATTGTACTCAGAAGATCCAAGATTTCATCAGTGTATTCCATATTTGTTTCGTCTTTTATTTGACAGTGATCTGGCCGCCCTTCCATATGCAGTCAACCATATATTAAAAACGGGAACGCATCTTTCACATATTTCTGCAAAGCAATTTATGGTCAAAGTTGAAGAAAGAGACGAACATTTAGAATCACAGTTAATTAATTTGATGGCATGTCAACGTGGCACTAATGAAAATTGGTATCAACGTCATGGGGAACTAAAATGTATGTTAAGAAACTTAGGAACCCCTACGTGGTTTGTTACACTTAGCTGTGCTCAGTACGCATGGGATGATTTACTGGATTTTCTACGAGTAGCAAATTCAAATATAGAAAATATTGAATTGAAGACACCTGTAGAATTGTGTTCCCTAGATCCTGTAAATGTTTGCAGATATTTTAATCATAGGTTTGAAGCTATGATGTCTTTTATCTGTAATAAAACAAATCCACCTATTGGGGAGTTATTGATTTTTTTGGGAGAGAAGAATACCAAGCTACAGGTGCTCCTCATATACATATGCTTTTATGGATCAAGGATGCACCTAAATTTGGAACTGATTTGGATGAGACTGTTTTGTCTTTTATTGAAGACTATGTTACCTGTGCGATTCCAATAACAGGAGGAGAAAATATCTTAAGACAGCAAATTTTACGGTATCAGAGTCATCGATGTGGAAAGTATTGCCAACGGGACTATAAGTCAAAGGATACATTTTACACAAAATGTCGATTTGGCTTTCCACGGCCAGTAATTTCCAAAGGAAGAGTGAACAGTTTTATGTCAGCAGTGAAGCCTACCATCACTTGAAAATCACCCAAAAATACTTATAATTTAAAAAGAACAGAAGAATCGAAGTACAATAATGATTACAATTCGGTGATTTTGAAGATGTGGAATGCAAATATGGACATACAATATGTTGCAGATAACTCAATTGCTGTTGCTCACTATGTCACGTCAGATATTACCAAGTCTGAGAAGACAGAATTGAAAGAAATGTGGGAGGAAATTTCACAGGAGAAGACACTTAGCAAAAACATTGTGCAGCTTCAGCTTGAAGATGCTTTCACATCGAGAAATTGGATCTTACGAATGTTTAGATCGATTGACATCTGCAAGTTTATATTCAAAGTCAAGAAGGATCATCTGGATAAGTCTTGGTCTTGCTGCAGCAGGAAATCGAGTTTTGAAATCTGTACAAGAAGTTGAATACTTGGCACTGAATGAACCGTAAAGTACAGATATTCTAAAAACAAATATGTTGGATACGTACTATCCAAATAGAAGTCCATACCTGGAAAACATATGTCTATATGAAATACTGCAACATTATACTTTTTTTAAAAAGTCACAGAAAATATAAATTAAAGAAAATACGCTGTAATTGGATCTGAAGGATGTTTGGTAAAGCATGACAAAGGAAATATGATTAATCACAGGAAATAAGTTGTGATACTCCAGATAAAAGAGAGTTTTTCTATTTAGCTCTTCTGCAACTCTTCAAACCTTGGCGGACTGAAATGGAATTACTTGGACATTGTGACTGCTATGAGTATTCTTTCAATGCATGTAAAGATAGCATTGAATGTACAATTTTTCCAAATTATCTCCAAATGTTGAATGAAAAGATTAATCGAGAAGGAACTATTGCAGCTGAAATAGCTAGAGATAGTTCTCAAGATAGTTAGAGTTCTGCTCCACAAAGTCAAGATCCACTAGGAGAAGCCATACTTGAAAATGAAGCGGCAATAGCAATGAGTGAAGTGGAAACGGTGATGCAACAAGCACAACAGGACAATATTGATTTGGAAAATTTAAAGGAACATCTGAATACTGAACAGAAAGAAATATATCATCAAGTTACACAACAGATACAACATGGATTACTGCATGAAAAGAATGATTGCCAATGAACATCATTTAGACCTATTCTTATGTACATCAGTGGACAAGCTGGAATGGGGAAAAGTTTCTTGATTAAATGTTTGTCAAGTTATCTACAGAAAACAACAGATTCACATTTGTCTTGTGTTGTAACTGCTCCAACTGGGTTAGCAGCACACAACATTAAAGGGATTACATTACATCGTCTACTTATGTTACTAGTAGAACTTGAAAATAAATTGGAATACCACAAGCTATCTGAAGAAGCTTGTTTCAAAGTTTCAAGAGTGCTAAAGAAAATGAAACTTCTGGTAATTGATGAAGTAAGCATGGTCTCTAACTTAATGCTTGCGTTTGTACATTTAAGGATGCAGCAGATTTTATAAACAAATTACGATGTTTTATTTGGAGGAAAACATGTAATTGTATTTGGTAATCTACTACAACTTACACCTGTGAAAGGCCAACCGGTTTTTAAGACCCTTCTTTATGAAGATACAAAAAAATCATTGGGAAGTATTGGAAATGTAAACATTTGGACTTCTTTTGAATATAAGGAACTTACTAAGAACATGCGACAAGCAAATGACGAAGATTATGGAAACATTTTTCATGATATTAGAATTGGTGTCTTAACTAAGGATGGAAAAAATGCTTTAGAAAGTAAGCTACTAAAAAACTTGTTTCCAACAGAAAATATTGTGGCTGAAACAATCTACCAAAGAATTGCAGAAAAGGAATCTATAATTAGCCTTATGCCAACACTGAAAGAATGCTCTACATTCAATGAAGAACTGTTGAAACTGGAGAATGAACCGATAATGAAAATGGTAGCTATTGATAAAATAGAACATGAAGGAGTAAATATTCTTTTGTCAGAGAAATTGCAGTTAAAATTAGACTCTTTGGAAAAATCCATATCTAAGACTGCTGGTTTGGAAAAGACCTTATATGTCTCTGTAAACTGCCGGGTAATATTACGGCGTAATTTAGATGTTGAAAAAGGTTTTCTAAATGGAGCAATGGGGAAAGTGATTGACTTTGTAAGTTATGCAAATAGAGATGAGATTGCATTTTTGAAGATTAAATTTTATCAGATTGAAGAGGTGTAAGAAATTGGACGCTGTTGTGTTAGTTTCATGCTTGTAAAAGATATGTATGTTCGTAGAAAACAGTTTCCTGTTTTTTTAGCATATGCAGTGACTATTCATAAATCTCAAGGTTTAAGTGTAGACAATGCTTTGGTAAATATTGGAAGTTCTGCGTTTAAAGAGGCTTTTGCGTATGTTGCATTATCTAGAGTAAGAACTTTATCCGAATTGTATTTGATTGATTTTGATGAGCAAAAGTTTAGTGCAGATGTAAATTGTGTAAAAGAGTACAATAGGTTAAGAAGACTCTATGCTCCTAATTTAGGTGAATATCCTACTTATGAAAAACGTTTAATAGTCCAAAACAAAAATATGATAAAGATTATACTGAGGTTGCAAAGAAAAAAAGAATTGAAAAGAAGGACGAGTCTGGAAAGAAAATAGAAGGGAACACAGTTGCTAATATTGTAGGATATCAGTTAGAAAATAGTTCAGGTATCAACTGTTATGCTAATGTAATTGTGAACGTTGTCCTTTTTTAGAAAATCTACAGCATGCAATTATTGAAAATCAAGAAAAAATTATTTGTTCTTTGTTACATTATATTTTTGAGAAGTTGAAAATTGATAAAACAAAAATCCATACTGCTTCTGATGTGCGGAATCTTTTGGATATATGTTCTGGTTCTTCACCATTTACATAGAATGTACAGCAAGATGCTCAGGATTTTCTGTTTATGCTTGCAGTATTAGAAGATAAAGGTATACAAATTGAAAATCTGTTTGGACCACGTTAAAGATGGGTTTATAGATGTGACAACTGTTCATTTTCATCTACCACTAAAATAGACACTGAACAATTCATATATTTGAGAATACCGGATTTGAAAAAAAATGTCTTTCAACGAACTAGTAAGATCAGCTAATCAACATATGGAATGTACTCGGAATGTTGTCAACATTATTTATAGATAGATGTGGACAATATATTATTTTAATGCTGCAATGTTGTAGAACAGACGGAACAAAATTGGAAACCAAAATTAAAAGTTTTGTGGCAGGTCAAGTGTCAATTTTAGGAAGAACTTTTAAAACAGTGGCTATTGTTTTCCATGATGGACCTACTTCAACATCTGGACACTATAATGTCTATTTAAAATGCAATAAAGGATGGACACTATGTAATGATGCAAATTTAGAGTATAAATTTCGATTGCCTAATGAACTACTAAATTCATACTTAATATTTTTGATGCCAAAATTCTAAGACAATATCAACATGAATTACTGATTATATTTTGGATATTTCCACTACAAATTTTTAGAAACATCATTAACCCTATCGGAAACATGTGAATATGATTTTAGAAGTGTATGTTGGATATCCTCAGTGCAAATGTTTTCAGAAACATCATTTGGCCAACTTGGAAGGTGTGTATATGAATTCAAAGGTTTATTTCGGATATACTCAATGGAAATAATTTCAGAAACATCATTCAGCCAATAGGGAAGATGTTCGTAATTATGGTTTCAATTATTAATTCTGTTCTTTCATATTGCGTTTCAAAAATTGTGTTTGAAAGAAGATGGTGATATATTTGAAGTTTGTATTATATACTATGTTACTAAGGATGTTTATTTGTGAAAATGTAAATACCAAGTTGCATTGGTTGTAGACATTTTGAAGAGAAGTATGTTTTTTTTAACAATCTTATTGATTGTATTTTTTTGCCCGCTGTCATCTGATGATTAACATTGAAATCACTGTTTATGGTGAAATTCAATACAATCTGAAGACAGCAAAAACCGGCAAATTGAATATGTGATTTAATTGTATACTTATGTTGTGTTGTGAAAACTATATGATATGTAATAACATAATTTTTTTCTTCTTTTTTACAGACCTTACTACTAAAGTTTAAAATACTTTAAATTTGCATTTAAAAAAAATAAGTAAATTTATATTACTATTAATTTCATATCTACTTGGAAACAGGTAAGATTAATCCACCCAGGTACCACCCTTTCAATGTATCAAAGACACTGTGACTCCTCATGCCCATCTCCAGTCACCCAGCCAGTACTATACACTAATGCAATTTCTCCACTAATACCCAAGTACTTATAAATTCAGCATACACTCTCCTTGCAGTACTGTAATCACCCAGTCACTGCTGATGTACTCATACAATCGTCCAAGCACTAACACGAGAAGTGCTACTATTCTCTGTGCAATATCCATACAGACCTCTAAGCAGGCACACAGTACTCATTCACTCATAGAAATACCCTGGTAGTACCCATGCAATCTAGCAATTTCCCAGTCACTCCCCATGCACTTCTCCAATCACCCATCTAGTGCGGTGTACTTATCTAATCACTTCGCTAATACCAACGCACTTATAAATACACCATGCACTCTCTTTACAGCACTATAATCATCCAGTTACTAGTCATGTACTTATGGAATGGCCTAACACAATTACCCGCTATAATTATTAATAGTAGGTTTTAGGGAGGATATAGTTAGAAAGTAGCATTTAAAAAACCTTTGAAATTCACTGAAAAACCATAGGTTTCAGGCACGTTATAGTTAGAAATTAGCATTTAAAAAACCTTTAAAATTCACTGAAAAAACCATAGGTTTCATTGACGTTATAGTTAGGTGGACATTTCAGTCATACAAAACCAGAGAAATTCCACAGTTATAGTTAGTTCAGCTAACTATAACTCACGCCCCCACAATGTACTGCTGATGACGTCACATATTACATCATTCATGACATGGTCAGTGACATCACTGATGACATCACTGATAACATCTCAAATGACATTACTGATGACATCACTCTTGACATCATCCAGTGAAAGGGTAGTACCTGGGTGGATTAATCTTACCTGTTTTCAAGTAGATATTTTTTCAGTGAATATATATATATATATATCTATATAGTGTATATATATTACCTACTGTCAGCGACAGGGAGAGACAAAATGTGTCTAGCAACAGCCTACCTACCAGACAAGTGTGATTACAGGGAGCTGTTCTCACTCCCCCACCAGTTCGAGTTTAGAATTCTAATAGACTTGGTTCCTCTTCACGAGCAATGGGCTCAACTGCATTTCAAACCGAGCATTTGACTCGGTAAGGTAATCTTTCCACTACTCCTGGATTAGAAGGAGGTAGGATAAACTCTGAGGGATCACAACATTGAGAGTCCTGAAGAAAGCCGGGGTAGTATATTATGCCAGCCGACACATGTCAACACTGTTACAGAGTGGAGGGGTTGGTGCCTCATTATAAGCTCCTAAACCCAGCATCCACATTTCCTTCATTTTAAACCTGGACAGGGTGCCTGATATTAAAATTGTTAATGGGACTCCGTGACACCAGTTTTACATTACCATTTTTTCTGCACACCCTTTCTCACTTGTGATCCTACACTTATGTTGTCTTCCCCCTCCCTATTGCTCCACCTCCAGTGTTGGTTTGCGCGGAGGTGTGTTAGCAGCCCTATGATGAAGCATGACACAGCTTGCTGTGTGTGAGGGCAGTTTTATATACCAGATGTATTTTCCCCTACACTTTCTCACTACCACAAAGTTTTATTTCCCTTCTTCTCTGGTGTGATTAAGGTATTCAGTGGGAGGTCTAAGAGGGACGTTTATCCTCTCAACCCTCAATTTTTGTGTGACCTTAGTTATAGTTAGAACCTAGTTTCCATAGGAAAAGTGTTTTTTCTTTTGCCAATTCCTTTGGCGCCGTTTGACGAATCTTCACAAAATTTTCGAAACTAATGGGGCACTCAGGTCAGCTCCTGATTCAAAAGTTTTGGGATGATTAGTCGAGCGCGGGCCGAGAAAAAAGGGGGGTCTCAAAATGCGTTTTCTCCATGTTAATTTCCATAGAAATTTTGGGAACAGGCAACAGCCTGGACCGCTGAACGGAATGACACCAATTTTGGCACAAAGGTAGCTAGAAAGCGACCTTTTTTTATTAAATGGTGTAAATCCGTTCAGTAGTTCCTGAGAAATTAAAAAAATAAAAATATCAATATCTGAGCATCGAGGAGGAGTCGCAAATCCTCCAGAGCACGAGCTTTATTCTTATTGGCTGATAACACTCCAAACCAGAGTGTGTTGGCAGCCATCTTGTGACTCGGTAGAACGGAGCCATACCAAAAAGGTGGAAAAAGGTTGTAAATGTAGGAAAAGTGTCAGGGTAGTAACACCCTGACCCTCTAGGGCTGGTCAGGGGGTACCACAGGGACCCCCAGGGCCCAGAAAAGCATTTTTTTGGTGTTTTTGTTGGCAGAAGTCGCACTGGGTGGGCGATTCACACCCATAACATCTTTAAGAAATGAAGCTCGGTCTTCCCCACTCTGTTTTCCTTAAGCCCCCGGGTGAGCCAGGTCCCGGGGGCAATGTGTAATTATATAGCGGGGCTCTAGGGGGCCCACTGGGACCCACATGGGCCCCTGCAGCCCCCGGGACTGCCACCTCCCTGGGGCTTTATTTATATAAGGATGGGGGCCTCCCCAAAGCTAGAGCCCCCCACACTGCCCCTGGGACCATCACCTCCCCCGGGCATTGATTATTTAAATGTGGCGGTCCGTTGCGGACCCCCGGGCCCCTAGGGTCCACCACCTCCCTGGGTCTATCTTCACGTTCGGAGGGGAGCCACGTGGCCCCCCCTTCTGGAGTCCTTGATGGCCCTGGGGTGCCCACCCCCTGGACAGTGCTGTTTGCTATGGCAGGGTAGGAGAACAGCTCCCACATAGCAAACACTGCTTTGCTTCGTTGAAGCGAGAGCAGGAAACCTGCTCCCGCTTCAATGAAGCAAAGCAGAATTGCTTTTGGGCAAGGGGAGCTGTATGTTTGCAGCTCGCCTTGACCAATAGCAGTGCTGGCTCCCGCAGGAGGTGGGGAGCCGGCAGGGACCGTGGGGGCATTGGGGCTACCCCCACGGTCCCCAATGCTGAGGCCAGGCCCCAGGGGATGGGGTCCCCAGGGCCATTATTGGTCTGAGGAGGGGGCCACTCGGCCCCCTCCCTTTAATAAAAAAAAAGAATGGCCGGGCCCCCAGGGATGGGGTCCCCGGGGCCATTATTGGCCTGAGGAGGGGGGCCACTCGGCCTCCTCCATTTAATGAAAGAAAAAGAATGGCTGGGCCACGAGGATGGGGTCCTCGGGCCGAAATTGGCCTGGGAAGGGGGGGGGCTAATTTAAAAAAAAAGAACTGCTGGCAGACCCCGGGTGATGGGATCCCTGGGGCGCATACCAAATAATGGAAGTGGGGCATCTTTTCTTTTCTTTTGAGTTTAGAGTCACGACCCCAACGTGGCTCTCAGTGCGGCCCCCCTATGTAACATCGCATTGGATACGCAATTTAGCCTTAAATAAATAATTAAGTAGTATATAATTTAGAAAGTAGTGTTGTATTTGTGAAGTTGTTTTAAAGAGTTACTGTGATTGAAGTAAATGACATGTTTACAATTGATAGAGTTGGTCAAAATATATAAAATTAAAAATGATTAAACTTGAAAAGTAGATTGTGTTGTAGTACATTGAATTCATGCTTTTGCAGATTAGCGTTGGGTGTGCGAATGCACACATAAAAAAAATATGTATGTGTAAAATAAATGTATAGTCACTATTATGTTATAAGGGGGGCTCTAAAAAGAGCCCTTGTTTTAATTATGAATGTGTTGTTGTTACATGTAAGTGCAGATACACAGCTTTAGGTTGACTCTGTTTCCTTGATCTGTGAAGTGTACTCCATCACTTCTGTATATGTCATCCATATTAAAACATAGATTGTTGTTATAGATGGAGCCCATCCTATGGTCTCTGAGGTAAGCAGAAATAGCTTTATTGAAATTTTTCTAGCTTTCTCAATCTGTGGACAGAATTGATTTAACCACTTCCATTTCTGCATATATTTTAGAGTATACAAGACAGTTTGAGGTAAAAGCAACATCCAGTGTGCAAAGGTGTCCTTCATTAGCATTTTCATCCCTACCCCAGTCAATGTGTCTAGGTCATTGCCACCACAGTGCACAATGATGAAGTCAGTGGGTTGGAGATGCAAAAAGGTTTAAACCAAAGGCATCAATTGGTGCCACTTTAATCCTCTCTGTGCAATCCATTTAATATCCACATTTTGCAAACCTAGGTCTTTGTCAATACCGCTGCGTTCAGCATACCTTTTGCACAAGAACACATAGCTGTGTCCAACAATCCATCTTGAAGGGATGTCTGGAAGTATTTTAAAGATGTCTGTAGCTTAGGTAGTCAGTTGGTAGAATGAGAGGTGTCTAAAATGGTGGACAAGATGCTGTTTTTAATAAAGTAGAGAATTGATTGGCTATTTAAGAACATTGTACATGCAAAAATAGGGTGCATGTTATTTTCTTTAAAAAGCATGTTCCTTATTGGTTAGTAGAAAATGTTTGAAAGGTACAGTAGATAGGATTAGGAGATATTTTGCAAACATCAACCACACCCGTGGAAGAGGTGTGGTGCAGCGGCCAGGGTGCCTGACACCGGACTACGGGGTTCACGGTTCGATCCCTGGTGCCAGCGGCAGGTTAGCCCAGCACCATGTGACTCTGGGTAACACCTTGCTTAATCTTTCCGAGGGCCCCCGGCACCAGGACACCACTTTGGAGGTAGCAATCCACTTTACAAATACTGGTATTTCATTTCATTTCACCTGCTGTTTGCATTTGTAATCTTGTGTGCTGGACTTGAAAATATGGTGAACTTGTGACCTGTCAGTTCAGTTGCATGTTCCCTGAACTGTTACTATGGAAACTGACATTAAGTAGAATGGGAGAAGGGTTGAAACTTAACTGTGGACTTAAAATTTGAAATTGTAATTTATATATAGGTGATATGTTATTAAAGTATAATTTCCCAAGTCAGTACTATCTTTAGAAGTGGTGCGTTATTAAAAAATAGTGGTATTTTTATGTGTAATATATTTTTGAACTCCCGTATGGATTTGTAGATCCATTGTCTTGGTGCACGGTGGAGTCGCGACTCCAAAAAATTCCAGAACCAGTTTGCACACTTTTAGAAGTCAGTTGGTAAGGGTTAATATGTCTAACCAAAAGAAATGTGTTTTATAATTTGAAATAATGTAGGAAGCAATGTGATTTGTTACTTACATGTATTTGTGTGGAGAAAGAAAGGGAAAGTTTGTCATTACTGGTTTTACCTTGCTGAGAGTGGTGCATTACATTGGATGTGTGCAAAAGAAAATCTTTTATGAGTTTGTGATATTTTAAATTCTACAAATCGATTTGGAAGGTGATTTATACATTTGTGAGGTGTATTATGTATTAGGTTTATCTTTAATCTTTAAAAATTATTGATGAACTGTGATGTTTGAAATATATTATTAAATGTACAGATATGTATTGTAGTTTGTTTTATTGTAGTTAAATGTTGTTTGAAATAGATTTTGTATAGTAGTATGTGTATATTGGAAGATGGATTAGTGATTATGGCAGTTTGTTTCAGTTTGTGGATATGTACATTTGTAGTATACCGCATCATTTTAGGTGTTGCTTTAAAATTGTAGGTGGAGTCTGTCAAGTTTTAAGGTGTACATGGATTCTGTCTCAAGTGTGTCTCTACTTGTATATGTATTTTCATATGTCTTATACATTTGAAGGTGCATGATGTATAACAAAGAGGTATTGTTGCTTTTTATGAGGTGGGCTCAGGACTGCGAGCAGTAGTGGAATGGTAAAGGTGCAGCATAAGAGTGTGGTTTAAAAGATGTTGACATAAGGTATTATTAACTAGGCTTCTTTTTTTAAGTTTCTAGAGAGGTACAGTGGAAATATGCCATATAACTTTTGGTGTTTGCTTGAAATTGGAAGTTTGTTCTGTGAACTTTTCAGGTTTGGATAGTGTTATGTTACATACATATTCATCTATGCTTTTTGGAATATGGTGAGACATTTAGTTAAGACATGTGAAGGGTTCCTGGTTTGTATTTGGGTAGGTGTAACATTATAAGTAGTTGTAGAATGGTAAAGCAGCAGTCTGAAAGTGAGGTTTGAGATGTTTGTAGAGATGTTATTTATTAGAGTCATTTGTATGATGTGTGAAAAGTTATATTTCATATATACTGCATACTTTTCAGTGTCTGTTTGAACATTGAAGTGTAGTCTGTGACGTTTTGAGCTGTGGATGGTGTTGTGATTGAGATATATGTCTACTTGCACATATGTTATAGTATGTGTTTTGCGACTGAAGATGATAGATGTATAAAACACAGGTATACATTTATCAATGTATTACTTTTATATATGATGCTGCCAGCAAAAGTTACAGACATTTGCATACATGGTTTTAGAAATATGGGGAGACTTTCATGAAGGATAAGTGAAGTGTTGCTTTGCTTTTAGCTGTGCTCTATACCTGATTACTACTAGAATAGTAAAGCAGTAGTAGTAGAAAAGTGATATTTAAGATATGTTGGGAGAGGAATTATTGCTTATGGTACTTTATAAGAGTCTGTGTCAAAGTTCCCTTGAAATTTGCCGCATACATCTAGGTGTGTTTGAAATGTTAACTGTAGTCTGTCAAGTTTTAAGGCCTTCGTGGTCTTGTGAGAGTGGTTATGGTTTCTACTTGCACATGTATTCTAATATGTGTAATTCTTTTGGCAATAGGTATAGATAGAAGCATGCATGCTTTTAGGAATATGGTTAGAGTTATGGGAGAGACATGTGATAGGTTGCTGCTTTATGTTTGACTAGGTCCAATATTCATAGAATGGTGAATTTACAGCGGAAAAGTGAGTTTTAAGATATGTTAGCAGAAGGGATTACTGATTAGGCTACTTTCTATGAGTCTGGGGAAAGGTACACTTGAAATACACTGCAGAAATGTAGGTGTGTCTTTGAAATGTGAAGTTCAGTCTACTTGTTTATTTCTGTTATATGATAATGATGATTTCAAAAGGTAGACATATATGCAAGTATCATTTCAGGAATATAGTGAGATTTATAACAGACTCATGTTTAGCTTTTATGCTTTATTTTGAGTACGCCCAACACCCTGAATAGTTACAGAACTTTGAAGCTGCAATACAAAAGTGTACACCATGTCATAGACCTGACTTTTGTGCTGCAGTTTCAGTATTTTGCAACTAATCAGAATGTTGCACTTCTCCAATCACACATGTACTGCTCCAGTACTACTCCAATCACCCAGGCAGTACACATGCACTTATAAAATCACCTAGGCACTTTCTGTGTACTCCTGTAATCTCCCAGATATTACTCCTGCAATCATGGAATCACCAGGCATTACCTATGTACACCTCTAATCCCCTAGACATAACTCCTGCAATCATGCAATCATCAAAGCGTTAGTTATACACTGGTTTAATCATGCAGGCACTACCCTTGCAATCCTCCAATCACCCTGTCAGGATCTATGCACTCCTCCAATCACTTAGCCAGTGCCTATGCCCTTATAAAATATCCCAGGCACTACCTTTACACTTATAAAATTACCCAGGCACTTTCTATGTGGTGCTGTTGTCCCCCAGATATTACCTCTGAACTCATGAAATCACCAATGCATTAGCTATACACTGGTTCAATCACCCAGGCAATACCCTTGCACTCCCTCAATTACCTCTACAGCATCTATGCACTTCTCCAATCACTTAGTTAGTATGCATGCACTTATAAAATCACCTACTCACTTGCTATGTACTCCAGTAATCACCCAGATATTACCCCTGTAGTCATGGTATCACCCAGGCACTAGTTGTGTACTACCCCTGCAGTCATAGAATCATGCAGTGCCTACCCATGCAGTCATGTACTAACCCACACACTACCCCTGCAGTCATAGAATCACCCAGGTCCTACTGTTGCACTCAGCTATTCACCTAGGCACTTCTTAGTGACTCATCTATGCATTCAGGTGCTAATCATACATGTATCCATGCACTCAAATTTTATGTGTGCAATTATGCAATTAGCCAGTCACTATCCATCTTCTCCTGCAATTACCCAGTGGCTACCTTTGGAGTCATACAATCACCGAAGCACTACCAATAGACTTTTGCAATCACTCAGGCAGATCTTTTAGATATCTCAATTTATAAGTTTCACAATATTTCAGAAATATTGTATACCTATTTCTTTTAGATATGATGATGATTTGAAAACGTAGAGACATATGTATGCAAGCTTATAACAATATGGAGAGACTTATAGTTGAGTCATCTAATAGTATGCTGTTTTATATTTGGCTTTGCCCAACACTCATGCAGTTATAAAAACACCCAAGTACTACCCATGCAGTCTTCCAATGATCCTCTCACTACATATGCAGTGCTGTAATTACTCGGGCATTACTCCTGCACTCATGCAAACATCCAGGCACTACCTATGCACTCATGGAATCACTAAGGTATTACCCATGCACTCTTTGAGGTATGTAGCCATTACTCAAGCACTTATATAATCACTCAGGCACTGATGTTGTACTCTTTCAATCACAGAAGCACTAGCCTTGTACTTATGTAATCACTCTACCAATAGTCATGGTGTGACGAAATCACCCAGTCACTTTCTATGTAGTCATGTAAATCACCAGATATTACTGCTGTAGTCATGCAGTCACCAAGGTGTTACCTATGTACTCCTTTAATCCCCCAGACGTTACCTCTGTACTCATGCAATCACCAATGCATTAGCTATACAGTACTTCAATCACCTAGGCACTATCCTCACACTCTTTCAGTCACAGAGGCATTACTCTTGTACTTATGTAATAACTCAGCTAGTAGTCATGGTATTATGAAATCACCCAGGCACTACCTTTGCACTTATTTATTCACTCAGGTGTTACCTCAGTAGTCCTGGAATCACCCAAGAACTACCCTTACTCTTATAAAATCACACAGTCACTTTTTATGTAGTCTTGTAAATCACCATATGTTACTCCTGTAGTCATGCAGTCACCCAGGTGTTATCCATGAACTCCTTTAATCCCCCAGATGTTACCTCTGTACTCATGCAATCACCAATGCATTAGCTATACAGTGCTTCAATCACCCTGGCACTATCCTTGCATTCTTTCAATCACGGAGGTACAACTCTTGTACTTTTATAATTACTCCTGCAATACGTATGCACCCAGGCACTATGTTTGCACTCCTGTAATTACACAGGCAGTGCCTTAGTAATTTTGTATTCACCCAGGCAGTACTCATGGACTAATAAAATCCCCCACTCATTTCCTATGTACTATAGCAATGCCGCACATATTACTCCTGCAGTCATGCAATCATGCAGGCTGTACCTTTGCACTTATGTAATAATACAGGCACTACCCTTGCAGTTGTAGAATCATCCAGGTCAGACTGTTGCACTAATCTATTCACGTAGACACTTCTTAGTGAGCCATCTATGCCTTCAGGTGCTATTTATACACTTATCCATGCACTCAATGTTTATTTGTACACTCATGCAATTAGCCAGTCACTATCCATCCTCTCCTACAGTTACCCAGTGACTACCCTTGCACGCATATAATCACCAAAGCACTACCCATGAATTTATGCAATCACTCAGGCAGATCTATTACATGTTTCAGTTGTAAGTTTCACTATATTGCGGGGATACATATTTATTTTAGATATCATGATGATTTGAAAATGTAGAGACATATGTATGTAAGTTTTTAACAATATGGAGAGACTTATAGTTGAGCCATGTTATAGTCTGCTGTTTTATATTTGGCTAGGCCCAACACTCATACAGTTATAAAAACACCCAAGTACTACCCATGCAGTCTTCCAATGATCTAGTCACTGCATATGCAGTACTGTAATCACTCAGGAATTACTCCTGCACTCATGCAGACAATCAGGTACTACCTATGCACTCATGCAATCACTAAGGTATTACCCATGTACTCTTTGTATCATGTAGCCACTACAAATGCACTTATATAATCACTCAGGCACTAATAATGTTATATTTAAATCACAGAGGCACTAGCCTTGTACTAATGTAATCACTCAACCAGTAGTGAAGGTGTTATGAAATCACCCAGACACTACCTTTCCACTCATTTAATCACTAAGGCATTACCTCGGTAGTCCTGAAAGCACCCACAAAGTACCCATGCACTTATAAAAACATCCAGTCACTTTCTATGAAGTCATGTAAATCGCCAGATATTGCTCCTGTAGGCATGCAGTCACCCAGGCATTACCTATGTTCTCCTTTAATCTCCCAGATGTTATCTCTGTACTCATGCAATTACCAATACATTAGCTATACAGTGCCTCAATCAACCAGACACTATCCTTGCACTCTTTCAATTATGGAGGCACTACTCTTGTACTTATGTAATCACTCAGGCAATACTCATGCACTCATAAATTCACCCAGGCACTACGTTTGCACTCCTGTAGTCACTCAGGCATTACCTTAGTACTTCTGTAATCACCCCAGCAGTACTCATGGACTTATAAAACCACCCACTCACTTCCTATGTATGCCAGTAATTCTGCAGATATTACCCCTGCAGTCCTGCAATCACCCAGGCACTACTTATATACTACTCCTGCAGTCATGCAATCATGCAGGCTGTACCTATGCACACATGTAATAACCCGGGCCCTACCCTTGCAGTTGTAGAATCATCCAGGTCGTACAGTTGCACTAATCTATTCACCTAGGCCACTTCTTAGTGAGTCATCTATGTCTTCAGGTACTATTTATACACTGAACCTTTCTGTGTGCACTCATGTAATTAGCCAGTCATTATCCACCTTCTCCTGCAATTACCCAACGATTACTTTTGGAGTCCTACCCTCACCCAAGCACTACCCATGGACTTTTGCAATCACTCAGGCAGCTCTATTACATGTCTCAGTTTCTAGGTTTCACTATATTTCAGAAATATTGTACATATATTTCTTTTAGATATGATGCTGATTTGAAAACATAGAGACATATGTATGCACGCTTTTAACAGTGTGGAGAGACTTATAGTTAACTCATGTACTAGTCTGCTGTTTGATATTTGGCTAGGCCCAACACTCATGTAGTTATAAAAGCACCCAAGTACTACCCATGTAGTCTTCCAATGATCCAGTCACTTGATATGCAGTGCACACTACTCATGCACGTATATAATCACTCAGGCACTAACGTTGTACTCTTTCAATCAAGAGGCACTAGCCCTGTACTTATGTAATCACTCAGCCAGTAGTCATGGTGTTATGAAATCACCCAGAGACTACCTTTGCACTCTTTTATTTACTCAGGCGTTAACTCAGTAGTCTTGAAATTACCCAAGATGTACCCATGCACTTATAAAGTCACCCAGTCACTTTCTATGTATTGATGTAAATTACCAGATATTACTCCTTTAGTCATGCAGTCACCAAGGCGTTACCTATGTACTCCTTTAATTCCTCAGAGGTTACCTCTGTACTCATGCAATAACCAATGCATTAGCTTTACAGTTCTTCAATTTTCCAGGCACTATCACTGCACTCCTATAATCACTCAGGCAGTACTTTAGTACTTCTGTAATCACCCAGGCAGTGCTCATGGACTTATGAAACCACCCACTCACTTCCTATGTACTCCAGTAATCCCCAATTTATCACCTCTGCAGTCATACAATCACCCAGGCACTAGTTATATACTACCCCTGCAGTCATTGAATCATGCAATATATACCTATGCACTCATGTAATAACCCAGGCACTGCCCTTGCAGTCATAGATTCACCCAGGCCCTACTGTTACACTCATCTATTTACCTAGGCACTTCTTAGTAAGTCATCTATGCCTTCAGGTGCTATTAATACACTTATCCATGTACTTAATCTGTATGTGTGCACTGATGAATTAGCCAGTCACTATCCATCTTCTCCTGCAATTACCTAGCGACTACCTTTGGCGTCATATATTCATCGAAGCACTACGTAAGCAGTTTTGCAATCAGTCAGGCAGATGTATTATATGTCTCAGTTTTTAGGTTTCACTATATTGCAGAGATATTGTATACATATTTCTTTTAGATATGATGATGATTTAAAAAGGTAGAGACATATGTATGCATGCTTTTAAGAATATGGAGAGTCTTATGGTTGAGTCATGTAATAGCGTGCTGCTTTATATTTGGCTAGGCCCAACATTCATGCAGTTCTAAAAACACCCAAGTACTAGCCGTGCAATCTTCCAATGATCTGGGCACTACAGAGGCACTGCTGCAATTACCCAGGTTATTACCCCTGCACTCATGAAATCACCCAGGCACTACTTATGCACTCATGCAATCACCCAGGTATTACCCATGCACTCTTTCAATCACCCAGCCACTATCCATGAACTTATATATTCCCTCAGGTACTACACTTGCAGTCCTTCAATCATGCAGGTATTGCCCTTGTAGTTATGTAATCACTCAGCCAGTCTCATGCACTTATAAAATCACAAAGGCACTACCTTTGCACTCCTCCAATCACTCAGGCATTCCCTCAGTACTCATGCAATCACCAAACCAGTTCTCATGCAGTTGTAAAATCACCCATTGAGTTTCTATGTAGTGCAGTAATCCTCCAGATATTACCCCTTTAGTCATGCAATCCCCCAGGCACTAGTTATATGCTGCCCTTACAGTTGTAGAATCATCTAGGTCCTACTGTTGCACTTATCTATTCACCTAGGCACTACTCAATGTATTTCTTTATTTAAAGATGACAGTCTTTGAAGATAATTATTTTAATATTATTACATATTTTTTGGGAAAGATAATAAACTTTTCTTTTTTTAAGAAATCCTCCAAATTTTTAAGAAATATTCAGTATGACTAGAAAAGTTCAAAAGAAAATACAACAAAGAAAACGAAACTATTTAAAGGAGAGAGAAAAGCAGAAAGTAGATGAAGTACAACATTTGACATTGAGGAAAGCGTCTTCTGGTAGGAGAACAAAATAATTTGTTAAAAGTCTTTTAAAAAATGTAAATGTTTTTGAAAATGGGAAAAAGAGAAAGAAAAGTACTACAAGCAATCAAAAGGAAAAGAAAACAGGAGAAATCAATGCAAATTTAGGTTATAGGAAAACAATTTATGTTGAAAAAAGGATGGAAGAATATAAAGACATTAGGAAGAGAATTTATAAAAGTAGAGTACTACAAAATGTATTGAAAGATTGCAAAAAATATTTTTAAAAAATCAGCATTTTACAAGAAGAAAGAACAGATTGAAAGTGTAGTCGAAAAGGCTTTTGAATTGAAAAGAAAATTGTTAATATTAGTTTTGAAGAGAATGAAGACAATAAATAAAACAATGCACTTTATGAAGGAGAAAAGTAAAAGAAAAAGACTGGTTAATAGAACTAATTTTGTAAAAAAAAAATTGGGTTAACGGAAGCACACTTCTAGTACTGAGTCTTTTTTAATGAAGAAAGCTTTTTTCAACAAAATACATTAGTTCATGCAGTTGATACCAGGGGTCATCATTATGAGGTTCAAAATGGTTGTCCAATTGAAAAAGAAAAGTTGGTTCCTAGAAATGTGGAAGGAATAATAACTGAAGAAGTTCAAGGGAGACGTACACAAGCTCCAGTGTATAAGTGGAATTTCTTATGAGAATATGGTAAAAAAAAAGTGTTTAACAAAAGATTTAGATGTTGCAAGGACTAGATCCTTGTAAAGTGAGAAAATATAGTAACTTGCAGGGTCATTCTCTGGCGTGTCTTTCTAGAAAAGTGTGTCGAAGTACTTTTCACCACTTAAGAATGTTAGCAGTACATCACTCAGAAATGCGGAAATTAGTAAGAAGATGGTACTATGTACTGCATTATCTTTAAGTGAAATAAAAACTGCTCTTTTGCATGGTTCAATATTGGATGTAAAAAAAGTTTCTGATGATATATGGTTTAGTTTCTTTGGACCTGAAAGGGAGTGTAGAGAAAGTGAGAGTTTGATAAGTGTAGGTGTTGAAGAAGAGGTAGAAGATAGTAAAACTGAGACGTTTTCAGAAGAAATGACAAAGTTTAAGGTACTTTCCTGTGAAAAAAACAAACCATGTTGACGTACTCACTATAGAAGTCCAGCTAGGAATGTTGATGTGTATTTAAAAAGTGAAAAGAAAAACAATGATAAGCGGGAGCAATTTGGTGCTTATTTGTTGGTGGAAGGTCGTTTTGAGTTGGGTAGTGATCAACGTATTTGTAAATATTGTTACAACAAAATAGAAGAGAACACAATGCCAGCTAGAGCTGTACATAATAACCTAGAGTTGGTAGCTATTCCTCTTGAATTGGTAGATTTAAATACGTATGAGTCCATTCTTATTCAATCTGTGCACCTGTTTCAGGCTAGAGTATGTATGGAGTCTAAAACAGGTGAGCTGCCTCCAAAAGATTTTCAAAGAGGTTTAAAAGGAAGAGTTGTGTATTTACCTTTAGATTTTAAGAAAAACTATTGGTGTAAAAGAGAGGAAAATGAACCTGTAGTTATACTAGTTAATGGTGTACCAACAAAGAGTCGGAAAATATGGCAAGAGTTAGTAAATGTCACCAAACTTCAAAAGGCTACATTATATCTTGTACAAAACAATATTTATTACAAAAATGTATATGTGGAAGAACATGAAATATCTTTAGAAGGTGAGAGAGACATTTCAACTGGCCAAATTGAAAAAGTGGACAACTCCAGGAGTGAAGAAATTTATGAACATTATAGTAGACATCCTCTACATTCAAGAGAAGCGATAGGAAACACTATTAAATTATTCCAAATGAAGAAAGCGAAGGGAACTCCCATGAGTGTATGGGAAAAAAGTTTAGAAGCTTGTTGTTTTCCGCAGCTCTTCCCCACTGGAAAAGGAGGATGATATGATGAACGACCAGTACAGATTCCAGTTTCAGAATATTGTGCAACAAGATTGGACTCAGAAGACCCAAGATTTCGATAGAGTATTCCATATTTATTTCATCTTCTGTTTGAAAGTGACATGTCTGGACTTTCATATGCAGTGTACCACATATTAAAAATGGGAGTTCATCTTACACATGTTTGTGCAAAAGAATTTTTGGACAAAGTTCAACAAAGAGACGATCATTTAGAATCTCAGTTAATTAATTTGATGGCGTGTCAATGTGGTACTAATGAGTATTGGTATTGTTGTCATGGAGAACTTTAATTTATGTTAAGAAACTTAGGAACCCCTACGTGGTTTGTTACGCTGAATACGCATGGGACGATTTACTTGAATTTCTAAGAGAAGCAAATTCAAATATTAAAAACATTGAATTGAAGACAGCTGGTGAACTGTGTTCCTTGGATCCTGTAAATGTGTGCAAATGTTTTAATCATAGGTTTCAAGCTATGATGTATTTTATCTGCAATAAAAATAATCCACCTCCTGGAGAGGTTATTGATTTCTTTTGGAGAAAGGAGTATCAAGCCAGAGATGCACCTCATATACACATGCTGTTATGGATTAAGAATGCACCAAAAAATGGAAGTGATACTTATGAAAGTGTTTTGTCTTTCATTGAAGAGTATGTTACCTGTGCCATTCCAAAAGAAGAAGGAGAAAACAACTTGAGACAGCAAGTTTTACAGTTTCAAAGTCATCGATGTGGAAAATATTGTTGACAGAATTACAAATCAAAGGGAACATTTTATACAAAATGTCGTTTTGGATTCCCACATCCAGTAATTTCAAAAGGAAGAGTCAACAGTATCATGTTAGCAGCAAGGCATACTATAACTCGAAAATCTCCGAAGAATACTTACAACATAAAAAGAACTAAAGATTCAAAGTATATTGATGACTACAATCCAGTGATTTTGACAATGTGGAATGCAAACATGGATATCCAGTATGTTGCAGATAATTCGATTGCTGTTGCTAGCTACGTTACGTCATATATAACCAAATCTGAAAAGACGGAGTTGAAAGAAATGTGGGAATAAATTTCACAAGAGAAGACTCTTAGTAACAAATTGTACATCTTTAGTTTGAAGATGCTTTCCTATTGAGAGATTGGATTCAACTAATGTTCGGATCAGTTGACCTCTGCAAGTTTATATTCAAAGTCAAGAGCTCTCATTTGGGGAAGTCTAGGTCTTGCTGCAACATGACATCGAGTATTGAAATCTGTACAAGAAATTGATTACTTAGCATTGAATTGATCTAGAAAGTACAGATATTTTTAAAACTAATATGTTGGATACGTACTATCCTAAAAGAAGTCCACATCTGGAAAACATATGTTTATTTGAAATATTGCAACATTACAGTTTTAAGAGAAATGTTACAGAGAATATCAATGAAGAAAAATATGCAGTAATTGGATGTGAAGGATGTTTGGTAAAACATGCCAAAGGAAATCTTATTAACCACAGGAAACTAATTTGCGAAACTCCAGTTAAAAGGGATTTTTTCTATTTAGCACTTCTGCAACTTTTCAAGACTTGGCATAGTGAAATGGAATTACTTGGAGATTTTGACTACTTTGAAAATTCTTTTAATGCATGTAGAGATAGCATTCAAAGCACAATTTTACCAAATTATCTACAAATGTTAAATGAAGAGATTGAACAAGAAACTACTATTGCAGCTGAAACAGCTAGAGACAGTTTTCAAGATAGTCAAAGTTCTACTCCACTAAGTCAAGATCCATTAGGACAACCAATTCTTGAAAATGAACAGCAATAGCCATGAATGAAGTAGAAACAGCAATACAACAAGCACAACAGGATATTATTGAGTTGGGAAACTTGGAAGAACAACTAAATATTGAACAGAAAGAAATATATCAGCAAGTGACACAACAGATACAGCATGGTTTACTGCATGGAAAAAAGAATGCAAATTGACATCATTAAAACCCATTCACATGTATATGGTCAAGCTGGGACAGGAAAAAGTTACATAATTAAAGCCTTGACCAGTTATCTACACAAAACCACTGAATCACATTTATCTTGTGTTGGAACTGCTCCAACTGGGTTAGCAGCACACAACATCAAAGGGATTACATTACATCGATTACTATAAATAAGTTGGAATATCACAAGCTATCTGGAGAAGGTTATTATGAAGTCTTAGGACTACTAAAGAAAATGAAACTTCTGATCATTGATGAGGTGAGCATGGACTCAAACTTAATGCTTGCCGTTGTACATTTAAGAATGCAACAGATTTTAAAAACAGATTATGATGTTTTATTTGGAGGAAAACATGTAATTGTATTCAGCGATATACTACAACTTACTCCTGTGAAAGGGCAACCAGTTTTTAAAACACTTGTCCATGAAGATACTAGGAAATCTTTGGGAAGTATTGGAAATGTAAACATTTGCTCTCATTTTGAATATAAAGAACTTATTAAGGAATATGCGACCAGCAAGTGATGAACATTTGACAAAACATGGTAAAGAAGCTTTACAAAGGCGGCTACTAACAAACATGTTTCCAAATGAAAACATTGCACCTGAAATGATGTACAAGCAAATTGGAGATAAGAAGTCTATAGTTTCCCTAATGCCAACACTGCATGAGTGTTCTACATTCAATAAAGAACTTTTGAAACTAGAAGAACAACCAATAGTGAAAATGGAAGCCATTGATAAAATGGAGTACAGAGGAGTAACTATTCTTCTCTCAGAGAAATTACAGTCAAAATTGAATTCTTTGGAAAAATTGGTGTCTAAGACTGCAGGTTTAGAAAATACTTTATATGTATGTGTGAACTGTCGGGTAATTTGACGGCATAATTTGGATGTAGAAAAAGGTTAAGTAAATGGAGCAATGGGAAATGTTATTGATTTTGTTAATTATCAGAAAAGAGATGGAATTGAATTTTTAAAGATTAAGTTTGATCAGATTGAAGAGTTAAAGCAGATTGGATGTTGTGCTGTTCGCTTTTTGCTTGTAAAAGACTTGTATGTTCGTAGAAAACAGTTTCCTCTTTCTTTAGCATATGCTGTGACCATTCATAAATCTCAAGGTTTAAGTGTAGACAGTGCTTTGGTAAATATTGGAAGTACAGTGTTTAAAGAGGGCATGGTATATGTTGCATTGTGTCGAATAAGAACATCATCTGGATTGTATTTGATAAATTTTGACGAGAATAAGATTAGTACTGATGCAAATTGTGTAAGAGAGTATAATAGGTTAAGAAGACTTTATGCTCCTAATTTAGGACAATATTCTGTATATGAAAAACGTGTAGTGTGTCCAAAATGAAAATATTACAAGCATTCTAGTGAGGTTGAAAAAAAAGAAAACAATTCAAGAGAATGATGAAGCTGCAAGAAAATGAAAATGGACACTGATGATGATATTGTAGGATACAGTTAGAAAATAGTTCAGGTATCAACTGCTATGCTAATGTATTTGTGAATGTTGTGTTTTATCTAGAAGATCTTCATCTTCAAATTATGGATAATTGAGAAAAAATATTCTATTCTTTATTACATAATGGGGCATATTCTCAAGGACCTATTGCCGAGTTAGCTGCACTTTATTGCCGCCAAAGTGGCAATAAATACATCTCACCATTCACAAGCTGGTGCTAACAGCAGATATCACCAGTTTTCTGGCTATAGCAGCCGCAAAAAACATGGCCCCAGATGACACCGGCAACTAACGCTAATGAGATGCAGAGTAGTCATTCCCTAGCATAAAGCCGCGACAACACCACTTCGCCATATTCTCAACGATGAGCCAGATCGGCGATAAGATCACAAAACATGCGATAAGGCATGTTAGCAGCAGGGATTTAACACCTGCTCCGACCTGGTGTTAAGTCGGACGACACCCTGAACCATAAAGGGATCCCAGCCCAGAGCCACACCTGAAGAACAACAGATGCCATGGAGATACTCATCATGCAGCTTGGAGCCCAAAGAGGGCCACAACACCCACCACCACCACATCCAGGCCCGCCACCCACCTGGATCCCCCCCGCAACCCTCCGGACCACCACAGAGGCAGCACAGGCAAAGACAGCGGACCTTCAGAAAATGCACCAGCCTCATAGACTTAACACTAGAGGATGTGATTGCCCACTACAGGCTCAAAAGGACAGCCATCCTACGCATCCTGACCATCATTGCCCACAAACTGACCGTACCAACACAGCGGACAACGAACATCCCTCTGCAGACAAAGCTGCTGGCTGTGCTGCACATGTTGGCCTCTGGGACCTTCCAACCAACATCTGCCAGAGTCAGAGGAGTCTCACAGCCAGCCCTATCCAAGTTCCTCACACCTGTCTTGGATGCCATCATCAGCTTGGTACCCCAGAACCTTCACTTCCCACACACTGTGCAGAAACAGCTGGAAACCAAGCAAGGCTTCTACGCCATAGCTACCTTCCCGCACGTGTTGGGGGCAATCGACTGCACACATGTACTCTTTGTGCCCCCTGTCACCACTGCACACAATTACCGCAACAGGAAGCACACACATTCCATCAATGTGCAGGCAATAGTGGACCACAGTGGACTCTTCACCCATGTGGTCGCCAACTACCCAGGCAGTGTGCATGATTCCTTCATCTTCTGACAGTTCATCATTAACCAACGCTTTGAGGCTGGCACCTAGGAATGCAATGCTCGTTGGTATGCACCTCAACTCCACAATCATGCAATCACAATCCTGGGAATGCACGTTACAAACCCACTCACAACATGCCAAACAACATGCCCACCTACCAGACACAACAGCACAACTTACTGTGGTGACCTGGGCAAGCCATGTACCCGAGCCTTTATTGGCATGGCACCTCAGCCACACAGTAGCAGAATGTGGGTAGAGGTGGGAACCATGCATGTGCGAAGGAGGCAAGTGACCCATGAATGAGAATGTACACAATGCCAAGTGTGGCGTGGATGTGCTGGCCAGACTGCAGTATGCAGACCACAGACATGCCCATGTTGACATATACTGCTGGTGTTTGGAGTGTAGTGAACAGTGGATACACCCATGTTACCCCAGGCAGTGGGGAAGAGCGCGGAAAGTAGCTCATTATGTCTCCGCCTGTAAGCGTCAGCTGGCCCGGCGTATATTAGGCTAGCTTATGCGTGTGAATTAAAGCCCATAGCTCTGGGTGTAGTTCTCTCCCGGAATGGCCAACGTGTCTGCCAGGGTGGCACCTCCCAGTACACCACGAGGCCGATGCCGTGAGCAGCAGTGCCTGCGACCATGTGCGCCTGCTGCACCCCAGGCCGCAGGACCCCATATCCATCTTGGCTGCCCCTGCGCAACCAGGCCACACCGCTCACCTTCCGACACCGGCGTGTGCCAAAGATGGCCCACCACGTGCCTGTGTAAGCTCCAAGCCCTAGGCTCATGCCCTTGGCAGCCTCCTCAGACCATTGATGTCTTCCCCGAGACAGGCCCGCAGCACTCCTTTTCATTGACATAATCCACCGGCCTACACTGCGGTCAAGTAGGTCACACATTTGGAACTGAGTCTTGATTATACAATAGCCGAGTACACACTTTATGGCAGAGTGTATATCACTATACTCCCTTCGATGTGGTGCCACCAACTCTGTGCATAGCATTCCAACCACTCGTGTCTGTGGGCCCTTGCTGACTACGTCCTCAGCCTACACTGCGGTCCATCACCGCGTGGTTACCTGTGTGCTGCCTACACTGCGTTCCAGCAGGCCTCACACCAATCCAATTCAGTCCGTACCAGGCAGGACACAGCATCGTCGCCGGCTGCACACCCGCTCAGCTCTGGTGCTTCTACCTCCGTCAACCACAAGTCATCTCCACATGCCATCTCAACGTCGTGTGTTAGAGTTCCAGGAGGAGCTTGCTGAACAGCGTCTGGCCCGCGCTGACCGCTGCATCCGGCCTACACAGTGCTCAAGTAGGTCACACGTTTGGAACTGAGTCTTGATTATGCAATGGCAGAGTACACACTTTATGGCTGACTTGATATCACTTTACTCCCTTCGATATGGTGCCACCAACTCTGTGCATAGCATCCAAACGACACCTGTCTGTAGTCCCTTGCTGACTACTGCCCTCAGCCTACACTGCAGTCAAGTAGGTCACACATTTGAAACTGAGTCTTGATTATGCAATGGCAGTGTTCACATCATTGTACGAAAGGAGAGGAGTAAGATGAAGACATGGATCAGTCTGGAGGAAAAAAGGATCCTCGTTACTGAGGTGATCGTACACTACCAACAACTGCTCTGGTGCCACCAACTCTGTGCATCACAAGCCAACGAGATGTGGCTGTGGGCCCATGCAGACCGCTGCCTTGGCCTACACTGTGGTCAAGTAGGTCAAACATTTGGAACTGAGCCTTGATTTGTTCATGGCAGAATTTATATCATTGCACGGGCCTCATCGCAAACTGCATCCCCTTTCAGACCTGGTGCCACTGACTCTGTGCCCTGAAAATCATGGACACTCTCTGCTTGAACTTTGGTGGCATTTGAGTCCATGGCCTGGGGGTCATCTCCATCATCATGTAGCTGATACTGACTTGGTGGTAAAAAGGAGTTTGTAGCATTCAACTCTTCCATTTGCCTGCTTGCTTCTGCCCTCTGCATCATGCCCTGGAAGAACACCATCCACTGTTCCCCGAAACACTCCGCAACATTCACCTTCGACATCAACGAGGACCCGCTCAGCTCGCGTGGCCCTTCCTCAGTGCACTGCAAGTCATTATCCTGTGGCGGTGTGCCTGTGTCGGCCGCAGTGCATCCGGGGCCACTAACTCTGTGCAGCTCAAGTCATCGACCCTTTCTAAAGGAATATTGGATGGCCTCTGTGTCGATGGCCTAGGGCTCATCAGCGCCATGTGTCTGTGGCCCTGTGCTGTCCGCTGCCTCCAGCCTCAACTGCGGACCACCAGGGCTCACACATCAAATCGAGTCCTGACCTGCACGGATGACGCATCACCGCAGGATGCACACGCCACCACCGCCAGGACCACCTACAACCAACAACTGCCAGAGTCGAAAGAGTCTTACAGCCAGACTATCCGAGTTGCTCACACATGTCTTGGATGCCATCATCAGCTTGGTACCCTGCTCAGGTCTTCAGGTGCCACCAACTCAGTGCACCACAACTCATTGACCCTTTCCAATAGATCTTTTTTGATGTGTGTAGCTCACGCAAATATGTCACCTCAGGCAGTGGGGAACACCTGGGACGATGATGGGGAAAATGTGGCCAGTGTGTGGAGGTGTTAAGACACTGACAATGGGAGGGCAGGAGGCAACAACGAGAAGGCAGCAATGCAGACTTGAGGTGGTAGTCCAGCTACACACCAGGAGCTATAAATGAGGTAAGTGCTGTGGACTGCGGACGCAACTATGTCACCTCAGGCAGTGGAGAAGAGCTGGGACGATGATGGGGAAGATGTGTCAGGTGTAACACACCCTACTGCAGCTGCAGCAGGAATATTCCGAAGGGACCCAATCTCGGACAATTTCTTCACATGAGCACAATCAGCTCTGGTGCTTCTACCTCCGTCAACCACAAGTCATCTCCACATGCCATCTCAATGTCGTGTGTTAGAGTTCCAGGAGGAGCTTGCTAAACAGCGTCTGGCCCGCACTGACTGCTGCATCCGGCCTATACAGCGGTCAAGTAGGTCACACGTTTGGAACGGAGTCTTGATTATGCAATGGCAGAGTACACACTTTATGGCTGACTTGATATCACTGTACTCCCTTCGATGTGGTGCCACCAACTCTGTGCATAGCATCCAAACGACACCTTTCTGTGGTCCCTTGCTGACTACTGCCCTCACCCTACACTGCGGTCGAGTAGGTCACACATTTGAAACTGAGTCTTGATTATGCAATGGCAGAGTTCACATCATTGTACGAAAGGAGAGGAGTAAGAGGAAGACATGGTTCAGTCCGGAGGAAAAAAGGATCCTCGTTACTGAGGTGATTGTATACTACCAACAACTGCTCTGGTGCCACCAACTCTGTGCATCGCAAGCCAACGAGATGTGGCTGTGGGCCCATGCGGACCGCTAACTCTGGCCTACACTGTGATCAAGTAGGTCAAACATTTGGAACTGAGTCTTGATTTGTTCATGGCAGAGTTTATATCATTGCACAGGCCTCATCGCAAACTGCATCCCCTTTCAGACCTGGTGCCACTGACTCTGTGCCCCGAAAATAATGGACACTCTCTGCTTGAACTTTGGTGGCATTTGAGTCCATGGCCTGGGGGTCATCTCCATCATCATGTAGCTGATACTGACTTGGTGGTAAAAAGGAGTCTGTAACATTCCACTCCTCCATTTGCCTGTTTCGGCTTGATTCTGCCCTCTGCATCACGCCCTGGAAGGACACCATCCACTGTCCCCTGAAACACTCCGCAACATTCACCTTCGACATCAACGAGGACCCGCTCAGCTCGTGTGGCCTTTCCTCAGTGCACCGCAAGTCATTATCCCGTGGCGGTGTGCCTGTGTTGGCCGCAGTGCATCCGGGGCCACTAACTCTGTGCAGCTCAAGTCATCGACACTTTCTAAAGGAATATTGGATGGCCTCTGTGTCGATGGCCTGGGGCTCATCAACGCCATGTGTCTGTGGCCCTGCGCTGTCCGCTGCTTCCAGCCTCAACTGCGGACCACCAGGGCTCACACATCAAATCGAGTCCTGACCTGCCCGGATGACGCATCACCGCAGGATGCCCACGCCACCACCGCCAGGACCACCTACAACCAACAACTGCCAGAGTCAAAAGAGTCTTACAGCCAGACTATCCGAGTTGCTCACACATGTCTTGGATGCCATCATCAGCTTGGTACCCTGCTCAGCTCTACAGGTGCCACCAACTCAGTGCACCACAACTCATTGACCCTTTCCAATAGATCTTTTTTGATGTGTGTAGCTCACGCAAATATGTCACCTCAGGCAGTGGGGAACACCTGGAACGATGATGGGGAAGATGTGGCCTGTGTGCGGAGGTGTGAAGACATGGACAATGGGATGGCAGGAGGCACCAACGAGAAGGCAGCAATGCAGACTGGAGGTGGTAGTCCAGCTACACACCAGGAGCTATGAATGAGGTAAGTGCTGTGGACTGCGGACGCAACTATGTCACCTCAGGCAGTGGGGAAGAGCTGGGACGATGATGGTGAAGATGTGGCAGATGTAACACACCCTACTGCAGCTTCAGCAGGAATATCCCGAAGGGACCCAATCTCTGACAATTTCTTCACATGAGCACGATCAGCTCTGGTGCCCCCACCTCAGTGCACTGTGACTCACCAACCCTTCTAATTGATTATTGAGTGACCTCTGTACTTGCTCCGGCTATCAACAAGATGCTCCGCAGTTGTTTGTGTTATGTTGGTGTTTTCTGTTTCTGCTTTAATGGTGAACACTGTTCAAGTTGTTGCCAGCACCAACCACTCCCTGAGGGCTGGCTCACACTCACCCCACACCCATCCAGCCAAGGCGTCATTGGTCAGGTGACCCTGGTAATAAAGAGTGGCTGGGTGCACATGCCCGTAGCCAGTTCAACTGACTATCAAAGTGTGTCCGTGTGCTCATTACGTATGCATGATGGCCCCGGGCCCTACCACATTACATTGTGCGTTGTACAGCGGATGCAAACATGTAGCCCCTGGCAGTGGGTAAGGCCTAGTACATGTAGCTCTGTCATCCCCCCCTTCATATGTTGGAGGAGTGGATTGGGCCGGCGTAGTCAAGTCCAGTGTAGGGGTGTGATTGATTGTCTCTGGGCATGGTTCTGTACTGGGAATGCACAAATGCATGTGGCTATGTCGCTGTGTGTGTGTCTGTTGGCGAGTGTTAGTGGTCCCTGATGGGAATTGGACACCCACGTATGCAATCGAGTTTGGCTGCCATGAGTTCAAACCCCACCTGCACCTGTTTAGCCACCTCCTTCTGGCAGTTTAACACCTGGCAGTGGAATGTGATGTGTGCTTCTGTGAGGTGCTGGGAGCCATCCGTGGTGGTGTGTGCTTCCTGCTGTGTGGCCTATGTAGGGGGTGTGGTCTCCTGGATGTAGCTGTGCTGCGCTGCTCCTGGGGGTGGGGTGCGGAGGCTGTCCAGGAGCCGTTGGAGGGTGTTGGGGCAAATGTCCAGGGTGTCCTCTTCATCATCACTGAAGAGATGTCTGCTCTGCTCTGTAGGTGGTGTTGATTGTCCCCCTGCAATGTAAAGGGGAGATGCTGGTTGACAGTGTGTTCCATGTATGTTGATGCATTATACACGTTTACATACAGATTGTATGACAATGTGCATTGTGACTGTTTGGTAGTAGCTGACTATTTCATGCTGGACAGTGGACATTTGAACTACATCAGGGATCTGAGGTTGTACGCGTATACTCTCATCTCACAGTTTCCTGCTATGCCAGTTGTGATTGACCAGTTTCTACGCACAAGCGGAACCAGTTGTGTCCTCTGTTCTGCAATGAAAGTGTTGCACTTCATACCACATTGTCGTCAATGTTGATGTGCTGTTATTGCTATGTGTGTGTGCTATGTGTGTGTGTGCTGCGGATGCCCGCGCATGTGCATTTCTCGCAAGAAATGCGCATGCGCGGGCGTCCGCGCATGCGCATTTGTCAGAAGAAGTTGGAAACCAGGAAGAGGGAGCCCTGGAGACGCCGCGCTTCAGGTAAGTGTCTTTACTTTTATTTAATTTACAATTAGGGTATGTTTTAAAAGGAGGGCGGGCGGGAGGCGGGTGGCACGTAGTGGGGCTACGTGGAGCACGTAGTGTGCGTAGATTTGGGCACACTACGTGCTGCTTCACGTAGCCCCACTACGCCCATTACGCCCACCCTTAGTTATCACACATTCTTGAGAATATCCCCCAATATTTTTCAAAAGTTGGTAACTGATAGAACTAAAACCCATACTGCTTCTGGCATACAGCATCTTTTGTATATATGTACTGGTTCTACGCAATTTACACTTAATGTACAACAAGATGCACAAGAATTTCCTATGTTTATGCTTGCAGTACTGGAAGATAAAGTAATAGAAATTGAAAATTTGTTTGGACTAAGTTACAGATGGGTTCATAAATGTGAAGAGGGTTCATTTTCTTCTACCACCGAAATAGACACTGAACGATTCATATATTGGACAATACCAGATTGCAAAACAGTGTATTTTAACAAATAAGTAAAAACCGCTAATCAAGATATGAAATGTTCTCATTGCACATGAGAAAAGTTGTTAACATTATTCATAGACAGATTTGGACAATATGTCATTTTAATGCTACAACGTTGTATAGCAGATCGAAGAAAATTGGAAACCAAAATTAAACATTTTATGACAAGTCAAGTATCAATTTCAGGAAGAACTTTTAAAGCAGTGGCTATTATTTTTCATGATGGACCTATTACAACATCTGGACACTATACTGTGTATTTAAAGGGAAATAAAGGATGAACTAATTGTAATGATGCCCATTTGGAATTCAAATGTCGGTTGCCTTACAAATTACCAAATTCATATCTGATATTTATGATGCCAAAGGTTTGAAAACATCATTTGGCCTATTGGGAAGACATGAACACAAATTAACAAGTTTATTTTGGATATTTTCAATGCAAATGGTTTTGGAAACATTAGTCAGCCTATTGGGAAGATGTGAACAATTACTTTTTGGATTATTCTTTGTGCTAATTCTTATTTAATTTGAAAAATTGTGTTTGAAAGAAGTAGTTTATATATTTAATCTTTATATTATATGCAATGTAAATGAGAGTTTTTATTTTACAAACTGTACTTCAGAGAAGTAAAATATTTATTGTAGTTGAAAAATGTAATTTACAAACTGTAGATGGGTAAACAGATAGCTGCACTTGTTGTATGATGATCTACATTGTAATCACTGTGCATGGTGAAATTCCGTAGATTCTGAGAACAGAAAAAAGGGAAACTGAATATGTTATGTAATTCTAAAATGATGTTGTGTTCTTAATACTATAATATTATATACAATAACACTTTTTCTTCTTTTTTTTTTTGCCGAAGAAAATACTAAAGTTTGAAAATATTTTAAATTCAGTTTACAACAAAACTACTGTAAAATAGTTGCACTGAGTTTTGTATCTTCTTAAATAAAAAAGGTAAGATGAAATAATGTAATAAGCATGATAATATGAACTAATGTTTACAGTGACTTTTACTGCACTCATCCATTTTTTCAAACACTACAAATGCAGTATCTATACAGTTAGGCACTGTTCACACACTTCTCCAATCACTCATGCACTATCTATACACTTTTGCAATTACGTAGCCAGTACCCATACATTTATAATATTTATAATTTATAATATGTATTCCTTCAATCACCCAAGCACCATTTGTACACTCATGCAATCAGCTAGACATTATCGATACACTCTTCCTTTCACCCAGGTATTACCTATTACCTATATACTTCTCAAATCCACTACACATTACCCCTACACTCATTCAATTACCCAGGCATTACCTATGCATTCATGTAATTACACTTGCACTCATGCAATAACTCAGACATTACCCCAGCAGTCATGCAATCACACAGACATTACTCATGCACTCTTCAATCACCCAGGCACTACCCATGCATTTATGCAATCTCCCAGGCATAACCTATGCACTCCTTTAACCAGTTAGACAGTACCAATGCACTCCTCCAATCACCCAGACATTACCCGTGCACTCATGTAATCAATTAGGCACTACCCAGGCACTTCTTCAATGCCTCAGGCAGTGCCATTCACTCCTCCAATCCCCCAGGCACTACCCATGCACATATGCAATCACCCAGGCATTACGTATGCAGTCCTTCAATCACTTGGGCAGTACCCATGCACTCCTCCAACCACCCATAAATTACTCCTGCATTTATGGAATCACCCAGGCATTACCCATGCACTCCTTCAATCACTCAGGCAGTACCTTTTCACATCCCCAATTACCCAGACATTACACCTGAAGTCATGCGATCACCCAGGCATTACCCATGTACTCTTTAATGACTCAGACAGTACCCATGCACTCCTCCAATCACCCAGACATTACACCTGCACTCATGCAATCAACTAGGCATTACCCATGCACTTGTCTAATCACCCAGGTACTACCCATGCACTTATGCAATCACCCAGGCACTACTGATGCATTCATTGAATCACCCAAGCAGTACTCATGCAGTCTCCCAATTACCCAGTGACTACCCATGCACTTATGGAATCATTAGGCAGTACCCATGTACTTCTCCAATCACCCAGACATTACCCCTGCACTCATGCAATCCAGCAGGCACTAGCAATACACTTCTTCAGTCAATCAAGCAGTACCCATGCACTACTCCAATCACCCAGGCACTACCCATGCAGTCTTGCAATCACCCAGGTATTACCCATGCACTTCTTTAATTGCTCAGGCCTTACCCATGCACTCCTTCAATCACCGAGGCAGTACCCATGCACTACTCCAATCACCCAGACATTAGCCCTGCACTTATGCAAATCTCCAGGCACTTTCCAGGCATGTTTTCAATCACTCAGACAGTACCCATGCACTCCTCCACTCACCCAAGCACTACCCATGCACTCATGCAATCACCAGGCATTACCCATCCACTTCTTCAACCATTTAGACAGTACCCATGCACTCCTCCAATCACCCAGACATTACATATGCACTCATGCACTCACCCAGGCATTACACATGCACTCCTTCAATCACTCAGGCAGTTCCTATGCACTCCTTCAATCACCCAGGCATTACCCATGCACTTATGCAAACAACCAGGCATTATCTGTGTACTCTTTCAATCACTCAGACAGTACCTTTGCACTCCTTCAATAACCCAGGCACTACCCTTGCACTCCTCCTGTCATCCAGACACTATCCATATACTCCTCCAATCACCCAGCCACTAGCCATGCACTTAAGAAATCACCTGTGCACTACCTATACACTCGTCTTATCACACAGGACTACCCATGCACTCCTCCATTCACCCAGACATTGCCTCTGCATTCAAGCATTCACCCAAGCATTACCCATGCAGTCCTTCAATCACTCAGGCAACTGTGTGGCACTCATGCAATAATCCAAGCACTGCTCATGCACTCCTCCAATCACCCAGGAACTACCTATGTACTCCTACATGCACCCAAACACTATCCATGCACTCTTTCAGGCACCCATGCATTACCCATGTGCTCCCCCAATCACCCAGACATTACCCCTGGACTTATGCAATCACCCAGGCATTACCCATGCACTCATACATGCGCTCAGGCACTTCTGCGGCACTCATGCAATAACCCAAGCACTACTCATGCACTCCTCCAATCACCCAGGAACTACCCATGGACTCCTACATGCACCCAAGCACTATCCATGCACTCTTCCATGCACCCAGGCATTACCCATGCACTCCTCCAATCACCGAGACATTTCCCCTGCAGTCATACAATCAGTCAGTCACAAGCAATGCAGTCCTCCAATTACCCAGGCACTATGCCTGCAGTCATCCAATCACTCAGGCAAAACCTATGCACTCTTCTATGCAATCAGACTCTACCCATGCCCTCATTTAATCACTCAGACACTACTCTTGCACTCATCCATTCCCTCAAACACTACTTATGTAGCTATCCATGCACTCAGGCACTACCAATGTACTCTTCAAATCACCCAGGCACTACCCAAGCACTCATGCAACAAGGCAGGCACTACCCATGCACTCATGTAATCACTCATGCAGTACTGCTGTACTCATTCATTCACTCAGACAGTACTCATTCACTCATACAATGACTCAGACATTACACTTGCAGTCATTCATAGAACACATACAAGTTTCTTTTTTAACCAATTAGGCCGATCTAAAAAGCCCCATTTTTTGCTTCTTTTTTGTTTTTAAATTGTTTTGTCTTTTGTGAACTGTTTTATTAATTGCTTTGTTTTTTTTAAACAAAAGATTGAAAAATAAGGAAATTAACTAAAAAAACTTTTCAAAACATTTTGCAATTAGAAACTCATTGCAAAAACAAAAACAAAATAACAACGATGATTCTTTGCAGCAAAAACAATAGCTGCAACAGATTGCTCGCCTGCACAAAGAAGAAGTTTTGTTTACAAAAAAGGGCTTGGAGCCAGCCTATTAGTTAACATTTATTCATTTCTTTTTCACTTTTCTTTGTTGCATCCTAATTGGCTAGTGCATGCTGGGAGTCACTTCCTTTTCTTTCTGTGGAGCCCAGACTAAGCACAGATTGATTCAACTTTGTGTCTATCCACTGATCATACGGTGACTGAGGTACATTTTTAAGGACACTTCTGTTTCCAGTTCTCATGAAGCTTGCTCAATTCATTCTGTTTTCAAATGCTTTTTTGACATTGTTTTTCTATGTCTGCATCTTTTGGCTTACTAGTACAACTAAAATAAAATGATATTTTATGTGGGTTGGATTAAACTGGTATAATGTACAAATGCCACACTAACTGCACATTTACTGTTTCATTATGCTTGCCACCTCACATCTATTTTTGTTGCGTTTCAGCCATTCATCCCCTTTATGTCTAAACCTTCTCATTGATTTTAAGTTCCACTTCTTGTTTAAATTTTTTTCACCCACCACTGTACTGCTCTACACCACTCTATTCAATGCTGTCACTTGATGTCACTACATGCGACTCTATGCAACTCTGTGCCACTCTATGCCGCTCCACTTTATGTCACTCTATGTTGCTCCACTGCACTCCACTCTATGCTACTCCACACCTTTCACCTTTGTGCCACTCCACTCTACTGTACACCACTCCACTGTACACCACTCTACTCTATACTACTCTACTCTAAGCGACTCCACTCCAATGTACGCCACTCCTCTCCAAACAATGCGACTCTGCGGCACTCTACGCCACTCCACATAAGGTCAGTGTATGCCACTCTACACCACTTTACTCTATGCCACTCCACTGTGCGTCACTCTATATCATAACATTCAGCTCCATGCCACTCTACTCCACTCTACACCACTCCATGCTTCTCTACGCCACCCCACTCCAAGGCATTCTGCTTTATGCCTGGCCACCCTGTACCACTCTACTCTATACTACTCGACTTTACTCTATGCCACTCAACTCTATGCCACTTTACTCTATGCTACTCTATTCTAGGCCACTCCATTCCACTCTACACCACTCTATGCCAATCCAAGCTACTCTATACCAAACTACTCTTTGCCACTCTCCTCCACTCCACTCTACTTCTTTCTGCTGTACTCCACTCCATGCCACTCTATTCCACTCCACGTCACTCTATGCCACTCTACTCTACGACACTCCACTCTGCTCTATGCTGCTCTACCCTACCCTATTGCACTGTACCCTATACCAATCTACACCAAGCCTGTTGAAAACAAGGCATTAGTTGTGTGGCCTTCTCTGGGAGACAAATACCCCATGGTAGAACTTGACTCTCAGAAGGTAGAGTTGCAGAGCAGTCCAAGGCATACTCAAGGGAGCTGGTGTGGGCTAGTAATCATCATTCTGTGATATGCAACTCAATAAATGACTGTATAGTCTGTGCTTTTCTTTAGAAAAAGGAAAAGTACATTTATTATACACACACTACTCAATACTATGCAACAATTTACAAATATACATAAGCTGATGGAAATACTTCTTAATGACATTGCGTAAACATTCACATCACTCCACAGGAGGGGGGGGGGTCATATGTATAAACATGATCTTTCCCCCAAATGCCACGGGTTGACCCTAACTTGGAATGAGGGCCCTTACCACTGGCACCAAGCAAGTGGCTGCCCACTGCTTTACTTCAACAAGCATTTTATAATGGAACACATGCCATAGTTACATATAACCCTGACCGAGAGCAACTTTAATCACAGTGGTCGACAGTCTTGTTATTCAACTAAAGCAGTAGCAAGAACACATTTCTAAGCATGACTGGGAGTGAGGAGTTCTTATCATAACTATTATGAATGATGCAAGCCAAGTACAGCCCCTACAGGGCTTCACATTTATAATGACATTACTTTTTAACAATAATCAGGCAACCTGTCAAGAATACTAATAACATATATTTCAAATATCACATTTAAAATAACCCTAGGCATGTAAAACCTAGTCTCAAAGGGACAACGTTAGTGTAAAGGCACATCTCTGCCATTACACTCTTAGACAATGTCTCCAATATGATAACTCATGTAAAGCTTCTCACAAACTGGGTGTAGCCCTTACCTTCAACTGTCCAAGTTGTAGGACAAAAGTTCCAACATGAGGAAGGCTTGAAATCATCCAGTAACTCTTGAGGGATTGTTTCCTCACAGTCACTAGAGATTTAGGGACCTATTAAGATGGCGTGTAGATCACCACCGGTGGCAATACGCATGCCATAACTTCCCGCCCGACAGCCAATTACCCCCGCCATATTACCAGGGGGGGACACGATTGCCTGCAGGGTGGAAAAGGCCCACAATATGGTGGCCGTGCCATATTATGATGTGTGCAGTGGGCATGCCTTTCCATGGTGGAGACTCCGCCATGGAAAGGCATGCGGAGATTGACTTTGGGGGCCCCGGGGGATGGGGGGTGGGTTGCTGCATGAAGGGGTACCTGTGGTACCCCCTTCATTGCCATACACAGGGTGCCTGTCACGTTGTGCATTGCAATGCACGATATGCACCTTTAACATTGTGGCAGGTGCGGTTTACAGCACCTCCCGCCGCAATGTTAAAGGCAAGAATGCACCCACCAGTGTGGCGGGTGCATCCTAATTTGCCTCTTGGGGCCGCTGCACCTCTGGCGGTTGGTCCCATTTTCCGTTGTGGTTCCAACTCTTTGATAGGGGTGTCTGTGCAGCTCCTGCAGCACTCTCGCACATTTGTTTCACAATAGTGGAGACCCCATCTTCCTGGGGTCACAACAAGCTGAAAATGAGCCGTTTTCCGAAGAGAAATGTGGCCTGGCATTATAGGGTGCTCGTGAATATCAGATCAACGGCTTTTCACTGTTATGGGAAGAGCCAAGCTGGAGTGCCTTCAGGAAAGCAGCCTTGGGTTGTGACTCACTTTTCCTTAGAGTGCCGTGTCCCACCTGGGCACTCCTTGTGTCGTTTTTGAGATAGAGGGTCAGGGAGCTCACCCCCGCGGCTCTCGCTGACTCAATGTATGGCCAGCACCCTCATGTGCTGCGCGGGATCCAGTACTTCATTTAGGCCTGCTCACTCCTGCGGGTGGACGTGGGGACTGCAGCCAGTCTTCTAGTGCTGTGGGGGAGAGTGATGGCACTACCCCCTCCTCACTTGCCGGTTGTGGGGGAGTGCGACAGCACTCCCTCTTTTCTCTCCGGCCATCAGGGCCCAGGGATTGGGTCCTGGTGCCCGTCCAGCTTTAGGGGGCGCGACGGTGCTCCCCAACTTCATCTTCGTCCGGCCCAGGGATGGGAAACTGGGCCCCAGGGCACACTCAAAGGGGCGCGAAGGCGCTGCCTGACTTTCTTGATTTTCTTGGGGGCCCAGAGATGACATCCTAAGCCCCCCGCCAGCTTCACGGGGAGTGCAAGGGCACTCCATGACTTTCTCTGCTTCTGTAGCCCCTCCACAGGGACCGCGATGGCCCTACCCGGCTTTGTCTTCCTCTGGGGCAACCTTTGGGATCTGAACTCAGGGGCACATTAGAGATCGGTGGCACAGCCCAAATCTATCGTCATTACATAATCGGAGGTCAGAGGTCGCCTACCTTGGGAGGGGCATATCTCAAGCCACGTATGGCCAATTTCGATGGTCTTAGCTTCTTTACACTCCTGGTGGCCAACCCTAGCCACCTGGAGCAATCTCCTTCTGCCTCCCAACCCCCCAAGAGAATGTCCTCAGCAGGGAGCAGGTATCACTGGCTCCCTGAGCCAGACTTTCACCTGTGTTCCTCTTCTGGGCTTCTCTCCTTGCACAGAAACCCAGGATTTCTCTCACTGGTCCTGGACTCCCTCACTGCTACAGTTCAGGGGCCTAGGGACAATCAAGAGGATCCTCCTTCCAACTGCCCGTGGCATCAGCCTCCAGTCCCAGTCCCAGTGTTCCTCAGCAAACACACCCCAAAGAGAGCTCCTATTCATGTGAAAAACCTTTTAAGGAGGGGCGGAGGGTGCTGGCAGGAATGCACCTCTGGCCTATCCTGCAGTGCCACATCACCTCTCTGCTCCTGATCCCACCTTCCGGCACAGTCCTCTTGGATACTTTAATATGGTGTTGTCCAAGGGGCCCACACCACATGGTCTCTGAAAAGCCCACTGCCTTCACTCGCTGACATCATGGCCCTGGCTTGGAGCAGCCCTGGTGCCTGACACCGGGTGACAGCTGCTTATTAATGCCCTTCAGCTTCACCCCACCTCTCCCGCCTGGAGAGAAGGCTTCTGCACTGGGGAATGCTCGCAGTGAAGGGCACAGCCTCTGATGCTACAGCTTGTGGAAAAAAGGTAATTAATCCAGCCTGGCAGGGTCACACAATGCCTGGGCTCTGGTTATGAGCTGAGTCAGAGGAATATGACTTCTCTAGATGACCCATAAGCAGTACAGATATGGTTTTGGACATAGCAGAATGGTTCTTTTCACACAACTTACAGTCTTCTGCATGTCTGGAGTTTAGGCCCAAGGGAACAGAAACTACCCTGTGTGGTCTCCTTTTCCATCCGAGTATAATGGAGTGTTCCTACAGTAAAACAGTAAAGCACACTGACTATCCCTTACATGTGTACCCCCACATTATAAGTCCTACTCCATGTCCCCACCCAACTCTGCATAGTCCATTCTGCACCAGTCTATCTGTACACAGCTCCTGGGCTGTGCATGACAGGAATCTCCCCCTCGCAGCCCTTACAGAGGTGCACACATGTGTGCACACATGTCCACATGTAGCCAACCCGGTGCCCCTTACCCTGGCTGCATCACAGCAGCCTTATACAAGGCAGACACTGGCAGAAAACATGTGCAGTCCACTTTACCATGAGTTTACCGTGGCTGAGTCCCAGGTTATGAGGCTCTCCCACAGTAAAAGGTCAAACATCAAGTGATAAAAAAGTAAGAAACCTCGGCTGCTCAGATGGTCAGAACCACGTTCTCATAATGCCACTGTTTGTCACTCCATCCCACTCTACATAACTCTACAGCACTTCACTCCATCCCACTTTATTCCATGTTACTGTATGGCACTTCACTTTATCCCACTCCATGCCAATCTTCACAACTCTACACGGCTCCAATCCACTCTACGTAACACCACCCCACCCTACTCTACTCCATGCCACACCACTCTATGCCACTCTACTCTACACCACTCTTTGCCACTCCACGCCACTCTTTACCCCTGTGTGCCACTCAACTCTACTTCACTCTATTCTATGTCACTCCATTCTACTTGAAGCAACTCTACACTTTTTTACAAAACCCACTCTACTCCAGTCCACTCGATGCACCATCACTCCACACCACTCTATGCTACTCTAAACCACTGTGTGCCACTACTCTATGCCACTCTACGCTACGCCACTCTATGCAATTCCAAACCACTCTACCCAACACCACTCTATGCCACTCCACTGTACACCACTTCACTCTATGCTACTCCACTATATGCCACGCCACTTCACTCTTTGCAACTCCAGTCTGTGCCACTCCATGCCACTCTACATGGTGCCACTTTGCTCTAAAGTTCCACTGTACTCTATGCCACTTAACTCCACTCTATGCCACTCTACTCCTCTATACTCTATGCCACTTTACCCTATGCCTCTTCACTGTACTCTATGCCACTCTGCCACAATCTATGCTACTCCACACCACTATTCTCTACGTCACTCCACGCCACTCTACGCCACTGTACACTACTCTATGCCAAGCTGCACTACGCCACTCCACTCTATGTCACTCTACACCACTCTATTCTATGACACTCTACACCACTCACTTTTATGCCAATCTACTCTTCACCATTTCACTCTACTGTATGTCACTCTACTCCACTCCACTCTACTCCACTGTATACACTCTGCTTTATACCACTTCACTCTGCTCTATGCCAATCAAAACCACTCCACTCTACTCCATGCCACTCTAATCTATGCCATGTCACTCTATGCCACTCCTACTCTATGCCGCTCTACTCCTCTATCCTTGATGCCACTTTCTTTATGTCCCTCTACTCTATGCCAGTCTGTGACACTCCATGCCACTGCACTTTACACCACTATACTATATGCCACTCCATGGCACTCTACTCTACGTCACTCCACTCCACTGTACACCACTCTATTCGACTCTATGCACTCTACTCTATGTTTTTCCATGCCACTGCACTCCACACCACTTTACCCTATGCCACTCTACACCACTCTACTTTATGCCACTCCACTCTATGCCACTCTACTCCACACAACTCTATTCTATGCCACTCTACTGTCTGCCACTCTACTCTATGCCACTCCACTCTACAATATTCTACACCACTCTATGCCACTCCAGTGTATGCCATTCTCCCCCTCTCTAATCTATGCCACTCCACGCCACTCAGCTCTCCTTCACTGGACTCCACGTCACTCTACAAACCTCTATGCCACTCCACGCCATTCTACTCTATGCCACTCTACTTTATGCAACTTCTCTCTACCCAACTCCCCTCCATGCCACTTCCCTCTACTCTACACCACTCTACTCTATGCCATTCCACTCCACTCTACTCTATGCCACTCTACTCTATGGCCCTCCATGCCACCCCACTCTATGCTACTCCCGTCTATGCCACTTCACTCCACTCTACCACACTGCACTCTACTCAACTCCACTCTATGCCATTCCCTTCTGCACCACTCCACTCTATGCCATGGCATGCCATGCCATACCACTCCACTCTATGCCACTCTACTCTGTACTAATCTTCTCTATGACACTCCTCTCTACTCTATGCCACTTTACTCTATGCCTCTCCACTGTTCTCTATGCCCCTCTACTCTTTACTACTCCACTCTATGATACTCTACACCACTACACTCTACTCTATGCCACTCCAGTCTATGCTGCTCTTCTCCACTCTCCTCTACACTACTCTCCTCTATGCCACTCTACTTTGCGTCGCTCCACTCTACTCTATGCGACTCCACTCTACTGTACGCCACTCTACTTTTCACGACCACACTCCACTTTATGATACTCTACACCACTCCACTTCACTCTATACCATTCCAGTCTATGCCACTCTGCTTCACTCTCCTCTACGCCCACTTGCCTTTATGCCACTATACTCAATGGCACTCAAATTTATTCTGTGCCACTCCACTCCACTCTACACCTCTTCACTCTACACCATGCCACACTATGCCATTCTATGCCATAGTACTCTGTGGCACTCTTCTTTATGAACTCTACTCTATAGCACTACATTCTATGCCGGTCAGCCGTACTTTACACCACTGTACTTTACCCCACTACACTCTACGCCACTCTACTCATTGGTACTTTACACTCCTGTACTCTACGCCACTCAACTCTCCTCTCCTCTGTGCCACTCTCTTCTATGCCTCTTTGCCCTATGCCACTCTACTCTACGCCAATCTACTCCATGCCACTCCACTGTACAAAACTCTATGTCACTAAGCGCCACTCAAATGTATGCCACTCCACTGTATAATACTCTATGTCACTCCACGCCACTCTAAGCCACTCTTAGCCACTCCTCTCTATGTCATTTTACTCCACTCTCCTGTATTCAAAGTCAAAGTCAAAAATTAGCTTTATTCGATTTTGTTGTAAAATCATAAAAGCACATATTTCATAGTACAATAGATAAAAACATTAAAAAGTTTTATATAATAAAATATATCAACAAAGAAGAGGGGGGGCCAAATGGGCTTTTGAAAAGGTCCAGCTAAGTATGCCTGAAGTATACAATATGAAAATGTCAAAGCTGTTCCTAAAGGAAAGGGGGACGGCGTACCATGTAAAGGAAGATATATTATGGATATTGGAACCCTCACGCAGCCATCAGGATATTGTGAATCACATACCCTTCAGGATGTAATGTAACATCATCGGGCTGCTCCTACGTCGAGTCGGCTGGTGCAATACCCGACGGGCTCTTGTTTAGAGAGCACTCTTGTGGAGATCTTTATATCCAAGATAGCCGATAGTTGAAGTGGAAGTATGGGGCTCGTTGATAATGTAGATGAATATTAAAATAGGGGAGGGAGTGCTTTCTCAACAGTTTTATTATGATGCCTCCTCACCTAATTAAAATTGTGAGGTAGAGTGTTAGTAACTCAGGTCAATGTTCTGGGTTGTCTACACTGCCTCGTCGTGGTCAACATGTTTCTCGCTACAACTGAGGTGTACTCAAGCGATTCATCAGGACCTAAAAAATTCTATCTACAAATATATACAGAATGGGTTGTATGATTAACAATAAGCATTCTCATATACAGCTGGTATTTTACCTGCGGCTCGGTCTACCCTATATACTCCATAGGATAAGCCACCGCAATCCCTGGTAGGCTACGCAAGGAGTTCCTTGCGTTAGACACGCCGAGTCCGTGTCGCCCGTAGACCTACCCCGCACTACCAGGACTAGCATCATCACATGTTTACATATATAACATATTCAACAAAAATCGAAATACACATCCCTATCACTATGCATTGTCAATGCTAAAATTAGAAAGGGGTAATCCGTTAAAAAAGATAAAATAAAAAGTCAAATTTCAAACGCTGCAGCCCCATGGTATTCCTCACTCCTATTGATAATCTCAAATAGGAGGAGACCGCTTTTACCACAAGAGCTGTTTCTAATTGCTTCAATTTACAATATGCTGCTCCACAACTCCTAATACCCCATTTTATAAGGATCGGCTTCAAAAACCTTTTCCTCGCAATCTCATAGAATTTACAAAAAAGAATGCTGTGAATGTTAGACTGATCGGCTAAATCATCACAGGGGCACTTCACTAGTGATTTGGACCAATCATTACAATTGGGAAATGTAAACAGTCTAAAAAAAGTGCCAACCTGGAACCTGGTCGACAACAACCTTAAAAAAGGACTAGGTTCTGACAATAAATACAGTTGAATACCTACATGAAAAATCAATAAATGGTTTTCCAGGGTTGTGCATTTACCCTTTTCAGCAAGCCTCCTTTTATTCTGTAAAAATTCCAAGATCATTTTTTTGAGTGTGCGTTTTGGGACCGTTTCTAAGCAAGTTGGGTTTTCAAAATATTCTTTATGCCCTATATCCGATTCCATGGTTTTGATGTAATATAACCACTTAGTATTTGCAGCTCCGTCTAAAGCTAAGCAGTCAGAAACTACATCTCTATTTAAGGATGTTTCTGGTGTTACCCAAATTTTATGCCATAAGAGCAATGGGGAAGATTTAATCGTATCATCAATAAAAGGTATCCCAAGTTCACTATGGCTAAAATAAGTAGACATGGATTTGGGGGCTGCCAACAAATAACGAATAAAATCATTTTCAATTTGTTGTATCTGGTCTGCTTTGACAATCCCCCAAAGTCCTGCCCCATAGGTGCCAGTAGGAATACATTTTGCTTTATAAATTTGTACAAGCTCCTTGACTGGTCGGCCACCTAATTTCCTGGAGAAATTTAACAGAGCACCGTTGGCCCTACTGAAGGCCAATTTGCTGGCAAACACTGCCCCTTTCCAATTCCCTCTCCTATCAAAATGAACTCCTAGATAGCAGAAGCTGTCAGTATTTTTAATCTTATCTCTTTTCAGCAAAATTGCCTTACTATGTTTTCTAGAGGTGCTACATGTCATAGAATATGTTTTAGAGACATTAATTACTAGTCCACGAGTGTTCATATAGTCTGAAAATTCGACCACCGCCCTTTGTAGGCCAATAAAGGTACATGACATTATTACTGCGTCGTCCGCATACAGAAGAATGGGGATGGATGTTCTGCAAACTGCGGGGTAATCGAACTGAAAGTCCCTAAGATGTTGTCCCACGCTATTAATATATAGGGTGAAGAGGAAGGGTGCTAAAATGCACCCTTGTCTAACTCCTCTCTTGATGTTAAATTTATCAGAACAAGCCCCCCCTCTCCCGTTACGTACCCTGGCCCCCGCATCCCTATATAGTTCTCTGATAAATAGAAGGATCTGTTGGTCTACACCCATGTCACTAAGCGTCTTCCATAACATAGAATGATCTACACAGTCAAACGCGGAGCTTAAATCCAGGAATGTAATAAATAGGCTTTCCTTCTTGGCTTGAGTATACTTTGCAGTCAGCAACGCAAGATTTAAGCCCTGTTCAATTGTGCCCTTGCCACTGCAAAAACCATATTGTAAATTTGATATGATATCTTGATCCTCTGCCCAAACCTGGAGCCTATTAAGAATAATCCTGCCCGCAACCTTCATTAAGGCATCCAAAAGGGATATAGGTCGGTAACATACGGGGTTGTTCCTATCCACTTTTTTGAAAATGGGTATAACCACTGCCTCTGACCAAGTTGAAATAAAGCCAGAGGCGTTAGCACAATTTAGTACGTTTGTTAATAGAGTACACCATAGAGATATCTCAGATTTAAATAAATCGATCGGGACTCCATCCGGTCCCGGAGCTTTTCCCGAGGCACTGTCCTTTATGGCCTTAATAACCTCCGCATGTTCAAAAACAACCCCCAGTGGGAATGGGTTTAAGAGTTCCTGGTTATCCATGCCATTATTATAGACAGGGGTGTTAGGGTTCTTGTATAAATTACTAAAATGCGTAACCCAGACAGCCCCTGATATGGCTATATCAATAATATCTGTCTCTCTACCTGACAGAAAAGGGGCATTTACAGCTCCCCAGAAGGCTACATTATCATTTCTTAAACAAGCCTCGTGGAGGTTCTGCCAAATTTCAGTTTTTAACTCAGTTTTTCTTCTGGCTAATGCAACCCTATACAGTTTTCTAGTCTGTCTTACCAGTTCCAATGATCTCGGAGTTTCATGTAAGGCCATTTTCAGATTTTGGTGCGCCTTTGAGCAATTTTTATCAAACCAACTCCTTGTTTTACACGTGCGGGTTTTATATTCTTTTGCCAAAATTTTTTTGATCTCAAAGATTATTGCACCAAAGGCATCAAGAACTTGCTGGTTACTTTCAGACAAAGAGAGGCAGGTTTGTAGTTGGTCGTAAACTTTGATAACCAATTTATGCATAAAGAGTTTTGGATCAACTTTTACCCAGTTAATGTAATAGCCATTGGTACTGGCCAAATTTATTGGTATATCATGAATAACCTCGGAATTTGGTACTGGACCCTTTTGCCCTAGACAAAAGGAAATAGGATAATGATCACTTTGGGAGGCATCTAATGTCTCCCACGACAAAACTAGGGATCGGTATCTAGAGGATAGAAGGGTAAAGTCAATTATTGAATTTGCCCCTCTCCCATTAAATGTTGGTTTAAATTCCGCCATTGGCGAACAGCTTTAATTAATATAGCCGAGATCAAACTCGTATGTCAAGGAATTTAATAGATCCCCCAGCCTAGAATGACAAAAATGAGTAGGTATATCTTTCTTAACCTCGGCAAGGTGACAAGTACCGGTAGCATAACTAGTGCATAGGGAGCAATTAAAGTCACCAACCCATAAGAGAGCCAAATCTACATCACCCTTTTTTTCCAACTCTTTCAGTGACTATTATCTCTTCCCATTGAGAAGCATGGGCATTATTATAAAAATTTATAATGGGCATGTTTTTTATACTCGGCCAGCTAACTAGTAAAATCTGATAGCAATCTGCCGAGATAAACTTAGTGGCTGCAATTCCTGATGTATTGGAAATATAGGTGCATAAGCCCCCTTTGTTTCTACCATGGGTGCTGACATTGGCAGGAGTATTAAAGGTTTGGTATCCCAATAAGTGAGTCTCATGGACCGACCAGGTTTCCTGGAAACACAAAATATTGTGTTTATTTATAATCTCAAGCCAGTCTAGACGATCCACTTTGTCCTTTCGACCCGCTAAATTCCAGGAAACTATCAACTGGCCATCTTAGAAAGTCTTATGGATGGTATCAGCCAGACCCTCCCTCTGCCCTCTATCTATTAAATATTCATTTCTGGCTGTTTTAATGTCAGGAGACCATAGAGGTGTGTCATCTTCCCTCACGTTCTCATCGGTCCAGGTTGTAAGTCAGTCCACTCCCTCAAAACCTGAAAGAGGGGAAAGCGATTAACAGTGGCAAAGTGTGACATTGGTCTCGCCGTAGGCCTGATATTATGATGTCTTAATCTCAGTATATTTCCTACTAGGGCCCTTGGGTAGAAATAACTCAGGTCTCGGGTGGAAATACCATCCTCAAAACTCTCTGAATATAGTTTGTGGCCCTACGATCCTTGAAATTAATAATAATGATATCCCCATGAAGGTCCTTTGGTCTTCGACCTACCCATTCCAATCTTCTAACATGTAGGATTTCGCCATCTATATTAGGGGTTAGTGGTCTATTCACACTTAGCCAATGTACTACCTTGTTCTTAAGATTCTGATGGGCTTCAAATTTCCCCTTAGTCAGCTCTGGAACCCCTGTAAGTACAATAACGTAAGGTTCTGCCTCCGGTGGGAGATCTATATAATGAACAGGTCCTTTTAGTTTTTTGTCTAGAATGGATCTCTTATCAGTGTATCCCTGTTTGTGTTCCTGCTTTTTACCTTGGACTCTTAATTTCTCTTCCCTAGGGTTTGTTAACTCAGGGGTCAAGTTCGTAACCTTTTTAGCCGAGATGTTATCATGTATATGAGGTAAGGGATCTGTGCTATTTGCAGAATTAGTTGAGTTCGGCACTATCCTCGGAATAGTGGGAATTAGATCAAGTCTATTTGCTGACATTTCCTTTAATAAGTTTGTATTGGCAATACCAGTGTCTTGAATACAACCCAATTGCTCTGCCATTTTCTTTACCCTCTCAATGAGTGGTAACATTAGCGATTTAACCAACTTCTCTATGTTTCCCATTAGAGCTTGATGATAATGTGCAATTAAATGATCTTGGGCAAATGTACTATCTAGGGTGCCTTTGGTTTTTATGGGGCTAATGACCATTTTAGAGTTTTTTGCTCAATTTCCTTTTTGCTTATTTCCTTTTTGCTTATTACCTCCCCATTTTCGTTTTATTGGGGGAGCTGAGCATGGTGTTTTCCCAGTAACTTTCTTAATTAGAGGATTGCTCACAGTCACTACTACTTGCTCCTCCATAGAAGTATCAGATTGAGATCCTATGCTAATATCTATAGTATCAAAGTCCCTACTCCTATCTTGTGACTCTGTGAGATCTTGTAATTGTGGGGGAAAACCAATGTCACTTATTAAATCTCTATCTGTAGCTTGGTTAGACGGAGTGGTAGCTAGCTGTATGGATCCCAGGGAGGAACGTTTGTTTAACAGTTCAGAGGACAGGCGCCGCTCAGTAAGTGCGATTTCGCGTTCCAAGACTGAGGCAGCCCTGATCATGAACTGGTCTAGAGTACCTCTAACTGACCCACCCACCAAAGATTTCCTACCAGTTTTTAGTCGAGTATTCATTGTGCCGGGGAAAATACAGCTCAGTATGCAGACACAATTGACAAATACCTTAATAAGGGGGCATAGGATATACAATTGTTCTATAATCTTACATAGGTGTTCTGAGTAAGTCGAGCCAAGGGGGGTGGCCCAGCCCAGCCTTGACCGGCCTCGGACGGCCCGCCCTTTGCCCGGGCTTAGCCCGGCCGGTCCCGCGTGCGTCCCACGACGCGGAGAAAGCAACGATGATTTAAGCGCCTCCAGGCGGGGAAGTGGGCGTGGGTGGGCGTGTCCGAGTCACCAGGGATTCTGGGATCTGTAGTCCCCCCACTCAGCGGCCGCTTGATGGAAACTGGCGGTGGCGGAGGGGGACAACAGAGAGAGTCACCGCACACTCACAGTGCGAAGAAAGACAGCATCCGAGGGTCTCTGAGTGCAACAGGGCTCCAGCAAAACTCCCACGTAGAACAACTGCTCTCTGCAGGTAGGCTCTTCTGTATTAAACTTTCCTCTACGCCACTCCACTCCACTCTATGCCACTCTATTCAGCTCCATGACACTCTACTCTATTCCACTCCACGCCCCTCTGTGCCACTCCATGTCACTCTACACAACTCTACACCACTCCAATCCATGCCATCCTACTGAATGCCACTCTAATTTACGCAACTCCACTCTACACTTCTCCACTCCACTCCACACCACTCCATTCTATTCTGGGCCACTTTACTGTATTGCACTCCTCTGTACTCTGAAGAAGACGCAGACACAGCACGCAACAGGAAATGAGGCAGCAATGCAGAAGGGCGCTGATCACACCGCAGGACATTACCGCTTTACCCCTGACCCTGCTGAACCCCACTGATTCCCGCCGCTAACCAGGGGATCTCTGTGGTTTTTTCTGACCTCCTCACATCCTGCCGCCTCCGCAGCCCTGCACTCCCTGCCGTGTCTCGCCCGCAGTACTATTCAAAGCTGGAGTTGGCGCTACGAGTGCAGCTATGCAGTAAGGCAGGAAGGTGTGGCCTGGGGGTGCAGACCGTGGTTGCTATTAGTGGACAGCTGCTGAGTGTGAACCCAGGTGAGGTCGCGGATGTGGCCCAACAAGGTTGGGTGCAGCTTGCGGCCTCACCCAGAGTGCCCTGCTCGCATTGTCCTCTAGGCCCCCTGCCCCCCCAGGGGAACAGTGCGAGGTGGCTTGGGGAGTGCTGAGGATAAGCTCCAAACCACCAGCTAATGAGCAGTAAGCACTTGGCTCTACTAGGTGGCAGACAACCCCCAATCTACCACCCTGAGAGCAGTGAGCACTGGCATTCCCAGGCTCTTTTAGGCCAGGCGGCAGTGCGTAGCACGTGGGTGGTCCCCTGTCCTCGCACCCAACAACTCATGCTGCTGCAAAAGTAATACAGAAAAATTAACTTGGCAAGCAGGGCCCCTCCAGGGACTCATACAGTTGAGAAAATAATACTGGGGGGTCTACCGGCAGAACACTGGAGAACCAAGACAAACAATAATAGTACGGCGCTATCCTCAACAGTACCAGCAGTAGCAGGGTGCTCAGTCCCTCTGATTTCCCTCAACCTCATCAGGACAACCAGTGAAATCATCAGCAGAAGAGTACTGGTGCACTGAAGCATCGGGGGAGAACACAGGGGCAGCTTGCCGCATGATCTAGGATGTAAGCTCATGAGTGGCCGTAGTAGCAGCCACTGACCACAAAAAGTGAGTTCAGGCCTCTGCAGAAGTGGCCTGCTAGGACCGGGTGCAACTTGCAGATAGGCTTAGTGAGCTCTCTACGGACTTTGCCCGGGGCAGCCACACGGGCGGACAGGCAGACAAGCTACACCAATAACCATGATAACTACAAGTGGCAGGAGAGGTAAAAAGGAAAGGTAATAAGAATAGCCCGGTCACACCAACATCAGGATAACTGACAAAAACACAATCAGTCAAATAAACATAGGCGCATACACATAAAACAGTGGCTAGCCTGAAGAACAACTACAGGCCTGTGGCTCAAATAGACTGAGTACTTTGCTACTCAAATACTGCAGCAGAGATAGGAGATCAGATAGGGTAAGGAAGCAATTGGCGCAAAAAAATCCAAAACAAAAGCGGAAAACAAAAAGTCAAAAAGAGCCAAGGACACCCTCCCCACCCCCGCCCCCTCCCCCCCCCCCCCTCACTGCAAGCTTGTCTATACCACCTCGAACTCCTGGGGCAACATTAAAATAACCGGTATACTCCATATTTGGTTCAATGAATCCCACTGGAAAATTCACATTCAGGACGAGGACTTAACTCTCATTCCAGGGCAGACTACAATAGCAATAGCAAAGGGAAGCTAGAATTAGCAAAAGACTACACACAGGAAGTCACGTACAATGCATAAAAATCCAAAGATCACTGGTTGTAGTCACTTTCAATTACAAACAACATGAATCTAATGCAGGCACTGGAAACTATCACTAAGAAATCTGTCAATGCCCCATCCAACATACAACTGATAATCCAACTGGAAGCCTGACAACAATCAATAATAGAACAACAATTAATAATAGAAAAATCAAGATAACTTGAACGGTCAAAAACCAATGTCACTAGTCCAACAAATAAAAACAAAAATTCAACAAATAACGTTCAGTGGACCACATCGAACGATAAATACGGCAAAGACAGCACGCCCAAGACTGACGTGCCCATAAAGGAGTGAAATGATTTAAGGTATTTGAACATTCGTGAACAGCCAATGGGAAGGTACTATAAATCTGACACAAAAATGGAAGACCTTTCAAATCTGCACACCTCTTTAATAAAAACCCTGCAAACCTCTATTAGAGTACTAAACATGCAGTCAGACAACTTGATATTCAAATCAATCTAATAAACATCACAGCAGAGTACATTTCTGGTATAAACTCCAAACTCGACTTATTGATGGCCCTAATAACCGCAAAAAATAATACACCTACTTCTGCCCCTGTAACTAATTGTGTGTGTTGCCCAAAAGTCGATAAACTAAGTGAATGACCAACTATCCTAAAGAACATCCTGAAGGAGTGCAAACAGCCCGTCCAGACACCAGTGCCACACAGCACAGCAGCCAGCAAGTCATTAAATGGGAAAAAAACAGCAAAACTTTCAGCCCCATTAAAAGCTCAAAGCAACAATCCCTCAGCAATTGATAAACAAAGGCATTTACTGGAAAAAAAATGACAAGGTATCTGCTACAGAATCATCCTTACCATCACTTATCATTTTAGATGACGCACATCGAAGCTCAACCGACCGGCCACCAAATCCCCTGACTGACCAAACACCCCATCCTCTCTCTAAAAAAAGACAGAAAAAGCGTGCCAGGAAGACCAGAAGCACCCTCAGAGTGATAAGGAGACAGATCAACAGGTGAATAGATTTTACCCAATCTTCTACTTTAAGGAGGAAAAACCCAGAGCTTAACTCCCTCCGCAAGAAATCGAGGTCACAAGGAGAAAGAGGATAAGCACCACAACGACCAACTGGTGACACTGGATAATCAAAAGGATTAAACTGTCCAAATAAAACAAATGAGAGGTGTTCGAGCAGAGGACCCTGGTCAAATATAACTCAAACAGCAACAACAAACCCCTTAGATAGCACACCACTGCCCAGCATGAGCAATGCAATTATAACTGAGGTCAAAACAACCAAAAACTGCAAAGGATCGACAAAACTCCACCGACAAACAGCCAAACACACAAAAGAGGCACAATCCACTTAAAAAATCCCAGAGGATGACCCACTGTCTCCCAATTTAAATATTAACCCCTGTAGAGGAGAACAAGAAATAATGTTACAGAGATGCCTCCAACCCAGCAGAGAACAGACCGAGTGAGTACTGATAAAAGTAAATCTACATCTCAACAATGCGAGATGGCAAGAGTTGAACTGCCAGCCTGAAAATCAAAGCCTCAGTCCAGCACTTGCATCACAGTCACGAACTAACGATCCAACAAATAACCAGATAATATTAATCCCACATTACATATCACTAGGGCCACGAGACTATTTAAACAGAGGAAACGTTCTGAGATTAATGGCAGCCATTCCAACATTAAAGCACCCATATAAATCAAACCTACTAGCAATAGCGTTCATTGAACAGGAGGACAACAAAGGATCAGAAAAAACTCTCTCAACTTGGGAGAGGGAAGAAACGTTTCAGCAATACTAAATGCTGCCTCACAATTTGAGGCAGTATTTAGTATTTCTGTCTAAACCTATAAAGCAATGTTTCCTCTACTTTTGCTACACCTGCATAACACTAAGCTCAATCATCTTAGCACAAAGTCAGTACATTCAATATTAATAAGTGCGATAGGTAAAGAGTGTAACAAGGTACTATCATCAAAGACAAAAGACACAATCTATATAGAACATTGCAATCAAGACGAGATAAATGAAGAGAATGAGCCATAATAATACGCAGCACATCTGAGCTCCTGTCATTAAACATCCTGTCATGGAACATAGCAGGTGCAAAGCACATTCCGCAAGGCAATGTACCTGCAGAGAATTGGAAAAACTCTGAAATAGTAGCCCTTCAAGAAACATGGTTAATAGCCCCAGTACGGATTCCAGAGCGCATTCTTCACCACGTAAAAACAATAAGAAACAAGCGATACAGAAGACCAAAGGGCAGCCTTGCCGTATATATCTCCACAACGCTAAACATCACATCTGTCCAATTTCCCCCTACAACAACGGATTTACAAATTAGGACCCAGCAAAGTTGCAAGCACTATCATCCTCATCAACGTGTATGCACATCCGAAACAAGAGATCAAAAAAGCATTGTTCAAATCTCTGACCACTAAAATAGCAGAACTTCGGTTCGAACATCCAGCGTGGGAAATAATACTAACAGGCGACATCAATTTAAATTTAATATACACCTCAGAGGAAGATGACAACATAATTGCAGCTAATGCAACCTGGTCAGTGCAAACTCAAGCCCTCTCAACTTTCAAACGATCTGCCTTAGGTGGGCAGAAATTAATGACAGACCTCGATCATCTAGGGATGAGAGTCCTAAATGGTAGAGCTGCACAGGGTAGACCTCTGATCTGCACTGACCATGGTCTCAATGCCCGTTCCATTATAGCCTACTCAATTGTCACCCTACCGCTGCTAGCCCAAACAAAGTCATTTTCGATCATATATTCCACTGACAGCGACCATTTGTGCCAACATCTCGAACTGATAAGCTCCTTCCCATGGCATACGAAAGCACCAACTGAGATAGGGTCTAAAACAATGATAAACCTCAAATGCTTAAGATGGACAAGCAGCAGACTCTCTCAAATTGCCTTGAGGGCAAAGGAACTGATAGCAACTCATGACTAACAGAAAGGCTTGGTGATACAATCCTGGGCCAACTTTCTAACAAACCTATTACAGGAAGCCCGACAACAAACTCATACCAAAGCACGAAAGGCGGCCAATGCAGATTCCTGAGCAGAACAGCCAAAAACTCAAGGAAAAAGCTAAGAGGCATGATCAGATCTACAAGGGGCCCGAATGCACTTAAAATCACATGGGAACAAATACAACAACTTAAGAAGTAGTATAAAAAACAAATCTGGGAAGACAATAGAACGCAACTGGACAACTTTTGGTCCAAACTCCTATATAATGCCAAACAATGAAACGCTAGAGCCTGTTGGGACCACGTTAAGTCTCTTGTAAGATCTTCAAAAGTCATAAATGTAACCTGCATTACAGAATCAGCTTGTACACATCACTTAATCACCACCTCCTTAATAACAGTTGAGAAAAAGACTGCGGTGCAGGAAACACCAAACTACTCCCCTGTCAAAGATCAAAATATAACAATGCAGTTGAGATCAACAATTCCAGCAGAACACGCATTACCACCAGAACTGACAGGCCTAACAAAGCCGACCAACCGAGTACACACAACACTCACGACTTCTAAAGAGTTAGGAAGTACCTTGAAGGGTAATATGGTCACAGATCAATCACTCATACAATATTCCGAAGAAGAAATATCCACAGTCATAGCCAAGGGTAGATTAAATGAGGCACCAGGCCCAAATGGCATACCTCAAGCAATTTATAAGCAGGACGATAACTTTTGGGCGGTGTCATTGTCCCGCCCCTTCCATTAGGTTGGCACCACAGTCTTCCAGAGAGCTGGAGAGGTTCAATAATCAACCCAGTATATAAGGGTGGGGAACAAACCAATCCAGATAACTAGATAACTATCGACTGATTGCCTTAATAGATGCAGAAGCAAAATACTATGCCTCACTGATCCTAGCAGACTTAATAAGCTGGTCCGAGAGTAACAACAAAATCCTTGTCAATCAGTCTGGATTCCGAAGGGGCACTGGTACCACCACAAACATCCTTGCCCTAGGTCTAATGGCAGACAAAAGCATATGGCAGCAAATAAATCTGTATCTGTGTTTTATAGATTTTAAAGCAGCAGTTGATCGTGTCAACAGAGGCATCTTATGGTGCAAGTTGAAGCAGTGGGGCCTTCCGGAAACAATTCTGAGACCTATAATGCAACTATACACCAACACGTGGATGCAAGTTAAAATAGCTGATGGAAAGAGGCTTACCAGGAAAATCCACACGAGCGAGGGCCTATAGCAATGCTGCATCCTAGCACCTCACTTGTTCAACCTTTTCATGGCTGACTTATCTCCAAGGCAAGATGAGACAAACTCACATCCTCCACGCATGGGCACACTGCCTATTATACATCTATCTTACGCTGATGACATAGTCCTCCTAAGTCACACAAGAATCGGCTTGCAAAGAGGGATCAATGAACAGGGGAACTTCGCCAAGGCGAAGTTGTTAGATATAAACGCCACAGAAACTAAAGCCATGATCATAAGCTGCTGCGTCCACAAACAATCATCATTCAAAATCAGCAACACAAACCAGGAAGTGGTTTGCAGTTTGAAATGCCTAGAGCTACACTTGGACAATCAATTAACCTTTCAAAAGCAGAATGAGATAAAAAAGGGAAATGGCCTAATATTTGCATTCTGTTCAATATCAAAGAGTCTAAAGGACCATCCTTCACTCCCCTTTTAGCGGTAATTAAAGCAAAACTTCTACTGACTGTAGCCTACGGAAACAAAATTTAGCACAGGAAAGACACAGCGATCCTAGATAACCTTCAAACATGGGTATACAAAACTGTATTCTCCCAACCCTGTAACTCATCACTGACACAGGTCCGGCTAGAATTTGAGCTGCAACAGCAGTGTCTACACAGAAGTTATGTAACAATAAAAACCTGGTACAAAGTCTGGTGTAACCGAGAAAATCAGATTAATAATGCACTCTGGAAGGCTCTACAAGGCGATCGCCATTACGCCTACATGATGTGTTAGACTTGGGTGTCTCTAGTTGGCACAGGTATGCACTTGTGACAAATAGGGACCCTCGCCTCTAGTCAGGGTAAAGAGGTACACTTCTAAAATAACCCCTGCTCACCCCCTTGGTAGCTTGGCACGAGCAGACAGGCTTATCTCAGAGGCAGTGTGTAAAGCATTTGTGAACACATACAGTAATCAAATGACAACACTACAGATGGACACCACACAGGTTTTATATCAAAAATAAGTATTCTTTATATAGATTTACCACAAGACCATAAACGACAAAAATCCACAATACTGTTATTTTAAGATGGTAGAATTTAGCTTAGTTTTCTTTAGTTCTTAAATGCGACACTTTAAGTCAATGTACCTTTGGATGCGACACGCTTGGCAACAAAAGTGTTGCAACGATGTGGATGCGATGAAAGTTTGGTACAAAGAAATAAAGACGTGAAGATCTTCCAGATGCCGCACGCTTCTCTGATGTGGTGAGAAGACTTGATTCGATGCGTCAGCTGCAGCGGCGACACCACTTTACGCGATGCGACGACAGCGGCTTTGGCGACGACACTCTTCTCTGACGTTGCGAGACGCTTCCGCTCGATGCGACAACTGCAGCGGTGACACCCTTTACGCAATGCTCCGACGGTGGCACGCTTCTCCGTGGATGTGAGGTGCTTTTCTTGATGCGGTGCAATACGACAGCTACAGCGGTGTCATCCAAGATGCGACGGCAGCGGCTGCGACAGCGACATGCTTCTTCCTCGATGCGAGACTCTTCTCTTGATGCGGTGCAATGTGTCAGCTACGATGGCTGCGATGGTGACACGCTTCTTTGGCATTGCGAGACACTTCTGTGATGATGCGAGTTGCTTCAGCTCGATGCGACAACTGCAGCGGCGACAACCTTTTATGCGATGCGACAACAACAGCTCCGACGGGGGCACGCTTCTCCTTCTTGAGTCGCGCTTCCAGCTCCTTGCGACACGCAGTCCCTCAGAAGGCCCCAAACAGCAGCAGGCACTTCCAAAGAACTCTGAGGAGCTGGTGGTTGAAGTATGTTGTTCCTGAGACTTCAGCAGGAGGCAAGCTCTTTTCCAAGCACTTGGAGATCCTTCACAAGTTGAGCAAAAGTACACACAAAGTTCCTTTCTCCTCTCTTTGGCAGTAAGGCAACCACTGCAGGCTTCTTCTTGGTTCCTCTCCTCAGCAGAGTTTTCTTCTTGTTTCCCAAAGTGATCTAAATTCTTGGGATCAGGGTCCCAATACTTATACCACAAAATCCTTTGTCCTCTGAGGGCAGAGGGGCCGTTGCCTTGTTCAAACCGGTTCTGGTCAGTCCTGGAGCCCTTTGTTTACCTGACTCCTTCTTTCCTTTCCGAGTGCAGGGCAGAGACATCAGGCGCACCACAGGAGGTGGAGCCAGCATTTTGGAGGGAAGTCACAGCCCTATTCAGGTCCCAGGTGCAGCTCCTCCTTCCCATCTAGATGCAGATCTCTCTATTCACCACCGGGCCACCTCACCCTGTCTCCTGGAATTCCCCAGCCCTGTCACTCAAACTCCAGACAAGGAATACACAGCCTAGCAGAGGCAGGTTTGAATGGTTAGACAAGAAAATACCTACTTTCTAAAAGTGATATTTTCAAACACAGAATGTTAAAACCAACTGCACCGAAAGATGTATTTTACCATTCGGAGTTCAGGCATACTAAATTCGAATTTCCACCATGTTTCTTGAGTCAGTTAAGATTATAAAATGTAATAACCAAACTGCCCATTCTGGCCTATGGAAAACAGGTAGCCTTGCAATAGTGTAAAACGAAAATGGCTGTAATTCACTATTAGAACATGCCACACACACCAGGGCATGTCCTACCTTATCCTTACAATGCACCCTGCCCTTGGGCCTAGCATAGGGGCTTCTGATATGAAGAAAAGGGAAGGTTTAGGGACTAGCAAGTGGGTGCACTTACCCGGCCAGCATGACAGTACCAGACTGCACGCAGGCTCTGCAATGGCAGGCCTTAGGTACACTTTTACAGGCTGCTTCTGTGGGCCGCACAACTAGTGCTGCAAGCCCACCAGCAGTATTTGGATTTACAAGCCCTGGGCACTCCTGGTGCACTGTACTAGGGTCTGACAGGTAAACCAAACCAACCAATCATGGATTCACAAATCCATACATTAATTTACAATAGCGAGCACTTGCACTGTGGCACTGGACAGCAGTGGCACAGTGCCCTGAGCATCTAACACCAGCAAAAACACATGAGGCAACAGCAAAAAATGGAAGGGAGACCCACGCGAAGGTGCCAGGTCTAACACGATGCATCTTCAATCATCTTTAAAACTTATCAACATGGTAGACCCTTGGCAGATGAACCTACCATTTACTTCTTTTCAACAAATACTAAAGAAGGTGGTTAAAGCAGCATTCGTTAATGGAGGACAAAGCCATGCTAAGCAAGCGAGCCCATGCATGGATGGTCTGCACTCGTACATAAAACCGCAAACAGCAACATATCTGGGTCTTGTTTCTTTCTCCTTATCTAAAGACTAAAGGCCCGATTCCAATCTCGTTGGGAAAGCATTGCAAACGATTTGGATCGGGAATGCATTCCAACCGTCTTGTACGCGTGCGGTCGGACCGAGCGAGTACAATGCAACTGCATTGTTACAGACTCGGCTCGCTCGGACTCCCACAGCACTCTACGGGAGCTTGTGCACACAGGCTCCCATAGCAAACAAGCATTTGCAATGCAATAGGTCTCGCATTTACGCGAGTTTGAGCTATTGGCATTGTAAGTGACAATGCCTTTTATTTATGTTTTGCTTTTTAAAACCTAAATAAAAGGCATTGTCACCTACAATGCCAATAGCTCAAACTAGCGTAAATGCGAGACATATTGCATTGCAAATGCTTGTTTACCCATCTAGCTCCTAGAGTGTTTTATGGACTCGATAACTTGGAGGAATTTAATTAAATTAGTCAGGGTTCTGTGGAGAGGCGTGATGTTTGCCTAGAAATGTCCAGATTGTGGTCTTTGTTATGGTGTGGCAGTCTGTCTTAGTCGATGCTTTTATTGGGATACATTGTAACAAACTAGGAGCAGGAAAGTACCACCACCCAAGTTGGTGTGGGAGTTTTCATGGTCAGTCACAAGCAGTGAGACATAGTGAAACATGCTAGAAACAGTGGTTGAACGCATTAAACTTCCAGATATGGGGTGGGGTAAGACTGCAGTAGGATAATTACACTAATTTCATTGTGGGTCGGGTTGGCAAGGGAGAAGAATAATTAGGTGCGGTGTAGAGTTTGAAAGAAATGTTACAATTATGCACTTTTGCAGCTGCTGCTCTCTCTCCAATCACAACTGTTTTGGAGTAGGGATATGGACATTGGTCAGCACGGCCACGATAGTTGTGAATTCTCTCACTTTTTGAGAGTCGAACTAATCACAAAAGTGTGAAGAACGGTGAAACAGCAATGTTGTTAAAACTAATGGAATAATCGCCAAAAAGGCGCCTGGAGTTAAATAATTATACAAAAGTAATACATGCATACTTTACTTTCATTTATTTGAAAGAGATTTCCTGGGCTAAAGTGGACAAAAGGCGCGTAGTGTCAGATGCATATCTGTCACTGAGCGCCACTTCCTACAGACCAGTGTTACCTCCTGCCACAAAATAGTACTAGGGCATTATACAAAGCTCAAAGCGAACGGTCTGAGAGCCCCGGAACCATATGCATCCTTGGCCGAGAAGCAGGGCGCACACACCCAACATGCACAGACATCCTCTGGTTTTAGTTCTTTTAGTTTTTTGCCTTCTTTAGGGTGTCAGGCCCTTTCTTGCATGGCATATACAGGTGCTTTCCAGACTGTTACTTCTTGCCAGAAGTTTTGTTCATCCATTGCTGTTCTCCCATTCACCCCCAAGCTGCAGGGTGCCCCCAAATCCTCTGCTTTAAGGAACGAGAGTCCTGCCGGTCCCATGCTTCAGGTGTTGCCGCCTACAGGCTATACATGGACTGACTCGAGCATATCTGTCCACTTGCACTTAAGTGTTACCTGCAGTTTGTGTTCTGGTAGGATTTCTTCAGGATGTGCATTCCTCGGATAATTCAAGAAGCTGTCATTTAGAAGAAAGAGGTGCATAGATAACTTACCATACAAGTTCCAGTCCGATTGATGGGTTCTTTCCAGACAGGTCTACTTTGGCCGAGAATGTTTTATTGTCAGGTGGTGGAACCCTCCAGTGATCACTGTATCATGGTGGTTCTGATAGGCTCAGCGTGCCCAGCACTGGGATCTGCCTGCTATCCCTTCAGAGCCTTTACTGATATGTTCACATAACCTAGTAGAAGTCTTAACACAACACGTTCAGTTTGAGGTATTTTGAATACTAAATTCATTTATCAATCTGATAACATTTCAAAGTGGTGGTGTCTGGGACCCTCCCAAGATACTCACTGACACGTGACTACATTGTGTCAAATACCAAGGCTCCTGGTACCAAGTTTGCATGTGGGTTTCTTTTGGGAAACTGTGGCTTTGGCCATGTCACACTTGGAGCTGTTTCCCAAAGGGACCTTTTAATGAAAGGTATTCCCTGGAAAAGTGGTAAAAGGCCTGGGTCTCCATCTTCACTTCTGCTGTGTCTCCTTTGTAATTTCTTCAGCACAAAGTCCTTGGATTCCCAGGGCGAGATGTTCCATTCAAATGGTCTCTGTCTTTCCATCAAGCCATGGCAAGTATGGGAGTGTTAGTCTGTAGTGTATGGATAACAACTTAATTTCTTAGATTCTATGCAACTCCTATTGTAGACTGATGTCACTGTGCTCTGCTCTACATGGACCCACGTGGACACAGTAGCCCGTCTTCCTGCATGTAGGCATGCCAGACTGCCTGTCATTGGAGAAACAGAAACTCACAGCGGACCCCCTCCTGGTGGAGGAGTCATTCTCTTACCCACTGTTGAAAGGACCTCCTCGCAGTGTGAAGTTACGTCGCAGACGCCTTTGACACTCTTGTTGTCTCACCAAGCGTCAAAACGAGTAGTACCCTGCTAGTCTCAGGACTAAGAGTACTTCCATCTGTAAATGCTTGGGTATGTGGTGCAATATCAGATTGCACTTTATAATAAATACATTTTGTTGATGAAGAAAACAGAGGTACATGGGTTTTTAAAAGAGAGAAAGAAAGGACTGACTGTACCAAGAGTAGTCACCGCAGACAATAACGGAGTTGTCGCCAAGGAAGTGTGAGACTAAGTTAGGACAACAACCAAAGTCAGTAACGCAAGATGCTGTCACTATGTAGTCGTGGGGGAAACTGGCAGATAAGGTGGCCTGTCTGAGCGACTGCAGCCTCGTCTCAACTGTAAAACCTAGAGCACCCTATCAGATGGGGGGATTTGAGCATCTCGGTGGGCCGTTGTGCATGAAAGGGTTAATTAATAAATACTGATCCCATCTCACTGGGGGAAGACTGTGATGAGTAACCAACTGCTTGCAAGCAAGGCCTGCTGGGAGACACAATGGGGTGAGCTGTGGAGTGGAGACGTCTGCGTGTAAACACCGGAGGAGGAGGACGCTCCTCCACGGGCCGCAAGAGCTGGCACAACAGGGAGCACCCTCTGAGTGAAAGGTGGCACGGAGTGTGCCAGGGTGAGCCGTGTGGGTGGCTGTGGGCGGGACAGCTCTCCTCCACATGACGGCAGAGGAGCATCTGGCACACAGCACAGGTGAGCTTGGTATGTCCTTACAGATTTAATACACGTGGAATACCGCGCAGGTCACCCCGAACCCTCTCTGGCAGAGCATGTTGTGTGCACACAACTTCCCGGAATCTCCAAAAATGCAGCAGTTGAAGAGGTCATGGGGACCAACCAAGATTTATTTTTGTGCTACGCATTTGGTGATTAGGGACCAGGGAGCTTGACTATATCACTTGCACTTCAGTCAATAGCTTTGAAATAGACATATGCCGGTTGTCTTTCTTTAAACGATTCTAGGGTAGGTCGACGATTGTCGAGGTGCACTGTTGCAGGTCTTTCCCTGTCGAACAGTGTGGTCATCAGCGATATAAATATGTGTGCGCACGGTGGGTGGATCTGAATGCAACAGCGGCGCGAGCCATTGGCGCCAAACCTAGCAGCGCGTTCTTGAAGTAGATACTTTCAGATACTCGAAGCGCATCACAGCTCTCAATACTAGCTGCTTTCACCAACAAGCTGTCGACACGTTGTTCAGCTCCGGCGGTGCCTGAGGGAGATGGCGACAGGAGAACGCGGCGCCACCTGGGATCCGTAAACAAGCTGTCGCCAGTGTAACAAAAATATAGTACGCCCTGACTAATAAAGGAGACTGTGTAACACCGCGAGGGAAAAATCCAGTCTGCATTGGCCGTCGGAGAAGGAGACAGGGCAGTAACAAAAAAGCCTCATTCTCAATCACGAAACAGCATTTAGCATAAACGATGACGCCAGCCAATAAGAATAATGGGCGGGGCTTCAAGTTCCCTTCTGAAATCTCCTCTACCACAATAAGCCTCGCAGAGCGAGGAGCATATGCGCGCTAGGTCTGCGAGACCTAAAAAGGGGTGGGCGGGAAAAAGCGTACACCCTGTGGTGGGCACCCCATGTTGCCCACTACACTGTGCATGCTAAGATAGTGGGGACCCATGCGCACCCTGCGTGACCGAATCGGAGGGCTCCGGGTGAAGAGAGGCCTGCTATGGCCCCACGAAGTCCGAATCCGACAGCCCTTTCATCTCGATGAGACCGAGTCGATACAGCTGTCCAATTCGTGAATTGTACTCACTCGGTCGGAAAATGACTCCATTGCGCGGCACGATTAGGCTACGAACGTGTCGGACGGACACGATCGGGTTCGTAAATGATTTGCACGGCGTGTACGTGATACTCGCATCGTACTTGGTCTTTCGGAATGGAGAACTATTCGTACGGAAAGATAGGCTCCGAATCGGATTTGCTCTTTACAAATCCCATTTGGAGGCCTTCCTTATGAGATCGGAATCGGGCCCTAAGTTGTTGGCAATATGATTTGGAATGCTGCTGTCTAATGCAGACCAGCAAAGCTGGAGGTATCAGGGCCCTAAGTCATGTAACCTTTGTGGATCCTCAACACAGGATTTTATTAATTTAATATGCATCTGCCAAGTGCTAAGTCTACACCGTCGCCAACTGCTGAAGAATTTACTTAACACAAGAGGCATTCATACCTGAAGAACTGCTATATTAAAATGTCTAGACCCGAATGACCCACGGCTTAACTGTCATTTAGTAACATTTTTAATCAAATACGAGAAAGCATTAAAACACGATTAGTGGTGAAGCACAACAGCACATTGAGACTACGTTCCATGTCTCCTTTCTGTTATCCTACGCATTGTATGACTTATTTACTCATTATACCCTAACTGTGTATTCATGACCCACAGCTTAACTGTCATATAGTAAAATCTTTTATTTTCAGACAAGAGACAGTATCATAATACGGTTATGGGTGAAGCATACTGGCTCTTTAGAGACCATGTTTCACATCTTTTTTCTGCTACCCTATGCACTGTATAACTATTTAGACTCTATACCCAAAGTGTATGTTTGTGGCACTGCTGCAACCCGAAACTTTTAATAGGTATATTATAATGTATATTTTAATGGTGTAATGTATTTAGTCCTATTAGTATATTTTTCTGGTTTTAATTAACTAAACAATAAAATGTATTCTGATTCACCACTCCACTTTACTCTATACCACTCTACACCATTTCACCCCATTCTATGCCACTACAGTCTATGCCACTCTACTCAACTCTCCTCTATTCCATTCTACTCTATGCCACTCTAATCTGTGCCCTCGACTCTACTGTACACCACTCCGCTCATCTATACAATACTCTGTGCCACTCCACTCTATGCCACTCCAGACTATGTCACTCTACTCCACTCTCCTCTACGCCACTCTCCTCCATGCCACTTTACTCTAAGCCACTCCACTCCACTTTATACCCGTCCACTCTATGCCACTCCACACTAGCCATTCTGCGGCACTCTACTCTATGCCTCCTACTCTATGCCACTCCACTCAACTCTCCTTTACACCACTCTACTGTACCCCACTACACTCTACTCTACGCCACACTACTCTTTGATACTCTACACCACTCTACACCACTCTACTCCACTCTCCTCTGTGCAACTCTATGCCGCTCTGATTTACGCCACTCTATGCCACACCACTAACTTTTAGCCATGCTGAACAGCAGCCACGCCAGATTTATCAAGGACTTGTTTGCCCTTGTGTCAGCAAAGTGATGCAAGGGCAACGCAAGCCCTTATGTGAGATTCACTAAGCCACACAGTGTCACTTTGCATGGCTATGCATGACATAGTAAATCTGGAGTAACACAAGGCAGCGCAAGTCTTTGCCTTATGTTACTCTACCCTGGGAAGGCATTCTAAGGGTGGCGAGTGGTGTTCCCACTGAGGTGATGTTTCCAGATTTGGGGCGCATGGGGGGCATGTCATTAAGTCTTTCTCACTCCATTAGCATTCTTTCTGCTATTATTTCACTGCTAAAATGAGACAACTTAAAATATTATTTTCACAACCGTGTATATGGTATTTTTCTGCATCGAATGTCCGTAGCTGCCAAATGGGCTCATATGATGTGTGATACATTCAGGCACTTTCGACTTTTAAGCCAAGAACACTGTGCATGCTTTGACTTCTGAGCTTATTGTTAGACCTTACATCCGACCTAACATCCTTGGCGTGGTTTTCCCCGTCTTTTTGCCTCTACCTCCTGTATTTTTTACTGTGTGTTGGACTACGTTTTTGCTGATTTATGTACTCTGGACACTTTACCACTACTGATCAGTGCTAAAGTGCAAGTACTCCCTGTGTAAGTCCCTAGTGAAGTGCACTGTGTGTACGTACCCAGGGCCTGTAAATCAAATGCTATGAGTGGGCCTGCAGCACTGGTTGTGCCACACACATGACTAGCCCTGTAAACATTTCTAAGGCCTGTGAGTGCAGTTTTAAACTGCCATGTAGACCTGGCAAGTGCACCCATTTGCAAGGCCCAAACCTTCCCTTTTTCTACATGTAAGGCACCCCTAAGTTAGGCCCAAGTTACCCCCATGGGCAGGGTGCAGTGTATGTGAAAGGTAGAACATGTGCTGGTGTGTTTTACATGTCCTGATTTTGTTTCTCACTATTGTTAGGCTATCTCTCCCATAGGTTATCATGGGAGCTTCCTCGTAACATCTTACAAGGGTAACTTTCAATTGGGATCAGATTTAGAGTTTTGGTTCCCTGAGATCATAATTTAAAAATACATCTTTTTCTGAAGTTGGTTTTTAAAATTTGTGTTGAAAATGCCACTTTTATATAAAGTTGGCATGTTTTTTAACCATCCTGTGCCTCATCCTGCCTTTGGAAGACTGACAGGGGCCTGTTTGTGCATTTATTCTAGACAGTCACTGTGAGACCAGCCTCGTGGCGTGGGCCTCCCCGACCAGCAAGCAACCCTGCAACCGCACCTGATCCCCGATGTCACAGACATCGGGCCACCATGACCCAACAAACCTGATGGCCGGCCGGGGGCCCAGCCGAACCCACAACACTACCGCGCATGCCCGGCCGAGGGAGCGGGAAACCCCAAGCAAGACCAGGAGACGCCGTCTCGGTCACACCTCTGATCTCCTCCCCATGATGGGTTTCGATCGACCACCAGGCCCCCGGTGAGCGGGCGCCTCGCCTGCTGGGCGTCTTGGGTCCCTCCCAGACTCACCTGAACAGATCAAAGGGCAGAGCGACAGGAAATCCACACACACCGCCCCCAGACACCAAGACCCCTCTCAGCGAGGACTCCGGACTTCAAAGAGGAGGGGGAGTATAACAAGGGGTGCTGAAGGGACGGGAGGCAGAGAAGACCTGGACCTACGAGAGCCCTGCTGACCTGGTCGCGGCTCGATCGATCCCTGAACCGAAGAACGTTACCCGAACTCTGAACCATCTGAGCCCTGCTGACGCTGACGCGGCTCCCCGAACTCTGAACCATCTGAGCCCTGCTGACGCTGTCGCGGCTCCCCGAACTCTGAACCATCTGAGCCGTGCTGACGCTGTCGCGGCTCCCCGAACTCTGAACCATCTGAGCCCTGCTGACGCTGTCGCGGCTCCCCGACTCCGAAACCACCTGTGCCTGCTGAGTGACTCGCGGCGCTCCCCTCCAGGAGAATCGGCATAGATTGCCAAGAGAAACAACCTCCTCCAGCCTGAGGATTGGGAGCTGTGCGAAGGACACTCCGCAGAGACACTGAATTCAAAGACTGTCCCGCTACCCCGATACCCCTATCCTGAGACCGCCGCCACGTGTGGCATTGATTTAATAACTGCATCTCGGATCATAAAGATCCCCTGAAACTATCGATAAAGTATACTGTCTTACGAAGAACTACTGTGTAGTGTCCCTCTGTCAGGTAGTGCAAGCTCAGTGTGTGCGATCCTAGGCCCTTGCTCGGCCTAACTCTGGGAGAGGTGGGTCAAAGGGTGGTCAGGGACGTATTCCGAAGCCCCCCGGAGAACGCCTTCCAACAGTCACAGAAAGGAGAGCTGAGAGGTGTCCTGCATATTCTGATGAGCCATCACCAAGCCGATGGGTCTTCCTGGGCTAGAGTGGTGGGAGGAGTTGCCACTGACACCTCACTAGGACTGTGCCTGTCCTCTCGCAATGCTGTCCCCACCCCCATGGAGTTTGTCTGAAGTCAAGACTGGGCGAAGCAAGAACTTGTGAACATCAAAAACATTCTTTGAAGTTTGACAACTTCAAAGGCCAAAAGGGGTATAAATATTGGACCTAAAACCTCAGACTTTTAGAACGCTTCTGGATCAAGAGGACCCTGCCAAGAAGAAGAGCTGAAGAGCAGTCAGGAGGAATACTGCCTCTTTGTTGTGTGTTGCTTTGCTGGGTTGGCCTAAAGTTGCTGCTTCTGTCTGTGGGTAGTGGAAAGGACTGGGCTTTTACTTTGCTATATCCTGCTTGAGAAGATTCTCCAAGGGCTTAAACTAGAGCTTGCCTCTTGTTAAGTAATGAATGGTATACAAAAACTTCACCTGCAGCATCCTTGAACTCCATTGTTGGGAGTTCTGACCTGCCTTGTGGTGCCAAATCCAGTTCTGGGCCTTTGAAGGTTGTTCCTGCTGCAGAAAGCATCAAGAAACCATCAAAATTGATGCCTCACCCTATCCGTTTTTCTGATGCAGCACTGCAGTGCAGGAAGAATTTCCATGCACCGCCGCTGTGCGGCCAAAGAAATTGACGCAGCACCTGCTAGCAGTCCGAGTTCAGTGACCCGGTTTCCGAAGTCCTAGACCACCCTATTGACTTTGATGTGCGGCTGAAAGAATTGATGCATCGTGGGAATGCGGCTGAAAGCATCGACGCAGTGCCTGTTGACTGCTGCCGCATTGATCACCAGCGTATCCAGATTTCCACACATCGCACCTGTGCAGCAAGTTTTCCTGATGTAGCACCCGCAGAACCCAACTGTGCAGCAGAACTGACACATTACGTCCCCTCCCAAGGACTCAGGAACCAAGGCATTGCTTTGTTTTCCAATGCTTACCTCCTCTGCGGCTGTTTTGTCTTGTGAATTTTGATGCATTTGAAGGTACTTTGTGTAGAATCACCGCATCCATAGTTTCCTATGGAAAAAGTCATATTCTGAGTTATGTATGTTAGATTTTTGTCATTTTGGTCTTGTTTGGTTTAGATAAAGATTATTTATTTTTCTAAACTGGTGGTATTGTGTCCATTTGTAGTGTTTTCACCATGTTACTTTATGTGTTTTGTACAAGTGCTTTACACACTGCCTCTGAGATAAGCCTGACTGCTCATGCCAAGCTACCAATGTTTTTTTTTATCAAAGGGGGTTTGGCTCTAATACAACAACGGCACAGGGCCTACTATTAGAGGCAACAAGAAAATCGTTTATGTATTGTGATGTGCATTGTAATGTTTTTGTCTTAATAATTTATGTTAATTGTTCAAATATCTATGTTTTCCTTGTTTTGAACACTGATATAAATGACTATGTTCATTGAAACATTGTGAATAATGAGTGAATAAATACTCCAGGCCATAGGATTGTTTCATGGTCTACTGTTTAAACAATGTATAATATAAATGTGATGGCTAGATTTTCTTGAAGCTACCCAGGGGGTCAGCAGGGGTTATCTTCCTTGTGTGATCCCCTAGCCCTGACTAGAGTGAGGGTCCCTACTTGAACAGGGTGTATACCACTCCCAACTAGAGATCCCCATTTCTAACACTTATCCTTACCATAGTAAAACACGGGGCATGGATCTACTGGCCAGCACTGCCGTTTTACCTATCTCAAATTAATAGACTGACATGTTATTGGGAAACATATTTTACTGCAGCCAGATAATGAGGGTCACTTCAATGGGATCGTCTAAAACAAATATTTTTCCTTTAAATTATCCCTATTCAGATTGCTTAAACAGAGTCAGAGAAGATTCAAAGCAATTTAGAGGGGTTGTAAATGGACACCTTTGCACCTTCAGCGATTTAACTAACCGGACTAACCGTTTACAGCTGTTTCAAGGAAGTAGGCTGTTATCTGTTGCTTTTTGAATTAGGTGGTTATGTATGCCTACTATAATTTCATGCGCATTCAATAAAAGTTGAGAAAAAGAAAATATTGCAAGGCCCACCTCCTAGGTCATAAATACAGAAGCCAACATTTCAGACTTTTGAAGGATTGTCCAGGGTTTCAGAAGCCTATCCCACTAAACTATTTGTGAGTGTATGTCCAATTGTGAGAAATTTGATGCAAGAACTCCTAGATGGAAGTGTTTTACAGAAGCAGTTAATGAAAGCAGTTTAGAGCTTCAGTGGGTCATGTTATGGGTTAGAGCTTTGGTGTAATACCATAATGCTTTAAGGGCTCCTTTCTGTCTCTCCAGTGGCTTTCTAGTGTCATATAACTTGCTGTTGAAATCATGTCCCGTGACATCACTTCCCCTGATGTCGAAGAGGTCAAAGTTTGTGCCCTGTTGCTAAACTTCTCGGGGAAATTTGGAAGGCAGCTCCGCTGATTTGTAATACTGAAAATCAAGGTAAGTATCATTTTTAAACAGTCTGACACGAATATTGTACATAAAAACACTTCTTACATCCAGACATATGACGGGAAGGTGATAAAAATGGATAGTAGTATTGTTGTCAAGACGAATACACAAAGCACTATTATGCAATTTAAAACCAATTGTAGCTGTTGTTTTCAAAAAGACCACTAGATGGTGGTGACATGTCACAAATTTATTTTACGGTTTACGAACAGTCTATTTTTAGAGCTGCGCGTATATTTTTCCTACAAATATGTGAAGGAAGATGACAACATCAGAGCCATCAACAAAGTCAGTTTAACGAGAGGTATTAAATATGCGGCGTTTAACATTTAGTGTGAATGGATTTTGACTAGGAGCCCAGTTTTAGACAGGAAGAACAGAGCAAAATAGCACAACATAAATCAGGACCTGGTGTTATTGTAGATCTGATGGCAAGTGAGCGTTAACCCCTCTTTATCAAGTGGGAGGTTATGCACTTATATGTGTGGCACAATTTCCCTCTTTATGTGTGCATCATTTTCCTGTGATTCACTCAACTTCATGATCACGGAATACGTTGCATCCCAATGTTAACTTCCATATCAATATCACATTTTCAATATTTTTTGTTTTGTTACTCAACGTCCGTATCGTGTAATAATTTCAGCCCTATTAAATTTATATAATTTTTCGATGTGTGTTACACGTTAGTCAGCATATTTGAACTGCTTAATCCCCTTTAGTGGAAATCAGTTGCTGCTCTTATCACCTTTAATTATACATCATAATAAATCTCAGTTTCAAATCAAAGATTTGTGGGCATGCTAAACCCCTCTTTCCTCTAGAAGATGTTGATTAGAAAGGTACTCAGGGGCTTATTTATGAGAAGCTTGCGCTGCTGGAGGGTCACTTTTTTTGAGGCTCCGGTGGTGCAAGCCTCTCAGTCATAGCTATGAGGCCACACTAAGCCACTCTGTGAGGCTTTGCATGGCCTCATAGATATGGAATAAGACAAAGCGGCGCAAGTCACTGCGTTGCCTTACTCTGCGCCAAGGTGGTCTATGGGTGTCGCTGTGGGTTTTCCCAGGCAACACTTTGAAGCTGCCCCAGATTTACTTAGTCACGAAAACCTGTAGCAGCGCCGAAACCTTACATCTCCCTAGAGTGTAACAAGGAGAATATTTTTATTTCTCCTTTTTTTCGTCTTTCAATGTGTGCTGCATTCTGCAATCCTATCTGCAGCGGAGGCTAGGCAGCAAATTATGCACCAGCGCGTGGGGGAAAGGACAGAAATACACTGTAGGGCAGAGCAGCAAGAAGACTTGTAGCACTGTGCTACGCCAATTCCCCATAAATGACGCCCTTAGTGTCTGGGGACTGCAGTGGACGTGTTTCCAGAAATCACACATTTGCTATAAAGTAACAAAAAAAGTTGAACAAAGGAGAAGTACCGAAGCACACACAGGAGGTCCATACAGTTGAAATCAGTCAGAATAAGTGAACTGAGATAGTTTAAACAGTAAAATCCATAGCATTAGGATAGGATAGTTATTTTTAAAGCGCTCGAATACTGCGGCGTCTTGGCGCTACGTGTGTACGAAAGGAGACTGGGCAGTAGAGCCGGAAGATTAGTTTGAAGGAAACAGCCAGAACTTCAGCTTTTTCCTAAAAATCTGCCGGTTAGGTTGAAGTCTCATTGTGGAAGGTAGTTGGTTCTATAACTAGGCTGCACAGTTTTATAGACTCCGACCCCCCCCATCTTGCTCTACGAATTGTAGTAGTATGGATAAGGCCCGTGTTTGTAGATCTAAGAGTTCTGGTGGGGGTGTACCAGGAGAACACTTTCTGAATCTCCGCCGAACCACCTCCATAAAGCACCTTGTGCACCAGACAGAGGACCTTAAATTCCACTTGTTGCTGGACCGGGGGCCAGTGAAGAGACCTTATACCCGCCGAGGTGGAATGGCCTTTGGGAATGTTTAATAACAATCATGCCGCAGCGTTTTGCAGTGATTGTAATTTCGTCATCTGTGCCTTGTTGATGGCCACAAAAAAAGTGTTACAGTAGTCTCATTTTGAAAGAAAAAGAGCTACTACTAAAGTTTTCCAAAGCTATTGTGGGATGAAAGGGAAGATCTTTCGTAAGCTCTTCAGTAAGAAGAAGCAAGTGGAAGTCAGATGATTGACCTGGGCTGAGAACTTGAGCTGATCGTCAAAGATCACTCCTAAGTTCTTAAGCTTGGCAGTCGGGCAGGGACATTCACCTGCCTCTGTCGGCCACTAAGTTTGGTTCCACAGCGATTGGCCCTTGCCGAACTCCAGTACCTCTGTCTTGTCAGTTTTTATCTTGAGAAAATTTCGACTGATCCAGCTCATAATATCCGTCAAACAGGCATGAAAGCCACCGGCAACGATCTCTGGTTGTTTAGACACAGATATTATTTTCTCACGGGTTGTTTTGTTCCTTAAACATTCCAATATCTGGTTATGTACAGACAGAAGCAGCCGACATGGTTTTTCATGGCTGCAGAGAATATAAATGCATATCAATGTAATAAATCCAATGACTATGAGTTGTAGGAGATGACATTGGAAAGTAGCTCCACACGTCAATAGTGCAAGAGTTAGGATGAGGAAAGGTGATGAAAGAGAAAAAGTGACGGTACTAAAATAGATTTGAGAAAATGTAAAATAGAATGAAATGAGTATTAAAGTAAAAGAATTGATTCTGTGCTATCCTGACATGGTAGGTAATAAGTCAACCTAACCATACCCGAAAGTCCATGTAGTGCCCATGGTCAGTAGTACCAAAAGAGTATGTGGAGCCCCTCGAAGACTGAGAAGGGAGCGTCAACAAAATCTTAGAAACCAGTGAAGAAGCAGAAAAGCATGCAATTGTGCTTCTGTGAACTAAGTCTCATTAGAAAATTGCCATGAATCTAAATAATAACAAAAAAATTTCATCTTAAGAAACGATACCCGAAAGTTCTGTCGAAAGAGCCGTAGGTAAAGATGTCTAAGAAAATAGAAGTAGAGGGATCAGGCTTCAGCAATGAGATCTGAATAAAAAAATCAACTTCAGTGAAGATTTATTCTAGAAATGAGGAGCCCACAATCAGCTGAAGGTTGGATTCCCAGAGTCAGCTTCTGTAGTGGTCCAAGGATTCTGCTGAAGTGTGGAATGTAGATCAGAACATAATTGCAATAAACAAGCAATGATAAGGGAGATAGAAATAAACCATTGCACCTTGGTACATTATCTTTCCCCTTATGACAAAATAGAAAAAAGCAAATAGACATAATTGTGTTGTAATTGGAGTGTTATTGACAGGGGAGATAGTGACACATTAGAGCCAGCACTCAAGTTAAAGTGATTAGATGATGCATTGTTGGCAACACTCACTAGTAAATGTGGCTTGAAACAGGAAGAAGTAGCATTGGATGGCGATCTGAAAGTGTGCGGCATAGTACTAAAACTTGATGAAGTGGTATCCTGTGACTGAAGTCACCAAGAGCTATCAAGAGGATTGCCTTCATTAATAGCATCAGTCACATTCCTCTTTCAGGCATTTCGCCAGCACAGGGGTAAATTTGACAAAACACCTCCTGCTCCACCAACCCTTCCCAAAAATTAGTACAACCTTTTTGACAATGTTTCTACTTGTACTGGGCTGTGAATGTAGCGCCGGGACATTCTGCCTGAGTAGCTGAGTGCTTAACAAAACCCCAGATAACATACCATAAAATAACAGTGTGGTTTCTCCATTTCTGGCTTGTGTGTGTTTCTTGATGAGGACCCAGTCTCTTAAACAAAGGTAGACATCTTTGACATGATGTTTTCCATCAATTTTCTTTCTTATCACAAGACTGTAGCACAATCACTTTGTTGGTGGGGGCATCTGTAGAATCTTGCCTAGACAAAGCATGGTGTATTCACTTTTTCACTCTAAGATCCAATCCGGGCACACCCTGCTCCTTGGGTCTCTGTTGCTTAGCAGCTTAAATGGAGCCACACCGGGGGTACTGTGTAGAGGTACAAAATAAGACCACATTTTCTGTCTCAAAAATCATTCAATATCTTGTCCAGTTGTAAGAGCTGTCTGGTTCCTTCCTTGAGGAATCTGTTCATTGGTATCGTAGAAATGATTGAGTGTTGTTCTTTCACCTCTCCTCTTCCTTAGTCTGAGTCTTTTTTGGTTCCTTTGCCTCTTCCTCTTGTGGGATCTTTGACCCTTCCTCTGCCCCTTGCTGAAGTGTTGCCGTTTGGTCCCAGTTCCTGATTTTGTTTTAATAACTTGAACTTGTGCAAGAAGGTTAGGGGACGCACTCCTAAAGGGATACTTGGATTCAATGCCTCTGTATCGGAACTCAGATGGGAACTTGAACCTGTGGATAAAATCTCCTGTTGAGCGGGCAGTACCCTCCTATACGCCCACAGTAACCATCCCACTCCACTCATAAACAGCATTCCCTATGGAAAGTTTTTGAGGGCTCGTCGGAATTGTAGCTTAGAAGTGGGGTATAGAAAAGAGCAAAAAATCATAGAAGAGAGGTTTGCTCAGTGCAGCTTCAGCAAGAAAGTGGTGTCTGAAGCGATACAGAAAGTTGTTTGCTCCACACAGAATGATATATTGTTTTGCGCCCAAAGAAATAAGACTGACAAGGTCATTATCCCTAGAATGATCACCACCTATAACACCAGGTCCAATGTCATTAAAAGAATCATGAAACGTCATTGGGGCTTGCTGAAAACGGATCCCATAATAGGGAAACACATTGGCAAATCACCCCAGGTAACCTACAGAAAATCAAAGTCACTAAGGGACCGTTTGGTCTGCAGCTATCAAGGGGAACCAGCAATGAATACCTGGCTAGGTTCACCCAAAGGCTTTGTCAGGTGTAGCACATGCAAAGCATGCAGGAGCAGCAAAAGCACAGATAAGTTTAGCACCCATGGGGATAGGACGAAAGAGATCAATAAGTTCATAACATGCACAAGTGATTATGTTGTGTATGTGCTGGAGTGTCTGTGTGGTCTCATATATATTGGAAGCAACAAGTTACAACTGAAGATCAGAACTTTTCAACATATGAGAGCTGTTACTAATTTGGATTTCAGCTATCCCGTAGCAAGGAACTTCTATGAAAAACATCAGAATAGCAGCAAACTGATTGAGTTTTTGGGAATTGACAGAATCCTGACACACCCAAGGGACGGGGACAGGGAAAAGGAATTGCGTATCATGGAATCCAGATACAAAATTGAGCTCAACACAAAAATTCCCCATGGGCTCAACAGGGGGGAAGAATTAGCCACACACATAGGACACGGGTAACCTTCTATATGCCTATCCGTACTTTCCTTTCAGAATAAGTATGCAGTACACTTACAGCCATCGGTTGCCTTTATTTTCACTTTTATTAGGGGCATGGAAGTAGCAAAGTAAATTCTGATCAGGATCTAATTTTATCTCCCAAGTAGCGGGTGGTAGCAAGTTCCCACAGTAGTGCTGGCACCGCAGCGAGGGGCTGTGTCACCCAAATCAGAATGCAGTGGGTAAGCACAGGACTTATGCCAAATAACCTCAAAGTCGAACTTGTACCCAAAAGCCAATAAAGCCACCACCACCCCCTCTAAGTCAGAAGCTTCACCCTGCATATACAACAGCATATCATCTGCGTATAAAGAAATATACAAGCGATCTCCCAATAACTGCAGGTCCCGGTAATGTCCACCAGGCTTTACTATCCACTTGAACAGTTCTACGACTAGAGCGAGCAACAGATGGGACAATGGGCAACCCTGCCTGGTGCTCCACTGCGCGAGTCTCTGAGATCACTGATCCAGTCCTAGCCCTAGCCATTGGTTGGGTATACAACAGCTTAGTCCAGTTAACAAAGTATAGCCCAAGCCCCATACTAAGTAAAGCAGCATACAAGAACTCTCAGCAAAAAGAATCAAAAGCTTTCAGAATATTAATGGATAATGCTAATGAGTCTGGCAGAAGGTGCTCCCGCAGATCCAGGATATAAATCAGTTGGCGGATGTTGGGTAAAGTACTACGGGTAGGTATGAAACCTGTCTGATCGGGGTGAATCAGATTACCCATGTGTGGCTAAATCCTGTTAACCAGAATCTTACTCAGGAATCTGTAATCAGCATTAAGCATCGAGAGGGGGCTATAAGAATCCATCAAAACCAGACACTTCCTTCCTGAGGAGAAACACAATCGTGGCCTCGCGCAGAGAGGGCAAAAATAGTCCCTGCTGCCGTGCACCGTTATAAGCTTCCACCAGTTTAGGGTCAAGGGCAGCGGCATAAATAGCGTAGAATTCTATAGCTAACCATCCGCACCTCCGGTACTGCAATGTCAGAACCTAGTCGATCCGCCACTGAGGGATCAAGGGTTAACGGGGAGGAGTCTCCAATGTAACGCGAAATGTCCATGGTGTTCACAGACTATAACTCATGACCGTAATGTAGTAACGTAGTATTAATTTTCTCCTGAGTGAACACTTCTTGGCCTACCGAATCATGAATCTGAAGAGCAGTGTGCCCCCTTGTCTCTTCTTGTAGGAACCAGGCTAACATGGTCCCAGATGTATGCCTCTCCTCACCGGATTTAGTAATATATGCTCTATGATCATACTGCCTCAAGTGCTCCACCATTGTATACAGTTTCTCCTGTTCAGTGAGCATCTGCTCCCTTACCTCTAATATCTAACCCAGGTCCAAAGGGAGCCCGTTGAGGACTATCTCATGCTGCCTAATATCCAAGCGTAATTGGGCGTGCACCCATATCTTTTTGGAAAAACGAAACCCTCGGACTACCACCTTTAGGGTTTTCCATTCAACCCCCACCGACGTGGCTGATCCTGCATTGTTGTGTCAAAAATGGATTATCTGCTCACTGAGCGAGGCCCAGAAAGCTGGGTCATCAAGTAGGGCTGGGTGCAACCACCAAACGGGGGATGCAAGTTCTGCATGGTGATCACCAGAAAATGCATAACAGGGTGGAGTGATCATAATAAGTTCTCACCAAATACTCTGCATCCACCACCCTCTCATATGTCGCACCTCAGCAAAGCACCCCGTTCAACTGTACCTCCAAATCCTGCAAGCTAGACCTAAAGGAGCAAGCCCAGACCTCAGGATTCTATGTCCTCCAGCAATTGATAAAGCCCCACTACTGAGCCCAAGTGTGAAGGGATAACGCCATCCTGTGCGTTGCTGCTGAACGCAGTGAGGGTTGTGATCTTTCCAAAGCAAGATCCACAACACAGTTGAGGTTCCTCTCCACTATTCTCAAATGAGGCATCGTCAATGGCAGGAGGGGCACCAAGCTGTTCAAGAAGGAGGATTGATCTGTATTTGGTGAGAACATATTAGGCAAGGCGAAATCCCTGCTGTCTTACTGACCCAGCACCAACATATTGCAGCCCTCAGGATGAATGACCACCCTATGCTATTGGCATGGCACCCCAAGCCTATTCCAAATAAGGGCATCTCTCACAAAGGCTGAGTAATCAGTGTAAAACAGTTGTCCCTTTCATCATTTTCAGAGCGCTCTACCCTGAAGTTCCATCAGGTGTGTCTCCTGCAGAAACACAACCTTCGCCACCCCTTTGTTTCAAGTAGGCCAGGAGATTATAGCACTTGGAGTGAGTGGACAGACCCTACACATTTCAGGTGATCAATTTAATCTGGTCAGCCATTCAGTGAAGCCTTTTGGCAGTCCAGTGTGCCTCAGCATTCCACGCCTGCACACATTCAGAGCACCAACCACCAGCCACGCAATGCCCTCCCATCCACCGCACACACTCTCCGAGAGGAAGAAAATAAAGATCACCTAAAAAAATGCAAAGAAACTCCCCCAACCCCTCCTCGGACTGTGATATACATACATCCTGGCCAAACAGTATATGGCAAATCGCCTGCAAACAAAGGCCTTCAACAAGAGCCAATTAGGTCCTATTGGTGACGTCAGTAGGGGAAAGAGATTAGCCAATCTAATGGGGAAACAGAGCACAAATCAGTGGAATTATCATCCTTTGCACTGGCCCCCCACACTCATCCAGCTCCTCCGCAGCCAAGAATAAAAAGAATTCACATAAGACCTCTCGAAGGAGATACAGCAGCCACCACAATATGGCACCATATTGAGGCATGCGCACCACAGGACTCGCCCGTTCCCCAGTCAGGGCTTAAATTATTGTGTTTGCCATGCCCGGGTGACCCTCGGGGGTATCCTCTAGCCCCGGCACTGTTGAGCTCTCTGAACTAGAGGTGGACCCCCTGCAGGAGCTCCTGCCAGATGTCAAGGTGTTATATGGCCGTTAGGGTCATTGTCGACATTGCTAAGTTAGCATGAGCTCTGCTGCCACAATGCTGCTTTTGCGCATGCTACTACATGACTTTATATTGCAAGACTTTGTTTGTGCCTTTCACATGAGAACTATCTGCTTTCTACATTCTTTGCCTGTTCCTGGAGTTTAGTCTGAACACGATGTGCAAGGTCGATAAACAATGCCCCTTATTATTCTGTTCTGGTCAGTCCCTAGCACCTGGACAAAACATGCTAACACAGCTGTGCTGCTGGAAACTCGTGTTTTGATATTATGGGGATGCATGTTGTTCTAAAACTCACTTGGAGAGGGACCTTTTCCAGGGAGAAGAGCTATGCTGTTCCTATGATGTAAAACTACCATCTAGGCCCTAAGGTATGGGGTCTGCTGACAAAGCCCAGAGATCTTTCTTTATATGATAACACTTCTTCTAACCAAGGGGAGGGTGATTAGGCCTTATAGTCCCTTATCTTCTGTCTGTATACAAGGACATCCCCCTTTATAATCTATGGAATTGTAGCAATGCTAACTGTTTAGGTTTATGCATTATGTTGCTGGTAGTGGCTCGTATACTGCATTACAGAGCACGATAGTTAAAATAAACAATTTGAACTATAACTGTAACTCTGACAATTCTTATTATGGACAAGCATGAGTGAGCGAGTGACAGTGTATGTCTTGCTACCGCGATTCCAGAGAGAGTCGAGAGTGTTGTATTCTGGGTTGTTTAATTATTTGTAGCTTCGTGATTATGTAGGAGAATGAATGAGACACTATAGCTAGTCAGTTTTGGTATTTTGGATACTGACGCGGTCGGAAGGCTCAGCCCCTATACACTAAGGTCCTGTTTTCCTGTGCAAAATTCTGTGTATGTGTAGAATCTCCACAACATGGCGCTACCGATGTTTGGTCTGGTACTTATCGGCGAAACTCCTGAGTAGTGCTTGTGCTTGTACACATTCCCCTCACATCTGTTTCTGGAGACAGTTGTGATGGTGTAACCTCCTATATTGTGATATTATAGGTTTTTCAAGCTTGAATTCTAAAAGGTTTTTATTCTTTCTTTTGCCCGTTATTGCGCTGCAGGTAGTAGGTTGTTATTTTCTTTCTTTCAGTATGGCGGTTGCCATAACGGCTCAGAACCGCGCTCCAGTCACTGCTTGTTTGACTCAACATGGGGTCCCTAATGGTGGTGCTGATCTTATTTTTGTTGTTGAGGTGGATGCTGCGCACTGCTTTGAGGTGTTTTATTCTTGGGTCACATTTACTGCAGTGGATGGAAATGACCATTTCTTTCATGAGTATACTGCCACTGCACTACTGCGGGATTATCTACCTTATCGATCTCTTGAAGTTCCGTTAATGGCTTGGCAACACACTATTTGGTTTAATGGCACACTTCCTCACCCTTTGACAGTGCTCCGTTTAGGCCCCTTATCGATTGATGGGGCCACATGGCCCATTTTGACTCAGTATACCCCACCCCCAAGTTATCTTAATGTTACAGTCCCATAGCTGCGCGTATTGCATACTTCGTTGATATCTGTGCGTAGAGCTGGTATACAGTTCATGTCACGCAACACGCAGGTGGGACCACTGGGAGTTGCTGCACAACCACCGGGACCCGGTGGTGTAGTGATCAGTCCTATTATGATTAATTCTGTGATGGGCAAGCGTTTGCAGAATAAGGACGAGCTGCCTTATTGGCTTACTGAAAAATTTGGGCAACTCGAAGCTGTTTTTTCAAATACGACACCTGTGGAGAAGTACAGGATTCTGACCATGAGCTTACCTAAAGGTCTTGTTCCTGAATTGGCTGATTGTAAGACTTGGGGTAAAGTGTTTGCAGCAGTATATTCGATGTGTTTTGGCACTCCCTCAATGGCCGTTCTCCCTTCCATGATAAAACGTGTTCAGGAAGAACATGGGGCCGAAGCGACCCTGGAGATGGGAATGAGAGTGGTGGGAGTGTTCAATATAGTTTGCGATATGATCCTTGCTAATGTGAAGGGTGAAGCAGTGAGCTTACAAGTGGCATAACGCTTGGAGGCTGATGCTGACGCAGACAAACTGCGTGAACTTTTTTTTATGTGCAGAGTTTTAAATAGCGCAAACTTGACCCGAATCCAATCAGGTATCAGAGCGCATTACATAGCACCAGTTACGTTACATGAGGAGACACATTCATTTTTTGTTAGGCACGGGGAGATTAAGTGATTTGCCCAGAATCACAGGATGTTCAGCGTCATTACTGAGACTAGAACCCAGTTCCCCAGGTCCGAGGTCGAGCACCAGAGCCATTAGGCCAACTCCTCTAATTGCAGACGATTATTGCTAATGCTTATAAACCTTGGGAATTAAGCCTTTTACTCAAACTCAACAAAATGCCCAGACTCATAAGGATGGGTGCCTGTTCTTTCCTTAAAAGAACTGGAGAAATAATAAACTGGGGCAGCAACTACAGAAGCAAGGTTCGCGTGCTGGTTCACCTGAGCGTTCTTATGATTTGTGCCACCCCGAGAAAATTAGGACTCCTGATAGATTTCAAGTCCCTGATCAGCGCTCTCCTTGTTCTTTACAGGACACATAGGACTCTGAAGTCATTGGAGGGGAACACCAGGATCGCGGCAAAGGTCCGACCACCCAACAGGGATGGGATAAACCTCGACAGTTTGATGTAAAAGCCAAACAAGAGGGACTGCCTCATGTTCGCCCCATATCAAAAGAAGAAGGATGCCGCTTTAACTGTAAAGTATGCCTCAGACGGTGAGAACACGGCTTCTAGATTGGACATGGGTGGTGACTCTGCTCGACATCGCATCGGAGGTTACCATAGTGTGAGAGGCACTGCGTCCCTGTCTGGAGGTGAGAGCAACTGATACATTTATTACTGTGGAAACAGCAGATACTCAAGTTGCACCCCCGGATAGACTCTTTGAAATTGTCTTACAAATTGAAGGTGGTTTACAGCAGACAATTACAGCGGTTTTCTGAGAAAATCTGACCTCCTCATATGACATTTTGTTGGCGGAGGCAGATTGGCCTCACCCATTTGTGCTAGTCGCTTCTAGAGGGGAGGACATGATACTTCCAAGTTTTTCGCGTTACATCCCTGAGTAACATACAAAGGCTTATGCATCAGAATGTGCACTGGCCATTGCCGCAGCGGTGCACTGTAATCAGGTGAGCTGAGATAGAGTTTCACCCGCACATGAGATACCATTATGGCCTATGCCACAGCCACAGCTGCAATATCCAATCAGACGTGAGGCTAAGGCTTCCGTGTGTGACATTCTGACACAGTTGGCTTATCAAGGAGTGATTGAATCCTGTGTATCACCCATGAATAATCCTCTTTTGCTGGTATCGAAACCGGACGGTTCTTATCGCATTGTGTTAGATTATCGAGATTTGAATAGTCATTGTCGTACATTTGCGGTACAGGACGTACACAGCTCTGCGCTAGTGAACAGCCTCATTCTTAAAAATACAAAACTACCCTTGATATATCCAATGGTTTCTACAGTCATAACTTGGCACCTGAGAGCCGCAACTTGACAGCATTTACCACCATCGGAAATCAGAAAAAATATGCACGATTGCCTATGGGATATAAGAACAACCCCAGGGCTTTTGCTGCACATGTTGTGTCTTTATTGCACAGCATAGATCCAGATGCGTTCTCGTACGTGGATGATATTTATCTGATAGACAATGTCCTGAGACCGCAACTTGTCAGAGTCGACCAAATTATTCTGTTGTTTGCCGACTATGGATACAAATTAAATTTTGCAAAATCACTCATCGCTTGTTTTGCAGTACTTTCTTTTGGGCTAGGAACTCCATAATGAAGGTAGGGGGTTGGCCCCCCACTTTCTGGAGAAATTTGCACAATTACAACCTCCATCTACACTGAAGAAACTTCAGTCTTTGCTGGGATTTTTGAATTACAGGAGGACATTCCCGATTATGCCCAGCGTATCAAACCGCTTTATGCATTGATACAACCAACATATTTTTCTGCCAGCTGGCTTCTGGAACATACCTCTGTTCTGCAATCTTTGCAATCAGATCTGCTTGCGATAAACTACTTGTTGGTGCGTGATAATTCCATGAACCTGGTCATATGTATTGTACCAGGGACGGTGGGTTTCACTTACCTAACGTTCAATGAGTGGGACACAGTACCTGTGGCATACAAATCACATTTGTACACAGCTGCTAGAGATGTGATTTTTGAATGTTGAAAAGGTTTTGACTGTGGTTGAAATGGCAATTCAAAAAGAACTCTCACTGGGGCAGGGGAAACACATTCTTATGGTTTCGCCTATCCCTGCTTTAGAAGCAGTGAATAAGGCAAGTGTACCAGACTCTAAAGCTTTACATCCCCATTGGATACAATGGGTTACTTCTTTGACATCGGCTGATGTCACGTTTATCTTTGATATTGCTCTTCAGACACAGGAGTTTTTACAGTATGAACATGTTTATCCTCCTCCGTTGAAAGTTGAAAGTTGAAAAGGATTTATTGAGCGCTCTATCACCATGCGGTTTCTTGGCGTTGTAGGCAGAAACTGAAACCTGAAGGAGGAAGGAAGGAGAGATTTAAGAGGGGTAGGCTAGGGAAAACAAATGGGTTTTGAGTTTGGCTCGGAAGTCTGAGTAGGATGGGGTGGATCGGATCGCGAGGGGGAGTGAATTCCAGAGAAGAGGGGCAAGGGTAGAGAATCTGGTGCCACCAGATTTCTTCTTGCGAAAGTGGGGGACCTTAAGAAGAAACTAAGTGGAAGAACGGAGGTCTCTGCAGGGGACATATGCAATTATTTTAAATCTGATAAAAGCGGGGGCAGTGCCAGTAAGGGACATGAAGGTCAAGCAGCCTATCTTGAAGAGTGAGCGTTCCCTGATGGGAAGCCAGTGCAGAGTCCTTAATACGGGGGTAATGTGGCTAGATTTGGGGAGCCTGTAGATGAGGCGGGCCGCTTGGTTCTGGATGAGCTGCAGGCGGCGGAATTCGTAGGCGGGAATGCCGACGTAGAGGGCATTACCGTAATCCAGGTGGGATGAAATGTGTGCTAGGATAATGAGTTTAAGGGCTTCAGCTGAGAAGTAACGTGAGATTTTGCAAATGGTTCTGAAGGCCAAGAAGCACGAAGAGACTACGGAGTTAATCTGGGGGCGCATGGAGAGGTCTTGACTAACTTTAATGCCCAGGGTTTTCACAGAGGCTGAGGGTAATGGGGGGGAACCAAAGATGGGGGGCCAAAAAGCAGAGGACCAGGGGTTGGAGGGACCACCAAGGAGAACCAGCTCGGTCTTATCGGGGTTCAATTTCAATTGGTTGAGATTCATCCAGTTGAATATGAACGTGAGGATGGAGTGGACCTTGGAGATGGAATCAGGGGAGGGAGAGAGATTGAAAATGAGCTGGAGGTCATCGGCGTAGTTAAACGCCGTGACCTCCATGTCCTGTAAAGCAGCGATGAGGGGGTGAATGTAGAGGTTGAACAGAAGGGGAGATAGTGAGGAGCCCTGGGGTACTCCGCAGGTGACGGAGTTGGTGGGAGCAAGAAAGCCCTCCAGGCGAACAGCCTGTGTGCGGCCGGTTAAAAAAGAGGCGAGCCAGGCCAGGGCCGAACCCCGCAGGCCGGCGTGAAGAACTAGGATTTACGTCCTTGCGGCGCAGGGGACACGCCCTCAGTCTTCGGGTTCACCTGTCTTAGAGTACAGAGACACGGGATTCTTCTGGTGACATCAAAGATCATATTTATTAGCTGCAGCCAGTAACAGAGATCCTAGAAGTACAACACGGTGTATGTTCTCAGGAGACTGCTCAACATAATAGAGCGGAGCGTCGTCTTTTATGCCAAAAACCACATTCCTGGCTAGCATCAATTACTCACAAACTTGACCAATCAGAGGATGATATTTACAGAGGCATCACATAACGACAAACCCACTTTCAGTTATACAACCCACCGCCAATGACAAGGCATAAATCCAGCATTCTTGCTCGAACAGGCCGGACGGGCCCATCATAAAAGACCTCAACCCAAATCAACAATTAGGCCATAAGGCCATAAAAGTAAGGAGCAGAAACAGATGAGGAGAAAGATAGAGGGGTGGGTGCATGTGGCATTGAATCAATAATGTCTTTCTCTTTGATCTCTATCTGACCAGCTGCTTAACAAGGTACTGGCTCAACAAGTTTAGCCTTGGGCAACAGGGTCAGTTGACTCAGGTCAAACGGAAGTCAACACGAGCTCAAACTAAAGTGTATGCGTCCCTAGAGGCTCGCTTGGCCACAGTCATCCTGTAGTCATTAGCCTATGTGAGGGCAACCACAAAATGGCGGTTATAAACAAAATGGAACCCACGGGTGCAGACTAGATCGTTAAATACACAGTGAATCCATCGGTGTAGCATGACGAAAATGCTTACGCGTACCGCACTTGTCAGTCGCGGTTCGCTGATACCAAAATCATCACGATACGACAACCTTCATTAAATGGGTTCAGAATTCACGGAACCACAGACCCTCCTTTTGCCCTTACATAGGCAATAACCTAAACTCACGTCAATCTGAATCCAGGTCTATGTTCATCAGAGAGAGAAAAACATATGTCTCAGTGCAAACACTCTTCCCTAGCTGAGCTCTAGGATTCTTGCCATTTCCTTGCAGACAGTAATGACCCCAATGAGGTACTATCCAGATCGGGGAGGATCTCTTCGCTCGCTGGTTCCCACTCAGACTAACTCCATATTCAGTGACGTTCCATCCAATATACACTAGTGTCTCATCTCTCGGGATATCCTCATAAGAGCTCATTCCTCTGATCATGTCGACTATTCCCTTGACCAGAGCACTATTCTTCGGGCTATGTTTCAGAGAACGTAGGGGGTTAACTTCACAGGCATAAATGAACATTGTTCTGTATGCCCACACAGAACCATTGTAGCTAAATGGCAGGACCAGGTAAGGAATACCTTTCTCGGCAGTATGGAGCATAAGGCCACACACCCAACAATTAGTTGTGTTCACTACTAGCTGGTTTTGGTGCAGAAGCTGAACAAAGCAATTATTAGCGAATTCCATTCTCCTAATGGACTCATGTTCAGGCAGAGGGTGAAAAGAATGTGAAGAAACAGTAGGAGGAGGCATAGGTTGTGTAGTGGGCATGAATGTCGCTTGAATAGAGAATGTCACATATCCAATTAAAAACATTATTAAACTCAACAGTATAAACAGACATAATATTAAAAAACGTTTTCTACTCATTATTATACACATTTTGCTCTTGAAGCTCATTCTTTTAGTAGGTCTCTCCATCTCGAAAAACTCCATCCTCTAATCGTGCTGCTCGCGGCGGATGGGTGTTCTATGCTAAAGAATGCGCCTGTCGGTCCAGGGAACGCCCTGAGACCAACCAGAACCGTCGACCTAACGTCTTCGGCTTGCACTCCAAGGACTTGGCACCGCGACCCTACAGCTGAACCCGGATGGTGGTTCGAAAAACAAAAATCAAAAAATAGTTTCTCGGAGGGGAGCCAACCAAAAGAATAGCAAAGAAGGGATTCAGTTTGTTATTCGTCCCACGACTCTCGGTCGCAAGTTATAGCGCTCTTTACCAGGCAATGTCTGTTCTCGGAAGAGTAACTCAGGTTCAAAAGTGTTCAAATGATTTGATGGAGGTACAACTTCTTCGAGAAGTTCATCGCTCTCTGGCTCAATGTTTGTTCCAATCAAACGGGCATCGCTAAAAGGCAGAAAACGAGGGGCGGTCTCAGTCTCAGACTCAGGAAGTCCTCTTTGGACCCACCGGTCGTACGGCAGAGGCAAAGGGACCCTCTTACAATGTACGCCATGAATCCAGTTCTTTTTACCGTGCACTCGTACCGCAGAACGGGTGGACAATAACACCAGATACGGTCCTATCCAGCGGGGCTGCTCGTTCCGGGTTTGCTGGAAGTTCTTCACGAGCATCCACGCTCCAGGTTCAAGGGTGTGCCCCGGATCTTCAGAAACCTGTGGCAAAGTATCATGAACCTGTTGAGGCAGAACACGCAATTTAGCCGTCAATTCGTACAGGTAGTCAAGCAACACAGGTTGTTCTATCTCACTAAATTTTGTCGGCCGCGGCACTCCCCAAATATTTGCCGGGCGACCGAACACAACCTCATAAGGACTCAGACCCATTCGCGAATGCACAGTCATTCTTGTGGACAGAAGGGCTAACGGCAAAGCATCAAGCCATTGTAGACCAGAGCTCGCTTGAATTTTGGCCAATTTCAATTTTAACGTGCCGTTGTAGCACTCAACTAGACCAGCTGACTGGGGATGATTGGCAGCGTGGAACTTCTGCCGGATACCCAACACATCACACACTCTCTTCATCACTTGACCCACAAATTCACTCCCATTGTCACTCCAGACACTTTCGGCAAACCAAACCTAGGGAAAAATTCCTTAATAAGGGCTTTAGCTGTGGACAAGGCAGTGTTGTCCTTCAGAGGGTAGGCTTCCACCCATCTAGAAAAAGAGCAAACAACCACTAAGACATACTTCAGGTTGTTGCACCTCTCCATGTGGATGAAATCTAGCTGCAAAGCCTCAAACGGATACGTGGGGGGAGCAAAATGACCAGCTGGAGTTGGAGTTCCCTTACCAGGATTGTACATCAAACAAACCATACAGTTCTTGACCAAATTCTCTGCACACTTAGGAATGCCAGCATTTTGCCATACCGGGGCCAATGACTTACAAATCCCTTTCACACTAATGTGAGCCATCCCATGTGCCATGGTAACCACTGGAAGTACATACGCGTCAAGCAACCATTCGAATCCAATTTACCCTTGCTTTCTCTCCATTCATTCAACTCTTTCTCTGTAGCTTCAGCTTGGATGGATTTCACACTCTCAATTGTATCTTCACACATACTCCTATCTGGAATCCATCTCGCTGGACCCGCAACATACATTCGACTCATCACATCTCTCGCAGTCTCTTTTGCGACTTCATCTGAAAACGCATTACCACGACCAACATCGTCCGTGACTTTCTTATGCGCACTGCATTTTACAATCGCAACTTGCAACGGCAAAGTAAGAGATTCAAGAAGTTCGTTCACCAATCGACCATGTTGGATCTTGGTCCCATGCGAGGTCAGAAACCCACGTTCTCTCCACAATCGTCCAAAGCTAAAAGCAACACTGAACGCATACTGGCTGTCAGTGTACACAGTCACTCTTTTCCCTTTCGACAACACACACGCTCTTGTCAATGCAATCAATTCTGCCGCTTGTGCGGAGTTGTGTGGGATACGAGCAGCTTCAACAATCGTATGCAGAGTCGTAACCGCAAATGCCGCAGTCGTATCACCGTTTGGAAGTTTAAAACACGAACCATCAACCCATAATGTACCATCACATTCTGCAAGGGGAGTGTCCCTGAGGTCTATCCTCCCTCTCGTTTCTTCCTCAGTCCTGAGGAAACAATCATGCTGTTCTGTATCATTTGTCTCAGTTGAAATCGGCAACAACATGGCTGGATTCAACGTGTTGCATCTTTTTATATGTACATGACTTGCTAACAAGGTCAATTCGTAACCTGAAAACCGAGCACTAGTTAAGTGCTGTGTCTTGGTACGGTTCAACAAGGTATCCACTGCATGTGGAACCATCACAGTCAGTGTATTGTTCATCACCAGACCAGCGGACTGTCGGATTGAAACAGCCGCTGCTGCTGTAGCTCTCAAGCAACTCGGCAACGCTCTAGCTACCGGATCTAAAGTCGACGAAAAATAAGCACATGGACGTTGCCTATCCCCAAACTGTTGAGTCAAAACTGACAATGCACATCCCTCTCTCTCGTGGACATACAATGTGAAATGTTTACTGTAATCGGGGGTACCCAACACAGGAGCTGAACACAGGGCGTCACGCAATTCTGAAAAACTCTTTTGACATTCGTCAGTCCAGGGAATGGGATTTGGGGTATCCTTAACAGTAAGAGCTATCAAAGGTTTTGCAAGCAAGGAAAAATTAGCAACCCACTGTCTACAGTATGATGTAATACCTAGAAATGCGCGCACTTCTCTCTGTGTCGTAGGCACACTCATTTTCGCAATCGCTTGGATTCTCTCTGGGGTCAATCTCCTTCCCTCCTTCGATAAGAGGTGACCTAAGTAGGTAACTTCTTGTTGGTAATACTGCAACTTCGACAGAGAAACTTTATGATGGAATTCAGACAAGTGACGTAACAACGACAGAGTAGCCTCTCTACAAGTCTCTTCGTTTTCAGTGGTGACTAAAAGATTGTCAACATACTGAATAAGGGCAGCGCCATTGGGTAGAACCAACGAATCGAGTTGCGTCTTTAAAGCTTGACTATAGATCGATGGACTCTCACAATAGCCTTGAGGAGCACGTTTAAACCTGAAGCTTCGGCCTCCTAAAGAGAAGCCAAAAATATCTCTACTCTCTGCGGCAATCGGGATGCTGAAGAAAGCATTCTTCAAATCAATCACCGAAAACCACATGGCTGTAGCCGGAATCAAAGTCAGTAGAGCGGTGATATCAGGCACAACAGGGAATTGTGGAACAACGATCTTATTCACCTCGCGAAGATCGATCACAAACCTATATACAGGAGGCTGAGAAAAATCAGTTCGTTTCAGAACCGGCAAAACCGGACTATTGCACATATTACCTCTTGTTTCCTCAATCACACCTTTCTCAATCAGATCAGAGATGATCGCCAAAAGTGCTTTTTCACCATCACTTGAGATACGATACTGTGGAATGCGTGGTAATCTAGCATTCGCCTTCAATGTCACAACATATGGTGGAATCTCCAAAAGACCCACATCATTAGGACCAGTAGCCCAAAGAGAATCAGGAAGAGAAGACAATTCAGCTGGAAGTCGGTCTTTAGACAAATACATCGGAGAGATCACTCTCTTTCCCAATGTAAGCTGTACTCCTGAAGGAGAACAATAAAGCGTCGCATACAATCTCTTCAACAAGTCCAAGCCCAACAAGTTCTCACCACAACCTGTCGTCAGAATGAGGGGTGCTTTGAAGTCACAAGGTCCAACAGAAAGAGACAAAGGACTAGAAATCAGATTGCTAACCGGGGCGCCAGAAAAACCTACTGAAACATTCGTTAAGCCAGACAAAGGTGCGCCAGGGAGTTTGGTGTGCATGATAGAACTCTTCGCACCACCAGTATCCAACAGAAAAGGTTCAGACACCCCTGATGCAATCACTTAAACAAAAGGTCCACTCTGATCCACTGGAACTGAAACAACTCCCTTTCTTTGTCTGTGGCTGTCCTAGCAATCATTACCTTCCATACTCTCTCCTTCAACGTAATAATCGTCCGCATAATACTGAGCCGTCCTACCAGATGCACCATTCTGTTGATCAAAAACAATTCATTGAATTCTGCGGAGGCAAGGAACGCGCAATCTGAGGCACACCACGTCCTCGACCTCGCGGAGCTTGTTGAACACCTCGACCTCTCATAACAGAAACACCATTCGTGCGCTGTAATAATCTCGGGCAATTATTCTTGAAGTGACCTTCTTCTTTGCAATACGCACACTGATTGGGGCCTACAGGGAAACGCGGTTGAGAAGACTCGACCATTTGCGAGCTTCTCTGATAGTGTTGTGGTTGCTGATAATGACGCTGGGTATTTCGGGGCGGGTATGCTTGCTGCAGAAGAACCTTAGTCTTCAATTCCTTAGTCTTTTTGTCCGCTTTCTCTATCTCATCTTTATTTCTATTCTCATAGTACTGGGCAGTAGCCAATATCTGCGCTGATGAAGAAACAGCCCAAGCACTTTCAGAATCCTTCAACCTATTGCACAACTCGGGAAGCAAATTATGCACAAACTTGTCAACGAACAACCTTTGACCACCTTCTGTACCCATGTCTTGACCACTGTGGTCTACAAATGTCTCTTCAAATCTAGTGAAAAAGTCGGACACAGTTTCGTCTTTCTTCTGCTTGCACGCAGACAATTTGTCCCAATTCACACGTGTAGCAGGCATCAAAGTCTTCATATAATCAATAATTCTACCAGGGAGATCAGCAATCACATTTTCGGGTTTAGCACCACCTATTTGTCTTTCATCTGTAGTTCAAAGATTATTCCATGTATCACCTAATTCCTGCACATGATCCGTATGACGGATCTTACTCCATATAGGCTGTGGAACAACATTCCCAAATAACATATCTATATCAGCCAAATTCATAATACAGGAACTTGCAGTTTGAGATAGCTCCTTATAAAACTCCGCAGGATTTTTACGTGGATCAGGCAGAGTCTGCTTTAGAGCTAGTACTTCGGCACGCTTCCATGGAACATGTACCCAAACGCGCTGGAAATGTGCCAGAACAGGTGGATTAGCATTCGCATCACCAGGTCTCCAAACGGGAGGAACCTCACGCATCGGATATTGACGTGCCTTTCTCCTAACTGAAGAATCAGGCTCAAATAATGATTTAGAAGGAAAATCGCTCCTAAATGACAACAGTGTCGCGACTGCTCTTTCTACATCGAGACCCACTATAGTTCCTTTCGCGAACTCGGACTGCACACAGAACAACTCAGGTGGAGCCCGCCCTACCTCATTATCTTCCCACTGTTCACGGAGGAAAGAACACATCACATCAAATACATATCTTTGGGTCGGTGCTTCCCATTGATGGAAAACATTCGTAACACTCTCCAGATCATAATGTGAAGGATAGTTAACCCATTTACGTGCCAAGTGATCCAGCACTGTCCGTTCATCAGGACCAGGCAATTGACTACGCAATTGCTTACGCTCTACAACAGGACACATACCTAATGGACCCATTAGAGGAGAGAAAAAACTAGCAACCGCATCAGTCATTCTTCGTCGGGCAGAAGGAGAAGGTGACAAAAGAACAGAGGACAAAGCGGAATGAGAAGGAACCGAAGTCGGAAGAGTGACTTAAGGGACAGACAACACAGGTATAGAGGTAGTAGACGAAGGAGGTAGCAAAGACGGCGGCCCTTGAGAAGGCTGCGCCGAAACAATAGTAGTAGCCAGCAAAGGGAGAGCTGGCTGTTGAGGAACCGCTGGTGGTAAAACAACCGGAGGTTGCGCAACTACAAGTTGCGGAGGTGCGGTAGCACTCTGAGCATAAGGGGGTGGCGAACTTAATAGATGCGACATTAAAGGATCTTTCACAAGATCTTCCTTTTCTTCTTGCTGTTGAGGTGGCAAAACTGGATAACATTTGTCTACCGCTAATTTACGTTGCCTAAGCCTCTGTTCGCTTTCCTGCTCTTCCTCATTATCCCTAAACTGTATCGCAGCCTGCACCATCGACATACCTTGTGCACGTTTATTTCGTTTCGCTAACTTAATTTCCTTTTGTTTAGATTCCTTTCGCCAAATGCGGAAGGAGTCGAACATTGCCGGCCGGACTTTCTTTTTGAAGAGTCTGACTTCTAAATTATCTAAGATTTCCGTGTCGTAGCTACCATATTGGGGCCCCTTTAGGACACCATCTTTCCTAGTATACCTAATCCATACCTCATTATACGTGATGGGGCCCACGCCGTGTTTCAAATAGAGCTCATAGTTCGGAGTTCCGATCGGAGGCACCGGACACGAGTCCTCCAATCGGGAATCCTTTTTACAACCATAACAAAATATCTTTCCAAGTCTGCTAAGACCAGGCATCTTCGCTCACTAGTCTAGCTTCAAACTTCAAGGGAATATCAGAAACGATAGCCTCGTGAATACACGAGTGCCTCGGCTTTGGGGCCTGCAGGTACCAAATCAAAGCGATCCCGAAGGATACCAAATCAAAGCGATCCCGAAGGATTCCAAATCAAAACCATCCCGAAGGATACCAAAGCAAACTGGGAGACGCCCCACTCATACTTAACTGAAATATCGATGACGTCGCCAGAAGACCCGTCTATCGTCTCGCTTTACAAATCATCAAAGGGCTCCAAGACAGGGCGACAGTCAGGGCAGCAGTTCCTCGTAGCCGTCGGAATGCGGGGAACTTCGCAGCAAAGACTTTCGGACCACAACGACATACAGGGGTCGATGAAGTGGTAGGCCTCCCTCCAGAATTTCCACACGAAGCTCCTCACGATCTTCAGGCTTGGACCGGTACCGCTGAAGTCGCTCCGAGTTGGGCGCCAACTGAAGAACTAGGATTTACGTCCTAGCGGCGCAGGGGACACGCCCTCAGTCTTCGGGTTCACCTGTCTTAGAGTACAGAGACACGGGATTCTTCTGGTGACATCAAAGATCATATTTATTAGCTGCAGCCAGTAACAGAGATCCTAGAAGTACAACACGGTGTATGTTCTCAGGATGCTGCTCAACATAATAGAGCGGAGCGTCGTCTTTTATGCCAAAAACCACATTCCTGGCTAGCATCAATTACTCACAAACTTGACCAATCAGAGGATGATATTTACAGAGGCATCACATAACGACAAACCCACTTTCAGTTATCCAACCCACCGCCAATGACAAGGCATAAATCCAGCATTCTTGCTCGAACAGGCCGGACAGGCCCATCATAAAAGACCTCAACCCAAATCAATAATTAGGCCATAAGGCCATAAAAGTAAGGAGCAGAAACAGATGAGGAGAAATATAGAGGGGTCGGTGCATGTGGCATAGAATCAATAATGTCCTGCTCTTTGATCTCTATCTGACCAGCTGCTTAACAAGGTACTGGCTTAACAAGTTTAGCCTCGGGCAACAGGGTCAGTTGACTCAGGTCAAACGGAAGTCAACACGAGCTCAAACTAAAGTGTATGCGTCCCTAGAGGCTCGCTTGGCCACAGTCATCCTGTAGTCGTTAGCCTATGTGAGGGCAACCACAAAATGGCGGTTATAAACAAAATGGAACCCACGGGTGCAGACTAGATCGTTAAATACACAGTGAATCCATCGGTGTAGCATGACGAAAATGCTTACGCGTACCGCACTTGTCAGTCGCGGTTCGCTGATACCAAAATCATCACGATACGACAACCTTCATTGAATGGGTTCAGAATTCACAGAACCACAGACCCTCCTTTTGCCCTTACATAGGCAATAACCTAAACTCACGTCAATCTGAATCCAGGTCTATGTTCATCAGATCATTGAGATGTTGCTGTAGCATCATACTGGTATTTAGTAACTCTCTCTGGACAGGTCTCCTCGAACACGAGGTAGCAAAAAGGCCACATATTACGGGAGCACACTGTACACAAAGACAGAACAGGAAGAGGGTAGCTAATACCATCCCAATTACCATCAGGATCTTCCATCCCTAAGTGGATAACAATCCCCAGAACCATTCCATAAATGACCAATCTCCTTCGTCCACATGTATGGACTCGGAGATCTTATGTAACTTGGAGATGGCTTGGAAAACTGTCGGAGCGTTATCTGGGATGAAAACACAACAGCTCGATTGGATCAATTTACAGACCCCCCCCTCTATCTGCAAGTATGACATCCAACGCAACTCTGTTCTGAAGAGTCATAAGGCGATCCGACTGGAGCTCAGCAGTCAAGTTACTAAGGGCGCAGGCAGTTTCGACTATGGTGGACTCAACCACTCTCGTCAATTGCCGTATGTTCCTGCTGTTAACCATAGGTCCCCAAAATGGCAGAAAACCCTTCACGGAATCTCCCAATTCTTGTCCTGCGGTATCTTCCTTGCTGAAGACGCCTCTAACGACTCTCGTTTTGTGGTAATCTGCCGCAGCTGTAAATGTAGGAGGCAACAAGAACGAGACAAAACATGTGCCCGAGAAATCAGGGGGCAACCATGTATATGCTCTGTCATAGCAAATGAAGTAGGTGCCCTTAGCTGCTAAAAACGATGGGGAAGTCTGGGACGCAAAAACATATGTCTCAGTGCAAACACTCTTCCCTAGCTGAGCTCTAGGATTCTTGCCATTTCCTTGCAGACAGTAATGACCCCAATGAGGTACTATCCAGATCGGGGAGGATCTCTTTGCTCGCTGGTTCCCACTCAGACTAACTCCATATTCAGTGACGTTCCATCAAATATACACCAGTGTCTCATCTCTCGGGATATCCTCATAAGAGCTCATTCCTCTGATCATGTCGACTATTCCCTTGACCAGAGCACTATTCTTCGGGCTATCTTTCAGAGAACGTAGGGGGTTAACTTCACAGGCATAAATGAACATTGTTCTGTATGCCCACACAGAACCATTGTAGCTAAATGGCAGGACCAGGTAAGGAATACCTTTCTCGGCAGTATGGGGCATAAGGCCACACGCCCAACAATTAGTTGTGTTCACTACTAGCTGGTTTTGGTGCAGAAGCTGAACAAAGGAATTATTAGCGAATTCCATTCTCCTAATGGACTCATGTTCAGGCAGAGGGTGAAAAGAATGCAAAGAAACAGTAGGAGGAGGCATAGGTTGTGTAGTGGGCATGAATGTCGCTTGAATAGAGAATGTCACATATCCAATTAAAAACATTATTAAACTCAACAGTATAAACAGACATAATATTAAAAAACGTTTTCTACTCATTATTATACACATTTTGCTCTTGAAGCTCATTCTTTTAGTAGGTCTCTCCATCTCGAAAAACTCCATCCTCTAATCGTGCTGCTCGCGGCGGATGGGTGTTCTGTGTAAAGAATGCGCCTGTCGGTCCAGGGAACGCCCTGAGACCAACCAGAACCGTCGACCTAACGTCTTTGGCTTGCACTCCAAGGACTTGGCACCGGGACCCTACAGCTGAACCCGGATGGTGGTTCGAAAAACAAAAATCAAAAAATAGTTTCTCGGAGGGGAGCCAACCAAAAGAATAGCAAAGAAGGGATTCAGTTTGTTATTCGTCCCACGACTCTCGGTCGCAAGTTATAGCGCTCTTTACCAGGCAATGTCTGTTCTCGGAAGAGTAACTCAGGTTCAAAAGTGTTCAAATGATTTGATGGAGGTACAACTTCTTGGAAAGTTCATCGCTCTCTGGCTCAATGTTTGTTCCAATCAAACGGGCATCGCTAAAAGGCAGTAAACGAGGCACGGTCTCAGTCTCAGACTCAGGATGTCCTCTTTGGACCCACCGGTCATACGGCAGAGGCAAAGGGACCCTCTTACAATGTACGCCATGAATCCAGTTCTTTTTACCGTGCACTCGTACCGCAGAATGGGTGGACAATAACACCAGATACGGTCCTATCCAGCGGGGCTGCTCGTTCCGGGTTTGCTGGAAGTTCTTCACGAGCATCCACGCTCCAGGTTCAAGGGTGTGCCCCGGATCTTCAGAAACCTGTGGCAAAGTATCATGAACCTGTTGATGCAGAACACGCAATTTAGCCGTCAATTCGTACAGGTAGTCAAGCAACACAGGTTGTTCTATCTCACTAAATTTTGTCGGCCGCGGCACTCCCCAAATATTTGCAGGGCGACCGAACACAACCTCATAAGGACTCAGACCCATTCACGAATGCACAGTCATTCTTGTGGACAGAAGGGCTAACGGCAAAGCATCAAGCCATTGTAGACCAGAGCTCGCTTGAATTTTGGCCAATTTCAATTTTAACGTGCCGTTGTAGCACTCAACTAGACCAGCTGACTGGGGATGATTGGCAGCGTGGAACTTCTGCCGGATACCCAACCCATCACACACTCTCTTCATCACTTGACCCACAAATTCACTCCCATTGTCACTCCAGACCACTCTCGGCAAACCAAACCTAGGGAAAAATTCCTTAATAAGGGCTTTAGCTGTGGACAAGGCAGTGTTGTCCTTCAGAGGGTAGGCTTCCACCCATCTAGAAAAAGAGCAAACAACCACTAAGACATACTTCAGGTTGTTGCACCTCTCCATGTGGAGGAAATCTAGCTGCAAAGCGGATACGTGGGGGGAGCAAAATGACCAGCTGGAGTTGGAGTTCCCTTACCAGGATTGTACATCAAACAAACCATACAGTTCTTGACCAAATTCTCTGCACACTTAGGAATGCCAGCATTTTGCCATACCGGGGCCAATGACTTACAAATCCCTTTCACACTAATGTGAGCCATCCCATGTGCCATGGTAACCACTGGAAGTACATACGCGTCAGGCAACAACCATCGCTGATGCTCTGACAACTCAACCCAACAACCATTCGAATCCAATTTACCCTTGCTTTCTCTCCATTCATTCAACTCTTTCTCTGTAGCTTCAGCTTGGATGGATTTCACACTCTCAATTGTATCTTCACACATACTCCTATCTGGAATCCATCTCGCTGGACCCGCAACATACATTCGACTCATCACATCTCTCGCAGTCTCTTTTGCGACTTCATCTGAAAACGCATTACCACGACCAACATCGTCCGTGACTTTCTTATGCGCACTGCATTTTACGATCGCAACTTGCAACGGCAAAGTAAGAGATTCAAGAAGTTCATTCACCAATCGACCATGTTGGATCTTGGTCCCATGCGAGGTCAGAAACCCACGTTCTCTCCACAATCGTCCAAAGCTAAAAGCAACACTGAACGCATACTGGCTGTCAGTGTACACAGTCACTCTTTTCCCTTTCGACAACACACACGCTCTTGTCAATGCAATCAATTCTGCCGCTTGTGCGGAGTTGTGTGGGATACGAGCAGCTTCAACAATCGTATGCAGAGTCGTAACCGCATATGCCACACTCGTATCACCGTTTGGAAGTTTAAAACACGAACCATCAACCCATAATGTACCATCACATTCTGCAAGGGGAGTGTCCCTGAGGTCTATCCTCCCTCTCGTTTCTTCCTCAGTCCTGAGGAAACAATCATGCTGTTCTGTATCATTTGTCTCAGTTGAAATCGGCAACAACATGGCTGGATTCAACGTGTTGCATCTTTTTATATGTACATGACTTGCTAACAAGGTCAATTCGTAACCTGACAACTGAGCACTAGTTAAGTGCTGTGTCTTGGTACGGTTCAACAAGGTATCCACTGCATGTGGAACCATCACAGTCAGTGTATTGTTCATCACCAGACCAGCGGACTGTCGGATTGAAACAGCCGCTGCTGCTGTAGCTCTCAAGCAACTCGGCAACGCTCTAGCTACCGGATCTAAAGTCGACGAAAAATAAGCACATGGACGTTGCCTATCCCCAAACTGTTGAGTCAAAACTGACAATGCACATCCCTCTCTCTCGTGGACATACAATGTGAAATGTTTACTGTAATCGGGGGTACCCAACACAGGAGCTGAACACAGGGTGTCACGCAATTCTGAAAAACTCTTTTGACATTCGTCAGTCCAGGGAATAGGATTTGGGGTATCCTTAACAGTAAGAGCTATCAAAGGTTTTGCAAGCAAGGAAAAATTAGCAATCCACTGTCTACAGTATGATGTAATACCTAGAAATGCGCGCACTTCTCTCTGTGTCGTAGGCACACTCATTTTCGCAATCGCTTGTATTCTCTCTGGGGTCAATCTCCTTCCCTCCTTCGATAAGAGGTGACCTAAGTAGGTAACTTCTTGTCGGCAACACTGCAACTTCGACAGAGAAACTTTATGATGGAATTCAGACAAGTGACGTAACAAGGACAGAGTAGCCTCTCTACAAGTCTCTTCGTTTTCAGCGGTGACTAAAAGATTGTCAACATACTGAATAAGGGCAGCGCCATTGGGTAGAACCAACGAATCGAGTTGCGTCTTTAAAGCTTGACTATAGATCGATGGACTCTCACAATAGCCTTGAGGAGCACGTTTAAACCTGAAGCTTCGGCCTCCTAAAGAGAAGCCAAAAATATCTCTACTCTCTGCGGCAATCGGGATGCTGAAGAAAGCATTCTTCAAATCAATCACCGAAAACCACATGGCTGTAGCCGGAATCAAAGTCAGTAGAGCGGTGATATCAGGCACAACAGGGAATTGTGGAACAACGATCTTATTCACCTCGCGAAGATCGATCACAAACCTATATACAGGAGGCTGAGAAAAATCAGTTCGTTTCAGAACCGGCAAAACCGGACTATTGCACATATTACCTCTTGTTTCCTCAATCACACCTTTCTCAATCAGATCAGAGATGATCGCCAAAAGTGCTTTTTCACCATCACTTGAGATACGATACTGTGGAATGCGTGGTAATCTAGCATTCGCCTTCAATGTCACAACATATGGTGGAATCTCCAAAAGACCCACATCATTAGGACCAGTAGCCCAAAGAGAATCAGGAAGAGAAGACAATTCAGCTGGAAGTCGGTCTTTAGACAAATACATCGGAGAGATCACTCTCTTTCCCAATGTAAGCTGTACTCCTGAAGGAGAACAATAAAGCGTCGCATACAATCTCTTCAACAAGTCCAAGCCCAACAAGTTCTCACCACAACCTGTCGTCAGAATGAGGGGTGCTTCGAAGTCACAAGGTCCAACAGAAAGAGACAAAGGACTAGAAATCGGATTGCTAACCGGGGCGCCAGAAAAACCTACTGAAACATTCGTTAAGCCAGACAAAGGTGCGCCAGGGAGTTTGGTGTGCATGATAGAACTCTTCGCACCACCAGTATCCAACAGAAAAGGTTCAGACACCCCTGATGCAATCACTTAAACATAAGGTCCACTCTGATCCACTGGAACTGAAACAACTCCCTTTCTTTGTCTGTGGCTGTCCTAGCAATCATTACCTTCCATACTCTCTCCTTCAACGTAATAATCGTCCGCATAATACTGAGCCGTCCTACCAGATGCACCATTCTGTTGATCAAAACAATTCATTGAATTCTGCGGAGGCAAGGAACGCGCAATCTGAGGCACACCACGTCCTCGACCTCGCGGAGCTTGTTGAACACCTCGACCTCTCATAACAGAAACACCATTTGTGCGCTGTATTAATCTCGGGCAATTATTCTTGAAGTGACCTTCTTCTTTGCAATACGCACACTGATTGGGGCCTACAGGGAAACACGGTTGAGAAGACTCGACCATTTGCGAGCTTCTCTGATAGTGTTGTGGTTGCTGATAATGACGCTGGGTATTGCGGGGCGGGTATGCTTGCTGCAGAAGAACCTTAGTCTTCAATTCCTTAGTCTTTTTGTCCGCTTTCTCTATCTCATCTTTATTTCTATTCTCATAGTACTGGGCAGTAGCCAATATCTGCGCTGATGAAGAAACAGCCCAGGCACTTTCAGAATCCTTCAACCTATTGCACAACTCGGGAAGCAAATTATGCACAAACTTGTCAACGAACAACCTTTGACCACCTTCTGTACCCATGTCTTGACCACTGTGGTCTACAAATGTCTCTTCAAATCTAGTGAAAAAGTCGGACACAGTTTCGTCTTTCTTCTGCTTGCACGCAGACAATTTGTCCCAATTCACACGTGTAGCAGGCATCAAAGTCTTCATATAATCAATAATTCTACCAGGGAGATCAGCAATCACATTTTCGGGTTTAGCACCACCTATTTGTCTTTCATCTGTAGTTCTAAGATTATTCCATGTATCACCTAATTCCTGCACATGATCCGTATGACGGATCTTACTCCATATAGGCTGTGGAACAACATTCCCAAATAACATATCTATATCAGCCAAATTCATAATACAGGAACTCGCAGTTTGAGATAGCTCCTTATAAAACCCCGCAGGATTTTTACGTGGATCAGGCAGAGTCTGCTTTAGAGCTAGTACTTCGGCACGCTTCCATGGAACATGTACCCAAACGCGCTGGAAATGTGCCAGAACAGGTGGATTAGCATTCGCATCACCAGGTCTCCAAATGGGAGGAACCTCACGCATCGGATATTGACGTGCCTTTCGCCTAACTGAAGAATCAGGCTCAAATAATGACTTAGAAGGAAAATCGCTCCTAAATGACAACAGTGTCGCGACTGCTCTTTCTACATCGAGACCCACTATAGTTCCTTTCGCGAACTCGGACTGCACACAGAACAACTCAGGTGGAGCCCGCCCTACCTCATTATCTTCCCACTGTTCACGGAGGAAAGAACACATCACATCAAATACATATCTTTGGGTCGGTGCTTCCCATTGATGGAAACCATTCGTAACACTCTCCAGATCATAATGTGAAGGATAGTTAACCCATTTACGTGCCAAGTGATCCAGCACTGTCCGTTCATCAGGACCAGGCAATTGACTACGCAATTACTAACGCTCTACAACAGGAGACATACCTAATGAACCCATTAGAGGAGAGAAAAAACTAGCAACCGCATCAGTCATTCTTCGTCGGGCAGAAGGAGAAGGTGACAAAAGAACAGAGGACAAAGCGGAATGAGAAGGAACCGAAGTCGGAAGAGTGACAGAAGGGACAGACAACACAGGTATAGAGGTAGTAGACGAAGGAGGTAGCAAAGACGGCGGCCCTTGAGAAGGCTGCGCCGAAGCAATAGTAGTAGCCAGCAAAGGGAGAGCTGGCTGTTGAGGAACCACTGGTGGTAAAACAACCGGAGGTTGCGCAACTACAAGTTGCGGAGGTGCGGTAGCACTCTGAGCATAAGGGGGTGGCGAACTTAATAGATGCGACAACAAAGGATCTTTCACAAGATCTTCCTTTTCTTCTTGCTGTGGAGGTGGCAAAACTGGATAACATTTGTCTACCGCTAATTTACGTTGCCTAAGCCTCTGTTCGCTTTCCTGCTCTTCCTCATCATCCCTAAACTGTATCGCAGCCTGCACCATCGACATACCTTGTGCACGTTTATTTCATTTCGCTAACTTAATTTCCTTTTGTTTAGATTCCTTTCGCCAAATGCGGAAGGAGTCGAACATTGCCGGCCGGACTTTCTTTTTGAAGAGTCTGACTTCTAAATTATCTAAGATTTCCGTGTCGTAGCTACCATATTGGGGCCCCTTTAGGACACCATCTTTCCTAGTATACCTAATCCATACCTCATTATACGTGATGGGGCCCACGCCGTGTTTCAAATAGAGCTCATAAATCGGAGTTCCGATCGGAGGCACCGGACACGAGTCCTCCAATCGGGAATCCTTTTTACAACCATAACAAAATATCTTTCCAAGTCTGCTAAGACCAGGCATCTTCGCTCACTAGTCTAGCTTCAAACTTGAAGGGAATATCAGAAACGATAGCCTCGTGAATACACGAGTGCCTCGGCTTTGGGGCCTGCAGGTACCAAATCAAAGCGATCCCGAAGGATACCAAATCAAAGCGATCCCGAAGGATTCCAAATCAAAACCATCCCGAAGGATACCAAAGCAAACTGGGAGACGCCCCACTCATACTTAACTGAAATATCGATGACGTCGCCAGAAGACCCGTCTATCGTCTCGCTTTACAAATCATCAAAGGGCTCCAAGACAGGGCGACAGTCAGGGCAGCAGTTCCTCGTAGCCGTCGAAATGCGGGGAACTTCGCAGCAAAGACTTTCGGACCACAACGACATACAGGGGTCGATGAAGTGGTAGGCCTCCCTCCAGAATTTCCACACGAAGCTCCTCACGATCTTCAGGCTTGGACCGGTACCGCTGAAGTCGCCCCGAGTTGGGCGCCAACTGAAGAACTAGGATTTACGTCCTAGCGGCGCAGGGGACACGCCCTCAGTCTTCGGGTTCACCTGTCTTAGAGTACAGAGACACGGGATTCTTCTGGTGACATCAAAGATCATATTTATTAGCGGCAGCCAGTAGCAGAGATCCTAGAAGTACAACACGGTGTATGTTCTCAGGAGACTGCTCAACATAATAGAGCGGAGCGTCGTCTTTTATGCCAAAAACCACATTCCTGGCTAGCATCAATTACTCACAAACTTGACCAATCAGAGGATGATATTTACAGAGGCATCACATAACGACAAACCCACTTTCAGTTATCCAACCCACCGCCAATGACAAGGCATAAATCCAGCATTCTTGCTCGAACAGGCCGGACGGGCCCATCATAAAAGACCTCAACCCAAATCAATAATTAGGCCATAAGGCCATAAAAGTAAGGAGCAGAAACAGATGAGGAGAAAGATAGAGGGGTGGGTGCGTGTGGCATAGAATCAATAATGTCCTGCTCTTTGATCTCTATCTGACCAGCTGCTTAACAAGGTACTGGCTCAACAAGTTTAGCCTCGGGCAACAGGGTCAGTTGACTCAGGTCAAACGGAAGTCAACACGAGCTCAAACTAAAGTGTATGCGTCCCTAGAGGCTCGCTTGGCCACAGTCATCCTGTAGTCATTAGCCTATGTGAGGGCAACCACAAAATGGCGGTTATAAACAAAATGGAACCCACGGGTGCAGACTAGATCGTTAAATACACAGTGAATCCATCGGTGTAGCATGACGAAAATGCTTACGCGTACCGCACTTGTCAGTCGCGGTTCGCTGATACCAAAATCATCACGATACGACAACCTTCATTAAATGGGTTCAGAATTCACGGAACCACAGACCCTCCTTTTGCCCTTACATAGGCAATAACCTAAACTCACGTCAATCTGAATCCAGGTCTATGTTCATCAGATCATTGAGATGTTGCTGTAGCATCATCCTGGTATTTAGTAACTCTCTCTGGACAGGTCTCCTCGAACACGAGGTAGCAAAAAGGCCACATATTACGGGAGCACACTGTACACAAAGACAGAACAGGAAGAGGGTAGCTAATACCATCCCAATGACCATCAGGATCTTCCATCCCTAAGTGGATAACAATCCCCAGAACCATTCCATAAATGACCAATCTTCTTCGTCCACATGTATGGACTCGGAGATCTTATGTAACTTGGAGATGGCTTGGAAAACTGTCGGAGCGTTATCTGGGATGAAAACACAACAGCTCGATTGGATCAATTTACAGACCCCCCCCTCTATCTGCAAGTATGACATCCAACGCAACTCTGTTCTGAAGAGTCATAAGGCGATCCGACTGGAGCTCAGCAGTCAAGTTACTAAGGGCGCAGGCAGTTTCGACTATGGTGGACTCAACCACTCTCGTCAATTGCCGTATGTTCCTGCTGTTAACCATAGGTCCCCAAAATGGCAGAAAACCCTTCACGGATTCTCCCAATTCTTGTCCTGCGGTATCTTCCTTGCTGAAGACGCCTCTAACGACTCTCGTTTTGTGGAAATCTGCCGCAGCTGTAAATGTAGGAGGCAACAAGAACGAGACAAAACATGTGCCCGAGAAATCAGGGGGCAACCATGTATATGCTCTGTCATAGCAAATGAAGTAGGTGCCCTTAGCAGCTAAAAACGATGGGGAAGTCTGGGACGCAAAAACATATGTCTCAGTGCAAACACTCTTCCCTAGCTGAGCTCTAGGATTCTTGCCATTTCCTTGCAGACAGTAATGACCCCAATGAGGTACTATCCAGATCGGGGAGGATCTCTTCCCTCGCTGGTTCCCACTCAGACTAACTCCATATTCAGTGACGTTCCATCCAATATACACTAGTGTCTCATCTCTCGGGATATCCTCATAAGAGCTCATTCCTCTGATCATGTCGACTATTCCCTTGACCAGAGCACTATTCTTCGGGCTATCTTTCAGAGAACGTAGGGGGTTAACTTCACAGGCATAAATGAACATTGTTCTGTATGCCCACACAGAACCATTGTAGCTAAATGGCAGGACCAGGTAAGGAATACCTTTCTCGGCAGTATGGGGCATAAGGCCACACACCCAACAATTAGTTGTGTTTACTACTAGCTGGTTTTGGTGCAGAAGCTGAACAAAGGAATTATTAGTGAATTCCATTCTCCTAATGGACTCATGTTTAGGCAGAGGGTGAAAAGAATGCGAAGAAACAGTAGGAGGAGGCATAGGTTGTGTAGTGGGCATGAATGTCGCTTGAATAGAGAATGTCACATATCCAATTAAAAACATTATTAAACTCAACAGTATAAACAGACATAATATTAGAAAACGTTTTCTACTCATTATTATACACATTTTGCTCTTGAAGCTCATTCTTTTAGTAGGTCTCTACATCTCGAAAAACTCCATCCTCTAATCGTGCTGCTCGTGGCGGATCGGTGTTCTGTGCTAAAAAATGCGCCTGTCGGTCCAGGGAACGCCCTGAGACCAACCAGAACCGTCGACCTAACGTTTTCGGCTTGCACTCCAAGGACTTGGCACCGCGACCCTACAGCTGAACCCGGATGGTGGTTCGAAAAACAAAAATCAAAAAATAGTTTCTTGGAGGGGAGCCAACCAAAAGAATAGCAAAGAAGGGATTCAGTTTGTTATTCGTCCCACGACTCTCGGTCGCAAGTTATAGCGCTCTTTACCAGGCAATGTCTGTTCTCGGAAGAGTAACTCAGGTTCAAAAGTGTTCAAATGATTTGATGGAGGTACAACTTCTTGGAGAAGTTCATCGCTCTCTGGCTCAATGTTTGTTCCAATCAAACGGGCATCGCTAAAAGGCAGAAAACGAGGCACGGTCTCAGTCTCAGACTCAGGAAGTCCTCTTTGGACCCACCGGTCGTACGGCAGAGGCAAAGGGACCCTCTTACAATGTACGCCATGAATCCAGTTCTTTTTACCGTGCACTCGTACCGCAGAACGGGTGGACAATAACACCATATACGGTCCTATCCAGCGGGGCTGCTCGTTCCGGGTTTGCTGGAAGTTCTTCACGAGCATCCACGCTCCAGGTTCAAGGGTGTGCCCCGGATCTTCAGAAACCTGTGGCAAAGTATCATGAACCTGTTGAGGCAGAACACGCAATTTAGCCGTCAATTCGTACAGGTAGTCAAGCAACACAGGTTGTTCTATCTCACTAAATTTTGTCGGCCGCGGCACTCCCCAAATATTTGCCGGGCGACCGAACACAACCTCATAAGGACTCAGACCCATTCGCGAATGCACAGTCATTCTTGTGGACAGAAGGGCTAACGGCAAGGCATCAAGCCATTGTAGACCAGAGCTCGCTTGAATTTTGGCCAATTTCAATTTTAACGTGCCGTTGTAGCACTCAACTAGACCAGCTGACTGGGGATGATTGGCAGCGTGGAACTTCTGCCGGATACCCAACCCATCACACACTCTCTTCATCACTTGACCCACAAATTCACTCCCATTGTCACTCCAGACCACTCTTGGCAAACCAAACCTAGGGAAAAATTCCTTAATAAGGGCTTTAGCTGTGGACAAGGCAGTGTTGTCCTTCAGAGGGTAGGCTTCCACCCATCTAGAAAAAGAGCAAACAACCACTAAGACATACTTCAGGTTGTTGCACCTCTCCATGTGGATGAAATCTAGCTGCAAAGTCTCAAACGGATATGTGGGGGGAGCAAAATGACCAGCTGGAGTTGGAGTTCCCTTACCAGGATTGTACATCAAACAAACCATACAGTTCTTGACCAAATTCTCTGCACACTTAGGAATGCCAGCATTTTGCCATACCGGGGCCAATGACTTACAAATCCCTTTCACACTAATGTGAGCCATCCCATGTGCCATGGTAACCACTGGAAGTACATACGCGTCAGGCAACAACCATCGCTGATGCTCTGACAACTCAACCCAACAACCATTCGAATCCAATTTACCCTTGCTTTCTCTCCATTCATTCAACTCTTTCTCTGTAGCTCGGAATCCAGGACAAGGCGCTGGACTGGATCATCTCCTTCCTCGACGGAAGAACACAGAGAGACCGCCTACCACCGTACAAGTCAGAGGCCTCCGAAGTCACCTGCGGCGTCCCTCAAGGATCATCTCTGAGCCCCACCCTCTTCAACGTCTACATGAGCCCCCTCGCGGACATCGTACGCAAACACAACCTCAGCATAATCTCCTATGCCGACGACACCCAACTGATCCTCTCCCTGACCAACGACCCCGCCGCCGCCAGATCCAACCTGCACGAAGGGATGAAAGAGGTAGCCGAGTGGATGACGACCAGCCGCCTGAAACTGAACTCGGACAAGACGGAGGTCCTCATCCTGGGCTCCTCACCCTCCGCCTGGGACGACTCCTGGTGGCCTCCCGCCCTGGGCACCGCACCCAAACCGACAGACCATGCACGCAACCTGGGCTTCCTCCTGGACTCCTCCCTCTCCATGACCAGGCAAGTCAACAACGTCTCCTCGGCGTGCTTCAACATCCTACGCATGCTACGGAAGATCTTCTGGTGGATCCCCACCGAGACCAGGAAGACCGTCACCCAGGCCCTCGTCACCAGCCGACTGGACTACGGCAACGCCCTCTACGCCGGTACCACCGCCAAGCTCCAGAAGAGACTCCAGCGGATCCAGAACGCCTCAGCCAGACTCATCCTCGACATCCCACGAACCAGCCACATCTCCGGACATCTGAGAGACCTTCACTGGCTCCCCGTCAACAAAAGAATCACCTTCCGCCTCCTCACCCACGCACACAAAGCCCTACACGACCAAGGCCCGAGCTACCTCAACAGCCGAGTCAACTTCCACGCTCCGAAACGCCACCTCCGATCAGCCAACCACGCCCTCGCCGCCGTCCCCCGCATCCGAAGAGCGACTACAGGAGGAAGGTCCTTCTCCTACCTGGCCGCCAAGACCTGGAACTCCCTCCCTCCCGACCTGCGCCTGACCCAAGACCACCTCTCCTTCAGGAAGAAGCTGAAGACCTGGCTGTTCGAGCAGTAGCGGCACCCCCCCCTCCCCCCCCCCCAGCGCCTTCAGACCCTACGGGTATGTAGCGCGCTTTACAAGTGTCACTGATTGATTGATTGATTAGCTTCAGCTTGGATGGATTTCACACTCTCAATTGTATCTTCACACATACTCCTATCTGGAATCCATCTCGCTGGACCCGCAACATACATTCGACTCATCACATCTCTCTCAGTCTCTTTTGCGACTTCATCTGAAAACGCATTACCACGACCAACATCGTCCGTGACTTTCTTATGCGCACTGCATTTTACGATCGCAACTTGCAACGGCAAAGTAAGAGATTCAAGAAGTTCATTCACCAATCGACCATGTTGGATCTTGGTCCCATGCGAGGTCAGAAACCCACGTTCTCTCCACAATCGTCCAAAGCTAAAAGCAACACTGAACGCATACTGGCTGTCAGTGTACACAGTCACTCTTTTCCCTTTCGACAACACACACGCTCTTGTCAATGAAATCAATTCTGCCGCTTGTGCGGAGTTGTGTGGGATACGAGCAGCTTCAACAATCGTATGCAGAGTCGTAACCGCATATGCCGCAGTCGTATCACCGTTTGGAAGTTTAAAACACGAACCATCAACCCATAATGTACCATCACATTCTGCAAGGGGAGTGTCCCTGAGGTCTATCCTCCCTCTCGTTTCTTCCTCAGTCCTGAGGAAACAATCATGCTGTTCTGTATCATTTGTCTCAGTTGAAATCGGCAACAACATGGCTGGATTCAACGTGTTGCATCTTTTTATATGTACATGACTTGCTAACAAGGTCAATTCGTAACCTGACAACCGAGCACTAGTTAAGTGCTGTGTCTTGGTACGGTTCAACAAGGTATCCACTGCATGTGGAACCATCACAGTCAGTGTATTGTTCATCACCAGACCAGCGGACTGTCGGATTGAAACAGCCGCTGCTGCTGTAGCTCTCAAGCAACTCGGCAACGCTCTAGCTACCGGATCTAAAGTCGACGAAAAATAAGCACATGGACGTTGCCTATCCCCAAACTGTTGAGTCAAAACTGACAATGCACATCCCTCTCTCTCGTGGACATACAATGTGAAATGTTTACTGTAATCGGGGGTACCCAACACAGGAGCTGAACACAGGGCATCACGCAATTCTGAAAAACTCTTTTGACATTCGTCAGTCCAGGGAATAGGATTTGGGGTATCCTTAACAGTAAGAGCTATCAAAGGTTTTGCAAGCAAGGAAAAATTAGCAATCCACTGTCTACAGTATGATGTAATACCTAGAAATGCGCGCACTTCTCTCTGTGTCGTAGGCACACTCATTTTCGCAATCGCTTGGATTCTCTCTGGGGTCAATCTCCTTCCCTCCTTCGATAAGAGGTGACCTAAGTAGGTAACTTCTTGTCGGCAATACTGCAACTTCGACAGAGAAACTTTATGATGGAATTCAGACAAGTGACGTAACAACGACAGAGTAGCCTCTCTACAAGTCTCTTCGTTTTCAGTGGTGACTAAAAGATTGCCAACATACTGAATAAGGGCAGCGCCATTGGGTAGAACCAACGAATCGAGTTGCGTCTTTAAAGCTTGACTATAGATCGATGGACTCTCACAATAGCCTTGAGGAGCAAGTTTAAACCTGAAGCTTAGGCCTCCTAAAGAGAAGCCAAAAATATCTCTACTCTCTGCGGCAATCGGGATGCTGAAGAAAGCATTCTTCAAATCAATCACCGAAAACCACATGGCTGTAGCCGGAATCAAAGTCAGTAGAGCGGTGATATCAGGCACAACAGGGAATTGTGGAACAACGATCTTATTCACCTCACGAAGATCGATCACAAACCTATATACAGGAGGCTGAGAAATATCAGTTCGTTTCAGAACCGGCAAAACCGGACTATTGCACATCTTACCTCTTGTTTCCTCAATCACACCTTTCTCAATCAGATCAGAGATGATCGCCAAAAGTGCTTTTTCACCATCACTTGAGATACGATACTGTGGAATGCGTGGTAATCTAGCATTCGCCTTCAATGTCACAACATATGGTGGAATCTCCAAAAGACCCACATCATTAGGACCAGTAGCCCAAAGAGAATCAGGAAGAGAAGACAATTCAGCTGGAAGTCGGTCTTTAGACAAATACATCGGAGAGATCACTCTCTTTCCCAATGTAAGCTGTACTCCTGAAGGAGAACAATAAAGCGTCGCATACAATCTCTTCAACAAGTCCAAGCCCAACAAGTTCTCACCACAACCTGTCGTCAGAATGAGGGGTGCTTCGAAGTCACAAGGTCCAACAGAAAGAGACAAAGGACTAGAAATCGGATTGCTAACCGGGGCGCCAGAAAAACCTACTGAAACATTCGTTAAGCCAGACAAAGGTGCGCCAGGGAGTTTGGTGTGCATGATAGAACTCTTCGCACCACCAGTATCCAACAGAAAAGGTTCAGACACCCCTGATGCAATCACTTAAACATAAGGTCCACTCTGATCCACTGGAACTGAAACAACTCCCTTTCTTTGTCTGTGGCTGTCCTAGCAATCATTACCTTCCATACTCTCTCCTTCAACGTAATAATCGTCCGCATAATACTGAGCCGTCCTACCAGATGCACCATTCTGTTGATCAAAACAATTCATTGAATTCTGCGGAGGCAAGGAACGCGCAATCTGAGGCACACCACGTCCTCAACCTCGCGGAGCTTGCTGAACACCTCGACCTCTCATAACAGAAACACCATTCGTGCGCTGTATTAATCTCGGGCAATTATTCTTGAAGTGACCTTCTTCTTTGCAATACGCACACTGATTGGGGCCTACAGGGAAACGCGGTTGAGAAGACTCGACCATTTGCGAGCTTCTCTGATAGTGTTGTGGTTGATGATAATGACGCTGGGTATTGCGGGGCGGGTATGCTTGCTGCAGAAGAACCTTAGTCTTCAATTCCTTAGTCTTTTTGTCCGCTTTCTCTATCTCATCTTTATTTCTATTCTCATAGTACTGGGCAGTAGCCAATATCTGCGCTGATGAAGAAACAGCCCAAGCACTTTCAGAATCCTTCAACCTATTGCACAACTCGGGAAGCAAATTATGCACAAACTTGTCAACGAACAACCTTTGACCACCTTCTGTACCCATGTCTTGACCACTGTGGTCTACAAATGTCTCTTCAAATCTAGTGAAAAAGTCGGACACAGTTTCGTCTTTCTTCTGCTTGCACGCAGACAATTTGTCCCAATTCACACGTGTAGCAGGCATCAAAGTCTTCATATAATCAATAATTCTACCAGGGAGATCAGCAATCACATTTTCGGGTTTACTACCACCTATTTGTCTTTCATCTGTAGTTCTAAGATTATTCCATGTATCACCTAATTCCTGCACATGATCCGTATGACGGATCTTACTCCATATAGGCTGTGGAACAACATTTCCAAATAACATATCTATATCAGCCAAATTCATAACACAGGAACTCGCAGTTTGAGATAGCTCCTTATAAAACCCCGCAGGATTTTTACGTGGATCAGGCAGAGTCTGCTTTAGAGCTAGTACTTCGGCACGCTTCCATGGAACATGTACCCAAACGCGCTGGAAATGTGCCAGAACAGGTGGATTAGCATTCGCATCACCAGGTCTCCAAACGGGAGGAACCTCACGCATCGGATATTGACGTGCCTTTCTCCTAACTGAAGAATCAGGCTCAAATAATGACTTAGAAGGAAAATCGCTCCTAAATGACAACAGTGTCGCGACTGCTCTTTCTACATCGAGACCCACTATAGTTCCTTTCGCGAACTCGGACTGCACACAGAACAACTCAGGTGGAGCCCGCCCTACCTCATTATCTTCCCACTGTTCACGGAGGAAAGAACACATCACATCAAATACATATCTTTGGGTCGGTGCTTCCCATTGATGGAAAACATTCGTAACACTCTCCAGATCATAATGTGAAGGATAGTTAACCCATTTACGTGCCAAGTGATCCAGCACTGTCCGTTCATCAGGACCAGGCAATTGACTACGCAATTGCTTACGCTCTACAACAGGAGACATACCTAATGAACCCATTAGAGGAGAGAAAAAACTAGCAACCGCATCAGTCATTCTTCGTCGGGCAGAAGGAGAAGGTGACAAAAGAACAGAAGACAAAGCGGAATGAGAAGGAACCGAAGTCGGAAGAGTGACAGAAGGGACAGACAACACAGGTATAGAGGTAGTAGACGAAGGAGGTAGCAAAGACGGCGGCCCTTGAGAAGGCTGCGCCGAAGCAATAGTAGTAGCCAGCAAAGGGAGAGCTGGCTGTTGAGGAACCGCTGGTGGTAAAACAACCGGAGGTTGCGCAACTACAAGTTGCGGAGGTGCGGTAGCACTCTGAGCATAAGGGGGTGGCGAACTTAATAGATGCGACATTAAAGGATCTTTCACAAGATCTTCCTTTTCTTCTTGCTGTTGATGTGGCAAAACTGGATAACATTTGTCTACCGCTAATTTACGTTGCCTAAGCCTCCGTTCGCTTTCCTGCTCTTCCTCATTATCCCTAAACTGTATCGCAGCCTGCACCATCGACATACCTTGTGCACGTTTATTTCGTTTCGCTAACTTAATTTCCTTTTGTTTAGATTCCTTTCGCCAAATGCGGAAGGAGTCGAACATTGCCGGCCGGACTTTCTTTTTGAAGAGTCTGACTTCTAAATTATCTAAGATTTCCGTGTCGTAGCTACCATATTGGGGCCCCTTTAGGACACCATCTTTCCTAGTATACCTAATCCATACCTCATTATACGTGATGGGGCCCACGCCGTGTTTCAAATAGAGCTCATAGTTCGGAGTTCCGATCGGAGGCACCGGACACGAGTCCTCCAATCGGGAATCCTTTCTACAACCATAACAAAATATCTTTCCAAGTCTGCTAAGACCAGGCATCTTCGCTCACTAGTCTAGCTTCAAACTTCAAGGGAATATCAGAAACGATAGCCTCGTGAATACACGAGTGCCTCGGCTTTGGGGCCTGCAGGTACCAAATCAAAGCGATCCCGAAGGATACCAAATCAAAGCGATCCCGAAGGATTCCAAATCAAAACCATCCCGAAGGATACCAAAGAAAACTGGGAGACGCCCCACTCATACTTAACTGAAATATCGATGACGTCGCCAGAAGACCCGTCTATCGTCTCGCTTTACAAATCATCAAAGGGCTCCAAGACAGGGCGACAGTCAGGGCAGCAGTTCCTCGTAGCCGTCGGAATTCGGGAAACTTCGCAGCAAAGACTTTCGGACCACAACGACATACAGGGGTCGATGAAGTGGTAGGCCTCCCTCCAGAATTTCCACACGAAGCTCCTCACGATCTTCAGGCTTGGACCGGTACCGCTGAAGTCGCCCCGAGTTGGGCGCCAACTGAAGAACTAGGATTTACGTCCTAGCAGCGCAGGGGACACGCCCTCAGTCTTCTGGTTCACCTGTCTTAGAGTACAGAGACACGGGATTCTTCTGGTGACGTCAAAGATCATATTTATTAGCTGCAGCCAGTAACAGAGATCCTAGAAGTACAACACGGTGTATGTTCTCAGGAGACTGCTCAACATAATAGAGCGGAGCGTCGTCTTTTATGCCAAAAACCACATTCCTGGCTAGCATCAATTACTCACAAACTTGACCAATCAGAGGATGATATTTACAGAGGCATCACATAACGACAAACCCACTTTCAGTTATCCAACCCACCGCCAATGACAAGGCATAAATCCAGCATTCTTGCTCGAACAGGCCGGACGGGCCCATCATAAAAGACCTCAACCCAAATCAATAATTAGGCCATAAGGCCATAAAAGTAAGGAGCAGAAACAGATGAGGAGAAAGATAGAGGGGTGGGTGCGTGTGGCATAGAATCAATAATGTCCTGCTCTTTGATCTCTATCTGACCAGCTGCTTAACAAGGTACTGGCTCAACAAGTTTAGCCTCGGGCAACAGGGTCAGTTGACTCAGGTCAAACGGAAGTCAACACGAGCTCAAACTAAAGTGTATGCGTCCCTAGAGGCTCGCTTGGCCACAGTCATCCTGTAGTCGTTAGCCTATGTGAGGGCAACCACAAAATGGCGGTTATAAACAAAATGGAACCCACGGGTGCAGACTAGATCATTAAATACACAGTGAATCCATCGGTGTAGCATGACGAAAATGCTTACGCGTACCGCACTTGTCAGTCGCGGTTCGCTGATACCAAAATCATCACGATACGACAACCTTCATTAAATGGGTTCAGAATTCACGGAACCACAGGCGCCCCCGACATGGTCGAGGAGAATGGAGTAGTCGACCGTGTCGAAGGCAGCAGAGAGATCGAGAAGGACTAGGGCCTGGGGGGAGTTGGTATCGGCACTGCGCCTGAGCTCATCGACTACAGAGAGGACGACGGATTCCGTAGAGTGAGCCGGCCGAAAGCCAGCCTGATTAGTTGCTAGGAGGTGATGAGCTTCAATGTGGTTGGAGAGTGAAGTAGTAATGTGGCTCTCCAGAATTTTGCTTAGGAGTGGCAACAGTGAGATGGGTCTGAAGTTTGAAAGGGCGGCAGGATCGGCACCGGGCTTTTTGAGGATGGGAATAACAGTGGCAGATTTGAACAAATCAGGTACAATACCGAGGGTGATGGAAGTATTAAGAAGGGTAATAGGAGGGACAGGGCAGCAGGAGAGAATATCTCTTAAGATGTATGCCGGGCAAAGATCGGCAGGGGAGCCCGAGGTGACTTTACCCAGGAGAGTGCAGAAGGCCTCTTCAGAGATCAAGGGAAATTGGTCAATGAAGGCGGAGGTAGCGGGGGACAGGTGAAAAAGGTGGGTGCCGAGGGGATGTTCTGTTTTATGATGGCAATCTTCTCAATGAAGAAGTCATTGAGGGCATTACAGAGGGTTTGGTAGGGAATGGGCCTAGAAGCTGCTCTGTCAGAGGCAGAAAGTTCATGCACAATTGTGAAAATCTCCTAAGGTTTGTTAGCTGCCAGATGAATTTTCTGAGAGAAATATTCCTTCTTAGCAGAGAGGATGGACTTTGTGTACGCCTGCAGAAGAGTCAGATAATGAAGCTTGGAATCGGGACAGTATTTGCGGCGTCAGTGGCACTCCGCCTGACGGAGTGCGAGTTTCTGAGTTTTGAGGGTATTGGAAAACCATCTGTTGGCATCGTGGGGGCGGCGAGTTCTGACACATCTGAGAGGGGCGACCTGATTGCAGGCTTCAGAGAGCCAGGTGTTGATGAGGGCTACCTGCTTAATTGGGGGAAAATCAGTCAGGGTGGGGACCGAAGAGGCTAAAAAAAGACCTAGGGCGACCATGTCTACTCTGTTCCAATTATGGGCATAGGTGTTTTTATGGCAGGGAGGAAGGTTAACCTCTGCCAGAGGAGCAGAGAAGGTGATCAAAGAATTATCAGACCAGACGCAGGGGGATATATTAGGTGTGGAGATGGGTAGGTTAACAGTCCAGACTTGGTCGAGAGTGTGACCGTGAGTGTGAGTGGGAACAGAAATATGAGGGATGAAGTTGATACTATGGAGGGTGCTAGAGAAGTCTTTAGACATGGAGTCTTCACGCGGGTCCCCTGGCCAAAAATTGAAATCACCTAATAGCAGAAGAGAGGAGTTTTTGACGACCAGGGTGGCTAAAAGGTCCTGTATGGCTGGGATGAAGTGAGATATGAATTGAGGGGGACGATAGAGCAATACAACGGTAAGAGGGATCGCAAGATTGGTAGAGCGTGCCACCAGAAGGTCGACAGATGAAATGGGAGGGTGAGGAAGAGGTTGGAATAGAAGGTTAGAGCGAACAATCATAGCCACTCCACCGCCTGTCTTACCCTCAGGGCGGTCAGCGCGGAGGATATAATAGGAGTCTGGGAGGGAAGTGAGAACGTCAGGTAGGGAGTCGGCGGTGTACCAGGTTTCAGTTAGACACAGGATCTCGGGGCTGGAAGTGTTGAGGAGGTCGAAAAGCTCCAATTGGTGCTTGACGGCAGATCGGGTGTTAAGGAGGGAGATCGAGGCCGAATGAGGGGGGCTGCCCAATGATTTAGGGGAGAGGGAGGGAGAGGTAAGGCATGATAGCATGGCGTGGGGTGTAGGTATGGGGTTAGAGAGGTCAATGTGGACGGGTCGCGCAATATCTAGAGAGTTGATCTTGGCCAGGATAGGTGGACTGATAGGCCAGGAGTCGAGGCAGGCCAGCAGTTGAATAGGTGAATATGTAAGGGAACAGGCAGGGTGCAAGGCCCCGGGGCCCGGCCTGGCGCAGACGGGCGCAGACAGGCTTGCCTTTGGTGCGCCTCTGGCGCGCTGGCGGCGCACCCGCTGGCGGCGCACCCGCTGCGCGTGGCCGCTGCGCGGCCGGGGCAAGCACATCGTTGAAGTAGGGCCGGAGGGGGCGTGGCCTAGCAGTAGTGGGCGTGTCCTCAGCCCAGGGATTCCCCAACAATGGCGGCAAAACAATCTCTGGCCCCGCGGCAGTGCCTTAATCGGCTGCGCGGTCAGGGAGACAGGGGGTGAGTGAGCACAAAGTGAGATATGAGGGGAACACAGCACAGGTATTTTAAAACAACAGTATACAAGTTAAAAGCAGTGTTGAGCGCTCCCGGCTTCCGCCTCAGGAGTCCGTTCCAATCTAGTACGCGCTGAGCAAAGAGGCGCGATTTAAATAACCAGAGGGGGCGTGGCCTAACGGTAGTGGGCATGTCCTCGGCCCAGGGATTCTCCAACAATGGCGGCAAAACTATCTCTGGCCCCGCGGCAGCGCCTTAATTGGCTGCGCGGTCAGGGAGACAGGGGGTGAGTGAGCACAAAGTGAGATATGAGGGGAACACAGCACAGGTATTTTAAAACAACAGAATACAAGTTAAAAGCAGTCTCGAGCGCTCCCGGCTTCCGCCTCAGGAGTCCGTTCCAATCTAGTACGCGCTGAGCAAAGAGGCGCGATTTAAATAACCGGAGGGGGCGTGGCCTAACGGTAGTGGGCGTGTCCACGGCCCAGGGATTCCCCAACAATGGCTGCAAAACTATCTCTGGCCCCGCGGCAGCGCCTTAATCGGCTGCGCGGTCAGGGAGACAGGGGGTGAGTGAGCACAAAGTGAGATATGAGGGGAACACAGCACAGGTATTTTAAAACTCCGTTGTCGTTGCTTCATTTGGATGAGTACAAATGTATCATTTAAACAGATGGCTTGGCTCAACTGGCCTTCGGGTCTAAACATGCTTATTCGGCGGCTTGCCCTATTGTGGCTGGTTCGATTGTGGATGGAGAATTTAAGTCTTCCATAGTGCATACACAGGCACTAGGGGACTGTGCAGCACAATTGGCGGAGCTGCGTGCTCTTGTTTTAGCTCTTGAGTTTGCTGATCCTAATGTGAATACACTTATTGTGTGCGATTCTTACTACGGTGTCCAGTCTTTTAATTACAACGTATTCTTTTGGTCTCAGAATGACTATTGAGACTCTAAAGGCAGCGCAATAAAGCATACAATACTTTAGGTTCGAGTTGCAGAGATTAAAGAAAGCCTGCTGCTCACACAGGTTATACATATTCTTAGCCATCAGCGTGTGGGAGCACATGCTGTTGGTAATTCTTTGGCTGTCGAAGCAGCCAAATCTGCAGAAGCCACGTGTTCCGTTACAGCAGTTACAAGGTCCATTACTAAGATAGATAATGACATTTTGGCAGCTATAGCTGCTACGAAGGATGAAACTTCTTATCCGCAGGGCTTCCCTTCAAAGTATTCTTATCATTTATCTCCCGAACAAGCTCCTGATGCTAAAATATTGTCAGTTGGGGATCGGCTGATTAACAACATGGACCACAGACTTGCTTTGATCATAGCCGCACACGAGGGTATGGCTTCTGCACATGCCGGCCACAATGCAGCGCTGCCGCTCGAAATGTCATTAGAGATTTGCATGTCTTTGTCGGGATGTTTGCCTGTGGCACCTTCCATTCTGACCAAGGTCCAGCGTTCACCTCTAAGGTGTACAAGGAGATGATGAAGTCTATGAGGGTGCTGGTGCAGTTTTCGTCTCCATACAGGCCTGGAGGCAATTCTATAGTGGAGCGAATGAACCGTGACTTAAAGCATTCTTTGACAGCTAGGGTCTAAGGTACTGGCAGGAACTGGCTGGCCCATTTGTATGGAGTTCAACGTGCACTCAATAATCTCCCTAGAAGATCTCTGGGTGGGCGGATCCCATACGAAATGCTCTTTGGCATTAAAATGTTTGTGCCAGACCTTGATGGTCTAGACATTGTGGTGGCTGCTGCAACCTTTGACGTAGATAAGCATTCTACTATGTTACAGGACCTATAAAAGACCTGTGACAGCTACGCAACTGAACATTTGCCCTCTTCCAATGACACAGTAATGCTGATTTTGTTTGCTGGCAGGCTTCCAAAGATTGGAGATCTGGTACTCGTATGGTAGTCCTACCACCTTTGCCTGGTCTCAAAGAAAACAAATACATTTCAACCGACAATGTCAGGCTACACCGTTTGGCCGATTCTGAATAGTGTAACTCCTGCTGTTTCATGCAATGCTGTCTTTGGAATCCTGTGCATTCAGCCTCTTTGACTACTCCCCCTGTTATTGAGGGTGAGATGGAAACTACTATTGACCTTTTGCCTGTTCTGCATCTGTCCTCTTCCAATGCAGATGTCGAGTATACTTATCCTGTAGATGAGTCCCACATTGAAGTGCCGAACGGTCCTCAACCTCATCAAGCTGATCCTGCGCTACCACTGTTAATGAACATGGGAGCAAGCTGTTATTTTCAGGACCATACGAGCATCTCCTATGACTCTTCCTCCTCTTCTTCCTCTTTGGCACTTCTACCAACAAAAATGAGTATTTTCATCTCTTGGCTCAAAAAAGACTTACCTGGTCCCACCCTGGACCTACATCTGCTTGATACTTATCCTGCTTTTCCTCTACATGTCAGTTGGGTTTGTAACATTATTTTTCTTGCTCATTAATGGTCATTATTTACCAGATCGCTCTGCTGTAAAGTGGGTCGATGGAATTCTGGCTCCCCATACATCAACCCATATAATGAAACATGATCAAACCCTTGTGAACATTTTGGCTTTCCCAGTTGCAGATGGCATTGTTAGGGATAAAGAAGCATTCGAAATTCACGGCCCGACGGAAGTCCTCAAGATACCATGCGTGTTTCGCGTTTCACTAGGAGATGTGGTAACACTGGACATACATTCCGATGATTGGGATGCACAAGCAGTACATTCATTGTTTTCTGATCTAAAGTATTATGCTGCTTTTGATGCCAAAGATTTATATTTATATTCTGCCAATTATGCTGATTTATTCTGTTATCAACAACATGGCCATAATTTTTCACACAAAACAAACATGTTACACCCTGTTTTTAATTACACACAGTGGGAACACTGCCCAACACCCTTACAGGGGAGTTCTAAAATCCTTAGGGATAAATGCACCTATTTCACTGATTATAACATGTCCAAGCCAGAATCCTATTTCTTTAAATTGCAGTTGTCGTCTCAATCCAAATTTATTCTGACCCACATAAAATTAATCTATTCCAGTTCCTTTAGAGGTGAAATGGCCTTAAAGGGATATGATCACTGGAGAGATACCATTGATTTGAAATCAATGTGGGGAGCCAAGGCTTGGCATGGTCAGGGAATTGAAGCTTTGCATCATGCCAACTGCAAAGTTATTTTTAAATGACAAAGTACTAAAAAACTACTGGTTTTGGACTGGCAAATGCCAAAAATTTTAATATCCCATACATTCCGTCATTGGCGGAGTATGCTAATTGGAGTACATGCACAAATTATACGATCGATGTATTACAAGCTTTGTTTCAAAATGACAATTTTAACGTCTCTTATGTTGACATGATGGGTTGGTTGTTGTGGTAAACCAATTCAAATCCATGCCAACTGTGTTTTTATAATGCTTTGCCTGGTCTCACACAGACTAGACTAGATCCTCGTTACCAACATTCACATTGGGTCACCACATATTCGGTGGGAAAATTGTGCCAACAATGGTTGGAACACTCCACTTTGTCGTCTGTAAAACAACACCTGGTACTCTTGTTGAGCAAAATCAATTTGGATGATTTTATCTTGGGTCCTAGGACTCCTGGAACAAAGAGGTTTATCTGTGCAGCTTACAATGAAATATGGAAACTTTAGCAGATTGAGGCAGCGCTCCGTCTGCACTAAATTGACAAAGCAAATTAAAAAAAAGTCCTTGCAGTAGTCGGCAATATTATCAATACACTGTGTTCACGCATTTATACCTTGGATAATATTGTATGATATATGAGTGGTCAAAATCAATTACGATCTGTTATGCAATTTGCTTGGATGCTACAAATGCTCAAAATGGGAAAAGTACCATGGGATTATTTGAATGCCTCTGCTTTGTTCTTTTCATTTAATTTAACTGATAAACAAAGGTTTATGACCATGAAAGATTCTACATAGATGCTGTTACACATTGAACAATTAGAATACTTGCTATTGTCTGTGGTGGAGACAGATTCAACTGTATGGTTATTTCATGGGGTTATCTCTCTCCCATTTTGGCTGTTTCAGTTTAAATCTTGCATGAAACATTTCCCAGTTGGCCGCTTTGAACCCCTGGGTAGAACATTTCTCCATGAATTATGGTCCCTACCTTTTACCTACAGATGTCAACGGGAGGGTAAGGAAGTTTTCCTAACATGGGAGGACTGCATTTCCACAGTAGGACATTCCCTAGTTTGTAAACACGTTAAGTTGCACGGTTGTATTGTAATGTGTCCGCACCTAATCTTGCTTGTTTTTTTAAAGGAACTCCTGTCCCAGCAATAATTCCCGCTCTAACATTGCTTTCTAATGGCAGGTATCTTATTTTGAATAACCACGACTGCTGTGGTTTACAGGCAGGAATCCTGTATATAGTAACAGTTTCGCAACGTGTTACTTGTTCTGCCCCCGCATGGGAAAAAGATAGTTCCATTTGGCCTTTCAGTCCAACTTTGAAAACAGATTTCAACAAATTGAGCAGACTCAAAGCGCTATTATTTCAGCAAGAAGTGGCTCTCACTTCAGCTCAAGGGACCTTCGAATTGCAGGTGGCTAGACCATCTAGTGAAATTCAGTCAGTTCTGAACATGAATCTCCCACTGCATTTTGGGGAACTGATACATCAATTATCTAATGTGTCTGACACAAAAGGCCATGCTCATTTTTTTAAACTTGTGGGATCCAGCCCTGTGACTCCTTTTCAGATGATATTTGGAGTAATACCGGCCTTTTTTCATTCTATTTTTGCCAGCGCCTTTGGAGGATTACCATTAATCCTAGCACTGGCAGGTGGCACCCTGGTTCTTCTGCTCCTGTTATGCAATGGCTGCCCAGCATGTGGTAATGCACAGACCCAGCCAATTGCAACTGTACCGTGACCAAATGCAACACCTTTTTGGATGCTTGCCATTAGTGATGCTTAGCCTGAGTTATGGATGAACTTATCGCTTTGCCTACTTCACTTGCGTGCAACCTGTATTCTACTGTCAGCGGTGCCCTTTCTATTGGGCTTTGAATTTATGCCTCTTCAATACGTCATGTTCAGACCAGATTATGACCAGTTGATGGGTCCCTTAGTGGCCCATGAGTAGGCCTGTTCTAGGGATAACCATATGGCACGTGCTGCTGCATTTGGAGTCTTGGCTGAGTGGACTATCTGTGCGGCTGCGCAAAACCTCTTGCGACGGAGTTTCATCGAATATCACACAAGTTGCCCAGATATGCTCTTGTAGGCCTCGGATTATAAGGAGCACGTCTGTTCCTTCAGCCTACTTGATTGGATGGTGTCCCTTTTTTCTACTAACACTAGGGATGGCCTATTAGAACGAACTGCATTCTAAAGTTGACGTACTTTGATGGATTTGCCACCTCCATATTAATCACATTTTCTGTTAAACGACAACATTTTAAATAACATACAATTTTTATTTTATTTTTTGGGGGAATTTTCCCAATTTGTTTTTTTGAAGCTTCTGGACTCTTCTTACCTTTGAACTCTGTTTGGGTCTTTTGTCTATATACTATGACCTTACCAAGGGAAGGGTGTTATATAGTGATTAGGGTCACTGTCGACATTGCTAAGTTACCATGAGCTCTGCTGCCATGATGCTGCATTTGCGCACGTTACTAAATGACTTTATTTTGCACGACTCTGTTTGTGCCTTTCACATGATAGCTGTCTGCTTTCTGCGCTCTTTGCCTGTTCCTGGAGTTTAGTCTGAACACGATGTGCAAGTTCAATAAACAATGTTCCTTGTTATTCTGTTTTGGTCAGTCCCTAGCACCTAGACAAAACATGCTTACACAGCTGCGCTGCTGGAAACTCGTGCATTGATATTATGGAGATGCATGTTGTTCTAAAACACACTTGCAGAGGGACCTTTTCCAGGGAGAAGAGGTATGCTGTTCCTATGATGTAAAACTACCCTCTAGGCACGAAGGTATGGGGTCTGCTGACAAAGCCCAGAGAACTTCCTTTATATAATAAAACTTCTAACCAAGGGGAGGGGGGCTAGGCCGTAGAGACCTTTATCCACTGTCTGTATACAATGACATCCCCCTTTATCATCTATGGAATTGTAACAATGCTAACTGTTTTAGGTTTATGCATTATGTTGCTGGTAGTGGCTAGTATACTACTTTATAGACCATGATAGTTAAAATAAACATTTTGAACTACAACGGTGACTCTGACAATTCTTATTGTGGACAAGCATGAGTGAGTGAGTGAAAGGGTATGTCTTGCTACCGCGATTCCTGACAGAGTCGGGAGTGTTGTGTTCTGTGTTGTCTAGTCATTTGTAGCTTCGTGATTATGTAAATCAAATGAGACACTATAGCTAGTCGGTTTTAGGATTTTGGGTACTGAGGTGGTAGGAAGACTAAGCCCCTATACACCGAGGTCCTGTTTTCCTGCGCATAGTTCTGTGTATGGTGCCATTGTTACAGGCCTGTTGTAAGAGGAAATCCCTGATGAGGAAATGCAGGAAGTGGGCCACCACAGGGTGGGGTGGGGTCTCCAGCCTGGGATGTTGGGCAGGTATCCTGTGTATAAGGATAAGGAGTAATAATAATAATAAGGAGCTCTAGAGGGAGAAAAAAGATGACCAGTTCGCCCTCCGCTCAAATCATAAATTCCCCCAATTCCACAGTAGGCCCCAAGGTACTCGTTTTTGAGCAAAAAATACTTGAGGAGATCACTGCCTTGGAACAAACAAATAAGCATCAGGTTTTTAACAACATGAGCCGTGATGACTGGCAGGCAATCAAGAGTCTACAAGATAATCAATCCATCACTAAAAAGTCCGCGGATAAAGGTGGGGCGGTAGTTGTTATGAATACAACTGATTATGAGACTGAAGTCATGAGATTATTGGGTGTACATGAGAAAAACCGGCCACTACCCCGAGACCCAGTTTGAGAACTCTAGTAGATCATAAAAGAATTGGTTGGAGTAGCAAAGGAGAAGAAATGTATCACTGTGAAAGAGGCAGAATTCTTAGTGAATCCTAAACCGAGAACCCCGGCATTTTACATACTGCCAAAAATACATAAGACCAAATGGCCACCACCTGGCCGCCTGGCAGTTTCGGGTGTACAATTGGTCCTTGAACCATTATCACAATTTGCCCATTCCTTCTTGAGGGAATCGGTAATAAAACAACCTTCTTATGTTCAGGACACGATGGACATCCTTAATATTCTGGAGGATTTACAGTTTGATTCTACATGTAAGTTCCTAGTTACTATTGACATTGAGTCATTGTATACTTGCATACCCCAAGATGCCACGCTGGTGGCAGCAGCACGGGCGCTTGGTGAGCAGGAGTGGTTTTATGACACTCCACAGTCTTTCGTGTTACAGTGTATTGAAATAGCCTTAACACATAACTATTTTTGTTACATAAATGACCTATTTTTCCAAGTCTCAGGGACATCAATGAGCGCAACCTTTGCACCCAGTCTGGCCTGCATTTATGTGGGCCAGTTTGAGGATAACTGCATCATTCCTTCGCAAATCTCTTCCAGAGGAATATTCGCCTCTGGAAGAGGTATATAGACGATGTGCTGTGTATTTGGTCTGGTACGGAGAGTGGGCTACTTGACTTTTTTCACTGGTTTAATAGTCTAGAAATGAGCCTTAGGTTTACTTGGTCATTTAGCAACCAGAATGAGGTGTATCTGGATTTGGATATAGTGGTATATAATGCTAAACTTTGTACCACTATACATCAAAAAACTACAGACAGGAATTCACTTCTTCACTATCAGTCATTCCACCCCAGGGCTTTACGAGATAATTTGCCCATGAGACAGTTCCTGCAGTTCCTACAGTAACGCAGGAACTGTTCCACTACAAGTGCTTACATACAGCAATCAGAGGGGTTAAGTGGCAAGTTGGTTCAGAGGTTCTATCCTAAGAAGATAGTGAATCAGGCTAGAAAAAGAGCGCTTATTATTCCACAAAGTGCTCTATTGGAGAAAAACTTGAGAACAAGGAGTGGTTGCCTGCCGGTTGCATGACCTCTGACCCTTTGGCGACAACAATTCGCCAGGCTATCCGAAACAATTGGTCACTACTGTCCACCACAGATTTCAAGATGCTGCAACCAAGGTTTGCATTCAGACGGGCCTGTAATTTAAAGGATAAATTGGTGAATACCCGGCCTAAATCATGCCCAAAAGAGACATCAATCCCTACGGGACATTATCCCTGTGGGACCTGTTCAGTATGTGACTTAACTGAGAAGACAAACAGTATACGATTGTCGAATGGTAAAGAGTGGCACCTGATGAAGTTTAGCAATTGCAATACGGTGAATGTAATCGACTGCCTGACCTGTCAATGTGGGTTACATTATATAGGGCTCACTTCACGTAAGATCAAAATTCGGATACAGGAGCATCTGAGCACTATAAGAGCAGGCAAACTCACTGCAAAGCTGGTACAACATTTTAAAGAACAGAACCATGATGCAAGAACACTGACTTGGCTTGTTGTAGAAAGAGTGGTAGGTGATGCTTGCAACATTGAGAGAACACTAGCCAAGAGGGAGGCACTGGATTTTCATGGAGAAGGCTGACCAGATTGGTCTGAACGATCTGATTGAGTGGAATAAGATCAGCGGGTGAGCAACTGTATTAAGAGCTAGACTTTGCACGAGGCTCACCCTTGCTTTGGACACTGCATCCATAATTTGTGTTTTGGTTGTTAAGTGCTCCTTGGAATCAGAGATGGTGTTTTTACGAAGATTCGTTAATAAACACCTGTAAACATCAGGAGATGATATAATAGGAAGAATATTGGAGGATTCCATTTCTGTCCTTGAGCATAGCCGTGATTGCCTAGTAGAGAATCCCTCAGGGTGTAGGGTGCATCGCCTTTGGGCTATTTTGTTCATGCCGTGAAAGAAGCGAGAGTTTAATGAGGAGTGAGGAACTGGCTAGCTCCATCATTATGTACCTTTCATTTTGGATACATCATATGTGGGTTGAGCCATTGATACAAGTTGGCTTTGGGGTTTCACTTTCCTTTCAAAATTGTCTTCCCCTAAGTTTCTTTCTCAGGAATATGAATACTAGGAATTTCAAATCCGATGCGGGACTTGTACCGTAAAAACATATTTGCTGAATGAGAGCTCTGAAGGCAGAGTACACCCCTTCAATATGACGCCTTTCAAACGCTAGAAGTTACGTGATCTGCAATACGGAAGTGAAACGGCTTCTGGAGTCCGGTTAAATTGTATGTCACAACTGCTGCCGGCACAGAATATGAGACAACACTCACCCTCTGGTATACACGGTAAGCCTATTGCGGGCAGCTGAGGTTTGAAGATTGGTGAGTTCGACCCGAGGTTGACTACAAGGTATGGAATACCTAGTTACAGCAACAGTGATAATGGACACAGAGTCTAAAGGTATACAAGAAAAAGGATGGGGGACGTTTCCCACATTCGTGTTGTTAGTGAGAGAATTGGCAACATTGACGAGTTGTGAGCGCAGTTGAGTATTATATCACACATGAGGCAAACATTTTAAAGGGCACTATCATTGCTGGGTTGTCGGCTGATGATGGCTTAGAACATATAACCACACAGAATAAGTCAGTGTGGAGCTGTATTTTAATGATGGATATATAATTGATACTAAAGGCTTTTTTATTGTCCTATGAAAATGGAGGATCAGCAGATGTTTGTTTTTCTCTTTCCACGTAGAGTTGTGACAACACAAGTGTCATTAGAAAGGTTGTCATTAAAGGATTGGGTCACTTGTGACGAGGTGGATAGCTGGTACGAGGGGCCGTGGCTACTACCCGGTAAATGTTTCCTGTAATGACACAGGTTAAGATAGAGTTCTCACTGGTTGGATGACTTTTTAATAATTATTCATTCTTTTTGTGTTTGACAGTCACTGTGTATACAAAACAAGAGTCCGGAAAGGTGATTTACGACCTCAAGACCTGACGAAATTGCCATTAAGTATAACAGGCAATGAAACATGTCGGCCCATCTTTAATTGGTTTGCAAACATGCAGTTGGTTTTAAATTTGAATAGGCCCACGAGTCGTGAATAAAATTGGCACATGGTGGACCTATGGGTTTTATCAATTTTAATCTCACTGGGTCTTTATTTAGTTTTTTGTGATACACACAAAAACACTATTTCCTCACCTTTTTGTTCAGGACACTCAAATATTATTTTTTTTAGGCGAGATAGCTACCTATGATAAGAGACGTGGGCATGACTGGTGAGAACCAACCAGTAAGCTCCTTTGGTGTAGCGCACATGAGGTGCTATCTCGCCGTTTCACAATTTTTTCTTGAATTGTTTCTTGAATGTTTGCTTGAATTTATACCTGTTTAAGTGGAGGGTATTCTTGGAACACAGTGACTGACAACCTTAAAGATGTTTTAGCTAAATTACAAATATTTTGGGCCATAATGATTTGGGACAATACCTATGAAAAAAAATAAGGGTTGTTGGTGGGGTAGATAAATAGAATTCCCACTCCCATTCCTACACACCAAAAAGTTTAAGCCCACACTGATCAGGTCGTGTTGCTGTTGATTCAGGTATCCTGTGTGCCTTTTCGAGGGCCTAGTACTTAAGCAGGCCCTAAGGGGCCGCAACCTCCTGAAGCCAGTCCTCCAGGATCCCAGCATGGAGTCACCGTCCACTCTCTCTGGTAGCCCCACCACCCTCATGCTACAATGGGAGGCCCTCCCTTCCTGATCATCTAGCCTGGCTGCCAGCTGCTGAGGGTGTGCCTCTAACTCTGTGAGGTGACGTTCTGTGTTTTTGACCTCAAGTGTTAATGTTTGTACTGACACCTCCAAGGCGGATACTCTCTCTGATATTTTCCCAGAGTCCTCTTGAATAAGGGCCAACTCAACCTCAATCTTGCCCTCCCATTGTGCTCTAATGGCCTCAATCGTGGCTAATAACTTGTCAAACTTGCTTTAAGTGTGGGAGGCATCCCCGCCAACTGCGCCCTGCTTGATCCCCTCAAGAGGGTGCTCGCTGGAGCATTCCTCTTGGACCTCTGAGTGCAACCTATGGCAGATGCAGGTGAGTGGGGCTAGAGTCAATCAGAGTCAATGAACAAAAACAACAGCAGCAGGGCCAGGGGGCGCAACACAGACAATCACAACCACAGTGGTGGTAATGGAAAGGCACAGTACCATCAGCGGGAGCCAGGAACAATGCTGATGAAAAGACAGAAGGCTACTACCTGCACTTCTATGCAAATAAGAGCCCAGTCAACAGGGAGGGTCCCATAAGAATTGAGACCAGTGCCCTGGCAATCGGACTCCAGTCAGGGGACCGCCAATACTGCAAACTCCAAAACTTCAGGACGAAAAGTGGTCTGCAACATCCCGACCCCATCAAGTGCAGCAGTAGTAGGCATGAGGTAGGCAGCAGTATACTGCACGCACAAAGCAGTTTATCATGGCCCGGGGCTCCTGTTCCAATGCTGTAGGGAATAGTTCCAAGTAGAGAGGGGGCCCGCCAAGTAAACTTGCTCAACCCCAAAATAGCCAACAGCAGGGACAAGCGCAGCAAGTAATAGGACCAGTATCCAGAGTCTCAGGGCCTCAGGAGTCTCAATGCCAGTAAGTCAAGGCACAGTACACCAGGGTGCCACCCAGGGCAACCACATCCATCCTCACCTGGTAGCTCGACTGGTGGCCTAGAAGCCCAAAAGGGCTCTGCGGAGCACCCGTGGCCGCCATCAATAACACTCTGCAAAGACACTGCACTGCAGTCTCGGCCCTGGCACTGGTCCAAATGTCGGGAAGATGGTGGAGAACACCCACTTTGGGAAATCCCACAGGAGCGCCATGGTCCATCCTCCTGTACGGCACACAAATGATCCGACTAGTTCGAAGCTCAGATGGGCTCTGCACCCTCCATATAATTACAAAGCCACCATTTACTGTTGCACTGAGGCTGCTACTGCAAGGCCTCCTCAGCAATCTGTGGGCCCAGAACGGAAATCTGGGGAAGCTCTGGCTGGCATCCATCATCGGGTGTGTTGGCCAGTAGAGGCTGGGGGTTTTCAGGCTGGTGGGGAGCTTGTGCTGCCTGCACCTCACAACATGGGAGCTAGCTCTGTCCCCCGTTATCATACTCTCTAGGCAAGTATATTGCTAAATATATGTAAATATGGTTGCATTTTTTTATTTGATTAAATGTGTATATTTTAGTATGATTAAGTTTTTTAATTGATTTAACATGTATATACACGTGTATAAATGTGTGTATATATTATAAAAACACACACACACACATATATATGTGTATATATTAATATATTCACACACAAAAATAAAGGTTACAGGGACATTATAGTTAGGAAATAGAATTTAAAAAACCTTTGAAATTCACTGAAAAAACAAAGGTTACAGGAATGTTATAGTGAGACTTAGATTTCACTCGGACAAACCCATTGAAATTCAGCAGTTATACTTACCTGGGCTAACTATAACTTACACCCCTGCAATGCACTGCTAATGACCTCACATCACTCATGACAAGGTCAGTGACATCATTGATGACATAACTGATGACATTTCAAATGACCTCACTGACGGCATCATTCAGTGAGTGTGTTTCAAAAAAGTTTCAGAGATTCAAAGATATATATTAAGCAATGGAATAAGCAAAACTATTCTTTTTGCACTACTAATAAGTGATACCATTTCTAATGTATGTCATCTGAGTGGCAGTGTGACTGTCTGTATATGTGTGGGAGTGGCTGTGTGAGTGGCTGTATGGGTGTGTAAGTGGGTGTGTAAGTGGCTATATGTGTGAATAAGTGATTGTGTGAGTAGCTGTATGGGTGAGTGAGTGACTGTGTGAATGGCTGTATTGGTGAGTGACTGGGTGTGTGAGTGGCTCTAGAGTGAGTGGCTTTGTGTGTGGCTGTATGGGTGGGTGAGTGCATGAGCGAGTGGATGTATTAGTGAGTGAGTGGCTATGTGAGTGGCTGAATCAGTAACTGAGTGGGTATATGGCAGGCCTGGATGGAGTGTGTTTGGTCCTGCCATTCATTCGTGTTTATTTTCAACACCAGGTGTTCCTCCTGCACTTTAAAATCAGTACGAATGGCACCATGCACAGCGCAGAGAGTGCTGCTGCTTTTCTTGCTGCTTGAGTGGATTTTCTCCCCAAGAGGCAGCTTTCTCAATGCTAATGGATGGTTTCTCAAGGAGACCGGTCACAACCATTCACGAGTGCCTACGTTAACCCCTTCGCTGCTAGGCCTTTTCCCCCGTGCTAAGCCTTTTTTGGGCTATTTGGGGTAGTGCGCGCTTAGGCCCCTGTAAGTTTTTGACCACATAAGGTATCCGCGCCAAATTTGCGTCCTTTTCTTCCAACATCATGGGGATTGTAAAGGTACCCAGGGTTTGTGGATTCCCCTGGAGGGGTCCCAGAAATTAGCCAAAATACAGCTAAATTTTGTTTTTTGGGGGAAAAATTGGAAAAAAGGGCTGCAAATGAAAGCGACTGGGTTTTTCCCTGCAAATGGTATCAAAAAAGGGTTTGTGGGGCTGAAATCACCATTTTCCCAGCTTTTAGGAAATGACAGACTTTTGTCAGAAAACCAACATTTTTGACACAGTTTTGGCATTTTTCTGGGACATAGCCTAATTTTGCTATTTTTTGTGCTTTCAACCTCCTTCCAGTTAGTGGGAGAAATGGGTATGAAAGCAACAATGGATCCTGGAAAGCTATACATTCTTGAAAAGTAGACAAAATGCTGAATTCAGCAAGGGGTCATTTGTGTAGATCCATCAAGGTTTCTTTATAGAAACTAACGGTTATATATAGGAAAAATTGAAAATTAGTTGAAAAAAACAGCCTTTTGTGTCAACGTTTTCACTTGTAACTTCTTCTAATTATGACAGCTCTTTGAAAGCAATATACCGTTACATCCGCTGGACTTTTCTGGTTGTGGGGATATATAGGACTTGTAGGTTCACCAAGAACCCGACGAATCCAGAGTCAAAAACTAAGCAGCAATTTGCAATGGCTTTTTAATATGTACCGGGTATATAGCAATTATTGTGGGAAACTGTATACATGGAAAAATCGGTTTGAAAGACACCTATGTATTTCTGAAATGGGAACAAATTATAGAGTTTAGAAACAGTAGATATTTGCACATTTTCAAAATTGGGAATACTCATACTAGCATGAGAATTATCGGTCATTTTTCAAAATGACTCCTTTTTTACACAATGTCTTTCATTTGGTAGGCAGAAATGCATCGAAAGTCAATAGGTAATAACAGTTGCTTTACAAATTTGAATTACCCTAAGTCTCCCGATAAAAATGGTACCTCACTTGTGTGGGTTGGCCTAGTGCCCGCGTCAGGAAACGGCGCAAAACGGAATGTGGTCACACCTCTAATTTTGCAGTGAAAAATGAGACTTTTTTGGCAAAGTGCCTAGCTGTTGTTTTTGAACCATAGCTCTGCCGGCACCTAGGGCAACCTAGCAAACCTATACATTTTTGAAAACTAGACACCCAGAGTAATCCAGGATGGGGTGACTTGACTGCCTCCCACCAGGTTCTGTTAGCCAGAATCCCTTGCAAACCTACAAAATCGTCAAAAAAACACATTTTCCTCACATTTCTGTGGTGGAAAGTTCTGGAATCTACGTGGATCCACAAATTTCCACCCACCATGCGTTCCCCAAAGTCTTCCGAGAAATATGATACCTCACTTGTGTGGGTCCGCCTAGTGCCCGCGACAGGAAACGGCGCAAAACGCAACGCGGACACACCTCAATTTCGCAGTGAAAAATGACCCTTTTTTGGCAAAGTGTCTAGCTGTAGTTTTTGAACCATAGCTCTGCTGGCAACTAGGGAAACCAAGCAAACCTATACATTTTTGAAAACTAGACACCCAGGGGAATCCAGGATGGGGTGCCTTGACTTCCTCTCACCAGGTTCTGTTACCCAGAATTCATTGCAAACCTATTAAATTCTCCAAAAAAACAAATTTTCCCCACATTTCTGTGGTGGAAAGTTCTGGAATCTGCGTTGGATCCACAAATTTCCACCCACCCCACGTTCCCCAAAGTCTTCAGAGACAATTGGTACCTTACTTGTGTGGGTCGGCCTAGTGCCAGCTCAATTTCGCAGTGAAAAATGACCCTTTTTTGGCAAAGTGCGTAGCTGTAGTTTTTTGTTAATCAACGTTTATTGAATTTTTAAACAGGTCGTGCAAGAGGCAGTACACAGCTCATGCGCCTACAACCTTATAGGCCGGCAGCGAACAGTTTACACACATCAGAGAGCAATTTCAGAGTCAGGGAAGCCCGAGGATCCTAGTGATCTGTCAAGCTAGGTCAACCTAATTGAACTTCCCCCAGCTCGCCTTTAAGGGCCAATGACCCTACATTCTAAAGATCTCAACGGCCACAGTTGTTAAACATTCCCCAGAGGCGCATATATATACCTTCTATCATGCCTTCTATAACACCCCATTCATAGCCTGCAGCAAGTAGGGCATGGGAGGACTGGCAGCCGCTAGATGCTGTGTGGTATAGGCTCGCCAGCATCCAACAGTACCTTCGTGGGCATTACGTAGTTCCGCAACCAGCATGCAGGTCATGGCACAGTAACAACAAATTAGGAACCACTCCGTCCCCATCGCGCTGTGGTCACGCTAAAACCATTCGCCACTGCACCTGCATCAGAAAGCTAGGTAGGAGGCGACCAACCAACAAATAGGGGGGGTAGAACAAGAGGGTGGGAAGGAGGGGGTGCAGGGTCTAAGGAGGGAGGCTCAGCGTGGGGGAGGGAGTACGGGCCCCAATATCACCACAGGACGTAGGCTGGGAGTCTAGGCCATCCAGGGGCGGGTTCCCCCCTGTCTTAGGGGTATCTGCAAGAGTCGGGAACCTCAAAAAGTCTGCCTGTTTCCATAGAGTGTAGGGCCCACTACATCATCGAAGAGCTTCAGGGCTCGGAGCCGTGGTGGCTGCAGTCTAACATGCTCCAGTCGCCCCAAATAGTCTATCAAGGGCTTCCAAAGCTGGCTAAATTTGGTATCGCGGAGTTGAAGACGTGCCGTGAGGAGCTCCATCGCCACCACATGCCACAGGCGGGTAAACCACACATTGATAGAGGGTGTGTCGGGTTTCTTCCAATAGAGAGCCACCGTTTGTTTCGCAGCACCCAGCATGTGGAGGCTAACATGTCGGTCACGGCCCGTCATAGCTCGCAGAGTCGTCGGACGAAGGCCCAAGAGCACCACCAGTGGGTCCTCCGGCAGGGGATACCCCAACACCTTTTTTATGTGGCTAAGGACTTCTTTCCAAAAGGTAATCAGGGGAGGGCACGTCCACCAAATGTGGATGAAGTCTCCCCTCGCCTGAGTGCAGCGCCAGCACAGGGGGGATGCCGTGGGGAACATTCTTTGGAGTCTAGCGGGGGTGTAATACCATTGGGTCATCACTTTATAGGCTGATTCCTGCTGGGGGATGCTGCGTAGGATTTTGGGAATGTCGCTCCAGAGCCGAGACCATTGGGAAGGGGTAACACCTGAGCCAGTGACGTTGTGCCATCTCACCTGGTAGGGATGAGGATCCGGCCGCTGTGCGTGTTGAAGCACCTTATATATGCGGGAAATCAACCCCTTGTAAGTGCCGAAGGTGCGTGCCAACTGCTCGAATGGAGTGTAAGGCCGCGTGGCCGCCTGCGTCAGAGAAAAGCCCTGTATCCAGTGGCGTAATTGTATATACTGGAACTTGTCTCTTTCCGTAAGCTCAAACTCTTGCTTGCATTGAGCAAAGGTTTTGATACCATCTCCATCGAATAGGTCACGGATCGTCCTGCAGCCGGTTTCCGTCCAGTTCGCGAAGTGGGGAGGGCGACAGGCCGGCGGGAACTGCGGATTGCGAGCGATCGGGGTGTGAGGAGACGGGAAAGTGGTCAAGCCCCGGCGAACTGCCACCTTGTCCCAGATTTCAAGGACCGTTTTGGTAGGGACCGCCATATAGGCGCTACGGTGTCGAGCCTCCCGGGGTAGCCAAGCATGGTCCCAGAGTGGACGGCAAGTGACGGCCCGATCCATGTGAAACCACACTTTTTCACTCTCCCACGCCCCCCATTCCAGTATAAAGCGAAGATGGGACGCCCAATAGTAGTCGAGGAGGTTAGGGCAGGCCAGCCCTCCCCGATCCCGAGGGAGTTTCAGGATCTTGTTGGAAAAGCGTGGTGTCTTCCCTCCCCATATAAATGCGGTGAGTTCGCGCTGTAGCCCCTGGATGTGATGTTCCGGGATAGGCGTCGGCAGGGTTTGGAAGAGGTACAGGATCTTCGGCAGGATAGACATTTTAACCGTGTTCAGTCTGCCAAGCCAGGAGAGGGGCAGGGCCTTCCACGCGCGGAGGTCGGCCAGGACTGACAGTTTGTATTCCTGCCAATTGGCCTGCGTCCAAGTGTCCAGGTCTGGAGGTAGGTTAAGACCCAGGTAGCGCACCGACTTGCTCGCCCACTGATAAGGGACAGAGGCTTGGATCGTCGCAAGTTCCCCGTCTGGGATCGTTAAATTAAGGGCCCAGGACTTCGTGTGGTTAATTTTCAGCCCAGAGGCGCTTTCATAAGTTTGAAGCAACGAGTGCACCGCTGGCAGCGAGCGTAGAGGATCGGAGAGAGTGAGGAGGCGGTCATCTGTGAACAGAGCGATCTTGTGCTCAACCCCGCGAAGAGATATTCCACCGATGTCTGGGGACTGGCGGATCATGATGGCCAGGGGTTCCACCACGAGGACAAACAGCAGGGTCGACAAGGGGCAACCCTGCCGCGTACCTCTGCAAATGGGGAAGGGCTGCGTGAGTTGGCCGTTAACTCGCACTCTAGCCACTGGTGAGATATATGGGGCCATAATACGCGCCACCATTTTAGGGCCCAATCCCACTTTCCGCAGGACCGCCCGGAGGAAGTTCCAGTCTACCCGATCGAAGGCCTTCTCCGCATCAAGTGATAGTAAGCAGGCTGGAATCTTCCAATGTTTGGCCTTCCCCACAATATGCGCGATGCGGCGCACGTTGTCCGCCCCCTGGCGTTGGTGGATAAACCCCACCTGGTCGGGCTCGATGAGGTTCGGGAGGTGGGCACTAAGACGTTTAGCCAGAATTTTGGTGTACAATTTCAAGTCTGTGTTTAACAGAGCAATAGGCCGGTAAGAGGAGCAAAGGGTATGGTCCTTCCCAGGCTTCGGAATGAGGGCTATTTCAGCCATTGCCATGTCCGACGAGGGCCCCACTGATTCCGTGAAAGAGTTGAAGAGACGCAAGAGATACGGCTGTAGTTGCGGCAAAAAGGCACGATAGAATGACACCGGAAGCCCGTCCGGACCCGGCGTTTTGCCGAGTGGAAGATCCAGCAGGGCATCCGCTATTTCCGACCGGGTGATAGAGCCCTCCAGGGTCTCAGATTGACGCTCGCTCAGCGGCTCCCATTGACAGGCGTCTACGGCTTCCGAGATCAGGTCCGCTGCCGGCGGGTCGCCAGCATAGAGAGCCGCGTAGTAGTCGCTGAACGCTTGGAGCTTTGCTGGTTCCGCAATGGCCCATGTCCCGTCCGCTTTTTGTAACTTGGCGATATGGGCTTTAGCCGCTCGCGTTCGCAGACGCCGCGCCAAGACAGCTCCCACCTTATCCCCGCCCTCGTAGTAACGCTGCTTGAGCGAGAGCAGAGCGCGTTCGGCCTTGTTGGTCCGGTGCGCGCGGAGTTGTCCACGTAGGTCCGCTAGGCGTCTCTTACGCGCCGCCATCGGGCGCTCCTGGTCCAACGTCTCCAACGCCTTGACTTCGCGCTCGACTTTGGTCTCGTAGAGCCGGGCTTTGCGCGCCCTGGCGGCGGCTATTGCCATGAGAGTACCCCGCACCGTAGCCTTGAAGGCATCCCAGAGGAGAGGGAGGGGAGTCCCCGGTATGTCATTATCTGCAAAGTACGCCAGGATGGCCGCCTGGACCTCCTCCCTATCCACCGGATCGCGAAGCACATGGTCCGGGAATCTCCAGTGGCTCAGACGCATCGGGCGAGTGGAGCACTCCCGTAGAAGCAATTCTACATGGGCGTGATCTGAAATCGAGATGTTGGAGTGTGACACCGATATAATATCTTTGAGCAAGGAGTGCGACGCAAAGAGAAGGTCGATGCGAGAGTAGGAGCGGTGTACATGGGAGTAAAAGGTGTAGTCCCGTAGCCCCGGAGAATGGTACCGCCAGGTGTCCACCAAGTTTAAGGAGGTGAGGGAGCCCTTCACCGCCGCAGACATGGCCCCCATCCCGTGGAATGCCCCCCCACAGCGATCCATCTCCGCGTCCCACACCAGATTGAAGTCACCTCCGACTATGAGGTCGGAGTCCACCGGCTCAAGGTGTTCCCTAATGATCCCGCGTAAGAAGGCATCCTGACCCTGATTTGGGGAGTAGATATTACACAAAGTGAGTGGGCGATTCCCTCTCCGAACCTCTACCCGCAAGAACCGACCCTCGGCGTCCCTACTGACTTTAGTGTCTCCCTGGGGGAACCCTGCCCTGCAAAGAATGGCTACTCCCGCTGTCTTGGTGGTGGCCGAGGACCAGAACTGATGGGGGAAGCGGGGGTGTGCCATCCGCACCACATCCGATTTGAGAAGGTGGGTTTCTTGGAGGAAAATGACATCAGGGCTCTGTAGAAGCAGGTAGCGCCATATTTGGCGTCTCTTGTTGGGTGAATTAAGCCCTTTCACGTTGAGGGAGACAATCTTCCAAGAAGGTGAGTCGGTCATTGACACAGAACCACTAGCAAGACATCACTCATGTGGCCGTTCCCCCCTATCGTGAGTCCCTCCCACCAAATGGACACTGAAGGAGAGGGAAAGGAGGGAGAGGGATAGAGGCAAAAAAAACAACTAGAACACTGAATCGGCCAACAGGGCCAGCAAGACCTATTCCAGTTTAGGGAGTAGCCAGGCACCACGGCACAGGCTGTCCCGGAGATGTCACCCTCCCAGAAATAGGAGTGGGGGTTTGTCATCACCGCTCTATTAGTCACAATTTCCAGGGCCTGCTCCGGGCCACCGCCTCCGCGGTACAGGTGTCGCGCCGAGGAGAAGGCAGTGGCGCGCCCCCGGGAGGGGCGCCAAGGGCTCCAAGAGGGAAAGACAGCGACACAGCCGCCAGACGACCAAGCAAGCCGCCATCTCGTCTCCAAAGTTGCCCTCGAAGAGGGCGGTCTGCCATGAGAGAGTCTATCCGTGGGCTGATGTCTGGGAACTAGACGGCGACGGGCCACCCTCCAGGGATTTGATGTGCTCAATGATGTCTTGCTTGTCCAGCAAAGATCTGCTGCCGTCGGGCGAGGCGGGGCGCCCAGGGCGGCGCACCTTGGACCACTGCGGTGTCAACGGAGCTCTGAGGGCGGCAGGGCGCCCCGGGGGGGCGGCCGGCGGGGCCTCCGGAATCTGCAGCAGTTGAGCCGCCTCTCTGTAGGATCGCAGCACACGGCGCTTGGATTCCCACTGGAACATGAGGGCGAAGGGGTGTGCCCATTGATACCGAATGTGGAGTTCCCTCAGCTTGTCCGTAATGGGTCGAAAGTCCCTCCGGCGCCGGAGCGTCGTGGGGGCCAGGTCCTGAAACAGCTGGATAGGCTTTCCCCCACAGAGGATTTCGCATTTATCTCTGGCCACTTTGAGTATGGCTTCCTTCTCGACAAAGAAATGGACCCTATTCAGAATGTCCGGCACAAGACCCGGCCTCCCAGTCGGTCCCAAGACCCTATGCGCTCGGTCCAGGGTGGGCGGCGACGTGTCATCATCCCCTCGAATGTCATGCAGAAGGTCCGCCACGAATGACATTATATCTGTACCCTCAGCCCCAGTGGGAACCCCCCGGATGCGGATGTTGTTCCGGCGCCCCCTATTTTCCAAGTCCTCCTGCTTGATCTGGAACTCCACGTGTTGTTCCTCCAAGGTGGCAAGCCGCTGCCAGAGATGTTCGTGGTCCTCAGTGCGGGCATCCAGGGTCTTCTCCAAATCGTCAACGCGGCCTCCCAGCTCCCCCACATCTCTCCGCAGCTCCTTGACGCACGCCTGGACCTCTGAGCGGAGGGACCCAATCTCCGACTTCAGCTCCTGCATGAACGACGCCATGAAGGACTGCGTGACCGGTGCCGCGGAGGCCCCAGCTTCGGCCGGTGTCGCACTCGGTTTGCTCCACAGGTCCTTGACAGAGGCGTCTTTGGGAGCCGCCGCCGGTTCCTTTCCCGACTTCGTGCGGGTCATGGCACAGGGGTGCCGGAAATCAATGTCTCAATGGGGCTTCCCTGGCCGCAGCAGTCGCCCACACCTCGTAGCACCCGGGATGTCCAGCCGCGCCGCACCGGAGCACCGACTTGGGCCCAATCAACCAGGTACAGACCAAGGGCGTCGCGTTCCAGAGCACCCCCCCGAGGTAATGCTGCAAGGGCCCGGCAGAGTCCAGCTCCAGGCGAGGGGGGGGCCATCAGACCTCAAGTCCCAGCATCGCGCAGGGCCCGCTGGTCGGGTGATGTGCAGCAGGGTACCCAACGACTCCCAGGGCAGCTCCGCCACTAGCTTCACACCATGGGTCAGGCCACAGGCTCTCCAATCGTGCGCCAGGCCCGTGTCCCACGGTCAGTGGTTCACTCGCGCCCTGCAGGGCTATGTCGCACTCCTCGCCCGGGGAGGTCCGCACGCCCCTCCCCCACTCCACGCAAGTCCAGGATGCCACCAGCTTCCCCCACTGCCCCAGGATTCTCTTGCCGCCGTTCAGCTTCAGGGTGTAAGCAGGGGGACACTCTATCTGGGGGCAGCAGGTCGCGCAGTCCAGGGACGGTGCTCTCTCCCCGCCGCCGCCCCTCACATGCCACCTCGTGGTCCGCTCCTCCGCTATGCCGCACTCGGCGCGGTTCGCCAAATGGCGGCGGGCGCTCTGCACCGTCTCCGCCGCCTCTCACACCAGCCAGGGGACACCCTCAGCAAGCCACCTCTCGCGCCCCTCCTCCGCCGCCTCCAGCCACCTCCTGGTCGCGTCTCCCCGCTCGCACCCAGCAGTCTCACCCGGGAGGTCCCGGCCTACCAGGTCTTGGCGCCGGGGTCTGCGGTCGTCGCTCTTCACTTCGTCCTCTAAGCCCTCCGGTCAGGTCGGCCGGGGTCGCCACCACCAGGACCCCCAGGCAGGTCCTCTCCGGCGGCCAGTCCAGCGATGCCTCTTCCGTCCGTGAACCGCCAGGCACAGGACGCGCTGATGCGAAGGGCCGGAAATGGCGGGCAGCGCGGCCGGGTCTCAACGCTCCCTCCGAGCGGCACCGTCCAGCCCCCGCGGCGTTCGCTGTTGTCGCCTTCCACCGCCCCCGGCCGTCCGCTCCACAGGGGCCGCTGTCCCGAGTCAGGATCCGCCGGTACACCGCTGTTTGAGGCGTTAGTTCTCAGCGGCGGCCCGGAGCTGCAGCGACCCACGTCTCACTCCATTGCTGGCTAGACCACGCCCCCAGCTGTAGTTTTTTAACCCTAGCTCTGCCGGCACCTTGGGAAACCTACCAAACCCACACATTTCTGAAAACTAGACACCCAGGAGATTCTAGGGAGGTATGGCTTGCGTGGATCCCCCAAAGTTTCCTTACGCAGAATCCCCTACAAACCTCAAATTAAGCTGAAAAATTAACTTTCTTCACATATTTTTGGGTGTGAAAGTTGTGGCATCCCTGGGCTCACACAAATTTCCTACCACCCAGCGTTCCCCGGGGTCCCCAATAAAAACGGTGCCTCACACGTGTGGGAGGCACAAGTACCGGCAACAGGCAAGGGCCCAAAACGTAGTGAGGCGACATCAAAATTGCCTATCACAAAATGACCTGGTTTTGCAAAGGGGGTACCCTGGGTTTTTGGCCCGTTGCTCGGCGGCCACCTAAGGAAACCTACCAAACCCACACATTTCTGAAAATTAGACACCCAGGGGATTCCAGTGAGGTATGGCTTGCGTGGATCCCCCAATGTTTCCTTACCCAGAATCCCCTGCAAGCCTCAATTTAAGCAGAAAAAATCACTTTTTCCACACATTTTTGGGTGGGAAAGTTGTGGCATCATGGGCTGACACAAATTTCCTACCACCAAACGTTCCCCTGGGTCTCCCGATAAAAATGGTGCCTCACACGTGTGGGAGGCACAAGTACCGGCAACAGGCAAGGGCCCAAAACGTAGTGAGGCGACATCAAAATTGCCTATCACAAAACGACCTGGTTTTGCAAAGGGGGTACCCTGGGTTTTGGCACTATGCTCGGCGGCCACCAAGGGAAACCTACCAAACCCACACATTTATGAAAACTAGACACCCGGGGGATTCCAGGGAGGTATGGCTTGCGTGGATCCCCCAACGTCTTCTTACCCAGAATCCCCTGCAAATCTCAATTTTAGCTGAAAAAAACCACATTTTTCACACATTTTTTTTGTGGGAAAGTTGTGGCATCACCGGGCTGGCACAAATTTCCTACCACCCAGTGTTCCCCCGGGTCTCCCGATAAAAACGATGTCTCACACGTGTGGGAGGCCCAAGTACCCGTGACAGGCAAGGGCCCAAAACGTATTGAGGCGACATCAAAATTGCCTATCTCAAAACGACCTGGTTTTGCAAGGGGGGTACCCTGGTTTTTGTCCCGCTGCTCGGCGGCCACCTAGGGAAACCTCCCAAACCCACACATTTCTGAAAACTAGACACCCAGGAGATTCTACGGAGGTATGGCTTGCGTGGATCCCCCAAAGTTGCCTTACACAGAATCCCCTACAAACCTCAAATTAAGCGGAAAAATTTAATTTTTTCACATATTTTTGGGTGTGAAAGTTGTGGCATCCCTGGGCTCACACAAATTTCCTACCACCCAGCGTTCCCCAGGGTCCCCACTAAAAACGGTGCCTCACACGTGTGGGAGGCACAAGTACCGGCAACAGGCAAGGGCCCAAAACGTAGTGAGGCGACATCAAAATTGCCTATCACAAAATGACCTGGTTTTGCAAAGGGGGTACCCTGGGTTTTTGGCCCGTTGCTCGGCGGCCACCGAAGGAAACCTACCAAACCGACACATTTATGAAAATTAGACACCCAGGGGATTCCAGTGAGGTATGGCTTGCGTGGATCCCCCAACGTTTCCTTACCCAGAATCCCCTGTAAACCTCAATTTAAGCAGAAAAAATCACTTTTCCCACACATTTTTGGGTGGGAATGTTGTGGCATCACGGGCTGACACAAATTTCCTACCACCAAGAGTTCCCCCGGGTCTCCCAATAAAAATGGTGCCTCACACGTGTGGGAGGCATAAGTACCGGCAACAGGCAAGGGCCCAAAACGTAGTGAGGCGACAACAAAATTGCCTATCACAAAACGACCTGGTTTTGCAAAAGGGGTACCCTGGGTTTTTGGCCCGTTTTTGGCCTAAGGAAACCTACCAAACCACCATATTTCTGAAAATTAGACACCCAGGGGATTCTAGTGAGGTATGGCTTGCGTGGATCCCCCAACGTTTCCTTACCCAGAATCCCCTGCAAACCTCAATTTAAGCAGAAAAAATCACCTTTTCCACACATTTTTGTGTGGGAAAGTTGTGGCATCATGGGCTGACACAAATTTCCTACCACCAAGCGTTCCCCCGGGTCTCCCAATAAAAACGGTGCCTCACACGTGTGGGAGGACCAAGTACCCGTGACAGACAAGGGCCCAAAACGTATTGAGGCGACATCAAAGTTGCCTATCTCAAAACGACCTGGTTTGGCAAGGGGGGTCCCCTGGGTTTTTGGCCCGGTGCTCGGCGGCCACCGAGGGAAACCTACCAAACCCACACATTTCTGAAAACTAGACACCAGGGGTCTTCCAGAGAGGTATGGTTTGCAAGGATCCCCCAACGTTTCCTTACCCAGAATCTCCTGCAAACCTCAATTATAGCTGAAAAATTCACTTTTTCCACACATTTTTGGGTGGGAAAGTTGTGGCATCACCGGGCTGACATAAATTTCCTACCACCGCGTTCCCCCGGGTCTCTTGATAAAAACGGTGCTTCATAAGTGTGGGAGGCACAAGTACTAGCGACAGGCAAGGGCCCAAAATGTAGTGAGGCGACATCAAATTTGCCTATCATAAAACAACCTGGTTTTGCAAAGGGGGTACCCTGGGTTTTTGGCCCGATGCTCGGTGGCCACCAAGGGAAACCTACCAAACCCACACATTTATGAAAACTAGACACCCGGGGGATTCCAGGGAGGTATGGCTTGCGTGGATCCCCCAACGTCTTCTTACCCAGAATCCCCTGCAAATCTCAATTTTAGCTGAAAAAAAACACTTTTTTCACACATTTTTTTGTGGGAAAGTTGTGGCATCACCGCGCTGGCACAAATTTCCTACCACCCAGTGTTCCCCCGGGTGTCCCGATAAAAACGGTGTCTCACATGTGTGGGAGGCCCAAGTACCGGTGACAGGCAAGGGCCCAAAACGTATTGAGGCGACATCAAAATTGCCTATCTCAAAACGACCTGGTTTTGCAAGGGGGGTCCCCTGGTTTTTGTCCCGGTGCTCGGCGGCCACCTAGGGAAACCTACCAAACCCACACATTTCTGAAAACTAGACACCCAGGAGATTCTAGGGAGGTATGGCTTGCGTGGATCCCCCAAAGTTTCCTTACGCAGAATCCCCTACAAACCTCAAATTAAGCTGAAAAATTCACTTTTTTCACATATTTTTGGGTGTGAAAGTTGTGGCATCCCTGGGCTCACACAAATTTCCTACCACCCAGCGTTCCCCGGGGTCCCCAATAAAAATGGTGCCTCACACGTGAGGGAGGCACAAGTACCGGCAACAGGCAAGGGCCCAAAACGTAGTGAGGCGACATCAAAATTGCCTATTACAAAACAACCTGGTTTTGCAAAGGGGGTACCCTGGGTTTTTGGCCCGCTGCTCGGCGGCCACATAGGGAAACCTACCAAACCCACACATTTCTGAAAGCTAGACACCCGGGGGATTCAAGGGAGGTATGGCTTGCGTGGATCCCCCAACGTTTCCTTACGCAGAATCCCCTGCAAACTTCATTTTCAGCTGAAAAAATCACTTTTTCACACATTTTTGTGTGGGAGGATATGGCATCACCGGGCTGACACAAATTTCTTACCACCCAGCGTTTCCCCAGGTCTCCCGATAAAAACGGTGTCTCACATGTGTGGGAGGCCCAAGTACCGGTGACAGGCAAGGGCCCAAAACGTATTGAGGCGACATCAAAATTGCCTATCTCAAAACGACCTGGTTTTGCAAGGGGGGTCCCCTGGTTTTTGTCCCGGTGCTCGGCGGCCACCTAGGGAAACCTACCAAACCTACTCCAACGATTCCTTACCCAGAATGCCCTTCAAACCTCAAATTTAGCTGAAAGATCACTTTTTTCACACATTTTTGCGTGGGAAAGATGTGGCATCACCGGGCTGACACAAATTTCCTACCACCCATTGTTCGCCCGGGTCTCCCGATAAAAACCGTGCCTTACTCGTGTGGGAGGTCCAAGTCACCGTGACAGGCAAGGGCACAAAATGTAGTGAGGCGACATCAAAATGATTGCCTGTCGCGGTTACTTGGGCCTCCCACACGAGTGAGGCACTGTTTTTATTGGGAGACCTGGGGGAACGCTGGGTGGTGGGAAATTTGTGTCAGCCCGGTGATGCCACAACTTTCCCACGCAAAAATGTGTGAAAAAAGTGATTTTTTCAGCTAAATTTGAGGTTTGAAGTGCATTCTGGGTAAGGAAACGTTGGGGGATCCACGCAAGCCATACCTCCCTGGAATCCCCCGGGTGTCCAGTTTTCAGAAATGTGTGGGTTTGGTAGGTTTCCTTAGGTGGCCGCCGAGCACCAGGCCAAAAACCCAGGGTACCCCCTTTGCAAAACCAGGTCGTTTTGTGATAGACAATTTTGATGTTGCCTCATTACGTTTTGGGCCCTTGCCTGTCGTGGGTACTTGTGCCTCCCACACGTGGGAGGCACCGTTTTTATTGGGAAACCCAGGGGGATGCTAGGTGGTAGGAAATTTGTGTCAGCCCGGTGATGCCACAACTTTCCCACACAAAAATGTGTGAAAAAAGTGATTTTTTCAGCTAAATTTGAGGTTTGCAGGGCATTCTGGGTAAGGAAACGTTGGGGGATCCACGCAAGCCATGCCTCCCTGGAAGCCCTGGGTGACTAGTTTTCAGAAATGTGTGGGTTTGGTAGGTTTCCCTAGGTGGCCACCGAGCACCGGGCCAAAAACCCACGGGATCCCCTTTGCAAAACCAGGTCATTTTGTGATAGGCAATTTTGATGTCGCCTCAATACATTTTGGGCGCTTGCCTGTCATGGGTACTTGGACCTCCCACACGTGAGAGGCACTGTTTTTATCGGGAGACCTGGGGAAACGCTGGGTGGTAAGAAATTTGTGTCAGCCCGGTGATGCCATATCTTCCCACACAAAAATGTGTGAAAAAGTGATTTTTTCAGCTGAAAATGAAGTTTGCAGGGGATTCTGCGTAAGGAAACGTTGGGGGATCCACGCAAGCCATACCTCCCTTGAATCCCCCGGGTGTCTAGCTTTCAGAAATGTGTGGGTTTGGTAGGTTTCCCTAGGTGGCTGCCGAGCAGCGGGCCAAAAACCCAGGGTACCCCCTTTGCAAAACCAGGTCGTTTTGTGATAGGCAATTTTGATGTCGCCTCACTACGTTTTGGGCCCTTGCCTGTAGCGGGTACTTGTGCATCCCACACGTGTGAGGCTCCGTTTTTATCGGGAGACCCGGGGGAACGCTGGGTGGTAGGAAATTTGTGTCAGCCCGGTGATGCCACAACTTTCCCGCACAAAAATATGTGAAAAGGTGATTTTTTCTGCTAAATTTGAGGTTTGCAGGGGATTCTGGGTAAGGAAACATTGGGGGATCCACGCAAGCCATGCCTCCCTGGAAGCCCCGGGTGTCTAGTTTTCAGAAATGTGTGGGTTTGGTAGGCTTCCCTCGGTGGCCGCCGAGCACTGGGCCAAAAACCCACGGGACCCCCTTTGCAAAACCAGGTCGTTTTGTGATAGGTAATTTTGATGTCGCCTCAATACGTTTTGGGCCCTTGCCTGTCACGGGTACTTGGGCCTCCCACATGTGTGAGGCACCGTTTTTATCAGGAGACCTGGGGGAATGCTGGGTGGTAGAAAATTTGTGTCAGCCCGGTGATGCCACAACTTTCCCACACAAAAATATGTGAAAAAGGGATTTTTTCTGCTAAATTTGAGGTTTGCAGGGGATTCTGGGTAAGGAAACGTTGGGGGATCCACGCAAGCCATACCTCCCTTGAATCCCCCGGGTGTCTAGTTTTCAGAAATGTGTAAGTTTGGTAGGTTTCCCTAGGTGGCCGCCGAGCACCGGGCCAAAAACCCAGGGTACCCCCTTTGCAAAACCAGGTCGTTTTGTGATAGGCATTTTTGATGTCGCCGAACTACGTTTTGGGCCCTTGCCTGTCACGGGTACTTGTGCCTCCAACAGGCGTGAGGCACCGTTTTTATCGGGAGACCCGGGAGAATGCTGGGTCATAGGAAATTTGTGTCAGCCCGGTGATGCCACAACTTTCCCACACAAAAATAAGTGAAAATAGTGATTTTTTTCAGCTACAATTGAGGTTTGCAGGGGATTCTGGGTAAGGAAACATTGGGGGATCCACGCAAGCCATGCCTCCCTGGAAGCCCCGGGTGTATAGTTTTCAGAAATGTGTGGGTTTGGTAGGTTTCCCTCGGTGGCCACCGAACACTGGGCCAAAAACCCACGGGACCCCCTTTGCAAAACCAGGTCGTTTTGTGATAGGTAATTTTGATGTCACCTCAATACGTTTTGGGCCCTTGCCTCTCACGGGTACTTGGGCCTCCCAGATGTGTGAGGCACTGTTTTTATCAGGAGACCTGGGGGAATGCTGGGTGGTAGGAAATTTGTGTCAGCCTTTGATGCCATAACTTTACCACAGAATAATATATGAAAAAAGTTATTTTTTCAGCTAAATATGAAGTTTGCAGGGGATTCTGGGTGAGGAAACGTTGGGGGATCCACGCAAGCCATACCTCCCTTGAATCCTCCGGGTATCTAGTCTTCAGAAATGTGTGGGTTTGGTAGGTTTCCCTAGGTGGCCGCCGAGCACCGGGCCAAAAACCCAGGGTACCTCCTTTGCAAAACCAGGTTGTTTTGTGCTAGGCAATTTTGATGTCGCCTCACTATGTTTTGGGCCCTTGCCTGTCGTGGGTACTTGTGCCTCCCACATGTGTGAGGCTCCATTTTTATCGGGAGACCCAAGGGAAGGCTGGGTGGTAGGAAATTTGTGTCAGCCCGGTGATGCCACAACTTTCCCACACAAAAATGTGTGAAAAAGTGATTTTTTTCAGCTAAAATTGAGGTTTGCAGGGGATTCTGGGTAAGGAAACTTTGGGGGATCCACGCAAGACATACCTCCCTTGAATCCCCCGGGTGTCTAGTTTTCAGAAATGTGTGGGTTTGGTAGGCTTCCTGTTAGAATCCGGGTTCTCTGGTTGACACAGGTAGGTACTTGTGCCAAACAGGGAACCGTTCCTCTAGTCAGGGTAGGGGGGTACACTCCAACAATAACCCCTGCTCACCCTCTAGGTAGCTTGGCGTGAGCAGACAAGGCCTATCTCAGAGCGTTCAGGTTAAGCATTTGTGAACACACACACAGTAACTCAGTGACAACCCCACAAATTGACTCCACACTGGGATATATAGAAAAATAACACTTTATATATATAGTTTAGGCTTAGCACAAGACCAGATAACGTTTAAACGGCCCACAATACTTTTTAGACAAAGAGTTCTTGGTTTTAGGGTAGTTTTAAAGTTCTGTGCGCTTCGTTCCTGTCCGTACGCTTCGTACGCGGTAAAAACTGCTTGGGAACGGGTCTCACATGCACTGTAGGTGCTTCGGGATGAAGCGTACACCCTACGGTGCGAACAGGCACAGTACCTTTACTTTTGGTGAGTTCGTCACGGATGCTGCGCTGGCTTCAAGCGCGATGTACGGTGCGTTGTCCTCCTGGTGCGATGCGTACTACGGAACATTAGACCTTGGGCGTGCAGGGCTTCAGGGGACGGTGCGTAGGTACGGTGCGTTCAAAGTTCATCACGGCGTTCGTGCCGTACCATGAGATCAGCAATCTTGACTTGAAGTGCTGGATACAAGCGAACAGTACGCTCCGCACAAGGGAGACGTACGCAACTACCGTACGCATTAGGTATATATTGCCGCACACTGCTCGTCACACCAGCAAGTTGCCCCATGGAACTGTGGGCGATGTAGTAGCGACGGCGAGTACGCCTATGCTACGAAGTGTAAGAATAAGTATGTGTCGCATTAGCCATCCCTGGACACGTGTTTCGAGGTAGTTGCCTCTCGTCAGCAGGGAGTAGGTAAGTGTGGAGGGGTGCCGCGTGGACTGCCTGCAATTAAAAACAGGTAAAGTACCTTTCAAGGCGCGCAGGTGCTGGTCAATGACTCGTCAGTCGGTTAGCTCAGGAGAGCTGTAATGTATTAGGTATAAATGGCCGCACACTGCTCGTCACACCAGCAAGTTGCCCCATGGAACTGTGGGCGATGTAGTAGCGACGGCGAGTACGCCTATGCTACGAAGTGTAAGAATAAGTATGTGTCGCATTAGCCATCCCTGGACACGTGTTTCGAGGTAGTTGCCTCTCGTCAGCAGGGAGTAGGTAAGTGTGGAGGGGTGCCGCGTGGACTGCCTGCAATTAAAAACAGGTAAAGTACCTTTCAAGGCGCGCAGGTGCTGGTCAATGACTCGTCAGTCGGTTAGCTCAGGAGAGCCGTAATGTATTAGGTATAAATGGCCGCACACTGCTCGTCACACCAGCAAGTTGCCCCATGGAACTGTGGGCGATGTAGTAGCGACGGCGAGTACGCCTATGCTACGAAGTGTAAGAATAAGTATGTGTCGCATTAGCCATCCCTGGACATGTGTTTCGAGGTAGTTGCCTCTTGTCAGCAGGGAGTAGGTAAGTGTGGAGGGGTGCCGCGTGGACTGCCTGCAATTAAAAACAGGTAAAGTACCTTTCAAGGCGCGCAGGTGCTGGTCAATGACTCGTCAGTCGGTTAGCTCAGGAGAGCCGTAATGTATTAGGTATAAATGGCCGCACACTGCTCGTCACACCAGCAAGTTGCCACATGGAACTGTGGGCGATGTAGTAGTGACGGCGAGTACGCCTATGCTACGAAGTGTAAGAATAAGTATGTGTCGCATTAGCCATCCCTGAACACGTGTTTCGAGGTAGTTGCCTCTCGTCAGCAGGTAGTAGGTAAGTGTGGAGGGGTGCCGCGTGGACTGCCTGCAATTAAAAACAGGTAAAGTACCTTTCAAGGCGCGCAGGTGCTGGTCAATGACTCGTCAGTCGGTTAGCTCAGGAGAGCCGTAATGTATTAGGTATAAATGGCCGCACACTGCTCGTCACACCAGCAAGTTGCCCCATGGAACTGTGGGCGATGTAGTAGCGACGGCGAGTATGCCTATGCTACGAAGTGTAAGAATAAGTATGTGTCGCATTAGCCATCCCTGGACACGTGTTTCGAGGTAGTTGCCTCTCGTCAGCAGGGAGTAGGTAAGTGTGGAGGGGTGCCGCGTGGACTGCCTGCAATTAAAAACAGGTAAAGTACCTTTCAAGGCGCGCAGGTGCTGGTCAATGACTCGTCAGTCGGTTAGCTCAGGAGAGCCGTAATGTATTAGGTATAAATGGCCGCACACTGCTCGTCACACCAGCAAGTTGCCCCATGGAACTGTGGGCGATGTAGTAGCGACGGCGAGTACGCCTATGCTACGAAGTGTAAGAATAAGTATGTGTCGCATTAGCCATCCCTGGACACGTGTTTCGAGGTAGTTGCCTCTCGTCAGCAGGGAGTAGGTAAGTGTGGAGGGGTGCCGCGTGGACTGCCTGCAATTAAAAACAGGTAAAGTACCTTTCAAGGCGCGCAGGTGCTGGTCAATGACTCGTCAGTCGGTTAGCTCAGGAGAGCTGTAATGTATTAGGCATAAATGGCCGCACACTGCTCGTCACACCAGCAAGTTGCCCCATGGAACTGTGGGCGATGTAGTAGCGACGGCGAGTACGCCTATGCTACGAAGTGTAAGAATAAGTATGTGTCGCATTAGCCATCCCTGGACACGTGTTTCGAGGTAGTTGCCTCTCGTCAGCAGGGAGTAGGTAAGTGTGGAGGGGTGCCGCGTGGACTGCCTGCAATTAAAAACAGGTAAAGTACCTTTCAAGGCGCGCAGGTGCTGGTCAATGACTCGTCAGTCGGTTAGCTCAGGAGAGCCGTAATGTATTAGGTATAAATGGCCGCACACTGCTCGTCACACCAGCAAGTTGCCCCATGGAACTGTGGGCGATGTAGTAGCGACGGCGAGTACGCCTATGCTACGAAGTGTAAGAATAAGTATGTGTCGCATTAGCCATCCCTGGACACGTGTTTCGAGGTAGTTGACTCTCGTCAGCAGGGAGTAGGTAAGTGTGGAGGGGTGCCGCGTGGACTGCCTGCAATTAAAAACAGGTAAAGTACCTTCAAGGCGCGCAGGTGCTGGTCAATGACTCGTCAGTCGGTTAGCTCAGGAGAGCCGTAATGTATTAGGTATAAATGGCCGCACACTGCTCGTCACACCAGCAAGTTGCCCCATGGAACTGTGGGCGATGTAGTAGCGACGGCGAGTACGCCTATGCTACGAAGTGTAAGAATAAGTATGTGTCGCATTAGCCATCCCTGGACACGTGTTTCGAGGTAGTTGCCTCTCGTCAGCAGGGAGTAGGTAAGTGTGGAGGGGTGCCGCGTGGACTGCCTGCAATTAAAAACAGGTAAAGTACCTTTCAAGGTGCGCAGGTGCTGGTCAATGACTCGTCAGTCGGTTAGCTCAGGAGAGCCGTAATGTATTAGGTATAAATGGCCGCACACTGCTCGTCACACCAGCAAGTTGCCCCATGGAACTGTGGGCGATGTAGTAGCGACGGCGAGTACGCCTATGCTACGAAGTGTAAGAATAAGTATGTGTCGCATTAGCCATCCCTGGACACGTGTTTCGAGGTAGTTGCCTCTCGTCAGCAGGGAGTAGGTAAGTGTGGAGGGGTGCCGCGTGGACTGCCTGCAATTAAAAACAGGTAAAGTACCTTTCAAGGCGCGCAGGTGCTGGTCAATGACTCGTCAGTCGGTTAGCTCAGGAGAGCCGTAATGTATTAGGTATAAATGGCCGCACACTGCTCGTCACACCAGCAAGTTGCCCCATGGAACTGTGGGCGATGTAGTAGCGACGGCGAGTACGCCTATGCTACGAAGTGTAAGAATAAGTATGTGTCGCATTAGCCATCCCTGGACACGTGTTTCGAGGTAGTTGCCTCTCGTCAGCAGGGAGTAGGTAAGTGTGGAGGGGTGCCGCGTGGACTGCCTGCAATTAAAAACAGGTAAAGTACCTTTCAAGGCGCGCAGGTGCTGGTCAATGACTCGTCAGTCGGTTAGCTCAGGAGAGCCGTAATGTATTAGGTATAAATGGCCGCACACTGCTCGTCACACCAGCAAGTTGCCCCATGGAACTGTGGGCGATGTAGTAGCGACGGCGAGTACGCCTATGCTACGAAGTGTAAGAATAAGTATGTGTCGCATTAGCCATCCCTGGACACGTGTTTCGAGGTAGTTGCCTCTCGTCAGCAGGGAGTAGGTAAGTGTGGAGGGGTGCCGCGTGGACTGCCTGCAATTAAAAACAGGTAAAGTACCTTTCAAGGCGCGCAGGTGCTGGTCAATGACTCGTCAGTCGGTTAGCTCAGGAGAGCCGTAATGTATTAGGTATAAATGGCCGCACACTGCTCGTCACACCAGCAAGTTGCCCCATGGAACTGTGGGCGATGTAGTAGCGACGGCGAGTACGCCTATGCTACGAAGTGTAAGAATAAGTATGTGTCGCATTAGCCATCCCTGGACACGTGTTTCGAGGTAGTTGCCTCTCGTCAGCAGGGAGTAGGTAAGTGTGGAGGGGTGCCGCGTGGACTGCCTGCAATTAAAAACAGGTAAAGTACCTTTCAAGGCGCAAAGGTGCTGGTCAATGACTCGTCAGTCGGTTAGCTCAGGAGAGCCGTAATGTATTAGGTATAAATGGCCGCACACTGCTCGTCACACCAGCAAGTTGCCCCATGGAACTGTGGGCGATGTAGTAGCGACGGCGAGTACGCCTATGCTACGAAGTGTAAGAATAAGTATGTGTCGCATTAGCCATCCCTGGACACGTGTTTCGAGGTAGTTGCCTCTCGTCAGCAGGGAGTAGGTAAGTGTGGAGGGGTGCCGCGTGGACTGCCTGCAATTAAAAACAGGTAAAGTACCTTTCAAGGCGCGCAGGTGCTGGTCAATGACTCGTCAGTCGGTTAGCTCAGGAGAGCCGTAATGTATTAGGTATAAATGGCCGCACACTGCTCGTCACACCAGCAAGTTGCCCCATGGAACTGTGGGCGATGTAGTAGCGACGACGAGTACGCCTATGCTACGAAGTGTAAGAATAAGTATGTGTCGCATTAGCCATCCCTGGACACGTGTTTCGAGGTAGTTGCCTCTCGTCAGCAGGGAGTAGGTAAGTGTGGAGGGGTGCCGCGTGGACTGCCTGCAATTAAAAACAGGTAAAGTACCTTTCAAGGCGCGCAGGTGCTGGTCAATGACTCGTCAGTCGGTTAGCTCAGGAGAGCCGTAATGTATTAGGTATAAATGGCCGCACACTGCTCGTCACACCAGCAAGTTGCCCCATGGAACTGTGGGCGATGTAGTAGCCACGGCGAGTACGCCTATGCTACGAAGTGTAAGAATAAGTATGTGTCGCATTAGCCATCCCTGGACACGTGTTTCGAGGTAGTTGCCTCTCGTCAGCAGGGAGTAGGTAAGTGTGGAGGGGTGCCGCGTGGACTGCCTGCAATTAAAAACAGGTAAAGTACCTTTCAAGGCGCGCAGGTGCCGGTCAATGACTCGTCAGTCGGTTAGCTCAGGAGAGCCGTAATGTATTAGGTATAAATGGCCGCACACTGCTCGTCACACCAGCAAGTTGCCCCATGGAACTGTGGGCGATGTAGTAGCGACGGCGAGTACGCCTATGCTACGAAGTGTAAGAATAAGTATGTGTCGCATTAGCCATCCCTGGACACGTGTTTCGAGGTAGTTGCCTCTCGTCAGCAGGGAGTAGGTAAGTGTGGAGGGGTGCCGCGTGGACTGCCTGCAATTAAAAACAGGTAAAGTAACTTTCAAGGTGCGCAGGTGCTGGTCAATGACTCGTCAGTCGGTTAGCTCAGGAGAGCCGTAATGTATTAGGTATAAATGGCCGCACACTGCTCGTCACACCAGCAAGTTGCCCCATGGAACTTTGGGCGATGTAGTAGCGACGGCGAGTACGCCTATGCTACGAAGTGTAAGAATAAGTATGTGTCGCATTAGCCATCCCTGTTTTTAGCATCTTACACAGCAACCCCACTCTCATTTTCCTACTCCCTGCTGACGAGAGGCAACTACCTCGAAACACGTGTCCAGGGATGTCACACGCCACGCATACTTGCACGCACTCTTGAGCATAGGTGTATCCTCCGACGCTGACCTTCAGGGACCATTTTCATTGGGGGAACACGACTGGTAGGTGTAGCAGTGTGCGACCAATCTGATGTAACTTTATATTCAGGCTCCCTTGAGCCGGTGGAGTCGACGGACTCATGGTTACGCACCTGCGCGCTAAGAGAGGTACTAGACCTGATTATGTTTTTAGCAGCTTACACAGCAACCCCACTCTCATTTTCCTACTCCCTGCTGACGAGAGGCAACTACCTCTAAACACGTGTCCAGGGATGTCACACGCCACGCATACTTGCACGCACTCTTGAGCATAGGTGTATCCTCCGACGCTGACCTTCAGGGACCATTTTCATTGGGGGAACACGACTGGTAGGTGTAGCAGTGTGCGACCAATCTGATGTAACTTTATATTCAGGCTCCATTGAGCCGGTGGAGTCGACGGACTCATGGTTACGCACCTGCGCGCTAAGAGAGGTACTAGACCTGATTATGTTTTTAGCAGCTTACACAGCAACCCCACTCTCATTTTCCTACTCCCTGCTGACGAGAGGCAACTACCTCGAAACACGTGTCCAGGGATGGCACACGCCACGCATACTTGCACGCACTCTTGAGCATAGGTGTATCCGCCGACGCTGACCTTCAGGGACCATTTTCATTGGGGGAACACGACTGGTAGGTGTAGCAGTGTGCGACCAATCTGATGTAACTACCGTACGCACCGCAGCCTTTCCAAAGCAGGGGAAAGGAGCGTACGCCGGCAGTACGGTTCGTAGGGGATAGTAGCAAGTGCGGTTCGCAGTCCTTCCGTTATGGTGTGAGCTACGCCTCGTAGGGGCCTGTTAGTCGTGTTGCTCCGGCCGGACGATACCTTCCTTTGCGGTGCGAGCTATGGCTCGTAGAGGCGCCTTAGTCACGTTGTTCGGGCCGGACAGTGGGATACCAGCTTTGAGGGGGTACGCTGCGATCAGCGAGACGTACGCAGCAGTTCGAGTCGAAGATGCGGGGAAAACGGTCCGTTTTCCACGGCGATCTCACGGCGGTGAAGTCCACTGGTCCTGGGACTTCGTTCAGGGGGCAAGCTCACTCACAAGCCCTTGGAGATCTCTCAGCACTAGTCAAATAAAAGTTTCTTGAGTCTTTTCTTCCTCTTTTCAGCAGCAAGGCAACCACTGCAGGCCAACCCTCCAGGTCAGGGACAGTACTCCTCCATGCAGCTTTTCCAGTTCCTTCAGGTCGGACAGAGGTTTCTTCTTGGCAGGACAGGATCTGATTTCTTAGGAGCAGGGCTCCTACATTTATTCGCCGTTTCTTTTGTTCTTTCAGGCCAAGGGGGCCTTTGCCTAGTTCAGTCCGGTTTCTGAGCACATTGTTGACATGATGCAGGCTGCTTCTTTCAGGGTGCAGGGAAGAGCCATCAGACGCTCCACAGGGGGCAGAGCCAGCATTGTGGTGGCAGAGCACAGCCCTATTCAGAGGCCAGGTGTACTCCTCCCACCCATCTATCTGTCAATCTTCCTATTCACCAACAGGCTACCTAGCCCTGCCCATCTGGGTTTCCCCAGCCCTGTCACTCACCCAAGCCAGACAGCAGATACACATCACGCTGAGGCGGGCTGAAATGGTTAGGCAAGCAAATGCCAACTTTCTAAAAGTGGCATTTGCAAACGCAGAATATTAAAATAAACCTTACGAAAAGATGTACCTTATTATTCTGAGTGCAGTCATACTAAACTCGATTTTCTACCATGTTCCCAGGGTCTGTTAGGATCATAGGATGTAACAATCTTAACAGCCCATTCTGGCCTATGAGAACAGCGTAGCCTTACAATAGTGAAAAACGAAAATGGCTGTAATTCACGGATGTATGACGTTACAACGCATGCTATTACAACGCATACCTTTACAACGCATTTTTTACAACGCTAGTACTACTACAACGCATTACTTTACAACGAATTCTCTTACAACGCCAAACCTATTTAAATACTGAAAAGAGCTGTTACAACGAAGTATATTACAACGCATACCATTACAACGCGATTTTTTTTTTTTTTTAATTAAAAGTACAATAAAATCTGGCACGGGATGCAGGGAAATTAGGGGTTTTAGGGTGGGGAAGTGTATTAAAACGTGGAGAAGAACTGTAGGTAAATCGACTGAAACGCATTACCAAATTAATACTCGGGTATTAAAATTAATACTCGAGTATTAAAATTAATACTCAAAATTCCCCAAAAAAATCCGTTTTCACACATTACTAAGTTTTTAAAAAATAACGAAACAATAAATAACAGTACAAACACATTTTTAACATGATTAGATCGCAAAGTAAGTAAACCAACTGAAACATAACACACATACACATAGGCGCCATTTTACCCATCTCACTTGTAAAACTTGTCCTACCACAGTTTCTATGTAAACAATACCAAAAGACATGTTCCAAAATGGATGCCAAAACGGAGCAAATGAATGAAAACAATATTTGTTAAAAAGCATTTTTAAATTATCATTTTCCACAGTAAAACAAAGCATTAAAAAAAACACATCGAACGCAGTTTTTTAAAAAATTAATAGTGACACAGAGTAAAACTTATAAATACAAGGGAGACACCATTTTGCACTCAGTTGAATATCAACTAGCAGAGAGAGCAGACGTAATAAGCTGACCCTCTGTCACCTGCACTGCGACCTCCTCAGAGAGAGCACGGAATTCACTCGTGAAAGCATAACAACAGAACAACTACTAGTAAGTTATTAATATATTTCTAAACGTTAGTTTTTAGAAAAATATATTTTCATAACCCACAAAAAATATAATTTTAATTAATAATAAAAACTTTACAAATGTACTGTTTCCAATATATTATCAATAAAATTAAACACAAAATTAAAACAAGTATTTTATTTTCCACAACCAGAAAATGGGAATATTTTGACATTCCACAATAGCTGCACCTATTTTGGCATCCTCACCACGTTAACGATTGACAAACTCAATTGTTCAGGTAAATGTTATTTATGTGTAATGATTTTACTTGTAAAATTTATTTTTAAAAATTTCCTAAAGTCATGTATGGCAAAGGTGTTTTTTTTTATTACTCAATCTCACCACATAATAAACGAAAAATTACCATGATGCTGGAGTAACAATTTCTAATAAGACTTCAGTTAGTTACCACATCTGCAAAAGCGTTTCATATTACTAGGGCAAATATTTGTATTCTAAGTCCATGAATGTTCAGCATTTTACTAATTTAGTAATAGTTTCGAAATTACCTGTTATGTTTTTTTTGAAAAATGCATCAAATGTGTAGTATGTTTACTCTCACCAATTGTTACTTATACTCCTTTTTCATATTACAAAAGTTTTTTATATTTTTTTTTTTTTTCTAACCAACGTTGACAAAGGAACAATTATTATTTTTTTTTTTTTCCACCAGTGAACATCTTTTCCCCCAAAAAATTTTAACCTCCTACAAGCATCAGGTTAAAGGGACGATAACAAAAAAACAACTGGAAAAGGTATGTTACCTTTTCCATTTTTTTAATACTATACATTATTAATCCTTCCTTTTGCAATTATTCCTCCTCTAACGTACCTAATTTGAAAAGTAATGGATAGTTTAGAGAAACAATATACTATTTCTACTCTAGGAAGGAGCAACATTAGGGATATTTCTGTGTAGTGTAGGGGTACATATCTCTATTTCTACTGCAGTAAGGTGCATTGATTAGGACAGTGTCATGTAGTACTAGTTATATTGGATGTCACTATAATTTTAAAGATACTCAGTTTCAACATTTGTAACCACCGTTAATTATTTTTTTTTCCTCTTTTTTTTTTCCCAAAGAAAACAACTTTAAATCACAACTAAAATCTTGAGCCAACAAAGGAAATCATCTTCAGCCACCTCATCCAGAAAAGCGAGTTCTACGAAACAAGGTATTTATTTTCAGCACGGATTCTTAACCTTCAAAATATTAGACTAACTATCACATTGCTAAAGTTTTCCAAAAAAAATCAATGCAATTATGATTACATTTCCCCATTTCAGAATTATATTTCATGTCTAAAGGATGGTTTAGCATTACGGAAATTGTTATGTGCTGCAACGTATATCACATGTGCAATTTTTGATGAAAAATTTTAAAAAACACATTTCTCAACATCGTTCTGTTTCCAAATTTTTTTCTTTTTTCACTTTTCCAGACATTTATTTATCGATTCCACAACAAATCACCTTGTAAGTGTCTACACAAGCCTACACACCAATACCACTGAACAAGAGTCAGCAAGAAAAGCAATTTCGAAAGAAAAAGGTAATTTCAAGCAACATTGTAAGGTGCAGCAGATTTTAAAATGTACCATGCTGTAGAGGTAACAATTTACTATTCAAAATCCAGGAAGGTGCAGCAGTAGGGAAAGTGTTGGATAGTGTAGGGGTATCAATTTACTATTCTAACTCCAGGAAGGTGCAACAGTAGGGAAAGTGTTGGATAGTGTAGGGGTATCAATTTCCTATTGTAACTCCAGGAAGGTGCATCAGTAGGGAAAGTGTTGGATAGTGTAGGGGTATCAATTTACTATTCTAACTCCAGGAAGGTGCATCAGTAGGGAAAGTTTTGGATAGTGTAAGGGTATCAATTTACTATTCTAACTCCAGGAAGGTGCATCAGTAGGGAAAGTGTTGGATAGTGTAGGGGTATCAATTTACTATTCTAACTCCAGGAAGGTGCATCAGTAGGGAAAGTGTTGGATAGTGTAGGGGTATCATTTTACTATTCTAACTCCAGGAAGGAGCATCAGTAGGGAAAGTGTTGGATAGTGTAGGGGTATCAATGTACTATTCTAACTCCAGAAAGGTGCAGCAGTAGGGAAATTGTTGGATAGTGTAGGGGTATCAATTTACTATTCTAACTCCAGGAAGGTGCATCAGTAGGGAAAGTGTTGGATAGTGTATGGGTATCAATTTACTATTCTAACTCCAGGAAGGTGCATCAGTAGGGAAAGTGTTGGATAGTGTAGGGGTATCAATTTACTATTCTAACTCCAGGAAGGTGCATCAGTAGGGAAAGTGTTGGATAGTGTAGGGGTATCAATTTACTATTCTAACTCCAGGAAGGTGCATCAGTAGGGAAAGTGTTGGATAGTGTAGGGGTATTAATTTACTATTCTAACTCCAGGAAGGTGCATCAGTAGGGAAAGTGTTGGATAGTGTAGGAGTAACAATTTACTATTCTAACTCCTGGAAGGTGCATCAGTAGAGAAAGTTTTGGATAGTGTAGGGGTATCAATTTACTATTGTAACTCCAGGAAGGTGCATCAGTAGGGAAAGTGTTGGATAGTGTAGGGGTATCAATTTACTATTCTAACTCCAGGAAGGTGCATCAGTAGGGAAAGTGTTGGATAGTGTAGGGGTATCAATTTACTATTCTAACTCCAGGAAGGTGCATCAGTAGGGAAAGTGTTGGATAGTGTAGGGGTATCAATTTACTATTCTAACTCCAGGAAGGTGCATCAGTAGGGAGAGTGTTGGATAGTGTACGGGTATCAATTTACTATTCTAACTCCAGGAAGGTGCATCAGTAGGGAAAGTGTTGGATAGTGTAGGGGTATTAATTTACTATTCTAACTCCAGGAAGGTGCATCAGTAGGGAAAGTGTTGGATAGTGTAGGAGTAACAATTTACTATTCTAACTCCTGGAAGGTGCATCAGTAGAGAAAGTTTTGGATAGTGTAGGGGTATCAATTTACTATTGTAACTCAAGGAAGGTGCATCAGTAGGGAAAGTGTTGGATAGTGTAGGGGTATCAATTTACTATTCTAACTCCAGAAAGGTGCATCAGTAGGGAAAATGTTGGATAGTGTAGGGGTATCAATTTACTATTCTAACTCCAGGAAGGTGCAGCAGTAGGGAAAGTGTTGGATAGTGTAGGGGTATCAATTTACTATTCTAACTCCAGGAAGGTACAGCAGTAGGGAAAGTGTTGGATAGTGTATGGGTATCTATTTACTATTCTAACTCCAGGAAGGTGCATCAGTAGGGAAAGTGTTGGATAGTGTAGGGGTATTAATTTACTATTCTAACTCCAGGAAGGTGCATCAGTAGGGAAAGTGTTGGATAGTGTAGGAGTAACAATTTACTATTCTAACTCCTGGAAGGTGCATCAGTAGAGAAAGTTTTGGATAGTGTAGGGGTATCAATTTACTATTCTAATTCCAGGAAGGTGCATCAGTAGGGAAAGTGTTGGATAGTGTAGGGGTATCAATTTACTATTCTAACTCCAGGAAGGTGCATCAGTAGGGAAAATGTTGGATAGTGTAGGGGTATCAATTTACTATTCTAACTCCAGGAAGGTGCAGCAGTAGGGAAAGTGTTGGATAGTGTAGGGGTATCTATTTACTATTCTAACTCCAGGAAGGTGCATCACTAGGGAAAGTGTTGGATAGTGTAGGGGTATCAATTTCCTATTCTAACTCCAGGAAGGTGCATCAGTAGGGAAAGTGTTGGATAGTGTAGGGGTAACAATTTACTATTCTTACTCCATGAAGGTGCATCAGTAGGCAAAATAATGGATGGAGTAAAAGTTATGTTGTAAAAAAATAGTAAATTATATCATGCTAATTTTTTTAACTTTTCTCCTTTTTTCAGATAATGTCTAGCCTTGGAGCAGCCAACTTCATTAAATCCAGGAAGGGCAAAAATTTGTTAAACCATGGTGGATACATATATAGTAAGGAAAGAATAAGTTTAACTAGAAATCATTGGAGGTGCGTGCAATACTACACTACCCATTGCAGTGGCAGAGCGGTTACTGTTGATAATTTGGTTGTGAAAACCACTGAACATAACCACTCTGCCTCTGCAATGGATGTAGAAATCAGAGAGACAATAAATGAGATGAAAGCAATTGCAAGCACCTCCAATGATTCTACAGGATCAATTTTAAGGGAGGTTGCACAGCATGTCCCCAGTCATGTTGCTAGTAACATGCCTATAATACCCAATTTGAGAAGAATTATTCAGAGACAAAAGCAGGCAAGTAATATTCAATTGTCTACACCACATACATTCTCTGACATTAGAATTCCTCATGATCTTTCTATTTCTTTTTCTGATGAACCTTTCCTTCTGCATGACAACGAAAACCCTCAGAAACGTATTCTAATTTTTAGTACCCCACGTAACCTTGCTAAGTTAGAAAGTAGTGAAATTTGGATGATGGATGGGACGTTTAAAAGTACACCCCATCCTTTCACTCAAATTTACACTATACATGCTAAAATTAACAATAGTGTAATTCCCTTAGTGTATAGTTTGCTACCTGATAAGACTTCTGCAACATACACTGAACTTTTATCAGTAATTAAAAGCAAAACATCTGCAAGTCCTCGAAAAATAATTATTGATTTCGAATTGAGCATGATCAATGTGATCACTAAAACGTACACGGATACCCAAATTCAGGGATGTTTCTTCCATTTTTCGCAGGCATTTTGGCGTAAACTACAGAAAACATCCCTAGTTGCAGAATATTCTCGGGATAGCAAACTACAGTTTGAACTTAAAAAATTAACTGCACTTTGTTTTGTTCCTCCCGATAGTGTGGACGAGTACTACACTGCAATTATAGAATCTGTTTATTATACGAGTAACGAGGAAAAATTGGCACCCATTCTAAATTATTTTGAAGACACATGGATTGGACACCTAAGCAGATCGGGTCGCAGGAGGAAGCCACGATTCCATGTGGAGTGGTGGAACTGCTACACGAGTTGTTTAGAGGGAGAGGCCAAAACAAACAATGCCATTGAGGGGTGGCATAACTCCTTCAATCATACAATTGGAAAACCACATCCTAACTTCTACTCATTTTTGGAAACTTTGAAGAAGGAGCAAAGTTTCCAAGAAATGAGAATAGCACAAACACTCGCAGGTAGTCTAAACCCACGAGTAACAGTCAAAACAAGGGAAATGTCTGAGAGACTATTGGCAATTCTGCAACAGTTTTCGTTGTGTGTGGCTATAGACTACCTGGAAAATCTTTCTAACATTCTTTCTTTTTAAAACAATGAATTTACTTACTTTCCTGCTTTGCTTTAAATTATAGTAATTTTTAAAATTCAATTGGCATACAAAGTTTTTTTTTCTAAAAATTTTTTCAAACAAACAAGTCGGGTTTTTTTTATTATTTAAAACAAATCTTCATTTCCACCAAAATAAACCAATTAGTACAAATTAACTGTTCCATAGAATTTGAACCACTTTTCATTATCGGAACTCCATTTTTCAAATTACCGAAAAAATCCAATTTAAATACCGTCAAAACCAATCACCAAATTTCAAACAGATGTATAATATACAAATCAAACCATATTCCGAAATGCACTTTGCAGCTGAATCATCATTTGTATTTCAATTTTTCATTTACAAAATTTACAAGTACGCACAATTTTTGAACTTAGAAATGAAGATCGACAGTACGTTTTTTACTTCGTAAATAAACAAATCAACTGTCTGAACAGTAACTTTTAATTTTGTAAGAGTTACATACTTTTTTTAAATAACTAACTTACTTTAAGCGACCCGACATAGGCATGTATTAATGACATTAATGTGGACATGTTTAACAACATTTAAGACATCTATTAGTTTTCCAGCAACCTCCCCTTATTCTTTCCTTACTATATATGTATCCCTTTTAAATGTTTAATCTATAATATCAACTGAAAATATTTCCTACCTGGACGCAGATCAGCTTCCTGCTGCTTCCTCCTCCGATGCTCTGCAAAATGGCGCATTACGTCGACGCTCACGTCCTTACGTCATCGCGTGCATCTCAATTTATGGCGGACTACTTTTTTAAATTCTACTGTAAATAAATGTTAATATATGTAAATAAAATATATATATTTTGTTATAAAAATAAAACTTACTTTGAAAAATTTATGAAAAATATGCTTATTTTTTTCATGATTTTTAAAACAAATAAAAATGTGAAATCAAACATTGTTTGCTGTCATTATTTTCAATTAATTTTTTTAAACTCCAATATTGTAATTAAATAAATGTAAATTAACTAAATATGTTCCTTACCTTGACTCTATTTTCTTTTCCCTTCAAAACTTTCTCTTACTTCACTTTCTGTACCTTCTTTTCTTGTTCCGCGGGTTGTATATTCTGAGGCTGCCAAAATAAATGAAGGACAAAGACGCTCATAGACTTCAATGGAAAAGCGTGGGAATTTATTACAAAAAGTAAGTTATAATTGTTTTTTCTAATTTAAAAATTTTATTAATGATAAATTTGTAAATATATTACTCTTTTAATTTTTATAGTATTTTTTTTTATTTAAAAAATAAAATTATATTATTTTTATAATAATTAAACCAAAAATACTCTTCCATTACTTTAAAAAAGGGCACTGTCTTTTAGACTTATAAATACTTTAGTCTTTTCATATGTGATAAAAATACTCTAGTATTTAAAATTAGGTACTCACTCATATTTATTTAAATTATAATATTAAATACTCCATTATTTTTTTTTAAAAACTCATTCAATTTAGAAAAATACTCAACTCTTAAATTTGGTAATTATTAAGTATCAACTTTTAATATTTAAAAAATCTATTAGTTTTTTAACTATCCAACAAAACATTCCTACTAAACTAAATGGCCAAGTATAAATATTAAAATACTCAAGTATTAATTTAACTGCTATCCAACCAAACATTACTACTAGACAAAATACTCAAGTCTTAATATTTTAATTAACTACTCACTTTTTTAAAATTAATATTGCTTTATTATAAATAATTAAAATACTCAAGTATTAATTTAACTGCTATCCATCCAAACATTTCTACTAGACAAAATACTCTAGTATTAATATTTTGAAAAACAAATAACTTTTGTCAAATTACAAATGCTTTTTTAAAAATAATTAAACAAGATAAATATTTTTTTAAATGGAAACACAAAGAAAAAAAAATGCGTTGTAATAGTATATGCGTTGTAAAAGTACTTACCATATAACATCTTGCGTTGTAAAGCCATGCATTGTAAATGAATGCGTTGTAAAGGCATTTTCACATAATGCGTTGTAAAGGTATATGCGTTGTAACAGTACTTACCATATAATGGCACGCGTTGTAAAAGCATGCGTTGTAAAAGTTTTTGCGTTGTAAAAAATGCGTTGTAATAGCATAGCGTTGTAAAAGTTGCGTTGTAAAGGTGGTTCCCCGTAATTCACTATTAGGACATGCCACACACATCAGGGCATGTCTACCTTATGCTACAATGCACCCTGCCCTTGGGCCTACCATAGGGGTGACTAACATGAAGTTAAGGGAAGGTTTAGGGACTGGCAAGAGGGTGCACTTGCCAGTCAGCATGTCAGTACCAGACAGCACGCAGGTTCTGCAATGGCAGACCTAGACACGTTTTACCAGGCCGCTTCTGTGGGTGGTACAACCAGTGCTGCGAGCCCACCAGCGGCATTTGTATTTACACGCACTGGCACTCCTGGTGCACTTTACTGGGGTCTGATAGTAAACCAAATAAGCCAATCATGGAATCCAACCAACATATACATTTTACATAGGGAGCACTTGCACTGTGGCACTGGTTGGCAGTGGCACAGTGCTCTGAGCGGCCAACACCATAAAAACACATGAGGCACAGCAACAAAAAGTGGAAGGGAGACTCACGCCAAGGTGCCAGGTCTAACATTTCCCTAGGTGGCCGCCGAGCACCGGGCCAAAAACCCAGGGTACCCCCTTTGCAAAACCAGGTCGTTTTGTGATAGGCAATTTTGACGTCGCCTCACTACGTTTTGGGCCCTTTCCTGTCACGGGTACTTGTGCCTCCCACACGTGTGAGGCACCGTTTTTATCGGAAGACCCGGGGGAACGCTGGGATGTAGGAAATTTGTGTCAGCACGGTGATGCCACAACTTTTCCCACACGAAAATATGTGAAAATAGTGATTTTTTCAGCTAAAATTGAGGTTTGCAGGGGATTCTGGGAAAGGAAACGTTGGGGGATCCATGCAAGCCATACCTCCCTGGAAGCCCCCGGGTGTCTAGATTTCAGAAATGTGTGGGTTTGGTAGGTTTCCCTCGGTGGCTGCCAAGCACCGGGCCCAAAACCCAGGGGACCCTCTTTGCAAAACCAGGTCGTTTTGTGATAGGCAATTTTGATGTCGCCTCAATACGTTTTGGGCCTTGCCTGTCACGGATACTTGGGCCTCCCACACGTGTGAGGCACTGTTTTTATAGGGAGACCTGGGTGAACGCTGGGTGGTAGGAAATTTGTGTCAGCCCGCTGATGCCATAACTTTCCCACACAAAAATGTTTGAAAAATGTTATTTTTTCAGCTAAAATTGAGGTTTGCAGGGGATTCTGGGTAAGGAAACGTTGGGGGATCCACGCAAGCCATACCTCCCTTGAATTCCCCAGGTGTCTAGTTTTCAGAAATGTGTGGGTTTGGTAGGTTTCCCTAGATGGCGCCGAGCACCGGGCCAAAAACCCAGGGGACCCCCTTTGCAAAACTAGGTCGTTTTGTGATAGGCGATTTTGATGTCGCCTCACTATGTTTTGGGCCCTTGCCTGTCGCAGGTACTTGTGCCTCCCACACGTGCGAGGCTCTGTTTTTATTGGGAGACCAGGGGGAATGCTGGGTGGTAGGAAATGTGTGTCAGCCCAGTGATGCCACAACTTTCCCACACAAAAATATGTGAAAATAGTGATTTTTTCAGCTACAATTGAGGTTTGCAGGGGATTCTGGGTAAGGAAACGTTGGGGGATCCATGCAAGCCATACCTCCCTGGAAGCCCCCCGATGTCTAGTTTTCATAAATGTGTGGGTTTGGTAGGTTTCCCTCGGTGGCCGCCGAGCACCGGGCCAAAAACCCACAGGACCCCCTTTGCAAATCCAGGTCGTTTTGTGATGGGCAATTTTGATGTCGCCTCAATACGTTTTGGACCCTTGCCTGTCACGGGTACTTGGGCCTCCCACACGTGTGAGGCACCGTTTTTATTGAGAGACCTGGCGGAACGCTGGGTGGTAGGAAATTTGTGTCAGCCCGGTGATGCCATAACTTTCCCACACAAAAATGTTTGAAAAAAGTGATTTTTTCAGCTAAAATTGAGGTTTGCAGGGGATTCTGGGTAAGGAAATGTTGGGGGATCCACACAAGCCATACCTCCCTTTAATTCCCCAGGTGTCTAGTTTTCAGAAATGTGTGGGTTTGGTAGGTTTCCCTAGGTGGCCGCCGAGCACCGGGCCAAAAATCCAGGGTACACCCTTTGCAAAACCAGGTCGTTTTGTGATAGGCAATTTTGATGTCGCCTCAATACGTTTTGGGCCCTTGCCTGTCACGGGTACTTGGGCCTCCCACACGTGTGAGGCACTGTTTTTATCAGGAGACCTGGGGGAACGCTGGCAGGAAATTTGTGTCAGCCCGCTGATGCCATAACTTTCCGACACAAAAATGTGTGAAAATAGTGATTTTTTCAGCTAAAATTGAGGTTTGAAGGGAATACTGGGTAAGGAAACGTTGGGGGATCCACGCAAGCCATACCTCCCTGGAAGCCCCCCGGTGTCTAGTTTTCATAAATGTGTGGGTTTGGTAGGTTTCCCTCGGTGGCCGCCGAGCACCGGGCCAAAAAATCCAGGGTACTCCCTTTGCAAAACCAGGTCGTTTTGTGATAGGCAATTTTGATGTCGCCTCAATACGTTTTGGGCCCTTGCCTGTCACGGGTACTTGGGCCTCCCACACGTGGGAGGCACTGTTTTTATCAGGAGACCTGGGGGAACGCTGGGTGGTTGGAAATTTGTGTCAGCCCGGTGATGCCATAACTTTCCCACACAAAAATGTTTGAAAAAAGGGATTTTTTCAGCTAAAATTGAGGTTTGCAGGGGATTCTGGGTAAGGAAACGTTGGGGGATCCACGCAAGCCATACCTCCCTTGAATTCCCCGGGTGTCTAGTTTTCAGAAATGTGTGGGTTTGGTAAGTTTCCCTAGGTGGCATCGAGCACCGGACCAAAAACCCAGGGTACACCCTTTGCAAAACTAGGTCGTTTTGTGATAGGCGATTTTGATGTCGCCTCACTACGTTTTGGGCCCTTGCCTGTTGCAGGTACTTGTGCCTCCTACACGTGCGAGGCTCCATTTTTATCGGGAGACCCGGGGGAATGCTGGGTGGTAGGAAATGTGTGTCAGCCCAGTGATGCCACAACTTTCCCACACGAAAATATGTGAAAATAGTGATTTTTTCAGCTAAAATTGAGGTTTGAAGGGGATTCTGGGTAAGGAAACGTTGGGGGATTCACGCAAGCCATACCTCCCTGGAAGCCCCCCGGTGTCTAGTTTTCATAAATGTGTGGGTTTGGTAGGTTTCGCTCGGTGGCCGCCGAGCACCGGGCCCAAAACCCACAGGACCGCCTTTGCAAAACCAGGTCGTTTTGTGATAGGCAATTTTGATGTCGCCTCAAAACGTTTTGGGCCCTTGCCTGTCACGGGTACTTGGGCCTCCCACACGTGTGAGGCACCGTTTTTATCGAGAGACCTGGGGGAACACTGGGTGGTAGGAAATTTGTGTCAGCCCGGTGATGCTATAACTTTCCCACACAAAAATGTTTGAAAAAAGTGATTTTTTCAGCTTAAATTGAGGTTTGCAGGGGATTCTGGGTAAGGAAACGTTGGGGGATCCACGCATGCCATACCTCTCTTGAATTCCCCGGGTGTCTAGTTTTCAGAAATGTGTGGGTTTGGTAGGTTTCCCTAGGTGGCCGCCGAGTACCGGGCCAAAAATCCAGGGTACCCCCTTTGCAAAACCATGTTGTTTTGCGATAGGCAGTTTTGATGTCGCCTCACTACGTTTTGGGCCCTTGCCTGTCGCGGGTACTTGTGCCTCCCACACATGTGAGGCTCCACTTTTATTGGGAGACCCGGGGGAATGCTGGGTGGTTGGAAATTTGTGTCAGCCCAGTGATGCCACAACTTTCCACACAAAAATATGTGGAAATAGTGATTTTTTCAGCTAAAATTGAGGTTTGCAGGGGATACTGGGTAAGGAATCGTTGGGGGATCCATGCAAGCCATACCTCCCTTGAATTCCCCGGGTGTCTAGTTTTCAGAAATGTGTGGGTTTGGTAGGTTTCCCTAGGTGGCCGCCGAGTAGGGGTAGGCGAAATGTGCGAAATCCACTTTCGCAAATTATTGCGAAAATGCTAAAAATTATCGCAAACACGCGGAAATATCGCGAAGATGCAGAAGTTTTTTCCCGCATGTTCGCGAGATTTTCTGCATGGTTGCGGCTCACCAACTTACCCATGTGGTTGCTCGCGGGTGCGGCCATCTTGTTTTCAGTTGTCTCGCGGTGCATGATCGCGAGAAGAAAGACATAATCGCGCGACGCATGACGTCACTGCGGGCGCGAACTGTCGCGAGACAGCGCAAATGGCTAAAAACAATACAACATCTCATGGAGAACGCGACCGGATCAAGAAAACTTGTCGGCGAACGCAGGGATTCAGGTAAGGTGATTGCGCACGCGCGAGAATGTATTATTTTACAGCGCGAGCATGAACCAAATTATCGCTAAACTGCGGAATGCGGAAATTTTGACATTTTCGCGCTTTCCGCGGAACGCGAAAATGTCAAATTATCGCAATTTCCGTGAACGGAATGAAATTTTAGCCCAGGCCTACCGCCGAGCACCGGGCATAAAACCCAGGGAACCCCCTTTGCAAAACCAGGTCGTTTTGTTATAGGCAATTTTGATGTCGCCTCACTACGTTTTGGGCCCTTGCCTGTCACGGGTACTTGTGCCTCCCACACATGTAAGGCTCCGTTTTTATTGGGAGACCCGGGGGAACGCTGGGTGGTAGGAAATTTGTGTCAGCCCAGTGATGCCACAACTTTCCCACACAAAAATGTTTGAAAAAAGTGATTTTTTCAGCTAAAATTGAGGTTTGCAGGGGATTCTGGGTAAGGAAACGTTGGGGGATCCACGCAAGCCATACCTCCCTGGACTCCCCTGGGTGTCTAGTTTTCAAAAATGTATGGGTTTGGTAGGTTTCCCTAGATGGCCGCCAAGCCCCGGGCCAAAAATTCATGGGACTCCCCTTGCAAAACCAAGTTGTTTTGAGATAGGTAATTTTGATATCTCCTCAATAGGTTTTGGGCCCTTGCCTGTCGCGGGCACTAGGCCTACCCACGTAAGTGAGGTACCATTTTTCTCGGAAGACTTTGGGGAATGCGGGGTGGGTGGAATTTTGTGGATCCACGCAGATTCCAGAACTTTCCACCAGAGAAATGTGAGGAAAATGTGTTTTTTGGGACAAATTTTTAGGTTCGCAAGGGATTCTGTGTAACAGAACCTGGTGAGAGCCAGTCAAGTCACCCTATCCTGGATTCCCCTGGGTGTCTAGTTTTCAAAAATGTATAGGTTTGCTAGGTGTCCCTAGGTGCCGGCACAGCTAGGGTTCAAAATCTACAGGTAGGCACATTGATAAAAAAAAATTCTGAGCCTAGTGGGCTTTCTGCCGCCCTGGGGGGGGAATCGGGGGAGGGGTGTTTGTCCCGATATGCCCCCAAAGGGAGCAGAAAGACTGTGGCTATTTTTTGTGGGGGTGGGGGCATTGGTATGACCATTTTGGGCAGCCCCACCCCCACGCATAAAAAAATCCTGCGTACTCGCTGGCGCCTAGTGGGCTTTCTGCCCCCCCAGGGGGCAGATCAGAGGCCACTGCCAGCATCTGCCCTCCCGGAGGGCAGAAACATTGGAATTTCTCTGGGGGTGGGGTGGGGGTATTGTCATGCCCATTTTGGGCAGCCCCTGCCCCTACACTAATAAAACAAAAAAAATCCATGTTTTCTAGTGGGCTTTCGCCACCTCCCAAGGGGGCCAGATTGGGGGCTACAGCTCCCATCTGCCTCCCGGGGGGCAGAAAGACTGTCATTTTTTGGGGGGGTGTGGGGGCATTGGCATGCTCGTTTCAGGCAGCCCACACCCTAAAAACAATTGCGCAAAAACAAATCCCTGGTGGATAGTGGCCTTTCTGCCCCTCTGGGGGGGGGGGGGGCAGAAAGGCTGCAATGGCAAAATAAAATCCCTGGCATTTAGTGGGTTTTCTGCCCCCCCGGGGGGGGTGCAGATTGGGGGCTAATGCCTCATCTGCCCCCCAGGAAGGCCAGAAAGGCTATAATGGTGGCAGGGGTGGGGGCATTGGCGTACCCATTTCAGGCAGCCACCACCCTAAATAAAATTGCGTGAAAAAAATCCCTGGCGTCAAGTGGGCTTTCCGTCCCCCTGAAGGGGCAGATTAGGGGCCAATGCCCCATCTGCCCCCAAGGGGGGGCAGAAAGACTGTGATAATTGCGGGGGGTAGGGGCATGGGCATGCCTGTTTTGGGCAGCCCCCACCCTTATTTTTAATTTCTAAAAAAAATCCCTGGTGTCTAGTGGGTTTTCTGCCCTCCCGTGGGGGCAGATTAGGGGCCAATGCCCATCTGCCCCCCAGAGGGGGGGCAGAAAGGCTGTAATGGTGGCAGGTGTGGTGGGAGCATGGGCATGCCCATTTTGGGCAGCCCCCACCCTTTTTTTTTTTCCAAAAAATTTCCCTGGTGTCTAGTGGGCTTTCTGCCCCCTGAAGGGGCAGATTAGGGGCCAATGCCCCATCTGCCCCCCAGGGGGGGCAGAAAGACTTTAGTCATTGCGGGAGGGGTGGGGGCATGGGCATGCTTGTTTTAGGCACCCCCCACCCTTATTATTATTTCCAAAAAATTCCCTGGAGTCTAGTGGCCTTTTTGCCCCCCCCCCCGGGGGCAGATTGGGGTCTACTGCCCCCATCTGCCCCCCAGGGCAGGCAAAAAGACTAAATGATGCCAAAATTATTTGGGGGGAGCAAAGGCGCTTGCCCAAGGGGCCGCTCCCCCTGCCCTGGTGTCTAGTGGGTGGATCCCTGCTTGGGGATCATCCTCCTGTGGCAATCCCCAAGCAGGGATCCACTGGGGAGATTCTCTCCTTTCAATGATACCTCTCCCGTCTGAGATAGCCCCCTGAGCACATAGAAAGGGAAACTGAAATGAGCCTCTTGGCTCATTTCAGTTTCGGTTTCACTGAAATGACGTCAGCGCGACATGGGCGGCGATCGTCATTTCAGTGAAACCAGGGGGGGGGGCCTCGGGAGGTGGGGAAGCTCTTCCCCAGGTCCTGAGGCTCTTTCAGCAAGAAAGGCAATCCCTCTGGTGCCCGCACCAGAGGGATTTCCATTGCATGTTTCATGACGAGCTGGACTCGTCATGAGCACACTAGCACTGTGTGCCATGACGAGTCCAGCTCGTCATGAGCATGCAAGGGGTTAAGAAATCTTACCGCCCACGTTGAGAAATCTCACAGGAAGGTGGATTTTCCTTCCTCGCCAAATTGATGTTAGTGAGCGTGAGCGAGGAAAAAACTCTGCTCTACATGTTTTTGTAACTGTGCGGAGTGCGGAAAACTCTGCAAACTTTGCGAGCAGAGTGGAGTTCACTGCTGTGGCCTAGTGTATGGATGAGTTAATGGCTCTTTGAGTGGGTGTATGGGTAAGTATGTGTGAGAAGCTGTATTGTTCAGTCACTGTCTCTATGAGTGGCTGTATAAGTGAGTGACATGCCGTGTTAGTGCTTGTTTGAATGTGTAAATGGGTTTGCTAGTGGTTTTGTGAAAGAGTGAATGTATGTGTGAGTGGCTATATGGGTGAGGGAGTAGCTCTGTTTGCAGCTGTATGGGTGGGTGAGTGGTTGTGTGAGTGACTGAGTGAGCGAGTAGCTGTGTATCAGTAGTTGTACAGGTCTGTGAATGGGTATGTAAGTAATTATGTGGGTGTGTGGGTGGTTGTATGAGGTGTGAGTGGTTCTGTGGATGATATCTTCAGTGATGCCATTTGAGATGTCATCAGTGATGTCACCGGCCATGTCATTATTTATTTATTTATGCAATTTTTTATAGCACAGACTTTACCGAAAGGTGTCAGAGGGCTTTACAATAGAATTAAGTACGTTACATGAGGAGATTTACAAACTTACACGTTACAGATACAAACGGGATAGTTGAAAAAGTAAATTAAAATAAGAGATGGCAATCACAGCAACAAAACGAAACTAAAAAAACAATTAAAAAAACATTGGGATTAGATTAGCACAGGCATAGAAAACATATTTACAGCATTGTAAGAACTTAGAACATCAGGAGAATGCCAAGCAAGCTTGAGGGACATGAAAAGGGATGTATTAATTCTGGAAGAGTCTTAGGAAGAGAAGAGATTTGAGGTCTGTTTTGAAAGTCCGGGTAGAGATGGTGGTATGGAGAAATGGCGGAAGCGAGTTCCAGATCCTAACTGCATTGCCTGAGGATTGAGCCATCGATCTTTCTTTTTTGAAGGTAGGGGGCTCAAGCAGTAAGTTTTCAGCATTACATGAAGGTCCAGAGCCTCCAGAGATTTTAAGTTTATTCGCCAGGTATCGAGGGGAGGAAGTGTGCAGGGCTTTGTGGGTGACACAGGCAGTCTTCTAGATTGACCTTGATTCGGTGGGAAGCCATCGAAAAGAAAACAGTATGGGGTGATGTGATCATTTCTTTTGGCCCCAAAAACAAAACGAGCCGTTGAATGGAGTACGGATTTGAGAGAGGAAAGGTGGGATTTGGGGAGGCCAGCAAGGAGAGAATTGCAATAGTCCAATCTAGAGAGAACCAGAGATTGGACCAAGGTTTTTAGGTATTGCTCCGGAAAGAAACGAGTTGAATCCCCCAGAGAAGGCGCAGTTGTTAACGTGCATTCTTTGCAATGGAATTGATGTGGGAGTGTAGATTGAGCCTTTTGTGTAGTATGACACCAAGAGTGAGTAAATTCAGCTCATCCATCCAAGATTGAACAGGGGGAGGAGAAAGTGAGGTAGAGAGAAGGAGGAATTCAGGTTTGGAAGGATTCAGAATGAGTTGATGAGCTGACATCCAGTTTTGGATAGAGTTGAGGGTAGTGTTGGTGATTGAGATGTTGTGTGTGGAAGACACCTTAAGGTAGATTTGGGTGCCATCAGAAGAGAGGTGATAATGGATCCCAGATTTACTAAGAAGATTTCCCAAAGGTTCCAAATAAGGATAGATCCTTGAGAGACACCTTCGGACCGGGAGCGTCATTTAAACAGGTTCTGCACACAAGCTCCTATTAAACTAAGCTACAAGGGGTATGCAGTTCCTAAAGGGGACAGGGGAAGGACATGTCTTTCTTCGTGATGCCCTCACACACCCCGAAGGATGTCATGCTTCATCATTGGGCTTTGCTCCTCGTCGTGCCGGTGCTGCAACGCCCAATGGGCTCACCGTAAATGGGGCTCTTTGGCGGAGATCTTTTGAAGAAGCCGTGGGGTGCGTGCGGGTAAGAGGGCAAGGATAGCGTAGTGCACAGGTAGTAGATATTAAAATAAGTCTGGTGCAGTCCTGTTCAGAAACTATTTTAATGGTTCAGGTAGTTCCAGCTTAGTTAAAAAGTAAGTGGACGCCCTACGTGGATGCAATGTTCCTAGAGGGCTACAGCTGTGTGATGGGTCGACATGTTTCTTGCTTTTATCGCTCTTAGCGAGTCGTATGGCACTTCATCAGGACCTAAGTAAATAAGTAAGTGGTGCACTACTAGAGGTCTGGTTCCTGAAGTTTAGGGTGGCAACCAGACACAATAGAGTGAAGCCCTAGTAGACCTATACTGGGCAGTGTAGGACCCCCAGTATAATGGTCTACAGCCTGACGGGGGAAATACAGAGCATGTTGTTGCTCTGATGTGCTGGGTGGATGGCAACTAGCTGTAATCCTACCCTCGCTCTGGGCCCTCGCACCCGCACGCAAAGCCCAATGATGAAGCATGACATCCTTCGGGTATGTGAGGGCATCATGATGAAAGACCTGTCCTTCCCCTGTCCCCTTAGGAAATGCACACCCCTTGTAGCACACCTTGACCTACTGCCATTGAAGACAAAAGGCTGTTATATATTTGAATCAGTTGAGTTCTATCCGAGAGGAATGAAGCAAACCATTAAAGCACTGTGCCCTCCAAGCCCATTCTCTGTTTTAAGGTGTTCAGGAGAGTGATGTCATGAGTGATGTAATATGTGAGGTCATAAGCAGTGCATTGTGGGGGCATAAGTTATAATTAGCTCAGGTAACTATAACTGCTGAATTTCAATGGTTTTGTATGAGTTAAATCTGAGCTTTTATAATTTTTGTTTTCTAACTGTAACCTGTAACCTTTCAGAGTGGGTGTGTGAATGGCTGTGTAGGTCAGTGAGTGGCTGTGTGAGTGGCTGAATAGGTCTGTTACTGGGTGTGTGAGTGGTTATGTGGATGATTGAGTGGGTGTGTAAAGTGGCTTGTAATTGCCTGTCTGGTTTTGTTAGTGTCTGTAAGGGACTATGAGAGGATATGTGAGTAGCTGTGTGAGTGGGTCTGTGAGTGGCTGTATGGGTCTGTGAGTGGGTGTGTGGGTCTGTAAAGTGGGTGGAGAAAGGACGCAGGGCCTCCAATGAGCTCTCAGCATTCCTGCTGTGTGGTACTTTCTGGTGGTAACAGGAGAGGTTCTTGGTGCCCAATGATCCTCAGCATCCAAAGGGACTTCATCCCCCAACGAGTCTTGCAACAGGATGAATAGTGAGCCAGGAGGCGTGTTTGCTGGACAAAGGGGGGAGGGCCTCCAATGAGCTCTCAGCAATCCTGTTGTGTGGGACTTACAGGTGGTAACAGGAGGGGTTCTTGTCCCCCAAGGTCCCTCAGCATCCAAGGGGACTTCATCCCCCAACGAGTCTTGCAACAGGAAGCACATTTGCAGAGTGGTTGAGAAAGTGTGCGGGTCTCCGACAAGCTCTCAGCAATCTCACTGTGCAGGACTTACTGGTGGTAACAGGAGGGGTTCTACTCCACCAAGGACCCTCAGCATCCAAAAGGGACTAGATCTCCCCACAAGTAGTGCCACAGGAGGCGCATTTGCAAAGTGGTGGACAAAGGGGGCAGGGCCTCCGATGAGGTCTCAGGAATCCTGCTGTGTGGGACTTACTGGTGGTAACAGAAAGGGTCTTTACCCCCAAGGACCCTGAGCATTCAAGGGGACTTCATCCCTCAGCCAGTAGTGTGCCAGGAGATGTGTTTGCAGAGTGGTGGACAAAGGTGGTGGGCCTCTGATGAGCTCTGAGTTAGGCTGTCATCAAATCTCTCTTGGAGGAGTGTGCACTGCCAGTAGTGTCAAAAGGACATGCCTGACTTCAAACGCATGAGACACAAAAGTGTGTATACTAGAGGATAAACACAGAGTCAGCAGTTTTTTTTCTTCATTTTTTAAACATAAAGAACATCCCATAGATGTAGCATTTTTTTTTATATTATTAATAAAGTTGTTTTGTAAAGGTTGGCAGGTGTAATTAAGGTAACAAAGCATGGACTGTGAGGATTGCTGTGGAGCTCAATTCAATTGTAATTCTAATGGTTTGTCTAGTGCTAGAAGTCGCAGCAGCAAGAAGGAGCTGCCTTCATCCAGAAATCTGTGATAACATGAATCCTCCTATAGAGAAGACACTGAGGCTAAAAGAGGTGAACCTCCACCAAATAGGGGTGCTTCCTCTTAACTGTATGAAGCAAGTGCTTCTTTGTTTTGGGGAGATGTCCTCATTTTCTTTGGCATCAACAAAGCATCAACAAAATCGGCAGGGAACTCGCTGGGGGCATTTTGGTAAGCTGTTCATCATCCTGGCAAAAGGCGGAAAGATAATTGCATACTACTAAGGTGGACGGGATGGGGCCAAATGGGCAGAGCTTCAGGTAATTGTGCATATGTATTGACTTGACTATGGTTAGACCCTAAAGCAGTAATAGTCAAGATTAGTTCTCCACACCCTCAAACCAGAAAAAAACAGCATCTCCTCTGGTAATAGAGGTTGCGTCTTGCAAAATATTGATACCCTGGAATTTCATTCACTGTTATTCAACACCAAGCCAAATTGCTAATTTAGATTTTAATTTAGGAGTTTCTAATTCTTCTTCTTGGATCAGGGCAGCACTTGAGACGTTAGCACCAGTTAACATCTTTTCCAATCGGAGAAAAACTCATTCTGAGCCGTGATTTACGCAGAAAGAAAGAACGGAAATGGAGATCCAACTATGATCTTCAAGATAGGAAAATCTACGCACAATCCATTATAGTCTATAAAAAGTTAATCCTGGAGGAGAAAGAAAATATCTCTCCAAATAAAATTTTACAATCAAAGTACTACTTTCCACGGTAAAAAGTTTAACCAAAGTACAGGAACCACCTAACAATAACTATAGTCAGGACTTTTGCATTTCTTTAGCAACTTGTTTTCAGGTTAACGTTGAGGACATTTTCAACACCTTCACTATTAATGAACAAAGTAATGCAGAAGATCAAACAATAAATGAAATATCTTCTCCTACCAAAGTGTTGGATACGTTTTTTCCTTTGAATACAGAGCAGGTCCTCAGACTGATGAAGACAACTAGGTCAGGCTCCCCCTTTGCCCCCTGTCCACTTAGGACAGTCCACCTTACACCAGAAATTGTGAGTGATCAACTGACCATGGTATTCATTTAAATCACTAAAACAGGATATCTCCCTGTCAAATGGAAGATGGCCTCTATTCTCCCCTTAAAGAAAAAACCTAATCTTGACCCTTTGGAGCCCAGTAGTTACAGGCCCATGTCTAGACTGCCATTTCCATCTAAAGTCTGAGAACAGGCTTTAAATATAGAACTTACATCCTTTGTTAATGACAATAAACTCTTGGACTCGACCTAATTCAGCTTTAGAGGTGCACAAAGACTGACCTGATCACTGCTTCAGAAGATCTAAGATCCAGTCTGGATGATGGTGGGAAGGCCACCATGATCTTATTGGATCTTTCAGCGGTGTTTGACACAGTCAATCATAAAGTACTGACCAACACACTTTCTGAACTTGGAATAAAAGGCACTGCACTCATACGGCTTAACTCTTTCCTTTCAGACAGGGATCGACATGTGGCATTGGGTGAATACACCTCTGACCTGTTCAAGTTACCATGTGGGATACCGCAGGGCTCCTCCTTGAGCCCAACCCTTTTCAATCTCTACATCACCCCATTGGAAAAGCTCATTAGATTCTTCAGCTTTATCAGTCGTATCCTATGGCTGATGATACTCAGATAATAGTCTCAGTATCCAGCAACCCAGAAGAAAGTGCAGGGCGCTTCAACGCTTGTTTTTGGGCCAGATCAATAATTGGATGAAGACCAATTGCCTAAAACTTAGCAAAAACAGAAATTCTCCTCCTGGGCAAGGGTACTTCCTTTTGGTCAACCACCTGGTGGCCAAAGGATATGGGACCATTACCATCGCCACTGAGGAAGGTGAGGAATTTGGGCATCATTTTTTATAACAAACTAATCTTTGAGGATCAGGTCAATGCCATAATCTCATCAGTCTTTTTCATCTTAAAGATAATCAGGAAGATTAGCCCTTTCATCCCATCCGATATTCAGAAGACGGTCATGACAGAACTAGCTCAATCCAGACTGGATTATGGAAATGCTCTATTTCTAGATATCCCTAGATATTCCCAAAAAGATTTTTGCAGAAATTACAGATGCTGCAAAATGTATTGGCAAGACTGATCTCAAAATACCAATCGGTGTCACAGGAATTGGTCAAACTGCATTGGCTCCCAATTGAAAAATAAGTACATTTAAATTTTTATGCATAGCCTTCAACGTGCTCACTAATGTTGGCCCAGACTATGTGAAAGATGGCTTCACATGGTATACTCCATCAAGAAATTTAAGATCAGTTTATGCCAAGTTTTCAGTGCTCCCCAAAACCAAATGAGCTTCCTGGGGTGGGAGAAGCTTAATTGCAGGAGCAGCTAAACTATGGAAATCACTCCCTTGAATACTAAAAAACTGTTACAATCTAAGGTCCTTCTGGAAATCTCAAAAAACCTGGCTTTGCAATAACTAGTGTTAGCATCCTTTATCATCTGAATATCAGAAGCAGCAACAAGACTGCTCAGGGCATTCAAGCACTATATCAAATTAAAAATCAATCAAATCAAATCATATTTGAATAGTTATAGTCATTTAAATGGTTGCGGGGTCTTTGCGGCCCCCCTCCTGGGTCGATTTTGGCCCCTGTGACTCCATCCCTCAGGGCACGGTATCTTCATTCTTCATGCTTGGTGTCCTTGAGCCCACCCAGGGCACCTACTGTGCAATGTTGGGGACCACGGGGGAGCCTCAATCCCTGGCAATGGTCCCCCATGCAGGAAGCTGCTAAATATACAGCCACCTGTGTGTGGGAGGAATCCTTTCTGTTTCCCTGCCCAATTGACAGTGGGAACAAAAACAGATTATATCTTGGGCTATTCCTGGTGACATTTCATGTTCATTTTTATCCAATATTTGGCTCTTATGGGGACTAGATGAGAGTCTTAGAGAGTGCCTTAGGAAGTTGGAGCCAAGGTTGTGGCCCAGCCCGGCCTCCTCTGGTCTATGGCGGGCTAAGATGGGCCCATCTTGGCCCGGGCAGACACGAAGTTGCGTCCTGTGCAGTGGGAGGCTAAATACGCTTTATAATGCTGGCGACAGGCTGTGGACCCAACCTGGAACAGGTATTGGCTCGGGTACATCGTCTCACTCCAGCAGCTAGAGGCAAAAATGCAGTAAGCTGCAGGCAGGAAACTGCTTCATAAGTCACCCACACAGCAGGAGGCTGAATGCGCTTTATAGACTTGGTGAGAGTCTGTGGGCCAGCCCTGGACCAGGTGTTGGCTGGGTGATGCAGTCCCACCCCAGCAATGAGCAGCAGAAATGCAGGAAAGCTGTGGACGGGAAACCGCCTGACAAATTACCCAAGCAGTGGTTGGCTGAATGTGTAATCTATAGCGCTGGTGAGAGTCCACCCTGGACCAGTTGTTGGCTGGGGACGTAGTGCTACCCCAGCAAAGAAAGGCAGAAATGCAGGAAAGCTGCAAGTGGGTTACCTCTTGACAAATCATCAGGAAAACAGATGAAAAGTCTGCTGACAGTGGGCAGGAGCAGTTTTTCTGCTTCTGCCTGCTGCCAAAGGACTTACAGTTTGCTTGCAAAGCTCCCTCCAAGTGAGAGCAAACAGCTTTGTCCTGGGGTGGGCAGTCTGGGACATAGGGAGCCTGTCCTGGGGAGTGGCGGTCCTGAGGGCCATTAGTGGTTCGAGGAGGATGGCAACATGGCCCCCTCCTTTACTTTTCATGGGCTGAGCCTCAGAAGGTGGTGGTCCCTGGCGCCGTATATGACCCGAGAGGGGGTTTATCTCTCACTTCTATTTTGATTTCTGGCTGTGAAGGTTGGTGGTCCCTGAGGCCCGAGGGATCTGTGTGGCCCCCTTCTAACTTCATAATTTGAGCCCAAAGGAGATGGTGGTCCCCGGGGCACTAAAAAACCCTAGTAGGGGGGTCCATGGGCCCCCGCCATATAAGATTTCAAGTCCTGTGGAGGTGGTGGTTCACAAGGCAAAAATGAGCCCATGGAGAGGGTCTGTGTGGCCCCCACACCAATATATTAAAAAAGCCCAAGGAGGTGGTGGTCCTTGGGGCTCAGGAGTGCCTTAGGAGGGGGTCCCTGTGTATCCCCCTCCTTTGTTTTGCATTCCCACATGCCCCCGGACCTGGCCCACTCGGAGACTTTACTGTAGACAAGAGAGGGAGACCGTGCTTATTATATTTTTAAATTTGTGCTGTGAATTTGCAAATCTGTCACAATTGTCTTCGCAAACCTTTTTACAAAAATGTTTTTTTGCCCTGGCGGGGTCCCTGGGGCAGCACCAGGCATAGGAGAGTATTCCTATCATGCCCCCTTCTCTTTTTTTTAAAACATTTTTCTTTGGTACTCGGCTGAGTCAGAATCCCAAGATGGCTGCCAACACTTCCTTACTAAAGTGTTGGCAGCCAATCAGATCTCTGTACGAGATCGGGAGGATTCAAAGAGGGATTGCGTCCCTTGATATAAACATTTGATTTTCTTTTAATAACACTAAAACTAAAAATGAGATATACACCAAATAACAAAATGCACTCTTTCTGGATCAAGATCAAGCTTTTTGATGAATTTGGTGTAATTATGTACAATAGTTCGGGATGTAGTCGTGTTCAAAATCCCTTTTGGAATTAACATGGGAAACACACTTTGTTTACCGCCTTTTTTCTCTGCCCCGCTTGATTGATCACCCCGAAACTTTCCATGCACAATAAGACTCATTAGAACACTTTTTTGGGGGGAAATTTCTTGAAGGTTCATCGGATGTTACTAAAGATATAGGCTAGTCAAAAAATGCTATTCCTATGGAAACTAGGTCCTAACTATAACTACCTACTGGGTACCAACAGTAGGTAATAAAACATATATTTATGTATAATGCAAATTAAAAAAGATTGTATAATATAGTTTTAGGTGCGGGATGTAAGGGGTAATCGGTTGGGAAGTGTATTAATATTCAGCTATCAACTATGATACCTGAATATTAATGATGTAATTATAAATCAATTTAAAAATATCAAATCACTGCTTTAGGAACGAGAAGTTAGGGATGTAGGGGTAATGGGTGGGGAAGTGTAATATTACTCAGGAATCAACTATGATACCTGAGTATTAACTAAGTAATCCATTTAACAAATAATTTGTAATATTTTTTAAATAGTTATTACAAAATATTTTAAAAATATCAAAATATAGTTTTAGGAGTGGGATGGAAGGGATATAGGGGTAATGGGTGGGGAAGTGTATTAATACTCAGGAATCAACTATGATACCTGAGTCTTAATTAGGTAATCCATTTAACAAATAATTTGTAATATTTTTTAAATAATTATTGCAAAATATTTAAAAAGTATCAAAAAAAAAAGTTTTAGGAGTAGGATGTAAGGTATATAGGGGTAATAGGCTGGGTAATGTATTAATAGTTGGATGTCAACTATGATGCCAGGGTATTATTTATGTAATTAATTTAATAAATATTGTATTATTTTCAAAATATTTTTTTCAAATTAATTAAAAAATAACAAAATAAGGTTGTAGGAGCGGGATGTAAGGGATATATAGGTAATGGGTTGGGAAGAGTATTAATTCTCAAGTATTAATATTAATACTTTAGCAATACCAATATTTTACTGGATTTTATTTTTTGAAAATTAAAATGTAATGTAATTTTTTTTATAAGTGTGGAGTAATTTTAAAAATATTAAACATTTATGAAAGTAAAATTAGCTATTTTCGAAAAAAGTTGTTAATAAGTTTAAAAATACCTATTTTATTATTTTTAATGTTGTATTCAATTTATAACAAACACAAATACATTTTATAGAATACAGTATTCATTTTTTAATTTTTTCAACAGCATATTTTATTCAAAATGTATTAACATTCAAAAACATGTGAATCATTTCCCCACACTTTTCCATTCATTTCAATGGTAGAAATTGTCCTTTTATGTTTCTCTCTTGTCAGGTTGACGTCCTTGGTTTTGCCATCTGTTTCTACAGTCAGTGGAGCATTGAGGTCAAGATCTGATGGATGGAGGATCTGTGCTGCGGTAAGAAGAATCTAATTTACTTATTTAAACATATAGACTGGTATCTTTATTGTAAAGAGAGATACAGTGAGGTAGTTAAAGGTTGTAATGTAAACAAAAGTGTGTATTATGATTTTTCTAAAGCAGTTTTAGATCCCCATACTGGTTGTCTTCATACGCACACATCGGGATGTTAGTTTTATTTTTTTTAATATAGGTCTGGAAAATTAATTAAAGATGATGTTTCTTTTTAAAACTTATTTTCTAAAAATATAATGTTTTTAAAAACATTTTGCCTCAAACCTAGGAAGTAAGAAGTAATTCCGGCAAAATCTCAAAAAGAAAAAAAGCATGGTATTTGGATTTTAAAAACTTTTTAAAGGGATGTACATTTTTTTAAGTTGATTATTTTTTAACCAACTTCATGTTTTGTCTTTTCCGATTTTTGGTGTCCGATTCGGATTGTGATTAAGGTAAAATAGGGGATAGATAAAAAATAAAATTAACCCAGTAAAGAAATTTTGGGGAATTCTTGCTTAGATTGTTCTCTTTTCTTCATCAGATTACTTGTAATTTTTGGTGAGTGAAGTTAAGGAAAATCACCAAAAGTTGAAAAAAGAAGGGTTCTGCAGGTAGGGTTTATACTTTTTCATCTAGTTAAATATGAATTGTGAAAAATGCCAATTTAATGAATTTCAAGTGTAAAACTTGGAGTGTAATCACCATTCATTGTTTTTAATTTTAATAGCGCAGAATGTATGCAAAATTGTCTAGGTACTCTGAATCACCCATCAACATGTTGAATTTTGCCCAATGGTCTTGCTGACCTTTCTTTATTTTTTTAGAAACTCTGGATTGAGAGTATTTGACAGTGATTGTGCCATTTTCATTTCTTGCAAACTTTGTTCTTTTTTTTACATTTCCCGAAAATGGTATAGGTTAGGGTGGGTTTTACCAATACTGCTGTTAAATGAATTACACCATCCTGCTATTGAAATGTTGGTCTTTGAACCTCCCTCTAAGCAGGTTAAGTAACAGTTCCACTACTTAATTGGAAAATGTGGTTTCCTTCCGTGACCTGACCTGTTTAGATGGCCAATCCATGAAACTTCAAAGTAATCAAAAAGTGGTGCCAAATTGTCCTCCTTTTGGGTAATAATGTCTGATTTTATAATTAAGATATAGAATTTATCCACACATTCAGGAGTTACAAAACACAAATGCTGTTAATAAGTTCATACTGTAGTTTACTGATTGTCATGTATTCTTCAACTAAGGATGTTTTCTTAATATTTCTCCAATCCGTCTGGGAAAACTTGAAAAAAAAACCTTGAATTTGGATATCCGGGTACATTTTGTTAATAGTATTTCAAATTGTAATTCGAAGTCAATTATTATTTTCCTACGACTTTTGCAATTGTTTTGATTTTTATAACTGATAAAAATGTTAGTATAGGTTGAGGAATGTTTGTCAGACAGTATGCCAGAAGCTGGAGTTCACCTTCTCCATTGCCTATACAAACCAGTATTGGTGGCTGGGTAATAGCGACGCACAAAAACCCAAGTTTCACAAAATTACTCAACAGTATACTAAACCCATAGACAAAATAAATGATAATGTGTTTGGGCAAAGGATCGGGTGCGCCAGGGGGAAGAAATGCCACCAAATGATCCTGAAGAAGGACAATGTGTATGCATTATAAATAGATCCCTGGGCACTCAGCGGGAAAAAATTGCTAAATTAGGATAAGAGTCTTATTAATATTTTGTTTACAAGAAATTAAACATCTTACCTTTGGAATACAAGTTTCTTCATAACGCTAGCCACCACGTGTTTCGTCGCTGGGCAAATGTTTTCCAAATGACAGAACTAATGGTAAGGACTATCACTCTAAGGGGCATTAACCAAAAGAACAACGGTATTAAGAAAGAAACTGAAAACATGTTTTTGCTTCGGAATAAAAACTTCATGCATTCTTGTGACACACATAGTCCAATTTCCAAATATAATGCAATTTAAACCACGAATTCCCCTATTATTCTCCACTGCCCAGCTTATGTCAAACTTTCGCACTCTGTACTCTCGAAGTTATTGAATTCAGTGGAGAGGGAGCAAATTGTTAACAAGTTTACACCACAATTGGTTTTGGAAACACAGAAATGTCGGGTTTTTTGCGTTGTTCGTGTGAATATTTACATTTAGATCAGTTGGAGTGATAGCATCACAAGCGTTTGACAAGAGCGAGGACAGTGGCTATTAGAATGACAACCCATATATATAGATGACTATAGCTGTTTCAATAACTAATAAAAAAGTGAACGACATAAACTACAGCAAGAGGTGTCAGTACTTCTGAAGCGTAGATTTTGTTTTAATAAATCAACACTAGGTGGTGCTAGCATGCCAAGATTCCATTTTATGCAGTTTCGTAATTCACTATTTTTAGATCTGGCGGCACTTTCCTTATAAACATGTCAAGAAAGATGACAACACCATAGCTCCCAACTAACAAATTTAACGAGATGCATTAAATCAAATATGTTGCCTTCAACACCTTGTCTGAAGAACTTTTGACTTGGTGAGAGAGCAGTTTAAAAGGAGACGAACACAGAACAACCAAGTACAACTTACAGCGTGATAGGAAATGTAATGAAGATCTGACTTGAACGCGTGTTTGTGCAAACCCATCCCGTTATAACTATAGTTCACTTGTGCGTGAGACTCATTTCCTTTCACCGCGTCGCTTCGTCTGACCCCCAAATGCATCCATCTGAAACAAGCCAGACTTTTTACCGTGACAGCTGCCACGTGGCTGTATGTCATATGTGGCACCTTCAGCCAGTCTTGACACCGCAGCCGAAAGCACTTCGCAAGCTGTTTTTTAGACCATACTCGCAATGTAAAAAGCGATGATTTAACTCCCAGAATGCATCAACTTTAGCGACGAAGCGAGAACTGACTGAAGGTGACGAGACGTCCCATGGCTTGGAGGAGTACAGCTCGAGCTGCCCCACCCTTAACTGCTTAATTTGTATAAAACATAAGTGGTGTGACCTGAAGGGATTTTTTATCAGGATCACACCGGCGGTACGGCACTATTGAATGTGTGGTTGCCACATACCAAGGACGCCTAGCTGTGTTCCCACCTCATGCCTCATTCTTTCATCAAACTGCACTCACTCCCTGTCGCTTTATCTCAGCCTTGCACCTTATTTTTCGTCCCCTCTTAATTCTCCCTTTGTCACTGTGTTCCGACATTTCTCCATTTTCTGCATTCTCGTGCTCTGCGTGAAAGTTTGCTGTTGAAAAAGAAGGTCGGGTTGGGTTCCCAAAAACGCAACCCCCGCACACTGCGCTCTATTCTATCCCGCCCATTGGTTTCTGTGTTAGGACCATTTTAAGAGCATTTGTTTTAAATAAGGCACACTGCACTAACGTAAACAGCCGACTACCACATATAGCAAACACATGAACACGAAAAAAACTTGCAATAATAAATTATTTAAAACACACCTCAGTCCAATTGATTAATTGTCTAAAATATAACAAGCAAAAAGAGCAATGTGTGGACTACAAACTCTAAAGGCATCATTAGAACTTTGTCCGCCCGCCATCCCGACGTGAAGCGGGACTGCCCGCCATAAGAGCGGGGGTCCCGTGGGGACAATTAGGATGCGCCCGCCACAGTGGCGGGCGCACCCCGCATATTTAACATTGTGGTGGGCGGTGCTGAAAGCACCACCCGCCGCAATGCTAAAAATGCATGTCGCACATTCCAATGCACAACGTGACAGGCACCGCACAGTGCCTGCCATGTTGTCTATTGAGATGCAGGGGGGTACCATAAGTACCCCCCATGTGCACCCCCCACCCCCAGAGTCCCTGGGGGCCCGCAACGGGCCCCAGCAAGCAATTCCCGCATGCATGGCATGTTTCCGCGCCCATAGTAATATGGCTGGCGGTGTCTCACAGACACCGCCACCATATTAAACTCTTTTCCATCCGGGCGACTTGTTGACCGGGCGGGAAAGTGGCAGATGGTCTTTCCGTCCGCCACGGTCCCCCCACCATAGTAATATGGCGGGGGGAAAATGGGTGGCGGGTGGGGATGGATCTTGGGCGGATCGCCACCGCCATGCGGGCGGTGGCGATCCGCCCGAGATCCTAATGAGCCTCTAAGTTTGATCTCAGAAACAGAGCTAGTAGTCAGAACAGCAGACAAGACATGACTTTGGACGAGTAAGTAAATTTATCCAGCACCATTTTAAAAGTGAATCATGTGGGTGCTCATCGCAGCAGAATGTCGTTAGCTCCAGACCTCCACGTGAAGATGACGGATTCCGGTGCATATTATCAAGGCCAGGCAATAAACTTATCGCTGCTTTAGCGTCCGTTTTCGGGCGTAAAGCGGTGATAACTTTATCGCCAAATCAGCAAGGACACGCTAGCGCGTGTTTTGCTGACTTAGCTCCCGTTTCCAGCACGCCTAACTTTGCATCGCTAATGAGATGCAAAGTAGGCGTGGCTGTGAAACCAACCAGATATTATCGAGGAAGGGTAGTGATTTTTAAAATCGCGTTAGGTATGCCTTAACGCAGGAATTTAACATCTGTTAAATTCCTGACTAAGGCATACTTAACATGGGGGGGTGGATTGTGTGGCTAAGACCACAGGCCCCTATCATCAAGGGTATCACCGTTTTCCATGGAACATCGCTGGAAAACCAGCGATGTTCCATGGAAATCATCGCTATTGCTAGAATAATTATCGCCATTGCGCTGAGGGTTCTTAATACAGTGCTAACATGGCGATAATTATCTGCGATAGCCGGCGTTAAACATTTTAATGCTAAGAGCGGCCAGCGATAATTATCGCTGGCCGTTTATAATATGCCCCTCCGTTCGGTAATGAAGTGAACAGAACCAATTCAGTCTGGGATGCAACTGTGCTAAATGACTAAGAAGCCAGTTCACAAAAGAATTATGGTAGATTTGGAATAGTATGCACTGATTGTCAAATACCATTTTTTGAAAACAGTAGCCTGAAGACCATGCTCCGAATATTATTTAATGTGAGCAAAATATTCTAAAAATGAAAACGGGATGTGAACGGTGGAGGGGTTGACCAAAAACATGGGCAATTTCTTGAAAATGTGTGCAGCAAGGGGGGAAACATTGAGGGTCACAAGTTGAACTATACAAATCCAGCTACACGCCTATAAACGCTTAAAACCCAATTCACCAATTTTACAGGCAAAACTACTCGAATCAATCTGACACCCACTCCGGAAACCAGCAGAGGGATAGAATAACACTACCAGGACAAAGTAAAGATAAATAAATAAACAATTCACTGATATAACACTTGTCAAACATACAGACATTTCCATAATAAGATCATTGCATAGATAAAGCTATAAAAAAATAAAATAAAATAAGACTGTCAGTGGTAAAATGTTGCATACCTTGATCTCTCTCTCTCTCTCTCTCTCTCTCTCTCCCTCTCTCTCTCTCTCTCTCTCTATATATATATATATATATATATATACATATTCACTGAAAAAAACATAGGTTTCAGTAACGTTATAGTTAGGAATTAGCATTTAAAAAACCTTAGAAATTCAATGAAAAAACCATAGGTTTCAGGGGCGTTATAGTTAGCTAACTTTTCACTCGTACAAAACCATTGAAATTCCCCCGTTATAGTTAGTTCAGCTAACTATAACTCGCGCGCCCGCAATGCACTGCTGACGACGTCACATATTACATCACTCATGACATGGTCATTGACATCACTCATGACATCACTGATGACATCTCAAATGACATCACTGATTACATCATCCAATGAATGTGTGTTTTTCTGAAAATTACAAATGTTTTATATATGTATATCTCAAGGTCGATGGAAGAATGAATGGGTATATAAGTGTCTAAATGGATGATTTGTTTTTGAAAAATTGATTGTATAACTGACTGATTAAGTGTCTCTTAGTGAATACATGGCTTAGTGAGTAATGTTTAAATGTGTAAATATCTGTATCAGTCTCTCACTTTGTGTATAAGTGGCTGCATGGGTTGGTGAGTAGCTACATGAGTGTCTATATAGGTTATTAGTTGGTTTTTTGAGTATCAGTATGAGTGTCTGAGTGTCTGTATGGTTCAGTGGGGGGTATTACGTAGTGCATATGTGCATGAATGAGTGACTCACTGTTTGTATGTGTTGAAGACAGCATGTGTGCAGGACTGTATGGGTGGATGAGTGTGTGCATGGGTGTGTTAGTGAGTGATAGACTGTCTCAATAGTGTCTTTATGAGTAACTACATATGTTTTAAACTAGTATATGTGACTATTGGTGTATATAAGTGAGTATATGTGAGAGGGAGAGATTGAAAGAGTTTCTGTATGAATAAGTATGTGTTTCTATAAGTGATTGTTTAAAAGACTAAGTATGTGTAAGTTTCTGTAGAAGTAAGTGTGGTGGTGAGTGTATAACTGTATATGCAAGTAAATGGATGTTTGATTCTTTATTAGCATGCATGACTGTGTGTGAGTAACTCTATGGATGAGTGGCGTTGTGTAACAGGATGTATAGGTGTGTGAGTACATATGATGAGTGAGTACATGTATGAGTGACTGTATAGGACTGTTGGTGAATGAGTGGATGTGTATGTGGATCTTAGAATTACTGAATAGGTTGTTGTAACTGATATTGGTATGTCCATTGTTTTGAACATTGTAGTTTCTATTTTTGAATGTGTGTATCAAAGGTTATATTAGGGGAAGAGGAGGTCTGCCACTGTATCACAAGGATGATGTCATCAGTGATGTCATTAGTGATGTCATTTGAGATGTCATCAGTGATGTCATGAGTGATGTCACTGACCATGTCATGAGTGATGTAATATGTGACGTCATCAGCAGTGCATTGCGGGCGCGCGATTTATAGTTAGCTGAACTAACTATAACGGGGGAATTTCAATGGTTTTGTACGAGTGAAAAGTCCAGCTAACTATAACGCCCCTGAAACCTATGGTTTTTTCAGTGAATTTCTAAGGCTTTTTAAATGCTAATTCCTAACTATAATGTGCCTGAAACCTATGTTTTTTTCAGTGAATTTCAAAGGTTTTTTAAATGCTCATTTCTAACTATGCTCACTACGCCACTGGAGTCAAGCTATCCTGGCTGATGACGGCTGATAGCCAGAAACCGGTCCTAGGATGCTTGATTCCGGTCCAGGGAAGACATGGCTTGGCAGTTCGGGCTGGACTGTTCCCATGAGGCACAGGGTCAAGACTGATTTGCATATGGCCATGTCTAAACTGGGGTGGCGTAGTGGGCAAAAGAACGATGGATTTAACCCAGATCTCTTGACTGGGGGAGAATGTCTGCATTGTCAGCATTCCGTCCATCATTTGTTTGTTGTAACGCATTTCTAACTATGCCTACAGAGATAGGACATGTGAAGAAAGAAGAAAAAACGCACAGAAAGAAAAAAAAGAAATGCAGAAAGAAGCAACAGAAGTCCTCAAAGACGAAAAAAAGTGCAGGAAGAAGGATAACGTGCATAAAGAACAAACAGAAGAGCAGAAAGAAGCCTTGTTGCAAAATCATCCTGTACCCTCAACTTTTTCAGACGGATACTGGTGGTAACTGAGTCTGACTAACCAGTCCTAGAGCCAGTGCTATGTTAAAAGACACTCAGAATACAGTGAAAACACCTACATACACTAGGGAACACTATGCGTTGGGGTCCCCCTGTGATCAGCATGACCTCCTCTATAAGCCCCTAGTATATAATAGGGCAGGGGATTAAAACTACCTCTTAAAATGCGCCACAGGGCGTGTTTGCACACGTCACCTCAGGCCCCGTCCCCTCACTTCCCCACTGTGTAAACACGCCCTGTGGCCGTTTTAAGTTGGGAGATTGAGTCCCCTTGAATCCTGAGGGTCCCTAGGGTCCAACTAGACCACTAGGTACCTCCAGTAAGCGCCACAGAGCTGCGTTGCAGAGAGATGTAAAAAGGGGCATGGCCTAGACCACCTCTCTGCAACGCAGCGGAGTGGTGCTTACTGGAAGCACCTGGTGGGCTAGTTGGCCCCCAGGGTCCCTCAGGATTGAAGGGGAATTATTTCCCCAACTTAAAACACGCCACAGGGCTTGTTTGCACACGTTAACTCAGGCACCGTCCCCTCCCTTCACCACTGTGTAAACACGCCCTGTGGCCGTTTTTAGTTGGGAGATTAAGTTCATTTGAATTCTGAGGGTCCCTAGGGTCCAACTAGCCCACTAGGTACCTCCAGTATGCGCCACAGAGCTGTGTTGCAGAGAGGTGTAAAAAGTGGCACGGCCTGGACCACCTCTCTGCAACGCAGCTCAGTGGCGCTTACTGGAAGCACCTGGTGGGCTAGTTAGCCCCCAGGGTCCCTCAGGATTGAATGGGAATTATTTCCTCAACTTAAAATGTGCCACAGGGCTTGTTTGCACACGTTAACTCAGGCCCCGTCCCCTCCCTTCACCACTGTGTAAACACGCTCTGTGGCCGTTTTTAGTTGGGAGATTAAGTTAATTTGAATCCTGAGGGTCCCTAGGGTCCAACTAGCCCACTAGGTACCTCCAGTATGCGCCACAGACGCGACTTTCCCCATAGAAGCTAACAGGAGCTCGCGGCTGTGTTCCCACACAGCACACGGCCCCCGTGGGTCACCTGTGTCACTACCTTGGGTGGTTCCTTGGTGTCACAGTGATTCTACAGACTCTAGGCCTTGTGTCTAGTTAAGTCGTGGTTCTTATACCACTATTTTAGTATATGGTTTGCTCGCCTCTAGGGCCTGACGTGTATTTGTGCTATTTTACTGTAATATTTGAAGTGTGACTTATGTGTTTTGACCTCTAGTCTCATAAAGAGACTAGGAGGGTGTGTTTAGTAATAAATACATATATTTTATATATATTCATGGTGTGGATATCTTTCATTTAGGAACTCAAGAGATTATAGACTGTTAAAACAAGCTGCTATACATTCCTTCAAGACTTAGCCTGAAGGCTTCTCTCCATAGCTACCACTTGGATAGCGTTCAATAAAGGTTGTCTTTAACCTATAACCAATAAAGGGTTGTTTGCATGGATACACGGTGCCCACTATAACTAGAGGACTGCATATATCAGGCCAACTTCTCACAAGCACGACCAGTATAACATGCTGAAATTACTCCCGCTCGCGGAACTCTATGGAATCTAATGGAGTTCCTTTGTAATTGCTGTAATTTCTGATTGCTCTCTCCTCCTGATGCAATTTTGCAGAGTAGTATAGAAAAAAACACCAATATAAAGGAGCTCAACCAGTGCTGGAGAGTTGCGATGACTAAGGAGACGTCACCTCAAATCTGGAAATATGTATTAAACCAACCGTGTTAGTTACTTATTGGAATCGAAGGTGCTCATTATGATGGCGTAACAACCGCCACCGCCAGCCGAACGGTGGCGATCCGTCCGCCATCGAAGTGGATTTACTGCCTGCCAGATCAGGATGGTGGGCGGATCCAGACTGCGACCGTGGCGGATGGAAAGACCGTTCAGCACGGAACTACCACAGGCAATCGTACCGATTGCCTTGTGGAGCGGTCTGCATACGTAAAATAGTGGCAGTGCCTAGCAGGCACCATCTACCAAATTACGATGTAGGCAACATCCAGCCTTTCCATGCCGGCGAAACCTTCATGGAAAGACTGGCGTGGATTGGTTTTGGGGGGCCCGTTGCGGGACTCCAATGTCTTGGGGTGAGGTGTTTTTGCATTGGGGGGTACCCATGGTACCCCCCTACATTTCAGTGCACTAAGTGGCAGGCACCATGTGGTGCCTGCCACGTAGTGCAGTGAAATGCACAACATGCATTTTCAACATTGCGGCAGGCGCTTCTGCCAGAAGCACCCGCTGCTATGTTGAAATGCAAGATTAGATCATCATGGTGGCGGTCGCATCCTAATTTGGTGTGCGGAACTGCAGAATGTATTGTGGATGGTCCCGATCTCCACCACGATGGCAGATGGACTCCAGTAATGGACCTCTAAGTTTCTATGTTATTTTACTTAATCACTTTCCTCAAACATCAATTTTATAGTGTCCATTTATGTTTTTTGTTTTTTTTTTAAAACCTTTATTGAGATATAGTAAATGGACAGATGAGACCGCCGTAGGCACCCATTACAATGGGTTGCCCCCACAAGTACATCAGAACCGATCCGGTGTCTCTCACACAGCCATTTAGCCGACATCCCAGAAGACCGGCGGCATTGCAATAATAACATCACAGAAAACAGTCCAGACTGAATCCCTACATAGGAGTGAAAGATGTATTTGCCCCCAGCCTGCACTTCAGCCTGACATGCATGTATGACCAACCCACCGTTGTCCAACCTCTACCGCAAGCCTGGTCGAGCTCCTAAGATTTTGTAAACCATATCCCAACGCCCACCCCCCCACCCCACCCACCCCCATTCCACTGTCTCCTCCTTCGTTGCTTCTGCATGTACACGTTTTCGCAAGCCCAGCCGCCAAAAATGACCAGCCACTGCGCCCCCCGCTTTCAGGCCATTCTCAACTCTGCAACTCTCGTTCACGTCTCACTTGCACACTTCTAGGAAGCGCCAGCCGCGATCAGAGGGCACCCCAGCGCCCCTTCCACCGACCAGCATCCATCCCAGTCGGTGCACCGGCATCACAGCCCATCACACCACACCAGAGTCCTGTTCTTGTGTCGCGCCCCCCTCCGTCTCTCTGTGAGCACCTGGGGCTTCACTCTGTGTCTCCCCCTGACCGGCTGTCTCGGGGTCTCCGGCAGTCAGATATGTTCTATACAGCGCCCAAAAGTTCTTGGGGCGGCTCTTCGGGGGTAACAGTTCGCTATACGTTTCCGCCTGCGTGCTGCAATACAGCATATCTCTAGCCCATCATTTTTTAGTAGGAAGCGGCCCTCTCATCCAGCAGGCCGCCACGACGCGTCACGTGATCAATAACGCCATGTCCGTCAGACGTCGCAGCGCCAGCGGGAGAGGCCTGGAGTAGCCCAGCAGCGCCAAAGCCGGATTAGGTGGGATCTCTTTTTCCAGAATCTGGCTCAATTCCTGAAACACCGCCGTCCAGAACCGGGCCACACCTGGGCAAAGCCAGGCCATGTGCAGGAAGTCAGCCACGGGGACATGACAGCGCTCGCACTCCGCCGTGGGGCGCAACCCGTACCTATGTAGTCTTTCAGGGGCGTAATAGACCCGCTGTAAGAACTTAAAATGTATCAATCGGTGCCGGCCATTCAAAGAAACCTTGTTGGTGCTAGAGCAGCAGTACTTCCACATCTCATCCGAAATGTCCATTTCAAGATCCGTCTGCCAGTCTCGCCGCGCTGCAGAGCACTGGTGTACCCTTTGCTGGTCACCGAGTTTTTTGAGGGTCGAGACCAATTTGGTCGGCCCCGCAGTTTTGATAACATAGGAAAGTTCCGGGATTTCAGGGGGTTCCTCCCCGCACGGCCCCAACAGAGCCAGCAACGCGCCACGGACCCTATGGAATTGAAAGCGCTGGAGTAACGTGACCTCAGGCTGAGTCGAGACGACACTCTCCAGTGTTTTGGCCACTCCGCCCTGAAACAGGTCCGCCATCCTAACTATTCCCAAATCGCTCAGCACCTGCTTCACCCCTGCTTCCCGCAGAGGGGGGAGCCAAGCCGCCCATTCCACCCGCATCAACGGGGAGTATAAGAGATCTCGGCCTTGCGCTCTCATAACCGCATGCCATGCGTGGTTTGTGGCTCTAAGCGAGTCCAACAGTCCCACCCTGCGATCCAAAGGCAAAAAGACCGTCGCCGGGAGAGGGAGCGGATCCGCAAACAAGCGCTCCAGTAACACATGCGGGATATCTGGTTTGGCATGTATCCACGTATGCAGATGAGACGCCTGTGCCACTCTGTAGTAACTTTCCAGATCCGGAGCTCCGAGCCCCCCCATCTCGTAGGGAAGCGTCAACACTTTCCACTGGACTCTAGGTTGTTTACCACCCCAGGCCAGTCGAGTCAGGGTCTGAGTCAACTGTGCGAAGAAGGTCTTAGGGAGCACTATAGGGATGTTGTTGAAAAGGAACAAAAATCGCGGTAGGACGACCATTTTCATGATGGCAATTCTGCCCATCAGCGACAAGGGGAGCCTGTTCCACTCCTCCACCTCGTCCACAAGTTTGGAATAAGCTACTCCATAGTTTTCCCTCAGCAAGACCTCCGGGTCCCTGTGGAGCCGAATCCCCAAGTATCGGATTGAGTCCGTTGTCCACTGCAAAGGGTATTCCATAGGGAATGGCAATGTAGCCGGAGTCAACGGGAAAGCCAGCGACTTGTTCCAGTTGACCTTGAGGCCCGACAGCGCCCCAAACCGGACCACCTCCCGCAAAATGGAAGCGAGATTCTCCTCCGGGTCACGGACGTATAGCAGCGTATCGTCCGCGTAGGTAGAAATACCAATCTTATAGGAGGGAAAGTTAATGCCCTCAAATCTGTGGTATTCTCGTATTGCGCATGCTAAAGGTTCCGCCACCAGCGCGTATAGGAGTGGGGAAAGAGGGCAACCCTGCCTGGTCCCCCTGGAGATTACAAACGCCTCCGTGACTCGGTCGCCGAGGCGCAGCCGGGCAGTGGGCCTAAAATACAACGCTCCAAGCATCTGCAAGAAAGGCTCTCCTAGTCCAAGTTTCCTCAATACCCTCACCATAAACGGCCATTCCACAGAATCAAACGCTTTCTCCATATCTAGGAAAAGCGCTAAGGCCTTACTCTCTGGGCGCACATGCTGCATGACTCCAAGGACCGTGCGGAGATTGTACGTGAGGTTCCTGGATGGAACAAAGCCTGCCTGCTCCGGCGCCACGAGCTCCGGCACCAGTAGCGCTAAGCGCGTGGCCAGCACCTTAGCATATATCTTGGCATCGACATTAATCAGGGAGAGTGGCCTATAGGAACCGCACAGGTTAGAGGGTTTCCCGGGTTTTAAAATGGTAACCAGCAGGGCCTCTCACATCGTGTCAGGCATGCAGCCTTCAAGACATATGTCGTCAAAAAGAGTCATAAGGTGCGGGAGGAGCTGATCCTGGAAGGCCTTATAAAAGGCCACCGTCAGCCCGTCCGCTCCCGGGGCAGTGCCCGCCTTCATACCCCCCAGAGCCTCCAGGATCTCATCCTTTTGTATGGGTAGCGCCAGGAATTCCCTCTGCGAGTTAGTCAAAAACGGCATTTTAATGTAACTGAGGTAGTCTTCTATCTCCTCTTCCATGTGAGAGGACTGAGATTTATACAGTCCAGCATAATAGGCCCTGAATTCTTCTATTATCCCCGTCTCGTCAGTGATCACATCGCCCGAGGCAGTGACAAGCTCGTCGATGACTAGGGGTCGCCTAGCGTTACAGAGTATCCCCGCAAGTAAGGATCCCGGGCGCTCGCCTTCCCCGTAGGTACGAGCCGTTGCATACTTTTCCATATGTTTCACCTCTCGGTCCGCTTCGCTGTTGAACTCAGCGACCAGGTTCTGCATCCGCGCAGCTATCTCAGGGTCCGCAGAAATCCCCTGACTCTCCTCCAACCGCGCGATATGCGCCTCCAGAGCCCCCAGCCGCTGCCGTATGGACTTAAGCACACCAGAATGCTTAGTCATTGCAACACCGCGAATATAAGCCTTAAACGAGTCCCACACCATTTGGAAACTCTGGACTGAGCCTGAATTTACCTCAAAGAAAGATTCTATGTCATCCGCCAGTTCCCCCCGAAACACGTCATCTAACAGTGAGTAAGGCGGCAGCCGCCACGTGAACGGCGGGACTCGTCGGTGCGGAGTAGCCAGTACCAAGAGAAGGGGAGAGTGGTCCGACAAAGTGCGCGGCAAGACCTCGCAGCCCCTGATGACCGCAAGCAATGACCGCGACACTAACCAATAGTCTATTCTGGTATGCACGTCGTGGAATGCCGAGTAATGCGTGAATCCCCCTTTACCCGGGTGCCGGTGTCGCCAGACGTCTAACATTTCCAGTCTAGTTAATTCTGCCTGCATATGCAGGGCGGCGGTCGCCGGGCGGCGTGCTTGCCCCGAGGAGCGGTCCAAGTCCGGATTGAATGTAAAATTAAAGTCACCACCCCATACCATGCCAGTGTGCACGTGCTGCCTGCATTGTGTCGCCAGTGCGTCATAAAACTCAGGAGAGTCGTAATTGGGGCCATACACATTGACTACAATTAGGTCGTGGCCCTTCCCAGCGCACGGCGCAATTAAGTAACGCCCGTCCGGGTCGGCGGTCAGCGACGTCAACCGCATGTTCGATCGTGGGTTTACCCAATAACCACCCCTCTGGAGTGAGATGTATAGCCCGCCGCCGCGCTGTTGCCCACTAGCCCCTTCGCCGCTAACATTTTACTTGTAAGGGGGAGATGGGTCTCCTGAAGTAGTGCCAAGTCAATGTGATGCCTGTGGAGATAATTCAATACTTTCCTGAGTTTGCGATAATCGTTCAACCCCCGAACATTCCACGTCAACGCCCTAATGGCCACTTCGCCAGTGTCACCCATCGGCTCTCCTAGTCCAGTCATCCCAGCAGAAACATACCGCAACCGCTGCAGCTCAAGGGCCGAGCGGGAGTTCCCGCCCACCATTCAGCTCCAGACAACATGAAACAGCCATACAGCAGTAGAGCAGAAAACCTGCCACTCATCAGACAGTGTGGATCCCAGTTCCCAACCGCAGAACGTCCCCCTAACTTCCCAGCCCTCCTCCCACAGCCGACCGCCCCCAACCTGGCCAGACAGATCCCCAGTCCCACCCCCCTCCCTACCCCACAACAAACATACAAAACCGTCCCCAAACCAGCCCCCAGAGGGGCCATGTAAGCTATCAGCGCTGGGGCAGGGGCCGCCAATGAACAGCTACCCTAAAACTCTCAGCAGGCCACCATATAGTCGTGCCCCCACTCCCATGCCCCAGGTCTCAGTACAGCTCGAGCTATTATCGTCTCCCCTCCAGTGGTTCTAGGGGAGTCCCCAACACCCCCGTCGGAGGCGAGCCGCCCCACCTATCTAAGCTTGCCAGTCACGCTCAAAGCACCCCCATTTAGACATCTAGGTCGGAGCCCATTTGTCTCATAGACCAGCCCGCACGGTGAGCCCCAGGCGCCACCCCAACCAGAACCCCGCAGTTATAAAGGCCACAGAACTATCCAGCCAATGACCAGTCAGTATAAGCAGACCGGCCCCCACCACACCTCCGAGTCTAGGGCTCCGACACCAGGGCACCCCCAACACATCAGAAAGTTCTCACCCAGCTGCAGCCTCAAAGTCCTCAGGGGTGGTCGCCGTCTCCTGCGCACCAAGAATGCTCCAGCAGTCATGACTCCGCCAGGGAAGCAGCTGCTCCCGCAACATGTCGGTAACCCCCTGCCAGGCAGCAGAGCGTATCCAGAGGCCACTGCCAGCAACCTAGCCCTGCTCCCCCAGGCTGGAGTCCTCCGCTCGGGTGTCGATGCAGTCTTGTAGCCCGTGCCGTTGCTCCCTCGACCACTCCTTCAGGGATCGCTGCAGCTCCCTCGGATCCGTGAAGAAGTGCGAGTGCCCCTGCCTCTTGATCCGGAGTCTCGCCGGGTATAACATAGCATAGTCCAGGCCCAAGTCGCGAAGTTGTTTTTTGTAGGGTGCAAACTGCCTGCGCTCCTCCTGGACCTTCGCCGTGAAGTCGGGATAGATGGAGATGTCCATCCCCTCAAATTGCAGCTTCCCCTTTTCTCTTGCCACCCGCAGGGCTGTGTCTCTGTCTCTATAGTTCAGTAGTTTTGCTATTATGGGTCTTGCGGGCGCCCCAGGCTTGGGGCGAGGGCCCAACGAACGATGGGCTCTCTCAACAACAAACATAGGGGAGAACACGTCTTCACCCAGCAGAGCCCGCAGCAGTTTTTCAACGAAGAGTTCCATTCGCCCGGTGTGCGTCGACTCCGCCACGCCTGTTATGCGGACGTTCGACCTCCTCGAACGGGCCTCTAAATCCTCGGACTTGTCCTGTATGACCTGCAGTAGTTTACTGAATTGCCTGCGATCCGAGTCCCACGCCGTCTGGGCCTCCTCCACCTGCGTTATTCTCTGTTCGGACGCATCCAGCCTCTCTGAGTTCTTATCCACTCGTTCTGACATGCGGTCCATGCGGTAGGTGAGCGCATCAAGCTTGGTGTCTATCGCGGTCAGACTGCCCTGTAGCCCTTTTTCCATTGCCGCCAGCATTGCCTTGATGTCGGCGCACATAGAGCTCTCCGGGGCAGCTCCATCGGGAGGCCGCGCCGGCGGTGCTTCATCAGGCCCCTTCGGCTTGCGGGGGTCAAAAGACAGTTTGGGCTGGGTCTTATCGCTTTTGCCCATGGCGACGCTGAGGGTCAGCGGCCGCCGCGCGCCCGCCACTCCGGGTCAAAGTCCAGATCCAAGGGGGGCCGCGCTACAGGTAACCCCAACCACGTCTCGCCAATGTTCGTACCGCCGAACACTCCAAGTCACAATTCCACTCCCTGGTCTCTTCTCGGCCACAGGCACCAGTCAGCCCGCAGAGTCTTAGGCCAGCCTTTGCCACTCCCAGTGTCCGATCGCCACCGCGGGCCCGAGCGAGGGGGGGGTGCTCCCCACCCAGGGTAGCCGCTCCACGCTCCTCCACGTGCTCCGCCGCAATCCGGGACTGGGAAGGCACCCCTGGGGCAGTAGCTAGTGACTGCTATCCGCAAGGTCCACGCACAGAGGGGCCGCGGCAGCAGACCGCTCCCATCAACACGATCGCCCCAGTGGCCCCTCCAACTCACGCAGCCAGGGCGCAGCACAGGTCAAGGGATCGAGCTCTCCGGGTCCTCACCGTCTTTCACCGCTCCGTCCACAGCACTGATCAAGAAGGAGCGGCGATCGCTCTGCAGACTCCACGGGCCCGGATTATCGCCTGGGGTGCAGGGGGGGGGAGGGCGCCACCACCCAGGTAGCCTGCAAGGGCCCACGACTCCCGGGTGCCCAGTTTCGTCACCGCTGCGCTCCCCCGCCTCCTCCTGTCCCGCGGGTGCCCCTCGGCCAGCGCCGATCCCCAGGGGAGCCAGAGGGGGGCGGCCCACACCAGACCGCCTGCCTCCCCCGCCGTCCGATGCAAGTAATTCTCGGGGGAGTCTCCAGGTCCAGATCACCGGGGGCACCAAGGGCTCCACGCGGCGCAAGCAGCCGCCGCCGGGGGGCTCAGTCAGCAATCCAGCCGGAGGGGGGGGGAGGGGGAGAGACACCACAACACACTCTCCTCACCCCCTACGGGTCCGCACTCCTCCGTCTGTGCCTCCGGTGCACTCAGCTCTGCAGCTCCGCCGTCTCTCGGTCTCACAGGCGACGAACCAGGTCGATCGGGTCCTCCCCCTCCAGTTCTGCCGCACGCCGCGTGACGTACGTCGGGGAGAGCCGCAGGGCAGCCCGGGGATCGCGGCCCTGTCCGCCTCTCCATGCGCCGCCCGCCGTTGTCGTCTCTACGGGCCCCGCCCGCCGCCGCCGGGTGTCCGAGGTGAGGCAGCTCGGTACAGGAGGGAACCCCCTCACCAGCGAACTTGTCAGCTCCGCCGTGCAGGATACTTTAGACGGATAGTTTGGGGCTTGGACCGGGAGCTCTGCGCTCACACGTCCACCATAGCCGCTGGCTAGCTCCGCCCCCCGTCCATTTATGTTTTTAAGTGTTGTTAGAAATCACACCTGTTCAGCACCCCCACCTGAAGCCCAGAACAGGTAGTGTGCATGGGTTGAGATTGCAGCGGATCCGCAAATCCAAAGACATTTTTAAAAAAACAACATAACTTTTGTTTAAAGGAATAGAAGTTATGCAATTTCATATTTTTATATACTTTTTTAACTTAAAACATGTCTACAATAAAATCACTTAAAAAACCTAAGGTTAAAGTAATGTTACAGTTAGGTGTATTTCATGAATATGTGTTGTTTTGAGAAAAAAAACGTAGAAATTCACTGAGAAAACAAAGGTTACAGGGACATATCATAGTTAGAAAATACCACTAAAGAACCATAGAAATTCATGCAATAAAACAATGGTTACGGGGACATTATAGTTAGAAAATAGAATTTTAAAAAAACATAGGAATTCTCTGAAAAAAAACAAACGTTACTGGGACGTTATAGTTAGGCTCAGATTTTACATCTCAGATTACATCACTGATGACATCACCGATGGCATCACCTAGCAAAGTATACTTCAATATACTTCATAAAATACCATTGACATTTTTTTAAAATAATAAGACACAGGTGAGAGACATACAATACGGAGAACCTTATCAACTACTACACTAATGTATCAAGTGAGAAACAATTGTCAGTGGATAGTCCTGTCCTTCCCAAACCATTACTCTAAACACTAATGACCAAAGTAAAACGTCAATCCGTGTAGGCTAGTCTATTGCCAACCACAACAACACCATTTGTGAACCCGGAAAGAGGTTTTAGTGCAAATGTCATATTTACACAAACCACTACTGTTGGAAAACAAAGCAGTATATGTGAGACTTGCACAAATAACGTGACTACATTTGTCCTTCACTGGGAACCAAACACCCTATTGGAGCGCCTGACTCTCAGAGGGTAGTGTTGCGGAGCAGTCTGAGGCTGACTCAAGGGAGGTGGTGTGGGCTAGTAATCACCATTTGCAGGTGCACAGAAATAACACTCAATAATTGATTATCCAGTGTGTACTTTGCTTTATAAAAGTAAGAGTACATTTATCAAACACACACTAGTCAATACTATGCACCAATTTACAAATATACATAAGCTGTTGGAATTACTTTGTGACATTGCATAACATCTCCACCCCTCCTGCAGGGGGGGTGGGGTCTAGTACCACCACTCCCATGTATGCACATCATCTTGCCCCCAATGCAGTTAGTTGAACATAACCTGGAGCAAGGGCCCTGCGCACTGGCACCATCCCAGTGGCGACCCACCCCATTATCTCAACAAGCATTTAAAATAGGTAACGCTGCCTTGGTGACACACAACCCTGACTGAGCATTTCCTACTGACTATGAAGTATACACCTCTACACCTTAAGGGCTAGCAGTCTTGGTTCTTCACCTAAGCGCAGTAGCAAGAATACATGTTTAAGCATCACTTCAGAATGACAGTACTCATCACATTTGTGGATCATTAGAATGCATTGCAATTACAGCCCCCAAAGGCATCACAGATGAAATCACAGGATTATGCATATACAGCCAGTCACCCTAGCAGGAATGTCTGGCAACATACCCCCACTTATGACATCACCTTACACAGTTACTTCACATTACACATGTGACCTTCAGTCCCTCTAAAAGAAATAAGATTAGTAAATGCACTACAGATGCAATTACACCTCTTCACCTCCAGTGGATGCCCTTCTCCAGACATCCCCAACTCAGCCTTTCACTCCTTGATGCACTTCTTCATACACCTTTAGCTGTAGAACAAAAGTTCCAGCCCAGAAGGTGTTAAAATGCTGGCTGAACCCTTTAGGGGTTATTTTTTTAAGTCCCCAGGACACTTAGGGTGGGACTTTTTTTTTTCTTCGTGCTGGGGGAGGCTGCATTGCTCCTGCAGCTCTCCCTGCACCTCTTTCATAAATGAGGGTGACCCCCCTCTTCTCTGGGCCACCAGGCACCTAAAACGATGGATTTCCACATGCCTTGCAAGGCATTATGGGGCGCTTCAGGCTCCTTTCCTTGAATATTAGAACAGCTGCTCTCCCACTGCGTCGGGAAGAGCCGCGATGTGGGCCTCCAGCCGCTGCCTCCTCTCATTGGAGGGTCTGGTCCCACCTGGACCCCCAGGTGCGTGATACGGCTCGGGGAGCCCACCCATGGCCGCTTATGTTCATTTCTGGTGCCTAGTCCCACCCGGGCCCCTTCGCGGGTGCACGCGGTCCTGGTCCCATCTGGGACCCCCGCAGGCTCTCCAGGTTGGAGGGCAGCCTGCGGAGCCCACCCCCGGCTGCCCCCGCTGGCTCCCAGTGTGGGCAGCACCCTCGTGTGCTGGCGCAGGAGCCGGCACAGCATTTCTGGTCAGCCCGCTCTGGCGGGCAGACCCGAGGACTCCCGCAGTTCAGTCGAGACCTCGGGGGAATGTGGCAGCACTCCCCCGGCCTCCTCCTCTTCTTTGGAGCCTGGAGATGGGGTCCCGGGCCCCGGGACATCTTCGGGGGGGGCATGACGGCGCTCCCCCTCAGCCCGGTCACTGCGGGGCCCAGAGATGGGGTCAGGGGCCCCTCCTCCTCTTTATGGGGAGCCTCGACGGTCATCCTTGGCTGCTCTTTGTTGGCGGGGGCCAGGGTGGGATCCTGGCCCCCCCATGGGGGATATCTTCACGGGGAGCGCGACGGCGGTCCCCGACTTTGCTTCGGGCCCGGGGATTGGGTCCTGGGCCCCTTAAGACCTCTTCACGGGGGGCAGGAAGGCGCTCCCTGCCCGCCTCCATCTTCGGCAGGGGCCAGGTTGGGCTCGTGACCCCCCTGCAGGGCATTTTTCACGGGGAGCGTGACGGCGCTCCCTGACTTCCCTTCTGCTGGGGGCAGCCCCCGGTGACCTGACCCTCCCCGGGGGCATAGTTGAGACTGGTGAGGGAGCCCCACGTGCTTCATCGTCGGTCCACTGAGGGGTCAAAGGTCACCTACCTTCTGCGGGCATATCTCGGCACCCAGGTGGCCGATTTTCCCAATTTTCCCCTCTTCTTGCTCCTCTTGGCCAGCCCCAGCAACTGGGAACCCTTTCCTTCACCCTCCTGGTCTCAAAGAGGGTGCATTCAGCAGGGAGCTGTCTTCACTGGCTCCCTGCGCCAGCCTTTCGCCTGGCTCTCCTCCTGGGACTCTCTTCTCACTGCACAGAGGACCCTGCTTCTGCGCACTGGTCCTGGACTCTTCTCCTGGTGCTGTTCTGGATCCTGGAGCAGCCAGGGGATTCTTCCTTCCAACTGCCCATTGCGCCAGGCTCCAGCACCTTCTGCCTCTGCAGACCACACCCCAGAGAGAGCTTCTCTTCCTGTGCAAGTTCTTTTAAGAAGTTGGGGAGGGGGCTGGCAGGAAGTCTCTGTTTTCCTTATCACACAGCGACACATCACTTCTCTGCCCCTGCTTCCTCCTTCCTTCCCAAGCCTCTGGGTTTGTGCAAGATCAGTTCAGGGTCTCCTGCCACATGGTTTCTGAAAGCCCCTTCCCCCCAGTGCTGCCTTCACCCTGGTGTAGCTTGGTGCCTGGCACCCAGTGTCAGCTGCTGATGGATTAGCCTGTAGCTCCACCCATCTTCTCTCCTTGGAGGGAAGGGCTTCGGTCTGGGAAGAAAGGTCTTTAATCTAACCTGCCAGAACCCAGCTGGGTCCTGGTTATAAGCTGACTCAGAGAAATATGACCGTTCTGGCTGACCCAAAAGCAGTACAAATAAGACTCTGGACTCTGCAGAATACTTCTTCTCACACCTGTTACAGTGGACTTTAGTGTGTGTTTGAAATCTGTAGGCCTTAGGAAAGTTAATCTAGCCCATGGGCTTCACATCCCCATAAGGGACTAATGAAGTGAAAAACACAGTAAAACACACTGACTTTCCCTGCCATGTTTCTTTTCAGTGTATAACGCCTATTCCATGTCACCACTCCATTCTGCATAAGTCCTTTCACACCAGTCTATCTGCACCTGCTCCTTGGCTGTGTACGCTAGGAATCTCCCGTGCGCAGCCCCTACACGTGTGCACACACATGTACACATGTGTCTGCATGTAACCAGCCCGGTGTCCCTTACTCCAGCTGCTGCGCTGTGGCCTGGTCAAGCCAGGGGGACACCAGTAAAATCCCCATGCAGTCTCTTTCATTAGGAATTCACTGTGGGTGAGTCCCAACTTATGAGGCTCCCGCACAGTAAAAGCTCAACAATTAGGTGCTCAAAAAGCAAAAAATCCTCGCCGCCCATAGTGTCAGAACCACCTTCTAACAGGACAGGCCACTGTGTGACAAACCCCTAGAAAATGTGTTCTTCATCCTGGAGAAAGATGTGAGCAGAGAGGAGAGTCTTTTGCAAATGTCTACTACACTGAACCATGACCCGAGAGAAAGGTTTTAGTGAACAGATTAATTTATTGCAATGTACTACTAAAGTCATTCATCACAAAGGAAAGCGGTCTATGGAAACTGGTCAAATAGTTATAAAGTAAAACTATACTCAGCCACCATTGTAGAGTGAAGAGTCAATGAACAGCTTAGATTGTTGCAAAGCATTGCCATAAATATACATCAGCAGGGGACATATATCAGTGTAGAGACTAGTACACTGATAAATAGTACCCCGCTTAAAACATGGGTTTACAGATCTAATGACATTTGTTAGAAATAGTATTACTCATTAGTAGTGCAAACTGAACAGTAATTTAACTTATGCAGTAGCTTACTATATTGCTTTAAGTTCAGAAACGTTTACTAAACACTTGGACTCACTGGATGATGTCATCAGTAATGTCATGAGTGATGACACATACCATGTCATGAGTGATGTATTCTGTATTATGTGAGGTATTAAGCATGGATTGTGGGGGTATAAGCTTTAGTTAACTCAGGTAACTATAACTATAATGTCCCTGTAAACTTTAGTTGTTTTTTTAGTTATTTGCTGTGGTTTTAAAACTGTAGTTTCTAACTATGAAGTCACTGTAACCTTTGTCTTCTCCTGTGTGTGTGTGTGTGTGTATATATATATATATTCACTGAAAAAACCATAGGTTTCACACACGTTATAGTTAGGAATTAGCATTTAAAAAACCTTGCAAATTCACTGAAAAAACCATAGGTTTCACACATGTTATAGTTAGCTGGACATTTTACTGATAAAAAACCAATGAAATTCCCCCGTTATAGTTAGTGCAGGCAACTATAACTCACGCGACCGCAATCCTCTGCTGATGCTAATACTGTATTTAGACACTTATTTGCCCATGTCTTCTTCCATAAAATTTTAGCTATACATATATTACAAATATTTTTTTTTCATAAAGACACATATGTCATCAGCAGAGGATTGCGGTCGCTGGAGTTATAGTTGCCTGCACCATGATGAGACACCTTAAGGATGTACACAGAAGGACACATGCTCGACTTACTGAAGGTAACCCTTCAGTAAATCAACCAAGCACATCCACAGCAGCTCAGCCTGGACCATCATCTGCAGTGCCGAGTCCTTCTTCTGCAGGTCAGGTGAGCCCTTCATCTGTGGGGGGAGCATCTCCTTTTTCTTCTCCTCAGGAAATTAACCCTCGGTTTCTGAGGGTTGAAATACGGTGCGCCACTTGTCATGATCTAATTTGTTATAGGGAGACCAGTATTTCCCTAGTGAACAATAAAATAGATCAGCACACTTGTCGTACCGTCTAATATTCCCATTCTTTCTTTCCTCTGTCCCTGCATGAACACAACGGCTCTTTTAAGAGCCAACCTTACCTTTCATCTATTTTTTATATATGTTTTTAAAACTTTTTTTTGTTTTTTTTTTACCGTACGCGTACGGTACGTGTAATTTTTTTTTTTTTTTTTAAAAAACACTAAAAATCAATTATCACATTACAAGGTCCTTGAGAGACTACAATGAAAAACTGAAAATGTGATTGTGGAGAAGTGGAAAAAAGGGACCATGATATTTTTGACTTACCATACCCACTCAAAAAATTATTTATTAATTAAAATTTAATTTTTATTGTTTTAAAAATGGTTCAAGTTTTCGAAAATGTTCTATCTCAATCTGAAAAAAAAGAAAAAAGTATTAATATTTAATAAAACATTTTATAATACAGTACATAATTCCTGTGTGCACACAAAGTCATGCTTTGAAATTAGACAGAAAACGAAATTTCTTTGCCAATTGCAAAGCATACTTTCTACTACTTTTTAGGCAAGTGAAAAGTACTTTTACAGACTGACACATTATGAATCCACTTTTCAGATTCTTAAAGAAGCACATGTCCAAACTGCTTTTTGAGACCAGCACCATGTGTAACCTGGTTGACTGCCTACACTCCAGCAAGGGCAACCAGCCTTAGTGATGCTGAATGTATTTGCATTACTGACTGAACCGTCAAACCCCACTCGCTTGTGAATACTGTGCATGATTCCACAGGGTAAGCAGCTGGGTGTGTGCTAAGAGTCTGCTTCTGCACCAAAAAATGGCTCCCCCTTTCCATCTAATGCAACTGTGAAATCACCAGAGCAATACGCAATAAATCTCTGCCTGTAATTCCTATATGCACACAGAGTCATGTTTTCACATTAGTCACAAAACGAAATTTCTTTGCCAATTTGAAAGCACACTTACTACTCTTTTTTTTGGCAAGTGATAAACACTTTTACAGACTGACACATTATGAATCCACTTTTCAGATTCTTTAAAAAGCACATGTCCAAACTGCTTTTTCAGACCAGCACCATGTTTAACCTGGTTGACTGCCTACACTCCAGCAAGGGCAACCAGCCTTAGTGATGCTGAATGTATTTGCATTACTGACTGAAACCTCAAACCCCACTTGCTTGTGAATACTGTGCATGATTCCACAGGGTAAGCAGCTGGGTGTGTGCTAAGAGTCTGCTTCTGCACCAAAAAATGGCTCCCCCTTTCCATCTAATGCAACTGTGAAATCACCAGAGCAATACGCAATAAATCTCTGCCTGTAATTCCTATATGCACACAGAGTCATGTTTTCACATTAGTCACAAAACGAAATTTCGTTGCCAATTTGAAAGCACACTTACTACTCTTTTTTTTGGCAAGTGATAAACACTTTTACAGACTGACACATTATGAATCCACTTTTCAGATTCTTTAAAAAGCGCATGTCCAAACTGCTTTTTCAGACCAGCACCATGTGTAACCTGGTTGACTGCCTACACTCCAGCAAGGGCAACCAGCCTTAGTGATGCTGAATGTATTTGCATTACTGACTGAAACCTCAAACCCCACTCGCTTGTGAATACTGTGCATGATTCCACAGGGTAAGCAGCTGGGTGTGTGCTAAGAGTCTGCTTCTGCACCAAAAAATGGCTCCCCCTTTCCATCTAATGCAACTGTGAAATCACCAGAGCAATACGCAATAAATCTCTGCCTGTAATTCCTATATGCACACAGAGTCATGTTTTCACATTAGTCACAAAACGAAATTTCTTTGCCAATTTGAAAGCACACTTACTACTCTTTTTTTTGGCAAGTGATAAACACTTTTACAGACTGACACATTATGAATCCACTTTTCAGATTCTTAAGAAAGCACATGTCCAAACTGCTTTTTCAGACCAGCACCATTTGTAACCTGGGTGACTGCCTACACTCCAGCAAGGGCAACCAGCCTTAGTGATGTTGAATGTATTTGCATTACTGACTGAAACCTCAAACCCCACTCGCTTGTGAATACTGTGCATGATTCCACATGGTAAGCAGCTGGGTGTGTGCTAAGAGTCTGCTTCTGCACCAAAAAATGGCTCCCCCTTTCCATCTAATGCAACTGTGAAATCACCAGAGCAATACGCAATAAATCTCTGCCTGTAATTCCTATTTGCACACAGAGTCATGTTTTCACATTAGTCACAAAACGAAATTTCTTTGCCAATTTGAAAGCACACTTACTACTCTTTTTTTGGCAAGTGATAATCACTTTTACAGACTGACACATTATGAATCCACTTTTCAGATTCTTAAAAAAGCACATGTCCAAACTGCTTTTTCAGACCAGCACCATTTGTAACCTGGGTGACTGCCTACACTCCAGCAAGGGCAACCAGCCTTAGTGATGCTGAATGTATTTGCATTACTGACTGAAACCTCAAACCCCACTCGCTTGTGAATACTGTGCATGATTCCACATGGTAAGCAGCTGGGTGTGTGCTAAGAGTCTGCTTCTGCACCAAAAAATGGCTCCCCCTTTCCATCTAATGCAACTGTGAAATCACCAGAGCAATACGCAATAAATCTCTGCCTGTAATTCCTATTTGCACACAGAGTCATGTTTTCACATTAGTCACAAAACGAAATTTCTTTGCCAATTTGAAAGCACACTTACTACTCTTTTTTTTGGCAAGTGATAATCACTTTTACAGACTGACACATTATGAATCCACTTTTCAGATTGTTAAAAAAGCACATGTCCAAACTGCTTTTTCAGACCAGCACCATTTGTAACCTGGGTGACTGCCTACACTCCAGCAAGGGCAACCAGCCTTAGTGATGCTGTATGTATTTGCATTACTGAGTCCAACCTCAAACCCTTAAACTATTCTTTTTTTATACCAGTACACCTTAATTTATCGTGAAAACATAGTCCATATTATTTTACATGTTCCTCACATTTAAATTTCTCCCAAAACAGAAAATAATAAACACAACTTCAACAAAAAGAATTGCATTTCTATTATTCATTTCTTAATTTACCATATACATCCCCTCTCAAACTCTAAACTCACCTTTAAAATTAGTTAGTTGTGAAAGAAATGTGGCACTCAAACAGCAGATTATCAGAGCCAGGATCTCTGTTCTTTACACCTCTCTCCTCTCAGCAGAGCCAGATAATGGCAAACTTTCCCTCTCTTTTTCCACACATATACATGTTAATTTCAAATCTCAGTGCTTCCCCCTTTTTTTCAAATGTAATCACACATTTCTATTGGTTGAAAACCAACCCTTTTCCAAAAGTACCCTTCCCCCAACTTGACTTCTGCCTAGTACCCTTCCCCCAACTTGACTTCTGCCTGCTACCATAGCAACAGCTCATGGAACACTGCTGTGTGGAGTTAGGTCAGAAGTTCACCAAACAATGTTTCAATTCCACAGAGCAAGAGTGCTTGACTTTTCAAACCTAACAGCAAATCCATAGTACTGTTCTTTGGTAACACATTTTTCTGTACCAATACAAAACATGCTTCTATAAATTTACACATACAGCCTAGTTTTTAGTGTAGAATGGTATGAAACAGCCAATCAGTTCTTTAAAAAAAAAAAATATGTATGCCTCCATTTCCAAACTGTCTTTCATTTCTTTTTACCATTCTACTGAAATACACCTCCTGAGTGCACCCCGATCTCCTTGGAAGATGTTCACAGTGTGGATTGTAGGACACAGCTATGTCTTCTGGAGTGAAAAGTTTGCAGAGAGAACAGGTATGGTGAGAGACCTTGCTTTGCCAAATGTAGACATTAAATGGATTGGTCAGAGAGGGTTAAAGTGGCACCAATTGATGCCATTGGTGAAATCCTTCATGCAAAACCAACACCCTGACCTCATAATAGTGCACTGTGGTGGCAATGACCTAGGCACTTTGACTGTGGTAGGTCTGGAAATGCTTATGAAGGACACCTTTGCACAACTGTTTTCACTTTTCCCCAAAACTGCCTTTGTGTTTTCTAACATATGCCAAAGGCAAAAATGGAACTGGTCCAATCATTTCTGTCCGCAGATTGACAAAGCAAGAAAGCACGTCAACAAATCTGTTTCTGCTTTCCTCCGTGACTATGGTATGGGTTCCATTTACCACAACAACTTGCGTTACGACATGCAAGACATTTATAGAGGAGATGGTGTGCACTTCAATGATGAAGGGAACAGAGTCTTCCTCTTGAACCTTAGACTCTGCATAGGTACCACTAAAAAATCACTTCATAAACACAACGGCTCATTTTAGAGCCCCCTAATATCTAAACACTTAAATCTGCATTTCATTTCTTTTTTTTTTTTTTTTTTTTACCGTACGCTTACGGTGAGCTTACCGTACGCGTACCCCGCGATTTTTTTAAAAATCAATAAATGTTTTCTTTGTACTTTTCTGTCCTTCTTTGACCCCCTTACAAATGTTAGGGGGTCTGTAACTCTCCTCCTTGCCCCCTTTTCTTGTTGAGGAAATATGAATTTTGTGATCAGTTATGTCCCCTATCGTAGACCCCAACGGCTCCATGTACATGCTATAAGTACATGTATGTTCCCTCCTGCTCCAGTTTTGAAGACGCAAATATATGTGCGTCCACCGTCAACATGTCCTCTTTCAGATCCGCCATGAATGGGTCAGATATTCCATTCCTAAGTATGAAAGGCCACCGACTTTATGTGGTTCACTTTCCACATTTTACAGATTCAGGCGAGTAGGCCCGAATTCTGTCATTCAGTCTTTTTTTCTGCCTCCTGCCTCTGAAAGCTCCAGTCTGAGCCTGCATCTGTATCCATGAACTTTGTCCTACTCCCTGCGCGGCTAACGGTGCCTGATCCAGCCTGTCGCCTGCCAAAAACTGTATTTCACCTTCAAGATTATCTCCTCCGCTCCTCATCCGATGCATTCCTGTCTAGTAGTTTAGGTAAACATTCCTCCAGCTACCGTGCAAAGGGCCAGGCCTCGTTGCACTCATGCAAGTAATTCATAGCCCCGTTACCATGGAATATTCCTACCCCCTCGCATCTAGTGTAGACACTTAGACGCTTGTACACGCACTAACAGTCAGTATAGAATAGATTCTATCCTAGAGACCTCTCCTTTTGGATAACACAGTTCTTTAAACATAGGATATTAGATATGATTTGGGATTAGGTTGACATAACCCCAGACTTCTGTCTCCACATGTAGAGCTAAATGTCAAGTCTCCTTCACCCTCTAGTTGCACGTCAATCACACGTCATGCGGCTGCGCGCGCATCTCTGCCTAATATTTCTGCTGACATTGCAGGATTCTCTTATGGATCCACCCACTTGTGACATCATGTATGATGACGTTTATTAGATTACGCCCATAAGGCCGCCTCTATTAGCCACGTATGCACCTTTTATCTATACTATCAGCTGTTACGCCTCTTGCATCTGTTTCACTGTAAAGTATTTTCTATAAAACTGCCTATCTGTCAATAAAGTATGCCCTTCCTTCCTGAACTTTCGTGGTGATGGAATAGAATGCCTACAATTCGAATTGTATTCCTTTGTATAGGAATAAAGCCTTTTAAAACCTCTAATACCACGGATTCTGCCTCTTATATTTACTGAGTTATTCTTAATAGACTTTACCGCATAAAAAATAGTACCGGTAACGAAATATTTACCACATAAATTGGCGCCCGAATAGGGACACTTTCTCATCTCACGCGCCGGCGGTGCGTTGCAGGCGCGGTCTCCTGCCACAGCTGAACGGACAAAAACGCGTACCTGCAGGATTTCCTGTATCTCCCTCCGGCCAAGCGGGGACGACTGAGGCTGCGATCAACACCCAGACGAGGCGGTGAGAAGTGCGAAGTATCCCGACCAGAGCCTAGCTGGGAGAGCAAGATCCGAGGTATACAGAGACCCGCCAGGTTCCGAAGTTCCGAGTCCAGTCGAGTCGAGTCCAGTCCGGTCCAGTTTCAGTTCCGTTCCGAGGCCTTCCGTTCCGAGCTACCCGGTGAGTACCATTACCGGGGAGGCATTTAACGTGCACATAGTCTGTGCCGGTCAAGACGGGTTTGGGTACACAAATCCGGTCTGCACTGTTTTAGCAGTGTATCTGTACTGTTTAGCAGTATATATAGTATGTCTTGCATATAAATAAGTACTATCTAGTGTCAGTATTATGTCAGTAACTAGTTTTCTATTAGTTATCATTGTTCGTAAAACTGTTAAGTGTTAAATGTTTTAAAATACGTTCTATATACTGTGGTGTGAATGACTGTTCATTATTGTGTTTTTTTGTATAAAGTGTGTTCTAGTAATAAGGTTTAAAAATGCCACTCTTTTCGAAACTAAGACAGATCAAAACTAGAAAAGGTGTACTCGAAGAAGCTGTTCCCATCCCACCTAGGGACACTCCAGGGTACTTTATGTATCATAAGCATGGCCTAGATGCCGTATTATTTCTTGATTTATGGGTGGACTACACCAAAGAATTACCAGAGAGTCAGAGATGGCCCGCAGCGGGGACCTGGGATGCAGATTGCATCATGAGAGTAGAAGAAGAATTATGGAAAAAGAAAGCCAGACAGTCACAGAAAGATGCCATTGAATTATGGCGTAAAGAATCATATAGACGTACGGAAAAAGCACTCAGACAGGAAGAGAAAGGTAGAGAGAATTCAAATAAAACCCGAGAAAATCTATTACTTGAGGAAGGTACCCGAGTAAAATCAGAACAAATAGATAGACAAAGAAACGCTCTTATGAATGGTATGTATCCTCTTCTGGCCGAAGGGTTACCTAAGGCCACTCCGGAAATACCAAAAGACTTAACTCCTCCATTGCTCCCGATAAAAGCGCATCCCAAAACACATCCCAAAACAGCAAAGGACGTTTTCCTTTCCTCCTATTTAGATGACGCAGCTCCCGAGTATGCTAATGCCATACCACCCACACCGCTTGCCGATGGTGTTCAACACCAAGTGCATCCGTCTGTATCCCCGCAACTACAAACTCCTACACAAGTTCCAACAGGCCCGTCCGTTTCTACAGTTTTTCCCGCATCTACAATCTCTATCCTACGCCCAACGAATCCTTTCGTGCCTAGCACCTCAGATGGTGCTACAGGAGGTACGACAGACATGTTTGCCACCCCCCCGCGAAATAAACAGACCCTTAGAGATTTAGCACTCCAACGTACACCCCAGCTAGCGACATCCGACATGTTTAAAGAACAGCTTGTGGATTGTAGATACGACCCAGTACCAGGTAGACAGGATAAATTGCTCATATCATCACTACGTATAAGACGAGCTACATTATATTTAATGACAATACCAGGAATGGGTGAACACCTCGACGAAATATATCGCTTTGTCCAAACAGGGCAAGGTCCAGAAAGTATTAACGAAGCTATGGAATACCAGAAAGTGGATGTCCAAAGACAACTACTACGTTTTTTCATAAATTGTGTAATTAGGAATAAAGACAGGCCTGGGGCAGATCACGATACCATGCAAAGACTTGCCAAATGGGGTCAGAACATATCAGAAGAGAAACATGATAGACAGGCGTGTATAATCGCCATGTGTCGAAAGATCCGCAAGGAAGTAGAACGAATACATAAAGAAAGACGAGAAACCGACAGAGTAGAATCAGAAGAAGAGGAGGAGCAAGAATCAGAGCAATTAGAAACAATAGCTTATGTAGGTAGAGGAAGACCCCATAATCATACCAGAGGTTTTAATGATCTGATACGTCCAATACGTCCAGTATATAATAGACATTTTCCAAACCCTATGCTAAATACGAAATCCCCTGAACACCTATTCCAAGCCGCTGACAAATTACTCCGAGATCGAAGGGGGTACCACATGCTCGATTCCATGGACGAACAAGAATTAGCCAGGTCAGCAGTACAATGGGCTGACAGTCCCGGCGAATACAATGATGATGTACTTGCACACACGTTTCTGAATCTAGACCCATATGAACAGCGTTTAGCTAGTATATACATGATTCAACACCTCCTTATATTATATAAAAGCCAACACTCCGATCCAGGACCCTTACCTGACATATTGACAGAACTACTCACGAATACATGGAGAGGGTCAGGTACTGATTTGATTAAGGAAATTCTAGAATCCCGAAACCAATATTTAAATTTCGTATGCCCAGAACACGTCTCAGTTCCCATCATGGGAAGAAAAATGTATCACATAGATAGACAGAACCCATTACGCGAAGTGCACCCAATAAGAGGTGCCGGTGATAATTTTACACGCGTGTTTGTGTACACGCCTATAACTAAATTGGAATTATTAGAAATGAAGAAAGTAGTACCCAGCCATGACAAGGATCCAGCAGGTATCCACCGTGAGATAAAAGACATGTTACTCATGGGAGAGTATACCTACCCCGATATTATGAAAATATTAAAAGTCCTATTACCCGCCAGTGTTTATGAGAAACTCAAAGAAAAGGAATGGGAGGTGGAGACCAAAAGATAGATTGGACAGCATTAGAAAACGAAGAAAAGGCCAGAGCTGCAGGAGCAGGGCTTGGGGAAAAGACTACAGCACTAGCAGGATTACTAATACAGGTACTGCCACGTTTATTAACTACGAAAAAGGAAGACTGGGGTGCAATCTCAGCCTGCAAACAAAAGCCAGATGAAGACACTAGTGATTTCTATTCCCGATTTGAAAAATGTTTTAGTATAAATAGTGGCATAAAAGCCAGTAGTGAGTCATATCCACATCTGTTTGTGACAAAATTAGTTGAAAATTCTCTGCTACAAGTCAAGAATAGAGTATTAAAATTCGAAAGTACCTGGCAAGGTAATACCCCATCACAGATGCTACAGATGTTACAATATCACCACAATAGAATTAGAGAAGAACAAGAACACGAACAAAGACGTATGAAAGATACAAAAATGAAAATGCTTGTTGCACAGTCAGTTCCAGCCGATAGTCATCAAAAGGGTGATCCCGCAGGTCCTGCGAAAGGGACATGCAACTATTGTAAACAACCAGGTCATTATATACACGATTGTCCAGTCCTGAAACATAATATTGCCACAGGTAGAACGCATGAGAGACCACGTCCACCTAGACAGGATCAGAATCAACAACAAATCCCTCAGCATGCACAACCTAGGTTAGCTCCGCAACAAGCAGCTCCACAACAGATCGTAGCACCACCACAAGCGCAGCCTATTGCTGCAACCCAAGCAACAACACAACAGATGTATCAGTATGCACAAACAGATTATCCCGATTATCAGCGATACTCATGAGATAGCCTAGAGAGGGAAGTTGGCTTACCCCTTATTGAGGTTCCTGTAGACCAAGAGGGACCTTATGTACATAGTGAACTATTAGGGGAAGACAGAAAGTTTTTACTTGATACAGGGGCAAGCAGAACAACTATAAGACGCAGTGAAGTTCCAGGGGCACCCCTCTCAGGCTCACAGAATATTTCCCTTGGATTCTCAGGAAAACCTATAATCAATGACGTAACACGACCTCTTCCACTTACAGTCGGTCCATTGACACGTACTACAGATTTATTGCTTACTAAATCATGTCCAGAAAACTTGTTAGCAAAAACCAAAGGAAATGATGGACGGAGTGTTGAACATTGCAAGCACTCACCCCCAGTCAACTGATCTGGGTTTAATCCATCACCGTTCTTTAGCCCACTCTGCCACCCCAGTTCAGACATGGCCATATGCAAATCAGTCTGACCCTGTGCCTCATGGGAACAGTCCAGCCCGAACTGCCAAGCCATGTCTTCCCTGGACCGGAAACAAGCTTCCTAGGACCGGTTTCTGGCATTTCAGCCGTCTTCAGCCAGGCTTGCTTGAATCCAGTGGCAAAGTGAGCAAGGGACTCACGTCTGAGCATACCCTGCCAACTTATGGCGAACAAAGCAAAAACCAAAGGAAATGATGGACGGAGTGTTGAACATTGCAAGCACTCACCCCCAGTCAACTGATCTGGGTTTAATCCATCACCGTTCTTTAGCCCACTCTGCCACCCCAGTTCAGACATGGCCATATGCAAATCAGTCTGACCCTGTGCCTCATGGGAACAGTCCAGCCCGAACTGCCAAGCCATGTCTTCCCTGGACCGGAAACAAGCTTCCTAGGACCGGTTTCTGGCATTTCAGCCGTCTTCAGCCAGGCTTGCTTGAATCCAGTGGCAAAGTGAGCAAGGGACTCACGTCTGAGCATACCCTGCCAACTTATGGCGAACAAAGCAAAAACCAAAGGAAATGATGGACGGAGTGTTGAACATTGCAAGCACTCACCCCCAGTCAACTGATCTGGGTTTAATCCATCACCGTTCTTTAGCCCACTCTGCCACCCCAGTTCAGACATGGCCATATGCAAATCAGTCTGACCCTGTGCCTCATGGGAACAGTCCAGCCCGAACTGCCAAGCCATGTCTTCCCTGGACCGGAAACAAGCTTCCTAGGACCGGTTTCTGGCATTTCAGCCGTCTTCAGCCAGGCTTGCTTGAATCCAGTGGCAAAGTGAGCAAGGGACTCACGTCTGAGTATACCCTGCCAACTTATGGCGAACAAAGCAAAAACCAAAGGAAATGATGGACGGAGTGTTGAACATTGCAAGCACTCACCCCCAGTCAACTGATCTGGGTTTAATCCATCACCGTTCTTTAGCCCACTCTGCCACCCCAGTTCAGACATGGCCATATGCAAATCAGTCTGACCCTGTGCCTCATGGGAACAGTCCAGCCCGAACTGCCAAGCCATGTCTTCCCTGGACCGGAAACAAGCTTCCTAGGACCGGTTTCTGGCATTTCAGCCGTCTTCAGCCAGGCTTGCTTGAATCCAGTGGCAAAGTGAGCAAGGGACTCACGTCTGAGCATACCCTGCCAACTTATGGCGAACAAAGCAAAAACCAAAGGAAATGATGGACGGAAAACTTGTTAGGCATAAAAACATCGAAAGCTCTAGGAGCCATAATATGTTGTTCTCCGGAAGGAGTACGACTATTTTTACGTGACTTTAAAGGTCACTACGTATCCAGAGACATGGATCACCGACTGCAGAATTTACCTACACATTTATGGGCACAAGGCCCCACTGATGTTGGTTGCATGAACATTACACCATATCGAGTTACACTGAAAACAGGAGTAGTACTACCACGAATGCGACAATACAAGTTACCACCAGATGCTGTAGTGGCTTTACTGCAAATCATTGACGAGCTCATTACACAAGGAGTGGTTGTCGAAACCGACTCCAATGTATGTAATTCCCCGATAATTCCGATTCTTAAAAGAACGGATCCAAAGGCACCACCAGTATATCGATTAGTTATTGATCTGCGCGAATTAAATAAATGTATTGTACCACAATACCCTGTGGTCCCAGATATCTCTTCATTACTCACAGCTATTGACTCAGAAGCAACGTTTTTCACTGTAATTGATCTCAAGAATGCTTTTTTTAGTGTCCCAATCGATCTGGAAAGTCAATATCTGTTCGGATTTAGTTTAAATGGACGAAGTTTTAAATTCACACGCGCACCTCAAGGATTTACAGAAAGCCCCAGCATCTATAGCCAAGCGCTGAAACGAGAACTTGACAGTATCCACATGCCAGTTAACACTGCCTTGCTTCAATATGTCGATGATCTGCTGATCACCGCCCGAAGCGAACCTGAATGTGAGACAGCGTCACTGACGGTTTTAAAATTTCTGGCTGACAAGGGGCACAAGGTGTCCCCTTCTAAGCTGCAATTCTGTGTCCAGCGAGTCGTTTACCTTGGGCACTCGCTGTCCAAGGAGGGAAGGCAGCTTACATCCGACCGCATCCAGTTAATTGCTAACATGCCACCACCCAAGACACAAAAGGAGGTGCGGGCTTTTATAGGCCTCACTTCATACTGTAGGCAGTGGATCCCTCAATATGCATTTCTAGCAAAACCACTCATCCAGTTGACAACACAGGAGGCAGCCACATCGACTGTCCTCCCTTGGACTCCAGAACATACACACGCTTTTGAATGCTTAAAGAAAGCTTTATGCCAAGCACCTGTCCTAGCAACACCATGTTACAGTAAACAGTTTACACTCTTCGTTACAGAACGCGAAGGTACTGCCTTGTCAGTACTCACTCAGGAACAAGCAGGATCACACAAACCATGTGCTTATTTCTCTAGTACATTAGATCCAGTAGCTCAGGCTCTTCCAGCGTGCCTGAAATCGGTGGCAGCAACAGCTTTAGCAATCAGACAAAGCGATGCCATAGTGCTAGGACATCAATTGACAGTACAAGCACCACACGCAGTAGAGGTTCTCTTGAACCGCACACAAACACAACACTTGACTATAGCGAGACTCACCGGTTACGAATTGACATTGTTTCAGCCACACATAGAAATCAGACGTTGTAATACGTTAAATCCTGCCACACTGTTACCAGTAGGTGGAACAGATCCATTGGCACATGATTGTGTCGAAGTCATTACTATCACGACGAAACCCAGACAAGACTTGACAGATATCCCTTTGTCAGATCCAGACTTAACATTGTATGTAGATGGGTCATGTATGAGAACAAGTACAGGAGAGTTAGTGGCCGCTTACGCAGTCACAACAGACACTGAAGTCATTGAAACAAATTGTATTAATACTTTGTCAGCTCAAGCAGCAGAGCTCATCGCTCTAACACAAGCCTGTATTCAAGCCAAAAATAAAAAAGTCAACATATACACAGATTCACGTTATGCATTCGGAGTCGTCCATGACTTCGGCGTACTGTGGCGAGAGAGAGGTTACTTAACTTCTCACGGTGCCCACATCCAACACGGACCCCTCATTCAAGCCCTATTAGACGCGATTCATCTACCTACTGCAATATCGATTATGAAATGCAAAGCCCACACAAAGGTTACCAATATCATTTCTCAGGGTAATGACCTAGCTGATAGAACGGCTAAACAGACTGCTCAGAATCAGACTCACACAACTGACATGACAAAGACAATAGTTCCGACACCAACACATTGCATGACAGTTAAGGATCCCGCCCTTGATGTAATTGACATACAGACACATGCTACACCAGAAGAAATAAAGAAATGGACTGAATTAGGAGGGATCCAAACAGATCAAGGATGGATGACGAAGGAAAAATCTATATGGTTTCTTCCCGACTCAATGGTCCAAGTCATCATTAACACTATACATAGTCCAGCGCACCTAGGAGAAAAAGCTATGCTAGACAGCATTCAACACATTTGGTTCAACAAACATTTACGAGCCGCAGCTAAACAAAAAGTTCGTACCTGTATGATATGTTGTCAGTTTAATCCAGGTAAAAGCATCCCCGTAGAACAGGGTGGATTTCAAACTCCCGATCATGCTTTTGAAGTCCTCCAGATGGATTATATCCAGATGGAACGATGTCGAGGATTCAAATATGTTCTCGTAGTTGTCTGTGCTCTTTCCCGTTGGACAGAAGCATACCCGGTTTCAGATTACACTGCCCCGACTACTGCCAAACAGTTAGTTCGAGAATTCTTCCCACGGTACGGTTTACCACGTGTTGTCTACTCAGATAACGGCCAGCCGTTCTCATCCGAACTAATGAAACACGTTTCCCTTTTATTAGGCTACCAATGGAAATTCCACTGTGTCCGACATCCCGAGGCGGCAGGTCTCGTGGAACGTCATAATCAAACTCTGAAAATTAGATTGTCCAAAATATGTAGGGAAAAAGGAGTCGATTGGATAGTAGCCTTACCAGTTGCGCTCTTTCACATGAGAATGGTAGCACATTCTCGAACAGGGCTATCCCCGTACGAGGTGATCTTCGGTAGACCACCAAATATGTGGGGGACGCCTATACCTCGCAAAATCACTGATGTTGACTGTAATATGCTGACAGATTACCTGGCTTCCTTGATGTCTGCACTACAATCTTGTCGTTCACAGGTATCCGCAGCTTTTCCCGACAATACTGAGGTGAAGCCCCATGACGTGGTTCCTGGGGACCTGGTGCTGGTCAGGAATTTTGACCGGAAGACCCAACTGGATCCTAGGTGGAAGTCACCGAAGTTGGTTCTACTCACCACAAGGACAGCCGTGAAAATCGAGGGACGGAAAGGGTGGTTGCACTCGAGTCATATCAAGAAATTTTATGGACTACCATCCAGTGTAGATACTCAACCCTGTATTCCCTCACAGACAGACTCAAAGCTCCCCTTGGCTGAATTAACAAAACCAGAACTTTACAAACTAAAATTGAGGTCTAGTAAGTCAGACAATTTGATTGTTTAAGTCCTCTCCAAGGTGAATCGGTTGAATTTGTCTCTGACATGTATCCTCTAGACCGGAATAGAGAAAGAAATCATCAGATGCAGCTCAAGAAGCATACGTATTGTAAATCATTTCGTAGTCACTGCACAGTAACATTATTCATTTTGTTTTTTCTAAGTCTTCTGATCATCATTGTCAGCATACTATTACACATGTATTGCCCTATTCCTAAGCGTGCTTACAATATAACTGCAGAACATTCTTTTAGTGAATTACCTCCGCATGAGTTGTCCTATAGATTTGCGCTGCGCAACAACACATTCATTAGTATGTTACATCATTCCCATCAAACCAGCAATGCCACAAATTGTTGGATATGTGGCCGACTCCCTCCCTATCAGAACTATAAGGGAGTTTTGCCCCTCTTTCCCTATCCGTTCACACACAATGGCTCCTGGGGAGCATGGTTTAGTTTGATTAATTCCCTAGATTCAAATTCCGCAGTTTATCAAGACAACTGGGTATGGGGAAACCTGAACTTAGTTTTGCTTAAAGTCTGCTACCCTAACAAGGAGGGACTTCCCAAAAGAACAGGAACTGATCTAGAAAATGAAGTATATGGATTAGGTAATTTTACACTTAACCTCATGATCCTGAACGTTGAATCTGAAGCTACACCAATCTTGCCCGCCATGTCAGTATTCCCAGTAAAAGGGGAATTATGTGTAAGAAAGAATGGTTCCATACGCATGGGCCATAGTAAATGCACCACTGTAATAAAATTCAGTGATCAAGGCAAGTCTACATTCAGAGCTTCTCGCCATTCCTACTTTATATGTGGCCAGACCGCATATATACGTCTACCTCTAGATTGGGATGGTACCTGTTACATAGCATTCCTTCTGCCACCTGTTTTCCTAGCTCCTCCTGATTATCATAGAAATACCCATTTAGTACACAATAGACAGCAGAGAGATCTCCCAATTGTCGATTACACTGAAACAGCATGGGAAAAATACACAGATTTCAATAAAGGTTTCTTTCCCTATATAGGTACAGTCACTAATAGTAAGCTGATACGTAGATTAACCAGAACCCTTGAAGCAGTAGTGAACGAAACTATTTCCGCCTTAGGCAATTTAACAGAAGAGCAGTCTGCTATGCGGATTGTTGTGCTTCAAAATCGTCTTGTCCTTGACGTCATCCTGGCCGATAGGGGCGGAGCTTGTAGGGTCATCGGATCAAGTTGCTGCATTTTCATACCAGAAAATTCGCCGTCAGTATATAAAGCCATAACTCGCCTTCATAAGATTGTAAGCCAGATACACCAGAGTCCAGGCACCTGGACTTGGTCCGGTTGGTTCTGGGGCGTGTTGTCAGCCTGGGGATGGAGAATCCTATCCTTCCTAGGTATTGGCTTTCTCATACTATTCAGTTGTTGCTTATGTCTACAATGTGGGCCAGCGATTTGTGGTCTGTGTGCCACCTCGTGTATCCCACATCCAAGTTTTCGTTCGAGATCCCGGAAGAAGAAAGAAGAACAAATGATGCTATATGAACAGATCGATGGATTGATGAAGATCGATATCTCCTGAGGGTCCGTAGGGGACAAGGAGGGAATGAGGAAATATGAATTTTGTGATCAGTTATGTCCCCTATCGTAGACCCCAACGGCTCCATGTACATGCTATAAGTACATGTATGTTCCCTCCTGCTCCAGTTTTGAAGACGCAAATATATGTGCGTCCACCGTCAACATGTCCTCTTTCAGATCCGCCATGAATGGGTCAGATATTCCATTCCTAAGTATGAAAGGCCACCGACTTTATGTGGTTCACTTTCCACATTTTACAGATTCAGGCGAGTAGGCCCGAATTCTGTCATCAAGTCTTTTTTTCTGCCTCCTGCCTCTGAAAGCTCCAGTCTGAGCCTGCATCTGTATCCATGAACTTTGTCCTACTCCCTGCGCGGCTAACGGTGCCTGATCCAGCCTGTCGCCTGCCAAAAACTGTATTTCACCTTCAAGATTATCTCCTCCGCTCCTCATCCGATGCATTCCTGTCTAGTAGTTTAGGTAAACATTCCTCCAGCTACCGTGCAAAGGGCCAGGCCTCGTTGCACTCATGCAAGTAATTCATAGCCCCGTTACCATGGAATATTCCTACCCCCTCGCATCTAGTGTAGACACTTAGACGCTTGTACACGCACTAACAGTCAGTATAGAATAGATTCTATCCTAGAGACCTCTCCTTTTGGATAACACAGTTCTTTAAACATAGGATATTAGATATGATTTGGGATTAGGTTGACATAACCCCAGACTTCTGTCTCCACATGTAGAGCTAAATGTCAAGTCTCCTTCACCCTCTAGTTGCACGTCAATCACACGTCATGCGGCTGCGCGCGCATCTCTGCCTAATATTTCTGCTGACATTGCAGGATTCTCTTATGGATCCACCCACTTGTGACATCATGTATGATGACGTTTATTAAATTACGCCCATAAGGCCGCCTCTATTAGCCACGTATGCACCTTTTATCTATACTATCAGCTGTTACGCCTCTTGCATCTGTTTCACTGTAAAGTATTTTCTATAAAACTGCCTATCTGTCAATAAAGTATGCCCTTCCTTCCTGAACTTTCGTGGTGATGGAATAGAATGCCTACAATTCGAATTGTATTCCTTTGTATAGGAATAAAGCCTTTTAAAACCTCTAATACCACGGATTCTGCCTCTTATATTTACTGAGTTATTCTTAATAGACTTTACCGCATAAAAAATAGTACCGGTAACGAAATATTTACCACATTGTTATCACTCTTTTTTTTCTGAGTGAAACACACGAAATGGCGGCTGCCGCTTCCTGGTTTCGACCGATTCGAATGTTTACTAAGATCTAAGAGCCAATCAGAATCGCGCTCGCGCACGCCACCGTACGCGTACGGTAAGCGTACCGTAAGCGCACCGTAAGCTGGCTCAGATATATATATTGATTTAAAGGCTATTTTCTCAGAATCTACTGAACAGATTTACACCAAACCAACAAAAGGCACTTCCTTGACATGAGGACTACCTCTCTGCCAAATTTCAAGTAATTCTGTTCAGCCGTTCGGGCTGTAGCCCTGTCTAAAGGTCCTATGGAAAAATGCATGGGAAAAACGTGTTTTGGGACCCCCCTTTTATCTCAGCCCCCGCTTGACGAATCCCCCCGAGACTTTCAGAGTAGGAGCGGAGCGTAGTGCCCCACCTATTTTGAAAAATTCGCGAGGATTCGTCGACCGGCGCCAAAGTTATTCAAAATAGAATGTTGCGGATTTCCTATGGAAACGTGGTCCTAACTATAACTACCTACTGGCGACAGCCAGTAGGTAATATATATATATATATATATTTGCATATTCCCCACCAGGGCCGCTGAACTTGCAGCGGGTGCCTACAAAACCACTGCAAGGACACCTGGAGCACTCACAGGGTATTCAATAAAACTGTATTAGCCGCATACGTGCTTCATCTCAGTGCCTTCCTCAGTGTGGCAAAGAACAATGTCCGATATGAACAGCACCAAGTCAATTTAAATTTGTCAGCTTAACGATTGTCTTTTCAATGGCCAATCAGAAGGCAGCAGTCACTCCAGCATAGTGATGACGTGCCGGCATCCCTGATGTTATTGAACAATCATAAAGAACTCAATGTCCGATCAAAATACTCTCCCAATGTTTCCAAAAGATGCCCGCCCCTGTCACCCTCATCCGTCCTCTGCACCCCAACAATCTCTCACATGGGCTGCCACTCGTTGATGGTAAGTTGCTATATATATATATATATATATATATATATATATATATATATATATATATATATATAGTTTTCTTTTTACCCACCAAAACGCCCTTGCGCCCAGTCTTGCACTCAGTGATGCTCCCTCAGTAATCTCCTCGAGGCTGCACACATTACCTATGTCCTTTAAGTAAAAACATGCCCGATGCGTTTCGAGGACAACACCTCTTAGTCATGGGCTGCACATAGAGGCATGGAAAAGCTCACCTGTTAGTTTACTCCTTTTTATTATTGTTAAGGGCAACCTCCTACAGTGGGCGTGGCTCACAGTAGCTGCCACGTTTGCATGCTGGTAATTGCAGTTCGACAAGTGAGTTACAGTGTCCATTCTTTGTAGGCCCCGTGCCTCTACGTGTTCTTTACAGCGTTATAACATCCTTTAGTAGGGAGTGACTTTTGGCTTTGCGTGCTCTCTTTAGCCCAGGAACATCGTACCATTCTGAAAGGCATTCGTGCCTTTCCCATACTTTATCATTAGGAAATGGTGCACCACCTGTTTTCGTGGCTTGGGCAGCCGCGCATATTTTTTCCACCAAAACACCCTTGCGCCCAGGCTTGCACTCAGCGATGCTCCCTCAGTAATCTCCTCGAGGCTGCACACATTACCTCTGTCCTTTAAGTAAAAACATGCCCGACGCATTTCGAGGACAACGCCTCTTACTCATGGGCTGCACATAGAGGCATGGAGAAGCTCACCTGTTAGTTAACACCTTTTTATTATTGTTAAGGGCAGCCTCCCAGAGTGGACGTGGCTCACTGTAGCTGCCACGTTTGCATGCTGGTAATTGCAGTTCGACAAGTGAGTTACAGTGTCCATCCTTTGTAGGCCCCGTGCCTCTACGTGTTCTTTACAGCGTTATTACATCCTTTAGTAGGGAGTGACTTTTGGCTTTGCGTGCTCTCTTTAGCCCAGGAACATCGTACCATTCTGAAAGGCATTCGTGCCTTTCCCAGTCTTTCACATTAGGAAATGGTGCACCGCCTGTTTTCGCGGCTTGGGCAGCCGCACATATTTTTTCCACCAAAACGCCCTTGCGCTCAGGCTTGCACTCATCGATGCTCCCTCAGTAATCTCCTCGAGGCTGCACACATTACCTTTGTCCTTTAAGTAAAAACATGCCCGATGCGTTTCAAGGACAACGCCTCTTAGTCATGGGCTGCACATAGAGGCATGGAAAAGCTCACCTGTTAGTTAACTCCTTTTTAGGTCTCGCGAGCCAAAGGCTCGAAGAGACATTTTATATCTGGGCTTTTCAAAGTGCTGCCGTGGCCTAAAGCTACAGTGCACGTGAACGTGCACGCGCGCAGCGCCATGTGTCTTTCCTCCGTAGCGATCGTAATCACGATCACTTTCACTTTCGCGGGCTCCTCTGTTGCTGGCATTCCCCCCTCCCTTCTCGCCCAGCCCTTCTTGTTTAAATCTCCCACTTTTCTTTCCTAAAATGTTGGCATGTATGAGTGAGGCATGTGTGACCTTTGACCATGATCGTTCGGGACTAAAGGTCCATCCGCTCGAGTGGTTTGTTTTCAGTTTGCACCAAAGATCTTCACCTGCGCAAATACCATTCGCGCTATAACAGCATCCTGCACCTTAACTGTTGTTGTTGATGTCTAGTGCGATCAGATTCTTCTAGTCCTACTTCTATGTCTATGGGTGTCCCTTGCTCGATGCAAATGATGAGTCCACCCATGCACGAGCTGACTCGAGCCTGATATGACACGCCCGCGTCTCCCTTTACGAACATACAATACAATACAAGACACTCACAGTGGCATATAAGTTTATCAATTGCCGGTAACAAAATATATATATATTAGTTGCGGGTTTACCACCGCACAGCATGGCCGCTACCAGCTGTGCACATGCGGTCTAGTGTTTGAATATCCCATGGAGACGACGTATGTCATGTGACCAGCATGAATGTTAATGTTTGAACTACATTTACCGATGTACAGCCTAATCGGAGATGATGTCAGTGAGCGAAGCAGGGGATGCCAGAGTTCAGGTGCGGCTTAAAAAGGTACAGGGGTTCCTAACCCCCAGCCCTCCTTTTCAGGCAGACTCGTTATGTCACCGGGTGACTCGGATCTCAGTTTAAACTTAAGTGCACCTGCAAAATTTGACTCTCGCTCGCTTCAACACCAAGGGGCCCGACCGACACTGTGATATTGACAAGACTAGTCTATTCTGATCGGTGGGGGGAGAAGATTAATCATCTCTCTGGAATAGTTACCGTGCGATTTCAGTGCCAGTCACTATGCACGCTCGCAGACTCGTACCGAAGCGCTTTAGCATAGAAAACACAAGCAGTCCCCAGAGAAGTCCTATCATGTGCAGAGCACTGAGACTGGTAACCTCTAGCCCCCCTGGCATGCACCTGTCCCCTGCTTTTGACTGATTGTCCATACAGTGCGTTAGCAGCCAGCTATAGCTGGCTCAGACACCTCACGCTTAAATTACCAACATCAGCATTTGAACACTTTTGCTGGTGAGTGCAAATATTGATATAACTATTTTTTTTGTTAGCAAATATACTCTGCAAAAGGGTCTTAAAATTCATAATTTGACCCTGTATTAAAATACCGATTCTTATAGTGGATATACCTCCAAGAAACCCGTAAAAGGTAAGGATTGCTTGTTTATTGACACACAAACTGGTCTTGGATTTGAATCCTGTCTGCCAGCATGGAGCCCTGTTATACATTCCAAATATTTGATGTGCTTGCCTTCACTCAAACTCGATCCTTGTCACTTCTGAGACAAAGTGACGATCAAAACCGCACATTCAACCGCTGGTCTTCTGAGCGAGTCTGCCACATGTCTGAAACAAGACACCTTCCAATAGTGATTAATTCATGGCAAATACTAATGCCTCACCGTATTTAAAAACTCAATTTCCTGCAGCATTTAAAAAAATGTCTTGGGTAGACCATTTACGTCTCTTGTAAGAGGATCTTTGAACCCTTATGGGTCTCAATAATGGTACTTAAACACGGTGTATTACATTGTGTAACGCATCTTTCCATTGTCCCAGCACAGAGGAGAATTGGCTTCCTCCAACCTGGCCCATCTATTTCTCTGTCCTGGCAAACCACCCTCCAGGTGAGTCGGTGGCACCCTCTTATTTTATTTTTTAAATATCTGTATTTGCATTTTTTAAGTATAGGTAACAAAATCCACATGAGGGATGAGGGCGAGACAGATATTGCAGAGGTAATAGACATTATTTTACGCATTGGCTATACATATCGAATTCTACACATAACTTCAGGCTTGTTTAAATAAAGGAGTGGAGTGCCTGGCCAAAGAAGAAGGGAGCTCTTTCATTTAAATTCTGGGTTTCGTAAAATGTATGTCAGCCTACATATCCCCTGACAGAGTCTGTAATGTCTCAGTCCCTTCAGTCCTTCGCAGGCCCTGTATTCTGACCGACGCTGGTTCTCTGATGGCGCGAAAGAGTGGCCTGAGGCAGGTTGTGGAGCGACACAATCCCAGCTTGCTCGGCCTCTCTAGTACTGCATGTGACCCTCTGCGTTGTCTATACTCAATGATGCATTCCCATGTTTACCGTCAGAGGAAGTGCAAGTGCATTGACAAAGCCAATAGGTCTCGCCTTTGGGACCTTATAAGTGTTTAGCCATGCAACGGTTGATGTTTTTGCACCAAGGATATTGTACTGCATAACTAAATACTTATAAGGTCCCAAAAGCGAGACCTATTGGCTATGCCAATGCTTGTTATTATTGTTAAGGGCAACCTCCCACAGTGGGCATGGCTCACAGTAGCTACCACTTTTGCATGCTGGTAATTGCAGTTCGACAAGTGAGTTACAGTGTCCATCCTTTGTAGGCTCCGTGCCTCTACGTGTTCTTTACAGTGACAACAAATGATGGACAGAATGCTGAATGATTGAGGCATTCTCCCGCAGTGAAGAGATCTGGGTTAAATACATTGTTCTTTCGCCCACTACGCCACCCCAGTTTGGTCCCAGCCATATGCAAATCAGTCTTGACCTTGTGCCTCATGGGAACAGTCCAGACCGAACTACCAAGCCATATCCTCCCTGGACCGGAAACAAGCATCGTGGGACCGGTTTCAGGGTATGTCACCCTTCAACAGCCAGGCTAGCTTGAATCAAGTGGCACAGTGAGCAAGAAGCACACCCATCCCAATTAGGGCGAAAAGTGTATCTGCATCAAATGATGGATGGAATTCTGAATGATTCAGACATTCTCCCCCAGTCAAGAGATCTGGGTTAAATCCATTGTTCTTTTGTACACTACGCCACACCAGTTTGGACCCAGCCACATGCAAATCAGCCTTGGCCCTGCGCCTCATGGGAACAGTCCAGACCAAACTGTCATGCCAGGTCCTCCCTGGAACGGAAACAAGCATCCTGGTACCGGTTTCAGAGTATGTCACCCTTCATCGGCCAGGCTAACTTGAATCCAGTGGCACAGTGAACAAAGGACCCAAGTCTGGGCATACCCATCTTACTTAGGGCGAAAAGTGTATCTGCAACAAATGATGGATGGAATGCTGAATGATTCAGACATTCTCCCCCAGTCGAGAGATCTGAGTTAAATCCATTGTACTTTTGCACACTATGCCACCCCAGTTTGGACCCAGCCATATGGAAATCAGTCTTGACCCTGTGCCTCATGGGAACAGTCCATACTGAACTGCCAAGCCAGGTCATCCCTGGACCTGCAACAAGCATCCAGGGACCAGCTTCAGGGTTAGTCACCCTTCATCAGCCAGGCTAGGTTGAATCCAGTGTCACAGTGAGGAAGGGACTCACGTCTAGGCATACCCATCCCACTTAGGGCGAAAAGTGTATCTGCAACAAATGATGGATGAAATGCTGAACGATTCAGACATTCTCCCCCAGGTCCGAGATCTGGGTTAAATCCATAATTCTCTTGCCCACTACACTGCCCCAGGTTGGACCCAGCCATATGCAAATCAAGCCAGGTCCTCCCTGGACCGTAAACAGGCATCCTGGGACTGGTTTCAGGGTATGTCACCCTTCATCAGCCAGGCTAGCTTGAATCCAGTGGCACAGTCTGCAAGGGGCCCACATCTGGACATACCAATCCCACTTAGGACAAAAAGTGTATCTGCAACAAATGATGGACAGAATGCTGAATGATTCAGACACTCTCCCCCAGTGAAGAGATGTGGGTTAAATCCATTGTTCTTTTGCCCACTACGCCACCCCAGTTTGGACCCAGCCATATGCAATCAGTTTCGACCCTGTGACTTATGGGAACATTCCAGACCGAATTGCTAAGCCAGGTCCTCCATGGACCGGAAAGAAAGCATCTTGGGACCGGTTTCAGGGTATGTCACCCTTCATCAGCCAAGCTAGCTTGAATCCAGTGGCACAGTGAGCAAGGAAGCCACGTCTCATCCTACCCATCGCAATTAGGGCGAAAACTGTATCTGCAACAAAAGATGGATGGAATGCTGAATGATTCAGACATTCTCCCCAGTCAAGAGATCTGGGTTAAATCCATCGTTCTTTTGTACACTACGCCACACCAGTTTGGACCCAGCCATATGCAAATCAGTCTTGGCCCTGTGCCTCATGGGAACAGTCCAAACCAAACTGCCATGCCAGGTCCTCCCTGGACCAGAAACAAGCACACTGGTACCGGTTTCAGAGTATGTCACCGTTCATCAGCCAGACTAACTTGAATCCAGTGGCACAGTGAGCAAAGGACCCAAGTCTGGGCATACCCATACTACCTAGGGCAAAAAATGTATCTGCAACAAATGATGGACGGAATGCTGAATGATTCAGACATTCTCCCCCAGTTGAGAGATCTGGGTTAAATCCATTGTTCTTTTGCACACTATGCCACCCCAGTTTGGACCCAGCCATATGGAAATCAGTCTTGACCCTGTGCCTCATGGGAACAGTCCATACTGAACTGCCAAACCAGGTCCTCCCTGGACCTGAGACAAGAATCCTGGGACCAGTTTCAGGGTATGTCACCCTTCATCAGCCAGGCTAGCTTGAATCCAGTGGCACAGTGAGCAAGGGAGCCACGTCTGGGCATACCCATCCCACTTAGGGCGAAAAGTGTATCTGCAACAAATGATGGACGGAATGCTGAATGATTCAGATAGTCTCCCCCAGTCAAGAGATCTGGGTTAAATCCATTGTTCTTTTGCCTACTATGCCACCCCAGTTTGGACCCAGCCATATGGAACTCAGTCTTGACCCTGTGCCTCATGGGAACAGTCCATACTGAACTGCCAAGCCAGGTTCTCCCTGGACCGGAAAAAAGCATCTTGGGACCGATTTCAGGGTATGTCACCCTTCATCAGCCAGGCTAGCTTGAATCCAGTGGCACAGTGAGCAAGGGACCCACATCTGGGCATACCTATCCCACTTAGGGTGAAAAGTGTATCTGCAACAAATGATGGATGGAATGCTGAATGATTCAGACATTTTCACTCAGTCAAGAGATCTGGGTTAAATTCATCGTTCTTTTGCCCACTATGCCACCCCAGTTTGGACCCAGCCATATGCAAATCAGCCTTGACCCTGTGCCGTATGGGAACAGTTCAGACTGAACTGTCAAAGCCAGGTCCTCCCTGGACCAGAAACAATCATCCTGGGAATGGTTTCAGGGTATGTCACCCTTCATCAGCCGGGCTAGCTTGAATCCAGTGGCACAGTGAGCAAGGAACCCATGTCTGGGCATACCCATCTGACTTAAGGCGAAAAGTGTATCTGCTATAAATGATGGACTGAATGCTAAATGATTCTGATATTCTCCCCCAGTCAAGAAATCTGGGTTTAATCCATTGTTCTTTTGCCCACTACTCCACCTTACTTTGGACCCAGCCATATGGAAATCAGTCTTGACCCTGTGCCTCTTGGGAACAGTCCCGACCGAACTGCCAAGCCAGGTTCTCCCTGGACTGGAAACAAGCATCCTGGGACCGGTTTCAGGGTATGTCACCCTTCATCAGCCAGGCTAGCTTGAATCCAGTGGCACAGTTAGCAAGGGACCCACATCTGGGCATACCTATCCCACTTAGGGTGAAAAATGTATCTGCAACAAATGATGGCCGGAATGCTGAATGATTCAGACATTCTCCCCTAGTCAAGAGATCAGGATTAAATCCATTGTTCTTTTGACCACTAGGCCACCCCTGTTTAGACCCAGGCATATGCAAATCAGTCTTGACCCTGTTCCTCATGGGGACAGTCCAGACCGAACTGCCAAGCCAGGTCCTCCCTGGACCGGAAACAAGCATCCTGGGACCGATTTCAGCGTATGTCACCTTTCAAAAGCCAGGTTAGCTTGAATCCAGTGGCACAGTGAGCAATGGACCAACGTCTGGGCATACCAATCCCCCTCAGGGCTGAAAAGTGTATCTGCAACAAATGATGGAAAGAATGCGGAATGATTCAGACATTCTTCCCCAGTCAAGAGATCTAGGTAAATCCATCCTTATTTTGCCCACCACGCCACCCCAGTTTGGACCCAGCCATATGCAAATCAGTCTTGACCCTGTAAGTAAATAATATATTTATTGTACAGTTAATTAAAACCTTTACAAAAATGACCATCTCTTAAAAAACTGTAAAACTTCAACTTAAAAGTCTAGTAGCCGCATTTAAGAATACAGTAAAAATTGCAGAGAGAGAGAGTCCCCCAGCCTTGGTGGGCCACAGTCCAGATTCTTCATTTTTTTTTTTTGAGCGTAGATTTAGCAGCAAATAAGAATGTAAGATAACATCCCTGATCAAAGTCTTAGCAGCAAAATGAGGGAGCCGATTGAATACAGGTTAAAGTGCGTAGTGCAGCAATGACTTTTATAGCTCAGTACAAAGTGGCCGAGGTAAGCCCGATAATGTTTTTCTTCAAGGCTTGGGTGTGCAAGAGTGCTTAGTACTTGGTGTAATAAAGGCGCTGTCAGAGACTTTTGCGTAGTGGGTCTGCGAGCCGGTTCCAACCCAGCTCCAATGCCAAGGTAATCCGGTTATATCTTTTTTAGTCTGAGATCAGCACCAGTTAGGAATTTCACCGGGAAACAGCTTAGTTGAATATCTTCACCAAAGAAACTTGCTAGCACTGCTTGCCTACAGGACTGTAGTTTTTTATTATTGAAGAATGGTCTAAGGAGTGACCGGTGCTCTTGTATTATTTCCCTGCATATGGCTATGATGTGCACTATGTCCTCCTCTCCTTCCCCGCAGATACGACAAATTGCCGGCTTCGGAGGGCGTAACCACGGAGGCAATGGGTATGCAGATGGTAATATGCCTAACCGGAATTTCAGGAACTTCTCTTTTGTGATTTTAGACAAGTTGGTTTGGAGGTATGCTTGGGGGTCGCTCTGCTGTAGGACTGTACAGTAAGCCAGCTGTGTGCACATTCTGACAAGACGGCGTTGTCTTGTATGATAGATTCACTTTTGACAGTGTTATTTACTATTTTTTTTAAGCTTGCCAGGGACCCTGATGATTCCCAAAGTTGCTGTATTCCCAGCTAGTCCAGTGCAGTGTCCAAGAAATGTCTATCTGGGCAGGTCTCTAAGGCTTGTAGTTCCTTCCACAAGTAGGAGCTTAGCGTGTCAGGCTCGCCTTTTTTGATTTTGTACCAGTTTTTAACGACTGCTCCTTTGCGGGCCAGCTCTTGTCTTTGCATCCCAAATTCAAGCCTCATTCGTGCCGGAGATGTATATCCTGGCAACCCGTAGATCATTCTCAAGTCTCTTGCTATGGTGCCGTACAGTGTTTCAGCATGTCTCCCTCTCATGGCTTTGCTTTCATAGGTGATTGATGGAATTAGTTTAGCTTGTATCACCCTAGTCAGGGGGAGAAAGCTTGGTCCAGCGGTCTTGTTTTCCAGATTTCTTAATGCCACTGCTGTCATTAAACCCCTCTTTTTTATTGCCTCACATTGTGCTTTGTAGTTGCCTTTGTTATCGATGATAACCCCCAGGTAGTTATAGTCTTCTACGACTTCCAGCTTGAATTTTGCCAGGAACCAGTTGTGTTTTGTTTTTGTCTTCCAGAAGTTTACACACATGACTTTTGTTTTTTCTTTATTAATGCTTAGTCTATTGGTCTCTGGGTATTGGGATGTGATATCAAGCAAGCGTTGTAGTCCTATGGGAGTCCGACTGATAAGCACCAGGTCGTCTGCATGTATAAGGTTGTATAACTGACTGCTTCCTAGCTTGGGGGCATGTGAATTACTTTCGTTAGGTTGGACTGATAGCTCGGCCATAAAAAGATTGAAGAGTGTTGGGGCAAGCACACAGCCTTGTTTTAGTCCTGAGGTTGTGTTTATCTTTTTCGTTAAGTGGTCTACTGCCCCCAGCTTTACTTGCACCCAGGTGTTGTTATGCAAAAGAATTTGTTGTTTTAGTAGCAGTGATGGAAATCTTACCCTTTTTAGTTTTTGCCATAATATATCTCTGTTTATATGGTCAATCGCCGAGCTGTAGTCGATGAAGCATAGGTACAGGGGCTGTTTCATTACGAGTGCAGCATCTATCATTAACGAAAGGGCTGAAATGTTGGTAGCAGTGCCCATCTTCCTCTAGAAACCTGTTTGGTTATAAGTTATTGCTGAAATTTCTGTGGCCCATGACGTTAATTCTTGGACAAGTACACCTGCATAATATTTGGCTTCATTGTCCAGAAGAGCTACCAGCCGATAGCTCTTCGGATCACTCCTATTACCTTTTTTGTAGATGGGCGAAATAATCGAGCCCCTCCATGATGATGGTACTTTTGATGTTTGCAAACTTAATTCGAAGATCGGTTTTAAAACTGAAGCCCAGAATTCTGGATCTTGTTTAAATAGTATAGGCAGGATCAAGTTTGGGCCAGGAGCCCCCTCCCGCCTGCCCTTGAGGATTCTTTTGCAGATTTGTGTGTTTGTGATTATAAAATCCTGTCTCAGTGTTGGGTTGAATTTTAACTAGGGTGATTGAGTTTCTGGGGTAAGCCAGGGATCAGTTGTGCAGGTTTGGAGAATCTGCTCTTTATTAAAATGTGACTCAAGGTCGGTTGTCCATGCATCTTCTGTAACGTGTGAGTTGATGCCCTGGCCCCGCGGGTTTGACAGAGCATTGATCTTCTGCCAGAATTGCGCGCTATTGTTGTTTTTGATGTCGTGCAGGAGTCTGGCTCAAAGAGACTCTTCAGCTTCTTTTTTAATTCGCCTCTGTAGTGTGTGATTTATCATTGCTTTTAGCTTTTTTAATTCGGCATTATTCAGGGAATTGTGGAATAAGCGTTGGTTTTGAGGATGATCCGTTCTTCTGATTCAAGAGCGTCCTTTTGTGTCTCCGTAGCTGTTCCGTAGGGTTTTTGTGAACACCTCCACCCTTACTATTCTGTCGGGATCAGCTACACGCGCTTCTCCAATGAGTTGTTTTGCAAGGGAAAAGAGGCCTTCTGAATCATTTGTTCTACATTTCACTCTTTTCTCGTGATTGGTATATTCCGGGCAGAATGTATTTGCTGGGAGCAATTTGCGTATTGATGGTGCTTCCACAGTGATTTCCTGGGGCCGATGATCGCTATAATCTAAACTTCCAATGCAATAGTCCTTTACTTTTAAGAACATGCAGCGAGAGCAGAATGTATAGTCGATTGTGGTCCTTGCTACTGCATTGTGGAATGTTGCTGTCTGTGGGCGATCACCTGAAAATCTGAAGTTCAGTGCACGAAAGCCCAGTTGCTTTAAGAACGGCAGAAGCTTTTGAGAAGTTTTTGTGGATCTGCCGTCTGTGTTGTTGTCTTGAAGTATTGCATCCCATGCAAATGGGTCCTCTTTTGAATAGTTGTCCTCAGCTCTGTTGTTGAGCATGTTTAGGTTAAAGTCCCCTGTGATGATCCAGCTGTTTGCTTTCTCCTCTGTTATTATTTTCACCAGTTATTCCTTCAATTGTTGACTACCTCTTATTTTATCACGTGGGTGCAGAAAGAGATTTATGAGTATTATATACTCTTTTTTTGTCATCCCCTGTAAGGTAATTCGGAGTGCTTGCATTGCATTGGGTGGAGCTAGATTGTATGGCATTGGGTCCGCTGAGTAGATGCTCTTAATGGAGCTATATGTCACAAGGCCTCCCTTATTGTTGCCGAATTTGGTGCTTTTTGTTGCTGGTAAATAGAGCAAGTTGAAACCATACAGTGCAGTTGGTACGTCACACCATGTTTCTTGGAGCGAAATGACATCATATTTCTGTAGATGAGATAGCAGTTCCGGATCTGAGGTCTTGTCTTCCAGACCATTGATATTCCAGGAACAGACTTTCAGGGAGTTTTTAGCTGCGGATGCGTTAAGCTTGGGATGTCACAGACTTTCAGGTTTGATGTTTATTGTCCTGAATAACCAGCTCCACTCTTGTATGACTGTGCTTCTAGTTGAGTGTGTCCTTTGTTCATTGTGTTCTCCGGTTTCTCTGCGCTCAAGGCTATTGCTGCGTGCCCCACGCAATACTGAGAATGATCGTGTACTTGGTTTTGCCAAATTAGGATATTTTTGGCTCTTTGGATTGGCCAATAAGGGGTCTAGGTATCTTGATTTTGCGAAAGGCTATAGTTTGATGCCCCAGGCATTGAGTCTAATTTGTTCCTTTAAGTCTCTCTCAGCAAGGTCTTGTGTGGCCCAGGCTGTCTTCGTTGCTTCTATTCCAGGTCAGTCTGGTGACTCTATAAACTCGACTGACTCCAGGTCGTGGTTTTCATGTTCTTTAAACTGTTAGTGGACCTTAGTAGTCGTAGAATGTTGCCCCTTTTTAGTCTATCATCCCGTCCCTTCGATATATACTCTGGCTGAAACACGATTATGGTTGTCGTGCCTGGAAGCACTTTTGGTAGGTTCGAGCTACTCTGTGTCTCCGTTGAGACCTCTACTGAGGCGTGTGGCCTGCAAGATGATCTTACCGGAACAAGGAGCCGGCTATCGCTTGCTAGGTGTGTCTCTGTACTTGGGCCAGATGTAGTAGTTGTCTCCCCATTGTACATACTCTGCCCTGTTTGGCTATTTGCTTACCTACTGATTCCGTTGGTTCTCTTGTTGATGATGTTACTGAGCCTTGTGTGGCCTTATTGAGTGGCCAGTAGGTCACTGAGCGTGAATTTGTTGTTGTCGATGTTTCAGCTATTGAGTGCCCTCTTCTGTTCCCCGGTTTGTGCTTGGGCCGTCATTTATGTATTTGTTGGGGGATGTACACTCTTTCTTTCCTATTGCCTTTTCCTGGGTTAGCCTCTTTCTTGTGTCCCGGCCTGAGTCAGTCGCTTCTTCCTCCCTGCTTGAGGAGTCTCGTCGATCATCCGTTTGCACTTTCCCGGGGCTATGGGTTGTGCCCCTGCTGTGAAATAAATCCTGTGTTGATTTTTGATTTCGCCCCTTCCTCCTTTGTTTTCCCCGCTGTTTGGAGGATAATTGTACACCTTCGGTCGGAGCATGTTTTTCAGGGGGTTTGCTTGTATGTGAGGTGTTACTCATTGGGGGTGCTGCGGCTCTTTGGCTCGGTGAGCTGTTATTTGTCCCAGATGTTGATAGGTCCGTGGCCTCTCAAAGCTGCCTTCCATCTGACATCTGAGCTGCAGTTTGCTGTGCCTGTGCCTGGGTTCTTGAATTTTTACTTGAATTTTTTATCGATTGCTCACCATTGCTCTTATCAGTTGTTCCATTGGCTGGTTTGTCTGTCACTGCCTTTCTTATGTCAGTGAGAGGATTGTCCATTGCTGTTGGTAGTGTTGCCAGCTTGTCCACAATTGTTATACAGGTGCAGCTGGCCTGAATATGCTGTGTCTCTGTCTAAGCCCTCTTAATCAGGTTGTTGAGGTCTGTCAGTTTATCGTCTATGTTAGCGACGAAAATGGAGAGTGAGTTGAGGACTGACAGTTGAAGATCCATCTTGTCTGATTGATATTGCATTGTGCTCACTGACATTTGCATTGTGTGCTGCAATGTGGACCAAATGTCGTCTTTGTCTTGTGGTTTGTCCTTTTCGGTGTTGCATTTTGGGGAGCTCTTGTTTCTTCCTTGCGGCTCACCTCCAGGGGCGATGGAATATGAAGCGACCAATTCCTCCCATTCTTCTGGTGTAAGGTATGATGACTCTGGTTCGGTGTCTTCTTGAGTCGTTGGTGTTCGTGATGGTGCCCATTGCGTATTTCTGTTAGGTTGGGCTAGGGCAGTGTCATGACCAAGTTGTGTTTGAAGTTGCCCCAAGGTTGGTTGAATGAGCCATTCTTGCACTGATGAATGGGGGTAGATAGTGCTTTTCCGGCTTCAGTTTTTGTTGTCATGTTATGGGAGTTTTTACTGCCCACATTGCCTGCGTTGGCCACGGTTGCCTCCTTTGGCTCCGTCAACTCATAGTTGAGAGTGCCCGTGATGATAATATTCTCTTTGGGGTTATGTTCCGCTTTGGCCTAAGGCAGAGTTTTGGGTCGGTGAAGGAATCCAGGCAGAGCAATACCTCAGTTTGAGAAGATATTGTTCCACTGTATTGGGGCGTTGCTTGTCTACTTCCAATTCTTCCCTCTCTTCTCCCATTTGATATGGTGGGGTTTTATCCAAGGATCCTTCCTTAGCACACCTAAGAGGGACATAGTTAGTGATGTTTTCTTTTCCTTCCTCTTTGATTGTCACTGTGTGGCTCATGGCCTGGCCAAGAGCTTCATGCTAGCTCCCCTTTGATGTGACGATGTTTTTGGGCAAATCTGACTCTGAGTGGCCCTGGGCGTCATGTCTTAGGTGCCCGCTTTCCTCGATTCTTTGAAACTTTGCCTCATTGCTTGCATCTGTTGCATCTGTTGGACTTGCTGCACAGCTTTTGCCGGTAGCTGCTGAATCTGATGTAACTGATGAATCTCCACAGACCCCACAAACTGGCTGGGGCTGCTGATGTGCCATCTGATGTACCGTCTGATGTTCCGTCTGATGTGTCTTGATTGGTTGGATTGGAGCGGGAAGATTGGTTACTTTGTTGCTATTTAGACAAAATACTGGCCCGGCGTCCTTTATAAACAAAACGTTTGTGTATATTTTAGGTTGGTGACTTGGTTTGGTCAAAAAAGGATCATTGCTTGCGCTGCTAGCCATGCTGTTTGTCAAGGACTGTGGGATGTCAATAAGTGGAGAAATCAGATGTAAGTCTTCCTCCTTTATCCTCGCCTGTACTTCGTCCCTTCCCTTGTTGAGTGTTTTCTTAGTTGTCCTCCTCGTTCTTTTGGTAGGGTTTACTACCGTCTGCTGCCTTGACTTCCCTGATCGCATTGTTGTGGCTGACTTAGCTGTTATTGCTGCTGGTGTGCATTTTCCTAAAATTGTTAGTGATGTTAGCAATGCCCCCTGTTCCGGCTTATTTCCCCTCTCTTCTTATCTTATCTCTTCTTGTCTCCTTTTGTCTCTTTTATGCCCTTGCCGGCCCTTTACCAGATTTCGGTGACAGGTTTTCGGTGACAGTTTCTGTTCCTTGGTTTGTTTGTGCCAGGCTGGAGTAGGATGGAATAAGGTGGAGCCTGTTCAGTGCTGTTCAGTGCTCGCTGGTCAGGAGCAGGTTGGGAGCTACAGAGTCTTGAGGGTTTTTCCTTCACAGAGCGCCTCTGTGTGCCTCTCCTCAACCTTCCCTTAGCCCTCCTGCCCTCCAGCTGCCTGCTATATGCTCCTGTACAGTGTGCCTCGCTCCGCGCTCCATGGAACAATCCTTCCACGCCCCCTGCAAGCCCCCTGTAACTGTGTGGGAGGTCGAGGACCTACCCGGGTGAGTATCACGGGGCCTTCCTGATGGCAGCCACACCTCACTAGTGCACCACCGTCACTCCGCTCCATTCCGCTCCTCTGCTTTGTGTGTCACCCGTCAATCTGCACAATCCTCTGCTGCAGGAAAACAGTCAGCTTGGGGGGGGGGATGAAAGCGAGCACGACCTTGCCTTACTTGCTCCCCTCCTCTCGTGCACCGCTCCACTCCCCTCACCTTGCTCAAGCTGCCCTGCGCTGTCTCCAGCTCTGGCCAGCCGTCCACCGCACGGCGGCTTCGCTCCTCCGGCTCCCATCAGGCACCAGCGCCGGCACAACTCAGCTCTGCAATCTCGGTGGCAGACTCAGCGGGCCGCGGCCACGGTGGTCTGCAGCTCACGGTTCACGGCTCGAACGGGCTCGAGCAGGCTCTTCCTCCACAGGTGCGTAATGACGGCTCCAAGACTCTACCAATCTCTGGTCTTGACCCTGTGCCACATGGGAACGAACAGTCCAGACTGAACTGCCAAACCAGGTCCTCCCTGACCCGAGAAACAAGCATCCTGGGACTGGTTTCAGGGTATGTCACCCTTCACCAGCTAGGCTGCCTTGAATCCAGTGGCACAGTGAGCAAGGGACCCGTGTCTGGGCATACCCATCCCACTTAGGGCGAAAAGTGTATCTGCAACAAATGTTGGGCGGAATGCTGAATGATTCAGACACTATCCCCCAGTCAAGACATCTCCCCAGCCAGACATGTCACATATGTATATGTACACACATATGTGTGATAACACATACACATGTATTCAACATTGTGCTGTTTTGGGGGGAGATCGCCAATGCTATTAACATTGGAACTACTATCATACGAAAAGGTGCATGGGTTTCTATCTGGAGTTACACTTATTAGTTTTCTGATACTTCACATGAATCCAAAGAAATTGGGAGAAGACACCTCACCCACTTTTCGTTGGGGCATGCATCATCATTTGTTTCTTCTCCCCATTTAATCAGGCAAATACCACTCAGATGTTCTCAACCATTCGGTGGGAGTTCATAATCATTTTTTCCTCGAAAGTCCTTGAACTTAGGAGAGTACAGAAAAAAATAAGTGTCTAAGGAAAAAAACGTCTTTCTCTCCACCACCTATGAAAATGCCCCAAGAATTATTGGCTACAAGCACTAATAAAAGAGGTAGCACACATTAATGACAGCAAAACCCACTATTACCACAATATCAGCAAGAAGGTAAAATAGCCTTCAGTAGAACTTCCTAACTTGATCAAAGTGGTAATCAAACCCACTGACAGAGGGTCAACAACTGTAATTATGTCTAATGAATTGTATAGAAATTAATGTTTCAGATTATTGCATGACAAGAGGAACTATAATAAAGAGGGACCCAACATCTTACATAATGGAAGACATCATCTACATGCTAGGAGTAGCAAATTTGAATAAATGGCATGAGGCAGAATTCCTGTCAGAAAAATAATATACAGTCCCAAACTTCTATATATTCCAAAGGTTCATTAAGAGAAACATCCGCCCCAGGACACCCAATTGTATCAGAGTATAGGTTAGTCCTTGAAACTTTATCCAAATTCTCTGACCACTTTTTGAGATCATTGATCAAAGTTATGCCCTTTTTCTTATGAGACACAAAGGATAGGCTTACCATCCTTGAAGTGGTCACAATTGACCCAACGTCTGAAAATACAATGACCATGAATGTAAAGAAGCACTATATAGCAGCATTAATTAAGAGGAAACTCTTTGGATGCTGGAAATGTTACTTAACAATATTGTTAGACCTGAACTCTTTGGAGTGGTGTTACCTCAAAACTTTTACTTTCACCCCTCCTGTTCGCTGAAATCTGATTAAGTTGGCTTTAGGACTCTGTGCATTTAAATTGCTTGTGCTCTGTCCTTTAAACATGGTAATATTGACCTAAATTTATTTGGCACATTTAATTTACTTGTAGGTCACTAGTAGAAGGTACCACTGTATGTACCCAGGGCTTGTAAATTAAATGCTAATAGTGACACAGCAGCACTCATTGTGCCATCCATTAAAATGGTACATTAAAACATGTCTGAGGCCTGCCACCTCAGCCTTTAGTGCAGTTTTAAACTACAATTTTTGACCTGGCAAAATAAACCTTTTTCAGGCCTAAATCTTCATTTTTAAAACTTATAGGTCACCCCTACGTTAGGTCCTAAAGGCTTATACGGCAGGGTGCAATGTACTTAAAAAGTAGGCCATGTGGGTTTATGTTTTACATGTCCTGTCAGTGAAAACTCCTAACTGCCTGAAACTCAACACAGACAAAACAGAAGTACTGATCCTTTGGAACAGCACCTCCCAGTGGAATGACTCCTAGTGGTCCTCTGAACTAGGACCCTCCCCCACTCTGACAGACCAACATCAGCATCATCCTGGAGAGCAACCTCACCTTGAACAACCAGACCAGCGTAGTCTCCTCTGCCTGCTTCCTCACTCTTCGCATGCTCCCTAAGATTTTCAAATGGCTCCCCATTAACACCAGATCCCAATCCCTAGTCACCAGCTGGCTAGATTACTGCAACATACTCTACGCACAAATCACCTTGCATCTGCTGAAGAGACTGCAGACCACGCAGAATTCAGTAGCCAGACTCACCCTCGACCTCCCCAAGCGAACATCCCAACCTCAGGAAGCTCCACTGGCTCCCCATTCAGAAGAGATGTCACTTCAAGATATGGAACCACACGTACAAATCCCTGCACATCAAGGACCAGCATACACCAACCACTGCCTGAACTTCCACCAACCATCCAGACACCTGCACTCCACTTCCCTTTCCCTCATTCACATCCTTCACATCTGTCGAAGCAACAACAGAGGGCACTCCTTCTCCAACATCGTGGCCAATTCCTGGAAAGACCTTCCCTTAACCTCCCGACTTCATGCTCTCTGCTGGAAGTCAGAAAAGGACTCAAGACCTGGCTGTCAGGATCTCACCTGTGTTTCTGCAGGAACGTCATGAAACTGAAGATTGGTCCACATCTTCTCCCTATCACCTATTGCACCAGACCCAGTCTAGGCAACAATGGTAACACGGGGAAGAAGGGACACAAAACAAGGAAAAAAGGGAACAAAATCCCACGTCACAGATCGGCAACCATAGGATTTCGTCAAAGATAAACTCAATGCTGTAGAAAAAAGGGAACACACATTTAGGAGACAAACTAACACACCTGTTATGTAAATGTCTATGTTAAACCTCCTGTACCTAAACGTTCCCTTCTTCTGCTACTGGGTATAGAAGTTGGTAAGCATAATGTGACAGCATATGTTGCGAGGCTGAAAGAACAAAGGAATATGCTTCAGAAAACACAGGATTATTAGGGAACACACTTCTCTACAAAAAGGGTTTACCACTTGCCCACCTATGTAGTTCTAGTAGCACTCAACACTGGGAGAAGGCGGGGTGGAAGGGCAACGAAACTTAATTTCTTCAATATCTTTTCTCTATCCTTGAAGGTACTCTTTGCAATCCTGAAGGAGAAGGTTGTCGCAAGGCCCTAAGCAACCTCCCCAAATCAAGTAAGTAAAAAATGGATAACACTCAAAGGGCCGCGCAAGAGCGCTATTACCGTATACACGGTTTTCAAGAAAAATGTAAATAACATAAAAGGCAGCATGAGAGCGCTGTTACCGTATCCACAGTATTTCAAGTAAGCAATTAAGTCCGTGTCTTTCTCTTTGTCCTTGTAGGTTGATCAGAAGCCGAGCTGCAGCGGGACCCGAGGAACAAATAAAGCACCAGGAAAGGACACAACACCGATTCGGTAGAGAAGGGGCACGGCGCACCGGAAGTGAATCAGGTAAGTGCAAATCCGGAACGCAAAGCGCAGTCACACAAGGAGGGCCGGGTTTTCAGCTCTCCTGAACTCTCCCTGCGCATGCGCATCCATCACCGGCTGCCATCCTGGTAGTTCCTTATACTCTCCGGTGCGGCAATCGTGACAGTACACCCCTCCCACAGTCCCCCCTACCGGCTTGGGTTTCTCAGAATGTCTTCTGTGAAATGTATGCAACAAGCGAGGGGCGTGTACCTGGCTAGTTGGCTCCCAAGTACGTTCCCCAACCCCATAACCTTTCCAGTGTATAAGATACTGGAGCCTACCTCTCACTCTATGTGAATCAATGATTGCTTCAACCTCATATTCAGCTTCGTCTTCCATCATTACAGGGTCAGGGGCTTTAGGAAGCTGTGTGCCAGGTATCACAGGTTTTAAAAGAGAAACATGAAATACTGGATGGATTTTTAGGGAGGAAGGCAGGTCCAACTTCATAGCTACAGGATTTACTACCTTACAGATTTCATAGGGGCCTATGTACTTAGGTTTGAATTTACAAGACCCCCTCATGGATACATTCTTGGACGACAACCACACCTTGTCCCCCTGTTTATATTCAGGTTCTGAGCATCTGTGTGCATCTGCCCCTTTTTTATAGCTACTCTTGGCCTTGTCTAAATTCACTATTGTGGTCTTGTGTATCTCTTGTAAGTCTTGTACCATGTCTACCACTGCCGGAACAGAACAGAAAGAGAATTGTGGGATAGGCAAGGCCTGAGGGTGATAACCGTAGGTGCAGTAGAAAGGTGTATGAGCAGTAGAAAAGTGATGACTATTGCTATAAGGTATCTCAGCTATCCGAACTAATTCATCCCAGTCAGCTTGTGAGTGTAAAACCTGGCATCTGATGTATTGTTCAAAACACTGGTTCACCCTCTCTGTCTGCCCATCCGTCTGTGGGTGATGACTGGAAGATAGGCGGACATCTATTTGAAATAAGGCACATAATCCTCTCCAGAATTTGGAAACAAATTGAGCTCCCCTATCAGAAACCAGCACTGATGGGAGCCCATGTAAACGTACTACTTGCTGGAGGAATACAGAGGCTAATATTCGTGATGTAGGGAGACCGGTCAATGATATGAAGTGAGCCCGTTTTGTGAACATATCTACCACCACTAAAAGGGTAGTGTTTCCCTTTGCTGTACGAGGTAATTCCACTATGAAGTCCAAGGATATGGTATGCCAGGGACAAGGGGGCGTAGGAAAAGGCTGTAACAATCCTGCTGGTCTTTGGTGAGAAGCCTTCCTCTGGGCACATACATGACATGTTTGAATGAAGTGTTTTGTATCTTTTCCCATAGTGGGCCACCAAAAGTATCTCCGTAGGGATTCTAGGGTTTTCTTGTATCCTGGATGTCCTGCAAGAGGATGGGTATGCCACCTTTCCAAGGCCTGTAATCTCAACTCTTGTGTGGGGAGTACTAAACCACCCTGAACATACTGTAAGTCATGTTCTACGGTACTCACTTGGGAACCCACTGTTCCCTCCATAACTGGTGATCCCTGAGCTTCCTTGGTCTGCCTTAAGAAGTCTTCATCAGAACACAAAACTCCGATTATCCTTTCTCTGGCTATAATAGGAGGTGGATTCTCTAGGGTTTCCATAGGTTCATAACCAATACGGGACAAAGCATCTGCTTTCCCCTTCTTTCTCCATGCCTGGAACAGAATTACAAAGTCATATTCACTAAAAAACTGAGTCCATATTAGTTGCCGCATGGAAAGAGCCCTTGTGGATTTCAGGAATTGGAGATTGCGATGGTCAGTTAAAACTGTTACTGTGTGATTTGCTCCCAATAAATACTGCCTCCACTCCTCAAAAACTCTCTTTATTGCTAGTAATTCCTTGTCTCCTATTGGGTAATTCAGGTAAAGTTTCTAGAATAATAAGCCACCAGATGTAGCACTCCTGTGTTGCGATCTGCCTGGGAAAGGACACCCCCGACTTCCACTTGGGAAGCATCCACCTCAACCACGTAAGGACAAGAAGGATCAGGATGCCGTAGTATTGGTGCTTGTGTGAAGGTGTTCTTTAGTTTGTTAAAGGCTTCTTCTGCCTCAGGAGTCCATACAAATGTCATTCCTTTTCTCAATAATTTGGTGATTGGAGATGCAAGGTCGGAAAAATTGCAGATAAAGCGCCTATAAAAATTGTCAAAGCCACGAAAACTCTGTGTTTCTTTCACAGATCGCGGCGCTTGCCAATGATGGATGGCTTCTACCTTTTGAGGGTCCATGCTGAGTCCCTGTGGGGAAATAACAAATCCTAGGAAATTAACTTGTTGTGCATGAAACTGGCATTTCTCCAATTTACAGTACACATGGTTATCTTGTAACCTTTCTAGTACTCTGTGTACATGAGTTTCATGTTCTTGTAAGGTCTGGGGAGTAAATTAAGAGGTCATCTATATAGGCTATGACATATTTGTCCAGCATATCCTTCAGAACCTCATTAATGAAAAATTGAAAAGCCGAAGGGGCATTACAAAGCCCAAAGGGCATTACTAAATATTCATATAAGCCATATTTAGTGCAAAAAGCCGTCTTCCACTCGTCTCCCTCCTTGATACGCACAAGATGGTATGCTCTGCGTAGATCAAGTTTAGTGAATACTCGCACGTCTTTGATCTGATCAAGAAGAGAGGAAATAAGTGGTAGAGGATACCTGTTCTTAATGGTAATCGTATTAAATGCCCTATAATCTATGCAGCATCTGAGACCCCCTCTCTCTTTGGTATAAAGAAGAGAGGTCAGGAAGCAGGGGACCTAGACGGACGTATGAACCCTTTTTTTAGCATATCATCCAAATAATCACGCAAATACACATTCTCCTTTTCAGTTAAGGAATATACTCTACTACAGGGTATGCGGGTTCCTGGTTGTAAATCAATCCCGCAGTCATAGACTCTATGTGGCGGTAGGCTAGTGGCCTGATCTTCATCAAATACAGACGTGTATTTCTGATAGACTGCTGGTAGTGTGCCTTCCTCGATATTAGTAACCGACACACTACTCGTAAGGTGGTCCGAAGGAGAAAGAACATGGTCTTTACAATTTTCGTGATTGAAATCGATCGTCATTGTTTTCCAATCTATAAAGGGACTATGCTGGCATAACCATGGTATCCCTAATATGACTGGAAATTGAGGAGACTGTATGAAATCAAAGGCAATATTCTCTTAATGTCTTTGTTTGATTACTAACTTCAGCTCAATAGTAGTGTGTGTAATGGGACCAGACTTTAGAGCGCTACCATCAATGGCTGTGACCTCTTCCCAAACAGCTTTAGACTTCTGTGGAATCTTCCATTTCTGAGCCCACTGTGCATCCAGAAAATTACCCATGGCTCCAGAATCAATCATTATCTGTACCTCAACTGCCTGGTGTTCCCATATTAAGCAAGAGGAAAGAAGGAGGTGCCTTGGCTGACATACCATTACATCCAGGGATGAGACAATCAGTCCTGAATAACCCGAAGTCCTTGTCTCTGGAGACTTTGGGCTCACTCGTTTTCCGAACGCCTCAGTTTTGGTTTCACGGGACATTCCCTAGGAAAGTGACCCTGCTTACCATAATACAGGCACAATTTCTTGTCCCTTCTTCTTTGTCTTTCCTCTTCACTGAGGGGCCCTCTGATGCTGCCTATCTGAATAGGCTCAGGCTCTTCTATTGCTTTTTCGGGTACAGGTTTCCGATCACGATACGCAACCCATCTGCCTTCTGAGTGACCTGCCCCTTTCTCTGATACGTTCGCTAAGTCTGTGATCTAACTTAACCACCAAGTCAATAAGGGCTGTGCAAGTGTCGAGAGGGTCAACTACTTGTGCCAGTGCATCCTTAAGATCTTCTCTTAACCCCTTATGAAATAAGGCGCTACGTTTTTCTTCAGGCCACCCAGCTTCAGCTACTAACCTATAAAACGTGGAAATGTAAGTGGTTAAGTCTTTAGTCCCTTGTCTTAAAGTAAAACGTTCTGTGTCTGCTGAGTGAGTGAATGTGTGCCTATCAAACAGTTTTCTGAGTTCTCTTTTGAATGCGTTATAATCCTGTAGCAATGGATCAATTCTCTCTATCAGCAGTACAGTCCAATTCACTGCAGTCCCCCCAGATAGGAAATAACAAAAGCTACCTTAGCCTGGTCAGTAGGGAAACAAGATGCCTTGCACATGAAATGAAGCTGACACTGGCTAATAAAGGTGGCGAATGTAGTAGTTTCTCCCAAAAAACGTTCAGGAGGTGCCAATGGAATAGACTGAGGAGCAGTCACTTGTATGACTGGACTAGGGGTACTAGGACCAGGGGTTCCTATACTGGCATTGGTTCTCCTTTCTCGCTGTAAGTTATCTACTCTAACGGATAAGGACTGAGTTTCTGGCTGCAGATTCCCTAACATGTGGGCTAAATCAGCCAATGTTACTTGGCTGAGTTCCATGATGTGCGGGAGGAAAGAAAAGCTATTCATTTTGGGCTTCGCGTTCTGTTAGGATTTCACCTGTGTTTCCGCAGGAACGTCATGAAACTGAAGATTGGTCCACAACTTCTCCCGATCACCTATTGCGCTAGACCCAGTCTAGGCAACAATGTTGACACGGGGAAGAAGGGAGACAAAACAAGGAAAAAAGGGAAGAAAATCCCTCGTCGCAGATCGGCAGCCATAGGATTTCGTCAAAGATAAACTCAATGCTGTAGAAAAAATGGAACACACATTTAGGAGACAAACTAACACACCTGTCTATGTTAAACCTCCTGTGCCTATTTGTTCCTGTCTTCTGCTACTGGGTATAGAAGTTGGTAAGCGTAATGTGACACCTGCTCAACAAGAAGATAGAAAGATCAGAGAGTAGAAAGAAAAGCGGGGAGAGGGAGAATGGAAGGAAAAGAGAAATGAAAAGTGAAACAGACAGAGAGGTATCCCCGGTATCAAGGACCCAGTCCCGAAGGGGAGGGCTCAATCTTGCCTCTCAATTCCTCATTGATTTAACAGTCTACGTTGGAGCACAGACATTGGACCAGAATTAGCTCCTGGTCCCCCTTCTCCTTTTTTGTTGAAATAAGCGTAATGTGACAGCATATGTTGCGAGGCTGAAAGAACCAAGGAATATGCTGTAGAAAACACAGGGCTATTGGTGAACACACTTCTCTACAAAAAGGGTTTACCACATGCCCACCTATGTAGTTCTAGTAGCACTCAACACTGGGAGAAGGAGGGGTGGAAGGGCAACAAAACTTAACCTTCTTCAATATCTGTTCTCTATCTTTGAAGGTACTCTTTGCAATCCTGAAGGTGAAGATTGTCGCAAGGCCCCAAGCCCCCTCCCCAAATCAAGTAAGTAAATAATGGATAACACTCCAAGGGCCGCGCAAAAGCGCTATTACCGTATTCACGGTTTTCAAGAAAAATGTAAATAACATAAAAGGCAGCGCGAGAGCTCTGTTACCGTATCCATGGTATTTCAAGTAAGCAATTAAGTCCGTGTCTTTTTCTTTGCCCGTGTAGGTTGATCAGAAGACGAGCTGCAGCAGGACCCGAGGAACAAACGAAGCACCAGGAAAGGACGCAACACCGACGCGGGAGTGAAGGGGCGCGGCGCACTGGAATTGAATCAGGTAAGTGCAAATCCGGAACGCGAAGCGCAGTCACACGAGGGGGGTCGGGATTTAAGCTCTCTTGAACTCTCCCTGCGCATGCACATCCATCACTGGCGGCCATCCTGGTAGTTCCTTGTACTCTCTGGAGCGGCAGTCATGACACTGGCTGTTCAACTGAGCTCTACCTATGCAGCAGGATTCTCAGCAACTGGATACCCTCGCGGGGATTAGCCATGCTATACAAGTCTGGTTTTGTTTTGTTGTTGTTAACACAATGTTTCACTGTTGTAAGCCCTACCACTCCCATTGACTAACACTGGGCTACCTTATTACATTTCATAATTACTAACTTTAGATTGGGAGCAGATATAGATATGGTGTTTACACTCAAATTAATTGTAATTTAAAATCATCTTTCATGGTAAAGTCAGATTTTAAAATAACATTTTGAAAAGCCACTTTTTTTAAAGTTGCCATTTTATTGTTATAGCAAACTGTGCCTTATGCCAGTGTCCCGGCTCACATGACTTTAAATTGACCTGCTGTTTTGTTTGGATATTGTTTCAGACAGTAACAGAAAGGGTTCTAAGATGTGGACAGGATGAATTATCCTGACATAATGATGGGAAGGAGCGGTTCCCAGCCTCACTTACACTTCAAAGGGCTTTGCCTATAGCAACAAAAAAGAACCTAACACCAAGCCTGATGTGTATTTTGTCACCCCAGACAGTCTGTATTCTTGACCAGAAAAGGAGAAGAACTTTCCAGACCCAGTGCTGGGGGTGTGTCTGGGAAACCCACACACAAAGGCTGCATTGTGTATAAATATTGAACCTCCAGAGCCACTTACCAGAACTCTCCTGGACTTGTGGACGTTGCAAAATAAGGACTGCCCTGCTGCCAGAGAACGTTCCTGCTGCTTGAAGGACTGCCTTGATGCATGAGAAGGAGGATTGGACCTACTTGCCTTTTTTTTTCTTTTATTTTAACAGAAGTGTATATAGCACAAACGAGACCCGAATCGGGTATCAGAGCGCTTTACATAGCACCAGTTACGTTGCATGAGGACACACATTCATTTTTGTTAGGCACGGGGAGATTAATTGATTTGCCCAGAATCACAGGATGTTCTGCGTCATTGCCGAGACTCGAACCAGTTCCCCAGATTCGGGATCGACCGCCCTAGCCATTAGGCCAACTCCTCTCCCCTAATCCCAGGCTACCCAGAGTGACTCCAAGGGTAGGTTGGCTGGCCTCCTGTGTGAGCTACAGGGAAGCAACAACCTTCAGAGGCCTCCATGCACCTGCCCAGCTGACCTACTGCAACTGGACCTGTCTGAGCCTGCAACTGGACCTCCTGGCACCTGCTGGTGGTCTCTGCTGGAGTGAGTCCTGATCCCCAAGACGTGCCCACAGGTCCTGGACCCTTGGCTGGAATCCATGAGAGATCCTCCTAAGAGAAAAGGTGGAAATCCTGATGTTTTGGCTCATTCCATCCGCGAGCATGCCTGTTCCTTCCAGAACTCTGCTTCCCACAATGGAGGCCAATGCGAAGATCCTTTGAGACCTGTCCGGAGGCCAATGCGAAGATCCTTTGAGACCTGTCCTTCACGCTGTTCTGAGTGACGTTACCATCAATGCAAGACATGCACTTTGAGCTACAGCAATAACTTCCCCTGATGACCGCCAACGTGAATATACAACAACAATCATCTGCGATGCCCAACTAACCCATTGCGCCACAACGACGACCATCTGCAAGCCCCGACCTGCTCTTTTCGTCACAGCAATGACCATCTGGGACACTCAGCCTACTCCTGGAAGACTCCCTCAATGCGAATAGAGTTCTTCACATCTGAAGCTACATATTCAGTGGGACTGATGGAGCAAGGATTCAAAGAAAAGAAACTTGCTCAAATCAACCTCTCGTTAACAAGTACCAACAAGTAGGAATAGAACCTTGAGAGAAAATTCATATGTACACGACATTCACATACAGAAAAAAGGTTTCCTGCTTGCTTAATTAACAAAGAATAATGTGCCACGTAACTGAAATCCCGCTTGAAACCCAAAATCGCCTTGCGCATATGCGAACCCGTCTTGCGTAAATAACCACGTGATTAACCCATGTGAGAGGAAAAGTCCCATGCATGCGCAAAGAGTTGCTAATTGTAGGTCTCGAAGTACCGCATGCCTGGCATATGCTTGTCTGGATTTAAAAGAGCTGCCACTGATAATGCTTTTGCTCAACGAAGAAGAAAATAACATGGGATAGAGTAGAAGGGGGAGGTAAACAGTGATAATAACATATTTGAGAAATTAACATCTGTTAAGGATTCTTTCATAAATAGTGAACACTTTGGGCCTGATGTGCTAATCCAAAAGAACAGATGGCGGTTGAAAAGTAACGTAAGTTGAGTCTGCGCACTAAGATCTGGGAATGACCTGCTGACCGGAACATTGACCGGCTGAAGTAACGTAAGTTGAGTCTGCGCACTAAGATCAGGGAATGACCTGCTGACCGGAACATTGACCGGCTGCCAAGAACAGAGGACGGATGCTTGGGAAAATTCATTAACTGAGGAAATTATATAAAAATTGTATCTATCTGCTTCGTGAATGCATGTGAAGGGAAGTGTTCTGAAAAATTGAATAAATTAAGTGGGAAGGGTTTACTAAACAAAGAATTAGTTAGGAATTTTGGGATGACCGCATGAGGTGATGACAACTCCCCTGCCCCGGCCCAATCACAGTTCATGATTCACAGATATTTGCAACCTTTGAGGGTGGGACATGCAAAATTAAAGGGTATAACTTGAGTGATTTAAGATTTAGATAGAGAGAGCTGCTACGAAGAGACGTTGATGCTAAGTGAGAAGTGAGTGAGAACTGCTGCTAGGAAGAACGAACTGAGAAGATTCAATGCTTAAGACAGCCTGATTAGATTGAAGATTTGCGGAAGAATATCGAGGAGGGAGAGAGTGTAAGAGAGGGATGCGCTCCGTTGCGTCTGGTTCCAGAGAAGTGTAGTAAGTATAATCCTATCCTGCACCTGTCCTATAGTCTTTGTCTCCTGACTCTTACATCAGGTGCGCTCCACCAATCCTTTTGGCCAGGGGTTGGGTTTCCCATTTTCACCTAAGTGATTTTCTTTCTATATAACATTTTTGCATATTCCTTGCAAAGGGTGAGTTATTGCGTCTTTTGTCTCTTCATCTATCACTCCTAATGTGTTGGGATTGTTGAATGTATTTGTGTATCTAAATGTTATTTGATAAATTAATTTTCTCTCCCATGAAAGTTGATGGAGTTTGCACTGTGAACCTGTACAAATGAGAGTTCATTTTGAATGAGTTATTAGATACAATTTATTGAATCTTACTTGGAGTCTGTGACTATTTTTATACAAATGTATAAGATAGATTAATGAATTTGTTAATATCACCATCAACTACTCAACTAATGGTCCATTGACCAAAGGAAGAGTGTTAATCTGTGAAGATTAGTTTAGTATTGATTAATTCAGATCAAAGTGAAATAAAACTTGACCCCCAGCGAAAAAGTCAGGAAAATCTGAATGTGTATATGGGTCCATTGTGATTGATACGTGGATTGTGAAATGTTTATCCTGGCCTTTCGCTGGACCTGGTTTCAAAATTCAGACTGCACTCCATCGTAGTTGACCTGAACTTGTCACTTTACCTGGGTCTATTGCAATGAGATGACTGCTACTGGTGGTTTGTGCTGGTATGTGCAATTTTACCTAAAACTTTGAAATGCAATATTTCCGGTTCTACTGAGTCTATTTTTGTCATTCTGATATCATTTATGTAATAGATTGTACCCTCTTTTTCTGAACTGGTTTGGATTTTCTTTTGATGTGTCTTCACTGTATCACTGCTTGTTTGCTGCATAAATAGTTCACACATTGCCTCTAAGTTAAGCCTGATTGCTTTTGTGCCAAGCTACCAATGGGTTAAGCACAGGTTAATTTAGTGACTTTAGTGGTTCACCCTAACAGGGATTTTTCCTGTTGCTTGAGTAGGGTTTTTACCCCACTCAATCAAAAACCCAGTTTCTTACAATTGTGTTTACAAACCAAGAAATATCAGATGACTGGATGTGTGCTCGACATGGACTACTATTGGGCAAAAATAACTTTCAAATAAAGGAGCACCATGTTACATGCTTGCTGTGCATGCTTCTTTGTCATTTGGTTTTAAATATAACTTCACACGGTATAATGCTTGGCAAACAAAACGTCGAAAAAAAGAGCACTAAGGTGTGTGTTGTTTTGCATGCCTCTATGTCCTTTGCCTTTCAATTTAACTTGACACACTATATTACTGTGGGTGAAAAGCTTTAAAACAAAGGAGCACTACAAAGTGTGTATATTTTGCCTGCTTACACGACATCCGCACCCTACTTGAGAGAGGAGAATCACCTGCCCTGATTCTACTCTACCTCTCTGCAGCCTTCAACACCACCTCCCATCACACACTCATTGATTGACTGCGCCAGATCGGAATCAGAGACAATGAACGTAGATGGATGGCATCTATCCTCACGGCACCTCTCCCCCTCACTCCATCTTGCAACCCAAGCACACCCCCTCCGGCATCCCTCAAGGCTCATCTCTCAGTCCAACCCTCTTCAACATCTACATGAGTCCACTCGCAGACATCGTCAGAACCCTCGACATCAACATCATCTCTTATTTACTTTTTTTAAACAGACTTTTATTGATTTTCATGACAATATACATTCAATCTCGCTGCCCACTGAATGCTCGATGGAGAAAACCAGAATTAAATACAACGAACACCATAACAAACTGACTACAGAGTCTCACCCATCGTCCCACAAGGCGTCCGTGATACAGTGCAGTCCGTCTGCATGCATGATCCAGTCCAATGGTGTGGAGCAATAAGAAGAACCCCTTACCCCTCCCACCCCTCTCACTTCCGAAACTCCCCGCTCCCAAGGTTTTTCTGCAACGGGCTCCCACAGATCCGCCTCCCACTTGAGCCGCAACGCCATCAGAGGTTGGCGCTAATCATGAGTGATCCGTCGGTAGAGGCAGGTCACCGCTTTAAAAGTACCCGCCGCCATCACTACATATTGACAAGCGAGAGACGTATCTGGCTCCAACAGTCCCTTTCGCCAGTGCTTCCTGATAGCCACGGTCAGGGCCGCATGCAAGAGCAAGTCCCCCCGCGGGAGATAATGTCGCTCCCTGAGGTAATTAAAAGGGAGAAGATTACCACCTTCATAAAGGTCACCCATCGCCGTAACTCCCGCCTCTTCCCATGCCAGCAACTGGCTTCAATCTCCCCCGTGAGGCAACACCTCACATATCCACAGCGGGATCTCAGGCGCATAGGGGGTCTTAACGTGTGCCCTCCTGGCCAGGCATGCCCAGCATTGTCGCACAGTCCACAAATCCGGTGGCAGTAAGTCGCCTCTCAACGGGGCTTGTAACAGCACACAAGACAAAAAGTGCCAACTCGGATCCGACCCATCCTGGTGTTCCGGGCGCCTAATATGACCCGCTACCCACTTCGTAAACCATTGAAGCTGTGCGGCATGGTAATAGGCCTCCATGTCTGGCAACGCAAGGCTCCCCTCTGCCCTGGGCCTCTGCAGGGTGGCCAACGCAACCTGCCGTCTCCCAGCTCCCCATATGAATCCTGTAATCGAAGTGTTCAGCTGAGCGAAGAACTTACCTGGGATCCAAACGGGGAGGGTTCCAAAGTAATAGAGAAATCTGGGCAAAATGACCATTCTCACAAGGGCAACCCTGCCGGCCACCGATAATGGCAAAGTCCCCCAAAAATCAAAACAAGTTTTCGCTCCGCGCACCGTCCGCCCCACATTGCCCTCCAAAAGATCATCAGGAGTATGATAGATCTGAGTTCCCAAGTATGGCAAACACCGGTATTCCCACGGATGATCCACCCTGTCTGGCCTAGTAGGAAACAAACACGACTTGGTCCAATTCACCCAGAGTCCTGCCACCTGCCCCAAGGTCTCCAACAAGTCCCTCGCTCCCCGTAGGGCGTCTCCAACGTCCGGCAGGAACATGAGGAGATCGTCCGCATACAATATTATATGTTGCATTTCTCCCTCCACCAATAGCCCAGGGAAATACTGCCCTGACCTGGCATGAGCGGCCATGGGCTCCATCACCAGGGCAAATAGTAAAGGGGACAACGGGCACCCCTGCCTCGTCCCTCAAGCTACTGTACATGCAGCAGAAATCAAACCCCCTGTCCTCACCCTGGCAGTAGAAGCACTGTATAACAGGGCCGTCCACTGTATAAAGCATTCTCCCAGTCCAAACTTTCGCAAGACATTAAAAAGGTAGGGCCACTCCAAGCTATCGAAGGCCTTATCAATATCGACCGCAAAAATGCAGGCCTCATCTTTATCATAGGAGTCGGACCCCAGAATTCGCGTCAGTCTGCGCACATTCATCGCGGTATTGCGGGAGGGAATGAATCCAGCTTGGTCCGTATGGATCAGGTTCATCATATGAGGCCTCTAACAACTGGCCAAAATTCGGCTTAAAATCTTGTAGTCAAGATTGAGCATCGCGAGGAACGGTCCCAAGCAGGTTTGCCCGGCTTGAGAAGGGGAACTATGAGGGCTTCACGCGTGGAGGCAGGGAGGGCACTCTCCTGACGCGCTGTGTTATAGAGCGCCACCAAACAGGAAGCCAAAACATCCGTGTAGGCTGAGTAAATTTCGACGGGGAGCCCTATTGGTGCCCGGTGTTTTGTTCCTGGCCATGTGCTTTATGGCTCTACGTACTTCGCCCGCTTCGATGTCCCAACCCAGAGTTTCGGCATCCTCAACCTCAAGCTGCGGCAACTCCGCCTTTGCCAGGAACTCCTCATCCCCCAGGGCCCAGGACCCAACCTGCTCCGGTATAGCTCGGTATAATACTGTAAGAAATAATTGTTAATACGATTTTGGGTGTGAAATACCTCATTACCTTGGCCCCTCAATTCCATTATCATGGTCCCTCTACGCGCTGGATTGGCCAGCCAAGCTAGCAATGCCCCCGCCTTATCAAGCTCCACGTGCGCCTTATCTGTGCAGCACAATCTCTCGATTTGAACTGCTAGATCTTCCCAAGCTTCAAGTAACCCTGCCTGTCTGTCCAGATGCTCCGGGCGCTACCTCTCCGAATCGCGTACCCGCTGTTCTGCCTTTTGTACGTCTTGCAGCAACACTCTGCACACTCCCACTACCTCGCCTATGCAGTGCCCCTGAACTACCGACTTAATAGCGTCCCATTCGACCACCAGAGAAGATGTCGTGCTGATGTTAAGCCGAAAATATTCGTCAATGGCCGACCCAATAGTAGCGCGGAACACCGGATCTTCTAACGTGTCGGGTCAGAGCCGCCAAGTGGGAATGGCAGGGCGATCCCGCAGCCAATAGAGGATTGTCAATAGTGGGTTATGATCAGACAATGTCCTTGCTAAGTATTCACTATGTACCATTGCCCCGTGGACATCTGGGGTGCTAAGGATCGAGTCCAGCCAAACATGCAGGTCATGTAGCGATGAGAAATACGAATAGTCCCTGTCCACCGGGTGGTGCCCTCCAGGTATCAGTCAACCCCCACTGTCGCTGCCAGTCCCTCCGGTCCGCAGCCAGCCTATGGGTCGGGGAATCCGCGAGAGGGGGATGAGAGCGATCCAGGGAGACATCAATGATGCAATTGAAGGTGCCACCCAGGAGCACCGAGCCAGTCAGCAAGGGAGCCAATTTCCCAGAGAGGTGTGCAAAAAAGGAAGCCTGATCTGTTTTGGGGGCATAGATACTCCCTAAAACAATGTCCCTGCCATCTAGGCTCCCCGTCACCACAACATATCTACCTTCAGGGTCAATCACCTGTCCAGTACTCTGAAACGGTACCCCTGCCCGAACCCAGACCAACGCGCCCTGTGCATAAGCAGAGTATGTGGTACAGAGCACCTGCCCCCGCCACCTTGTTGTAATGCCAGTCCCTCCTGCTTATTTAAGTGCGTTTCCTGCAACAGTGCTATCTGCACCCCACATCGTCGAAGATAGGCATGAATCTTGTGATGGCGAGTCATAGTGTGCCTCCCCCTAATGTTCCAAGATAGACATTTAATACCTGTGGTGGTAGCCATGACACGGCAAAGAACATGCTGCTCCTCGTACCTCCCACGGTGACATGGTTGGTCCCACCCTCCCCCTCTGCCCCCGCACCCCAACTCCCCCAACTCCCACTCCCCAGCATAGGTTCCCTGAAACTAGCCCCATCCAAACTAAAAGAACCATCAACCTTGCCAAAATGGATAGTGAGACGTGCGCCGACCCAATGGGACCCAAAGCCCCCCCAGCACTCCCCCCGCCCAGAGTGAAAGAGCCAGTAACAGCCCCCTGGGAGCCCCAATAATAGTGGTCAAGTGTTGCCAACTCCCCTCTTCCCACAGGACAGACCCCCCCAACAGTCAAACCTGTGCTGCAGTGCAAGTGCGTCCTTCCCCACCCTCTAGGTCCAGATCAGCCAAATAAGTCCACCGTCTGCGGCGTGACCTCCGGTAGTTCAGGCCCGGAATCCCCATTCGTGCTGCCAGCAGGAGAGAACCCAGCGCCCTCCAGCACTCGGTTTGAGGAAGCAGAAGCTGGGCTGGTTCCACCCTGACTGATCGCCACCACCGCCTGCACAGCCCTGTCTCGTTCAAGCCAACGGTCCGGCAGTGTGAGAGCCTCGGACTCGCAGCATCAGGAGACCGCCTCTCCGCATTGTTCGCTGGCGAACACCGCCCGACCTTGCCTGCCGCGTCTCCAGCCATTGCCACGTGTCCTGCGGGGTGGTGAAAAAGAGCATGCTGGGGCCGTCGACCACCCGCAGTCACGCCGGGTAGAGCATTGCATAAGGAATGTGGAGTTGACGCAGCTTCCGCTTAAGGGCAACGAAGGAGGCGTGCTGTTTCTGAACCTCTTGAGTGTAGTCCAGAAAGAGCTTCACCCTGGAGTAATCAATTTGCAGGTGTTGCTTCTCTCGAGCCCGCTGTAGGAGGTGTTCTCTGTCCCGGTAGTACAGCAATCTTTCCACCATCGATCTCGGGGGTTTCTCCCGGTTTAGGAGGCCTAGCCGGGACCCTGAGGGCTCTCTCAAGGGCAAAAAATGGGGACAGCCCCTCCAGGGCAACCTCCGACCGGAGCCGGCCTTCCAAGTAGAGGACAGCATCATCCCCTTCCGCACGTTCTGGAACTCCCACTATGCGGAGGTTATTCCTACGAGAGAGCCCTTCACTGTCCTCCGCTCTCAACTCAGGTATCCGCACCCTGATCTCCATCTGCGTCAAGGAATGCTGCAATTTGGTCCCCTTGTCTGGTACCTCCTCCAATGTCTTTTCAGTCGCTTTCACCCGCTCCTTCAACTTCTTACGATCATCCTTCAGCAAAGCGAGGTCCACTTCAATAGTGTCTATCTTCGTTTCGAGGGCCTCCCGGGAAGCCGTGATGGCCTGCAATATATCTGCCAGGGTAGGGCCTCTAGAAGCCTCCACACCGGAGGCTCGCGTCTCAACGTCCTTGTCCCCAGCCTGGTGCCCCCCATCTTCTTCCTGGAGGACAGCGAACCCCCTCCTCCATGACGTACGGCCCATCACAGTCGCTGGCCCAGGGTCACACCAGCCACCACCAGTCGTGAGATGCCGTCTGCTCCAGCAGCGCGTAGATGATGCAGCCAACTCATCCGGCAACTCAGATGCAGCAGAGTAAGTCCCAAGAAAGCGTTGATGTGCAGGGCAGCTGCCCTCAGCTCCGGGGCCAAACAGGTCAGGAGAGTCCAGGGACTGACCCCCATACCTCCCTGGTCACAGCTAGGAGGATGGAAGGGGGTAGTACCGTGCAGCCAGCGCAACTCAGGGGACAGCCAGCAACTTGCGAAGGCCCTCCAGTCCCCCGCACCTCCACAAGTCACCCTTGATGCAGCAGCGTGCCTCAGGGACCCAGCGGCCTACATGTACAACTCCAGGACTCGGCCACTACAAGACCTCCACTCCATAAAAGTTCCACCTGCACCTGCCCATGAGCGAAGAACTTGAGCCAGGAGGCTCCACATGGGCAGTGAGGCCAGGGCCTCCGGCAACACCTCCAAAGTCCACCGCCTCCACCAGAGCTGTCAGCCCCTGCACGTGGGCCCCACCATCTGCACCATTCAGTCTGTCGCACCCGAGGGCCTGTCAAGTGGGGATAGTAGCAGTGCACCGATCCAATGGTGAGCAGCACCGGAGAGCCCACAGCCAAGCTCCGCCACCCATCAGCAGTGTCCAGACAGCAAAGGTTTTTTTGTTTTTGTTTTGTTTTTTCCCTGTCCCGGTCAGCCACTCACCGCCACTAAGGCCGCCTCACCGCTGCAGGCGCTGCCTGGCAGGCACACGCCACTCCACAAGCACACCGGTCCCCAGCAGAAGGCACGCGAGGGAGGTCAGCACCAACAGCGGGTCCACTCCGCCAGCTCTGAGGATCGATCTCCCGCCTACCGCACTGTCAGCCAGGCAGCTCTTCCATGTCCGCTCCGGGCCGCCACCTTAAGGTCAGGCTGCAGAGCCGATCACGGCGTTCCACTGACCCCGCACTCCACTGGTCCATCAAAGCTGATGCCAGCCGCCACAGCAGGGGCAGTGCCAAGGCCCCCTGGCACTCTCCAGGACAATGCGCAGCCCTTAAGTCGACCTCACCAGCAAGCCACGGCCGCCATCTTAGGCCGCCGCTGCCAGTCCTGCAGCGGGGGAAAGAAGCATGTCGCTTTTCACTGGAGAGGCGCCCACGTCATCGAGGGAGCTCCCACCAGGTCACCAGGTACTCCTAGGCAGGATGGGGGATTAGGGGCCCCCGTAGTACCCCAGGATCTATGTGAACGGAGGGAGGCCACCAATGAGGTCCGCGTCCGTCTACATCTGCGTCAGGCCATGCCCCCTCATCAACATCACCTCTTATGCCAATAACACCCAACTCATCCTCGCGCTCTCAGCGGACCCTACCATGACACAGACCAATTTCCACAACTGTGTGAGAAACTTGTCAGCCTGGATGAAGAACAACTGCCTGAAGCTCAACACAGACATAACAGAAGTCTGGATCTTCGACAGACATACCTCCCTCTGGAATTACTCATTGTGGCCTTCAGAACTGGGACCTACCCCCACTCTGAAAGACTCCACCCACAACCTCTGCATCATCCTAGACAGCGAACTGTTACAAACATCAGGGCAATGCTGTCTCCTCAGCCTTTTTTCCACACTCCCAGCATGCTCTGCAGAATTTTCAAGTGACAACCCACTAACACCAGGTAAAGGATGACTTAGGCCCTCTTCACCATCCGGCTGGACTACAGCAATGCACTCTATGCAGGCACGAGCACCGCACTTTTAAGAAGACTCCAGACAATGCAGAATGCAGCAGCCAGACTGATCCTCATCCTGCCCAAGACAACCCGCATCATCCAGACCCTGAGAGACCTCCACTGGCTCCCCATCCAGAAATGATGCCAATTCAAACTACTAACCCACGCCTACAATGTCCTCCATGGTCTCAGACCTGTCTACATGAACCAGCGCTGAACTTCCACCTACGATCCAGAAACCTTCGTTCCACTGCCGCACCGGAAGATGCCCCTTCTCCCACCTCGCCGCCAAATTCAGCAACACCCTTCCCCTCCATTTCCGTACGTTACTGTCGTTGAGGAACTTCAGAAATAGGCTCAAGATCTGGCTCACCCACTATGACCCGCAGCACAGCGCCCGGATACCATTACGGATGATAAGCGCGCTCTAGAAATACTGTTTGACTGACTGATTTAATTCTCAGTATGATCAACATGGTATACATCAGATTGTGAGCGAACTGCTGTTTGACTAAACCTAACAACACATATGCAATAATGATCTACTTTTATAAGTATGTGACTACAGAGAGGTGCCCCCCTCTCCTAGCTGATGAAGTGAAATCAACCCCAAACGTGGGTAAGTTAGGATACCCAATTAAGGTCAACACTTTTTTATCATACCCACTATGCTTAGAACATGTGCAATGTACACATAGCACAGTTGGAGAGAGTGTTCAGCTGTGATCACTTTGGGATGCTGCTGATGTTTTTCTTCCATAATTTCAAGATTTGAAGATTGTAATATGAGTGTTTTTTTCATTTTTCACATCACAGGTAATCAATTTCTCCAACTATACAGATTTATACCTTTTTGCATGAGAATTTTTTCAGATAATGAAGGGATCGCAAGAGCCCTGAGGAAGGCTGATCCCATCTGGGCAAATAGATATGACCAAAACATGTAGGCAAAATCAATTAGAATGTATAAAACATTGCTTTTAGAAAACACACTACCAATAGTTTTTAACCATGCCCAGGGTATCTCATAAATAAATGATAATGTTTTCGGGCATACCCCGTGACATTTTACTACATTTTTACTATTTCCGAAAAACAATTATTATAAACTCCCAGTGAATGGTTGATTCCATCTGAGTGGTATCTACCTACTCAGATAGGAAGAAGACACTAATAATACAGCAAAGAATGATGAATGAGGTGCCTTCTGTCAATATCTATGCAAGCAAGTGATGAGTCAGAAAACTAATAAGAGTAACTCCAGGTAGGTACCCATGCACCAGTTTTGTGTGCTAGTGTAGTTATGGAGAATGCGCCTTGGTTTTTCCTTCTGTCCTCTTGTGTGATAAAAAAAACAAGCATTGGAACTAACCGTTACTTTTCTTTTTGCCAATGCTGAACAACATCAAGTGCACTGGCAAATTCAAGAGGCAAAAATTATTGGCTTTGCCAATGCTTGTTATATGAAGAGTTTCTAGCGGATGCCAATATTATTGAACCATTCCTCTGATTGAGCATCATCCAGCACAGAGGTAATACTTCATTGACTGACAGCTTCATCTGTGGAGTGTGCAAATCTGCAAAGCCTGACATGTCACAGCTTTGAGTTTTTTTATGAGCTATGGCTAACAGTAGTTTAAGTAAATAATGATGGGCAGTGTCAGAGGTCCATACTACTTGAAGAAAACTATAAATGCTATTGCGAGATGTAAGTCAGGGCAATCGAGGATTGGTGCTGATTAGAAGTTGCCCAGGTCTTTCCGCACAAAGGGGCAGATTTATGTTCCCTGGCGCATCCCTGCAAATCAGCATGGATGCGCTAGGGAAGATGCGTCACGAAAGTTTACCCTTGCGCCACAATAGATGCGCCGCATTTACAATGCAGCGCATCGTGGCGCAAGGATAAACAGATGCGTGACGCATCTGATGGCGGAAGGTTGGCGCATTGCTGGAGTTGCGTCGCAAGCGCGATGCAGCTCCAGCAAGGCTCGGGGGTGCCCTATCGTTACAATGCTGCGTCAATCCTTACGCCTGCTTCAAGCAGGCGCAGGGTTTTGACGCAGCATGGCCGGAAAAGTGACTGAGTGAAGTCTTGTAGATTTCACTCAGCCACTTTTCGGAGGCGTTCCTGCACCGGAACGCTCCCCCCCTGTGCAGGTACGCCCACATGTGGCGCAAGCTTTACAATGTGACGCATCTCCCTAGATGCGTCACGTTGTAAATGGGGCGCAACATGGCGCAGGGTTTACGCCGCCGCTGCGTCACAAAAGTGACGCAACGGCGGCGTAAAAGTGGCGCAAGTCCGTTATGAATCTGCCCTAAAGATTCTCAGCCAGGTTTCCGTGTCGCGTCCGGCCTCGCAAGCATTGCTTTGATGTATGTGCCGCCATCTTCATGCCAAACTCCATACTTCACAGGCATGTTAGGCATCACTGTCCCTCCAGAAACCAAATAGTCCAAATATCTAAAGCCTCATTTCAATGCAGGCCTCGTTGTTAGCATGTAGCAACCTCGAATTACGCACCTTTCTCTCTGGTCTTCACCTCTCTGTCATCAGAACTGCGACCAAAAGGGGTATGTGGAACTGGGATTGCACCTCTTTGATCTGCGGAAACCACCCATTAATGACTGTACTTAGTGAGAGTTGCTCAATGCCCCACTGAAAAGGTGGATGAAAACCCACACTTTCTTCTTTTCCCAGTTGCATTTGTTTTTGCTCATTTGGGGGCATATTATCAAGCCAGGCGATAAAATTATCGCCGCTTTAGCGGCATAAAACTGCCGCTAAAACGGCGATAATGGGTTTGATAATATGCTCTATGGAATTCCAATTGAAGTCCCTGTTAGACGTCCTTCACACGTAATAATTTTACCGCCTGGCTTGATAATATGCCCCAAAGAGAGCCGGGACATCTTAAGGATTTTGAGGGTTCTAGGCCAAACATATTTTTGAGGATCCCATTTGGACCAGCTTTGAATTTAAGATCCAGATCATGCCCTTTTTGGCCAGGTCACTGACAGTGCACATGCCTCCAAATTCTTAACGATTAACTTCTAATTTTCTGGGATAGTTACCAGTTTTTTCAATATTGTGACACAGCAGCAGTTCATTAATTTTACTGCAAATAGTCTCTGTGACATATGAATATGTCAGTTCCTGTTTTGATCCTAAAGAAACTTTTTTATGGATGCTGCATGAAATATGAACACAGTATTTCTTTGCAAAATGTCTGTAATGGACTCTCACACATCATCCAAAAATGTTATTTAAAACAATCTGTTTAAGAACTATTCAAGGACATCAGGGCAAGACTCTCTGCAGAACAGGGCTGGCTGTATCAGCCTCCCCCCACCACCTTGAAAGGTAGGGGCCCTGGGCCAGAGCCTACTTTGCCCATATCTTAAAACGTCTCTTGAAGAGAGACCAAGCTGATCTGCTACTCCAGCCTCCTGCTTACATAAAAAATGATGCAAGTGTGCTGTACCACTGTTTTGCTAGCTGATTTTATTCCGGCCCACAAAAACACGTGCTATGGTTGCTGCTTTGAGTCAGGAGCCAGTGAGACCCTCATTTGAGTATCATCCTGGCAGGGAGGTGTGGCTAGAATGGGGCCAATTTGGGCTGGAATATCTTGCCCATTCATCCCTTAACATGTGGGAGCAGGGGGAGATTTCTTCCACGTTAGGGACATTATATGTGCTCCCTATGGCGGTCTTTCACCAAAGTAAATTTGTGATTATGGGTGGTGGATTAGTTAGTCTCTATAGTGGACTATTAGTCTGCCACTATTTATGTTTGAGTTGTTACCAAACATTTTCAGTCCTTAAAAGATAAGCTGATTAATCTCTGGCATTCAGATCCGCACCACTTATGCAACTCCGAATAAGGTGGCACGACCTCTGGAAAAGTGCAGGAAAACTGATGTTTTTGGTAAATCTTCAGTTACCACCCTCCTCTAAATCCTGCCTTTGCTTTTTGACTCATATGTACAAGTAACACTTATTGATTTTTAGTGGTGGGGAAAGTGTCTGTGGCACAATATTGAAACTCCTGTGACAAAAATAATTATGACTCACAAAATAACTTGATAGCAGTCTGTACCCCCACCCCAGTATAAATATTATTTATAAGACATGGGATTCTGTAATCCTTGTATGAATGGCAGCCTCTGATTTAAGTCGCATACCCAGTGGCCGATTATAAAAAAAGGATTACAAAATTCGACTATTATAAGTTATTACAGTTTAGTTCACAATGCCAGCTGCCAGCAGCTGGAGTGGAAGGCAAATCACATCATGGAGCATAATTGAAGCAGCTGTTTAAAGCAATGAAAACAGAACATTGCTTTTATTTCTTATGTCCTATATTTTAGTTTACAATGACAAGCAGAGAGAACTCACCGAATAGTCAGAGAAAAGGTAGAATATTTCTGCATGTTTCTACACATTTCGAGCTTTTGCAGCTTTTCTTTTTTTTTTAAACTGACTTGCATTGAACTGTTTCTAATATTTGTCTGCAACACAAATCTAACAGGTTTTCGATTTGTTTAACTTTGCATTAGAGGTTTCATTTTTATTCTAAATATTTGCAAACATGTGTGCTCTCAGATATGAAAGAGTTACGCACTAAAGTTTTAAGTGGTTATATGGGATAAAGCACCCCCTGATGTACATGATAAGGATAATGCAAGTCACCTCGGGGTTCCCTAGCCATATAAAGGATCGTGGCCTTCGTCCTCGTTCCTTTATATGGTTATGGAACTCCTCAGTGACTTGCAATATCCTTATAATGTATGGTGGGGGTACTTTATCCTATATAATTGTAGTCTTTGTAGAGCGTTAACATTCACTCCAAAGAATCTTGGCGCTATCATGCCAGATTGTGCAAAATCCAGAAAAGGACAACGCTTCAAGCTGCAAATTAGTGGCCGGGTTCTTTATGTTGGCTCGATCTATTCCCCACTGGGACCAAGGCTACAATTCATCCTGCAGCCCAATCACCTGCTGACGGAGATAGATGACACCCATTTGCTTGTGGGGGAGGGAGGTGTCTGGAATCAGATGCAATATCCAATACCTGTTTGCACTTACCCCATTGACTCATTCAAGAATGTGTACCGGACCCTCATGAGTGACATCCTGGCTGATTGTGGCCCTTTTAATACATGGCGTCTCCTTCATGCTGCAGACAGGGACTATACCTATATTTTGCCAGTACACGGAACTGAATCAAGGCTGGATTACTTTTTTGGATCATACCCATTGGTAACCTTGATATGTCACACCCTGAAATTAGAAGCAGCGATCTTGGACCATTCTGCGATCTCTTATCGGCTGACAAGGTGCATGAAAAGCTGATTTGTAAAGCCTGGTGCTTTAGCCTCTCCCACTATAAACAGCCCACTCTTAAGGACCTGCTCAAATACCATGTTATCACCCACCTTAAACTCATCAATGGCTCAGAAGTCTCAGCCCAAACATTTGTCACCCCAAGTGGGAAGGTATGCCCAGTCATGGGTCCCATGCTCTTCATGCCACTGGAGTCAAGCTATCCTGGCTGATGAAGGGTGAAACCCCGAAACCAGTTCTAGGATGCTTGTTTCTAGTCTAGGGAGGACCTGGCCTGGCAGTTCGGGCTGGACTGTTCCCATTGGGCATAGGGTAAAGACTGATTTGCATTTGGCTGGGTTCAAACTGGAATGGCATGCTGAGCAAAAAAACTATGGATTTAGGCCCAGATCCCTGTACTGGAGTGAATGTATGACATTGTTCTCCATTCTGTCCATCAATTGTTCTTTTTGCATTTGTCATCCCGAGTGGGACAGGTATGCCCAGATGTGTGTCCCGTGCTCACCATGCCACTGGAGTCATGCTATCCTGGCTGATGAAGGGTGAAACCCCGAAACCGGTTCTAGAATGCTTGTTTCCAGTCTAGGGAGGACCTGGCCTGGCAGTTTGGGCTGGACTTTTCCCATTGGGCACAGGGTCAAGACTGATTTGCATATGGTTGGGTTCAACTGGAATGGCATGGTGAGCAAAAGAACGATGGATTTATGCCCAGATCTCTGTACTGGGGTAAATGTATGACATTGTTCTACATTCTGTCCATCAATTGTTCTTTTTCCAAACATTGTGGGTGGCGGTGAAATTGACCATTAGAGAGCAACTGGTGAGAGATATTGCAGTAATCAACACGTAGAAGGCAGACCAGCAGTTACCTTAGAGGGACCACAACTGATTTAACTCACCAATACATGACCTGTCCTTCCATTGCAATCAGACGTCGTCTTGAGAAAGCCTGCATGGACCTAAACACGCTCTTTACTTCAAAGGCAAATATGCCATACAAAAATTTACAAACTGCCACTGTGCACAGGGCGAGAAAGCAGGTAGGCCTTTTGTGCAACAGTAACATCAGAGGGAAGCTGGGATGGCCATCCTCGTCATTAAAATTGAATCAGATTGGATCGCCAGCTGCCTGCAAGGGATTATAAACACGTTTTCAGACTACCAGCAGGGCATTTATACCCCCGAGGTGGTCATGCACTCGGCACGTATGGAAGCTTACTTCGGCAAAATCCACTTGCCAGGCGTAAACGAGGTTGGCAGGGAGCTACTCCAGGGTTAAATAACCAATGAGGAGATGGCCCAAGCTATCTCCAACCTCCTATAATATAAGGCCCACCGGGAAGACAGCTTCCCTGCCAAATTTTACAAATGGACTAGGGCAGAAGTGGTTGACTCTATGTACGATGCCTTCAACGAGGTTCAACAAACGGGTGCCCTTGGATCCCACACCAACAAGGCCCTTATCATGGTCCACCAAAAGTCGGAGAAGGAGTTTCTCCTTTGCAGCAGTTACCAAACCATTTCCCGGCTCAATGCGAACGTTAAGATACTAGCCAGGATCTTAGCGGCCTGTCTTAAACGGGTAATTTTCTCTCTTAACAACCATGCTCAAGTGGGTTTCATCCAAAGGACAATTGTCCCGCAATCACCTTTGTACACTGGCCCATTGGACCTGTCACTCGATGCTGAGAAGGCCTTTGATGGAATTGAATGGGGCTACCTCTTTGCAACACTACAAAATTCGGTTTGGGGCTGACTTAATTGCAAAAGTTTGCTGGCTTCATGATTCCGCCTCTGGACAGGTCAATTGCAGAGACTTTCTCTCTGACCCTTTCCCACTCCATGGAGGGACAGGACAGGGTTGGCTGCTGTCACTCCTGCTCTTCGTCCTGGCAATGGAACCCTTGACTGAGCAGTGTGCCAAAAAGAAGGGATCTTGGCCACCTCCACTCCTGGGAACCCGTCTACAATCTTTCTCTATGTGGATGACATGGGAAACATCGATTACAAAGCAGTCATTACATCGCACTGCTTCTACAATGCAACTTTTACAACGCAACTGCCTTTACATCGCATGCAATTACAACCCATACCATTACAACGCATGTCACTACAATGCATGCTATTACAACGCATAACATTACTACGCATGCCAGTACATTGCATTATATGGTAAGTAATCGAGATTTTTTTGTTTTAGGGTGGGTATGGGTTTTGGGGTAGATGGGAATAGTAATTTTTACCCCTACACTATCCAACACGTTCTCTACTGTTGCACTCACTGGAGTGGGAATAGTCATTTTTACCCCTACACTATTCATCACTTACCCTACTGTTGCACTCTCTGGAGTGGGAATAGTAATTTTTACCCCTACACTATCCAACACTTATCCTACTGTTGCTCTAAAAGTATTATGCGTTGTAACAGTATTTGTAATGGTATGCGTTGTAATGTTAGTTTTTAAAACTGCATGGTAATGGCATGCGTTGTAAAATCATGCGATGTAAGGGTAGTTGTGATGTAAAAAGCGAGAAGTAAAAAGTAAAAGCATGAGTTGTAATTGTTTGTCTTGTAACGTCATATATTCAGATTACATCCTTCTCACGCTCTCCACACTTCCCACTTCCCTCCTGGCACTGCTGGATATTATCTTTGCTTTCACTTCAATCATTGGACACAAAAGGTGAGGCCCTCCCGCTCTCAAGACTGACAACCATAGTAGCCATAAGCAGATATCCATTTCACTGGATGGCGTCCCACCTCAAGTATCTATTAATTTATGTCAATGAGGGTATGAAATGGTGAGGTATAACATTGAACCACTTTTGGAGAGGGTGAGACTGGATTACAACAAGTTGTTGTAGTTAAACCTGTCACTCTAGGATAGGACTCAGGCTGTAAAAATGGTGACGGTCTCGCACTTCACCTATGCTGTGTATGCGTCCTCTGTTCACGCCTCTAAATATGTTGAGGTCAGTCAATAAGGGAATCATAAATTTAAAATGGGGAATGGCAAAACCCCAGCAGGCCATTGACAAAGCCAGTGCTCACAGGTCCTGTGGGATTTTGGGGCTCCACGCCATCAAACCCTACAGCGTATTGCTACATCTGGCACATTGTGACTACATGCAGCCTTATGCTCTAGACCTCGATTATGGGTTGCGATTGAGAACAGCATAATGTAAAGCCTGCCAGGGCTACACTCCTTGTACAAATCCAGTACTTCAACCCATGGACCTGAGAACCCCATGATACAGGCCAGGAACAAGACTTGAGCACCGGCTCCTGTCGGTGGACACCAGCCTTAATGCAAAGGCGCCACTATGGTGCAATGCCTGCATTCGAATACGAGGGAAAATACTTAATTGGAGGCTTTGGCGTAAGGTGGGAACACTCTCCCTGAGTCAGGTAATAGCTCAGTAGGTTCTTAAATCCTTTATGGCACTCCATGCGGACATCCATCTGTCCTTCCATCAGCGATTGAAATATATACAGCTATGACACTGCCTCACTTGCAGACTGGACACTCAATCCTGGGCGAACCTGCTGCCTCTGATGCTTACCTATCTTAACTTCCGGGAGCAACTCAAGCTTGTGATATCAGGCCTTTTTTAACCTCTTGGCCCACCAGTTATACTGTCAACAACAATGTGAGAAACTGCACGTCAAATGGCAAGAGAGACTTCAGGTGGTTTCTGAGGCATAGGACTGGGCCAGGATACTGGATAACCTGAACTGAGGCGCGAAAGAAGACATGTGCCCACTCGCGAAGCGGTGTCACTGCTGCATGTTTGGTCCTTCCAAGGAGAGGGGCAGGAGCTGGCGGGGGAGATAATGGGGGCAACAGCCAGAGCCCTCCTGCCCTCATTATCTCCCCCGCCAGCTCCTGCCCCTCTCCTTGGAAGGACCAAACATGCAGCAGTGACACCACCTCGCGAGTGGGCACTGTACTCCACACTGAGCAGTACCACGCCACTACTCGGTGCTCCACTTCTCCACCAAACCAAACGCCCCCAGCAACCTTGCCCTTTCCCTTTTCCTTTCTCTTTTAGACTCCATCCTATGCTTTTTGCTATTTTGCACCATTTTTCTGGCAATCCACCCCTGGCTTGCTCCTCCTTCTTTTGTTTCTTACTTCTCCTCTGGTATCCATGATATATGTCATAACGAAGTGCTATAAACATGTGTGCACTACCCTTACCCAATGGGTACTTGAAGTATCATAGTACTGTGATAATTTTTTTCTATGCTAAAATCCTTCACACACAATTACAACACAAACACGAAAATGGCAAGTGCAAGCATTTCCTGTTTTAGGACACCTGGGTCCAGACAGAGGAACCTCTAACTCTTAAAATCAACTGAATTTGGGATTAGGGTTAGCAGAACCATGTACTCTGCCCATTTTTGTACCTGCTGTAATGGAGTTGATCATAGTATGTCTGTAACTCAGCATTTTCCTCACACTATAATTTCTCGAGTCTGTCCAAAACAGATTTCAATTTTGTTTCTGATTTTTCCCTGGCACTCGTTTGAAAACAATTTCATATATTTACAGTTCTTACTGTGTGAACTTTTAAATGCTACTGATACAATGTAGAGGTTGATAGTGCATTTTTAATAAATGCAAATTTGTGCAATTAATGTGTAGAAATAACATGTAGGCCTAAAACAAGAAGCCACATTTAAAACGGCAGAGGGGGCACTAGGCTTCAATAGCTACACTTGTCAAGTTAGAAATGCTTTAAGGATGCAGTTTTACTTTTCATTGTATTGGCCTTAGTTCAACATTCTTGGTAATGTGAATAAGTGAGGAGTTCAATGAAAAAATGTGTCGAGACTACATAATCCAGTAGAACATAACCTTATCATAGAGGCATGGCCCATAAAATACAATAGAAATTTAGTTAAAACCTTAGTTTAATGTTTAATTAATAATAACATTTGCAAGGTAGCATATGTTAGAAAGAGAGGATTTAATTTGTGGAATGACAAACCTAACCGTGAACTGTTTTGTCTTTTAGAAGAGAGGAGAGTGGGAACCAAACCACGACTTGTACAATATGGTTAGTAATGTACATCTAACATTTAATATTTGTAAGTCTTTGTCTCTGGACACCGTAGATTGTGAAAGATTTCTGTTCCCATGAAGCCATTGAGATCCTATTGGATGAAGAAACCGGATTACTGCAACAAATGTTTTAGTTTAGATATCAAAATGTGTTACACAAGTGTGTTTCTATATTAGAGTAGATCAGCATTTTTGGGAGAGCTTCTTGGGTAAATTCAGATTTTCAATTCTTCACACTTGAGAGAACTTCTCAAACTCTCTGTGCTCTAAAGTCCTCTGCTCTGAGCAGACCTTTATTATTTTCCCTTGCCAGATTTATGCTATACTTTCTGAGACTCCACTGAATTTTGAACATTTCCTCATGAGAAATACGCATTGAATTGCTTAAAGTTTTATGCTTTCAGCTCTCGATTTCAAACTCTTTGTGGGTTCAAGATACTTTTCTCATCTTAATTCTCAGACTAGGGACTCTACTAATGTGGAATGTGCTTATGCAATTGTTCTCTATTGTATTACTGATGAATTGATTAGTTATTGATGACTAATAAATAAATATTTACTAAAAGAGATTAATAAAACCCTTTAAATTCATGCCGAAATCTCATCATTGTCTCCCAATAATTGATGATTAACTGTGATTTGTAATTTGATTGGTGATTTGCAGCTTCCGAAGAATTCCTTACCTACATCAAAGATCCGCAGCCTTAGGGCCCAGTAAGAGCAGGGACTTTATTTCCAGGTATGCTGAGACGCAAATTCTGAATCATAAACCAAATATTTATTAAGGTCCCATGCTCCACCAGGGGCATGATGAGAATCAAGAACTTGTTCCAAGGGCTGAGTCGATTTATCAAGGTTGAAAATATAGACCTACAAAAATGTATGCAGAAAGGGAAGCAATGTCCATGTCATATATTTGATGAAGAGCTGGGGTCAGTGTGGGTACAGATATGAGCACAGGTTATCTATAATCTCATGTTTCAGCAACAGAAGCTACCAGTTCACTTATCTTAATCTCTCCGTTTGGAAATCACATTTCCAGGAACAAGAAAAGGTTCCAGGTTCAACAGCTACTCGGGCTTCATTCAGGCAAGAGTTCTCGAAATTTGAAAATCCAAAATAGGCACCTCGGGGCAACTGTACAGGATTCAACTATTCATCGAGCACTCTGACGTTAAGAGATAGTCAATTAAAGAAAGGAGGGGAGATAGAGGCCAAGATACCGGAGACTCAACCTCTCGTACTTAAGGTAACAACCAAGAAGAGTCTCTCTGCACTGTTTGGACTATCTTTCCACTCTTCTACATCGTTTGAAAACATAAAGTTTTCTTAAAATAACCCTCACCCACCAAGATTTCCCATGGTGGCATGCTTCATCATAGGGTTCTTATCGTCCTGCTGCAGGACGGAGTGTGCTGTGACCAACTTAGATGTGGGAGCACCTTTAATCAAATGCTTTAAAGAGATGGGTGGTATAAGAGTGGGAGGGTCTAACCTAGGGTTAAAAAATACCTGGCTAAGTAGGAACAAATATTTTATTCAATCCTCTTGCTGGTATTGGTAAAAAGGGGGAAGTGAGAGACACACGTTTATGTGTGTGTATCTCAAGGTCAACATGTTTCAAGCCATTACCCAAAGGCTTTTCGTCAGGAACACACCAATGATCCTCAGGACCACTCCTGCTTTTGAGCCACACCAAACAGGTCTCCTTAATAAATATCAAGGCAAAATATACAATGCAATACCCAATCAGTAGTTTTTCTTTTGATCTGGAAAGATATGACAGTGAAGGTTATTATATCCGAATTAATATTTGGAATTTTTTAAAATACATCACCATATGTGGAAATAGCGATATATTTTTCTCTTGCTACCGTGCTATACAATTTAAGCTTTATCGTAGATTGTGTCTGTGCTACCCATAATCAGGTATGTGAAGACAGACAAGACAATACAAAACATTCAACCTGAAACACTCTTAGTTGTATACAGGTTCATGCCATGATAAAAAAAATTGTGTTTTCTTGTTTGTGGTTACAATGCAAAGAGATCGGACATAAGAATATTGAGAAATCAATAAAATCAAACAAATGGTAACAAATGCAAGGTGCTTGCCTCCAAAAAATATATTGGGCATAGTTACTCGATTCAAAGCTGTATCGAGAAATGTCAGGTGATGAATGGAAAAGGACTGCACTCCTAAAGGGATGTTATTTCTAAACATTCCTGTGATGTGAATTAACACCTCCCAAAAACTGGTTGTAGTATGGGGTAGTGACCATTTGTTTGATTTTTTTGATTTCTAAATATTCTCATGTCCGATCTCCTTCAATTTTTTTTTTTTATCAGCAGACATTTCACAGTATAATTTTGACTCTAGAGTATATGTCCCAAAAATTCTTTAAGGGGAGCAACTTGTATTCTTGAAATTTTTTACATTTTTTTCAATCTTTTCAGTCTTTTTGAAAGTCTCATATCCGATCTGTCTGATACTCCTGAAAAGCTGGGAAGTCAGCAGGTTTCTCGAACTCAAGCCTCGTCCAAGCTCATCTGCAGAGAATCCAGAACGCCTCTGCACGCCTGATCCTCGACGTCTCGTGCTGCGACCACATCACCCCCCACCTGAGGAACCTGCACTGGCTCCCCATCGACAGGAGAATCTCCTTCAAGCTCCTGATCCACGCACACAAGGCACTCCACAAGACCGGACAGGCCCATCTCAACAGTCGACTCTCCTTCTACGTACCCAACAGGAAACTCCGCTCTGCTGACCACGCCCTGGCCACGGTCCCGCGCATCCATAGAACAACTTCCGGAGGCAGGTCCTTCTCCCACCGCGGCGCCAGGAACTGGAACACCCTCCCCCTCTACCTACAACAAACCAAAGACCTGCTGACTTTCAGGAGACAACTCAAGACCTGGCTCTTCGACCAGTAGCTACAGCACCCCCCCTAGCGCCTTTAAACCCTTAGGGGTATGTAGTGCGCTTTACAAATTACATGATTCATTGATTAATCAGTGTCAAAGTGCATATGCTCTCTGTGTAAATTGTGTTTATGGATTGGTTTTCCATTATTGGCATATTTTATTTACTGGTAAGTCCCTATTAAAGTGCACTGAGTGTGCATGGCCTGTAAATCAAATGCTGCTAGTGGGCCTGCAGCCCTGATTGAGCCACCCACAAGAGTAGTCCTGAAAAGGTATCTCAGACCTGCCACTGCAGTGTCTGTGCGCAGTTTTAAAATGCCATGTCGACCTGGCAAGTGCACCCACTTGCCAGGCCCTAGCCTTCCGTTTTCTTAAATGTAAGACACCCTTCATGTAGGTCCAATGTACCACACTGGACTGGTTGCAGTGTATGTGAAAGGTAGGAAATGTACTGGTGTGTGTAACATGTGCTGGTAGTGAAATAGTGCCAATTTGGTTTTTCACAATTGAAAGGCTGATTGTCCCATAGGATAGCATGGGAGATACTTTGTAACATCTTACAAGTATAGCTTCCCATTGGGACAAGATGGAGAAGTAAAGTTTAGGCCCTCTGAACTCAGAATTTAATAACACATATTTTTGTAAAGATGTTTTTTAAATTGTGCATTTGAAAATGCTACTTTTAGAAAGTATATATTAACAAAATGGGGTGACCCTGTGTCCCTAGGAACCTGGGTATTTGATATATAAAGAACAATGGTTCCCTTGGGTTGAAACAATGCGTATTGCGGTTAGCCGTAGTTACTTCAGCATAACATATGATACATTTCTGAAAGCCAGAACATTTCTTAAGCAAATGGGGGAAGGAACAAGAACACAGAAAAAGGGTTTTTCGTTAATTTATGTATCAGAATTGATAGCATTCGTTATGCGAACCAAATTACATACAACAAAAATACATTGCAGAATTTTTGCACTTCAAAATTCATACAGTGATACACAATGGTGAGATAGTAGTGCTCAGTGGTGATATAGATACACAGTGCAGTGAGGTGGTAGTGGGGGGATGCAGTTTGTTTTGGAGGGCCAAATTCAAGAAGCAGTGACAAGTACGTTAAACAAATTATATAGTTGATAGCGACTATGTCCTGCAATCTGTGTCAAAATAGATCGTCGACGTTTCAAACCTATGGGCGCTTGGTGGAGTGTCTCAAGCGGGTCTTCATCTGGAAAGCAGTGTTTCGTGAGGACTCCGTTTTACCAGAATACAATCATTTTTTGATCTTCTGTGCAATTCATATCACAGTTGACATGTTGCTAGAATAAACCAACCCCTTCAATCAATTTCTTTGACCGCCCTTGAAATTCTAGGGCGGCTTTCCTCTCCTCCTCCACAGTCCTGATGAAGGCCCGCTTGTGACACTCCACCAAGCGCCCATAGGGTTGAAATGTCGACGATCTATTTTGGCACAGATTGCAGGACATAGTCGCTATCAACTATATAATTTGTTTAACTTACTTGTCACTGCTTCTTGAATTTGGCCCTCCAAAACAAACTGCATCCCCCCACTACCACCTCACTGCACTGTGTATCTATATCACCACTGAGCACTACTATCTCACCATTGTGTATCACTGTATGAATTTTGAAGTGCAAAAATTCTGCAATGTATTTTTGTTGTATGTAATTTGGTTCGCATAACGAATGCTGTCAATTCTGATACACAAATTAATGAAAAACCCTTTTTCTGTGTTCTTGTTCCTTCCCCCATTTGCTTAAGAAATGTTCTGGCTTTCAGAAATGTATCATATGTTATGCTGAAGTAACTACTTTTAGAAAGTAGGCATTTTCTTGTTTAACTTTTCTGTGTGCCTCTGCTTGTTTGTGGATTGACAGTCTGGTTTTGCGGTGGCAGGGGGTGGGGATGTGCATTCACTGTAGACAGCCACTGGGGGGTTGAGATGTGCCGGCCCTTCTTGGATGACTCAGAGATGAGCTTAATGGGGCTTGGCTGCATTTAGAGTAGTGGGACAAGATTTCCTTGCACCTGAGTAGGATATGTCTCCCTTGCCCAATGCTGTTTCCACCCCCTGCGATCATACTGCACCAGTGAGGACAGAACTGGTTATGACTGAGCTCAGAGAACCTTGCACAAACAGAACAAAGACTTTGGGGCATAAGTATTACACCTAAAACCCCAGAACTTTAGATTAATTCTGAACTCAAGAGGAACCATTGCTAAGGAGAAAACTAGGCCTGGGTGGCAAATTCCGTTCCGCTCGCGGAATTTGCGGAATTTGCGTAATTTCGCGTTCCGCGGAGAACGCGAAATTGCTTAAAAGTCTGCTTTCCGGGATTTCGCGAAATTTTTGCTTGTTCGCGTTCTCAAAATGCATGTTCGCAAGATATTTCTCCTCGAACACGCAAACAGCAATTGCGAACAGGAAAAAAGCACCGCGAACAAGCAATTCTGCGTGTTCGCGGAATTTCTGCGTGTTCGCGGAGATTTTTTACCGTTTCGCGGAGATTTGCGTAACGCAATTACGCAAATTCCGCCCACCCCTAGAGAAAAGCTGAAGAGCTGAGAGGAGGAGTACTGCCCCTTTGCTGTGTGGGGTTGGCCTGAAGTTGCTGCTTCTGCCAATTAAAGGACAAAGACTGGAACTTTGCTGTGAACCTGCTTGAAGAAGAATCTCTAAGGGCCTGTGTGTGCTGGCCTTCTGTTCTGAAGACTCAGGGACACAAAGGCTTCCCCCCAGCTCCCCTGAACTCTATTGCTGAGAGTTCTGACCTGCCAGGAGGTACCTATAGAGTGTGTATGCCCCTTACCCTGACTAGAAGATAGGGTCTCTACTTGCACAAAGATACCTACCTTTGAAAACTAGAGATCCCCATTTCTAACAATGTGCATCCAAAGTTATGATGTTTATGGTGTGAAAGCATGTCAACTCTATCCTGTGCATGATTTCTGGTGGGAGAGAAAGGCATGTCAAAGTGTGCATTGTGGACCGCAACTTTTGTTGAATTTTCCATTGTATTCCATGAGCAGGGTCTCAGGATCATCGGAAGAACTCTTTTTGGAGGGTTTTGTTGTAGTGTAGTTAGTGGGTTCTGTTGTCATAAATTCCTTATGTTTTTGACAAAGCTGAAGTAGCACAGGTGTAAATGGTTATAAATAGTTTCTTAGTGGAGTCCAATATTTTCTTATTATTTGCACAAGCACTAATTTAACATTATATACTGTGAAAATTATTTTCTTTTAACTGTCGAAGCGAAGGGGCAACTCGGTTAATCTGGAGACCAGTATTTCCTAGAAAAAGGAGTCGCAGTGGTGAGTGACACTCTTTTACCATCATCTGTTTGGCACACAGATTCTCAAAAATGTTTTGTTTTATTTTTTATCTCGTTTCTGAAAATCATTTTATTTTATGAAAAAAAAGAAAACCAAGTTTTGACAAATCAAGACATCTGGTTTAGCACTGAATGCTTAAGCAGCTTCACCATATTCAGTAATTGGTCAAAAGGTCTATATTTATCAATCTTTCTTGAATATAGCGTTTGTTTCTTGAGCAACAGACTAATGCAATCCTTTCTTGAATCATCCTGATTGCAACCAGTGATACGGCAAAAATGTTGTAATTTCATTTACAAAAGAATGTGACTTTGGAAGATTTTTGTGAAGTTTGGTAGGTAGTAAATCAGCTTCTAAGTCAGAAGGTCCACTATTTCAATTTATATACTAAAATCAACATCATTCAACAGGCAGAACCGGGTTACTACAAAGGTGCAGTTTGTGAATACCTAAAAGTAGTAAACTTACTCAAAAGTGCAAGCTTACTCAAAAGTGTAAGTTACCTTTGTGAATCGGGCCCACATTATCTGGGTTGTGCTGACTAATGAAAATCTGAATATTAAAATGAAGATGAGATTGTATTGCCAGGCAAAATGGATTGAAAACAACTTTATACATATGAATCCTCAATCATTGGGATTGTGTCCACAAGACAGAGAAATGCGCGCCTCACAGTACAAAAGTCCCTATTTGAAGAGTGACTGTCAACATGTGTAGTCATTCTGGTGACAAAATCAATAGTGTAGGTTTGACTGAAAATGTGTTTGAAATTCACAGTGAAAAAATATTGATTGCAATTGTCTTTATAACTTAGTGATGAAGAGGCCTTATGCATCAATGCATTGCGCCTTGACACAGGGGTGCCGATTTCAATCCTGTAAAACCTGGGTACGAATGGTCGTACGGAGCGTATTCTTCGTACGACACGTACCCGGGAAATCCACCTTACAAACCAGCAAGTACGATTCGTACAGAAATACAATTTCCGTACGAATTGTAAAAAACTATGTGCGGCTAAAAAATACCCACAATTCTGATCCGGGACATCGCGTACGTGACGTCCGTACGGAGTCAGGCAGCGTTTTACAGACCAGCAAGTATGATTCGTGCCTACGTCACTCCGCACGGCTCATTTTTTACGGCAGCCAAAAACTCCCAGGAAATTGAGGACGATGCGATTAAGGAGCACCGGTACACGACGGACAGCCATGGATCTCATCCTACGTGTCATCCCGGCCCTCCTAGCCTACGACCTGGTGCACCGAAACCGCCGCACACGCCGCAGAAGGTGAGAACAACACCCATGGGTCAAGGGTGGGTGAGGGGCATGACACATACTCCTACACAAATTAAAACATACAATATGGAAGATATACATTACCTCCAGGGTCTGGTCAATTGGGGGGTGTGTCCACCAATCACTGCGTACCGCAACAACGGAAGTGGACGTGTACGTGTACCCGTCACCACTACAATGGTGGGACGGACCGTACCCACGCCCTCAGAGCGTGGGTATGGTCCGTATCACCATTGTAGTGGTGACGTAGGGGTACGCGTGGTACGGACCGTACCCACGCTCTGAGTGCGTGGGTACGGTCCGTACCACCATTGTAGTGGTGATGTAGGGGTACGCGTGGTACGGACCATACCCACGCCCTCAGAGCGTGGATACGGTCCGTACCACCATTGTAGTGGTGACGTAGGGGTACGCGTGGTACGGACCGTACCCACGCTCTGAGGCTCTGAGGCTCTGTGGCTGCCTAGGATTCCCAGCAGTGGACAGAGACATGTGAGGGGTGGGTGCAGAGGAATACCAGCAGTGGACAGAGACATGTGAGGGGTGGGTGCAGAGGAATACCAGCAGTGGACAGAGACATGTGAGGGGTGGGTGCCTATCACTCCCATCAGTGGACAGAGACATGTGAGGGGTGGGTGCAGAGGAATACCAGCAGTGGACAGAGACATGTGAGGTGTGGGTGCCTATCACTCCCAGCAGTGGACAGAGACATGTGAGGGGTGGGTGCCTATCACTCCCAGCAGTGGACAGAGACATGTGAGGGGTGGGTGCCTATCACTCCCAGCAGTGGACAGAGACATGGGGGTGGGTGCCTATCACTCCCAGCAGTGGACAGAGACATGGGGTGGGTGCCTGTCACTCCCAGCAGTGGACAGAGACATGTGAGGTGTGGGTTCCCATCACTCCCAGCAGTGGACAGAGACATGGGGGTGGGTGCCTATCACTCCCAGCAGTGGACAGAGACATGTGAGGTGTGGGTGCCTATCACTCCCAGCAGTGGACAGAGACATGGGGGTGGGTGCCTATCACTCCCAGCAGTGGACAGAGACATGTGAGGTGTGGGTGCCTATCACTCCCAGCAGTGGGTAGTGGACAGAGACATGTGAGGGGTGGGTCCCTATCACTCCCAGCAGTGGACAGAGACATGTGAGGGGTGGGTGCCTATCACTCCCATCAGTGGACAGAGACATGTGAGGGGTGGGTGCAGAGGAATACCAGCAGTGGAAAGAGACATGTGAGGTGTGGGTGCCTATCACTCCCATCAGTGGACAGAGACATGTGAGGTGTGGATGCATATCACTCCCAGCAGTGGACAGAGACATGTGAGGGGTGGGTGCAGAGGAATACCAGCAGTGGACAGAGACATGTGAGGGGTGGGTGCCTATCACTCCCAGCAGTGGACAGAGACATGGGGGTGGGTGCCTATAACTCCCAGCAGTGGACAGAGACATGTGAGGGGTGGGTGACTATCACTCCCAGCAGTGGACAGAGACATGTGAGGGGTGGGTGCCTATCACTCCCATCTGTGGACAGAGACATGTGAGGGGTGGGTGCAGAGGAATACCAGCAGTGGACAGAGACATGTGAGGTGTGGGTGCCTATCACTCCCATCAGTGGACAGAGACATGTGAGGTGTGGGTGCAGAGGGATACCAGCAGTGGACAGAGACATGTGAGGGGTGGGTGCCTATCACTCCCAGCAGTGGACAGAGACATGTGAGGGGTGGGTGCCAATCACTCCCAGCAGTGGACAGAGACATGTGAGGGGTGGGTGCCTATCACTCACAGCAGTGGACAGAGACATGTGAGGGGTGGGTGCCTATCACTCCCAGCAGTGGACAGAGACATGGGGGTGGGTGCCTATCACTCCCAGCAGTGGACAGAGACATGGGGTGGGTGCCTGTCACTCCCAGCAGTGGACAGAGACATGTGAGGTGTGGGTTCCCATCACTCCCAGCAGTGGACAGAGACATGTGAGGGGTGGGTGCCTATCACTCCCAGCAGTGGACAGAGACATGGGGGTGGGTGCCCATCACTCCCAGCAGTGGACAGAGACATGTGAGGGGTGGTAGCAGAGGAATACCAGCAGTGGACAGAGACATGGGGGTGTGTACATCATTATCAGATGACCACAACTCCATGGGTGTATGTACGCATCCCTAATTTTCGACTATGTTGATAGTGCCATAACAACACATCACTGACAGCAGTGTCCCACTCCCATGAGGATGGATGTCTTTCCCCCACTGCATGACACACCACATGTGGGTGTGAGGACAAATGACACATGCATACCGACCCCTGGTGGATGCAGCACAATACACACACAGAGATCATGCCACAAGACTGTATAGTCATGTCAATGCCTACTAAACTAAGAGAGCCAAATGGAACACACACTGTCACGCACATCCCAGGACTGATAGGAATGTACAGGTGCTGGGACAGCCACCAAGATGTCTCTCATGGAAGGAATAGGGTGGAATTCCCACAGATACAATGCCCACAATTGTGAGTCAGGTGCCCAAATACCCTGCAGAACAAGTACCATATGTGTGCTAGGCTGGGATTACACACATGCATAGTGCGGAAAAGGGAGAATTTCTCCATGAAGGCATGGCAACATACTCAATACACAAGTACAGTGACTAGCAAGGATGGCACAGACGATGCAGCCGGAGACATTGCTGAGCAGGCATGGCCATAGTTGAAGGGATCCGTCACCAACAAAGGGAATGTATACACAGGTCAGCACAAAAATTGTGCAATTCTCTGCAGGGAAGATGTCAGGTGACACGGAGGAAGGGACACTCCTTGGTACAATGTATCAAAAAACGAATAACACACACGACCAAAGATCCTTTGCAGAGACCTTGTGATGGCACGCAGATCCCATGGTCCACCTCATGACCATCAGACTCAAACCCTTGCCCGAAACATAACACATTACCACAACCCCAACTCCTGGAGCATCAGCACCAACATCAATACCTGAAATGCAATAGTGTTCAAAGTAAAAAGAAAATGCTTTAATCAGCATAAAATTATATATTTTTCAAAAACACTATATACAAAGGCCAATGGCCAGTCCAGAATAGAAGTCCTTGGGGAGACACATGGGCACGCGTCTCCCCTAGCTTGCCTGCACATTTGAACCCACAGGTTCGTCAACTGGGGGGGGCATCATGTGGGGAAGGACCAGGCAATGCAGGGACAGGAGGTGAAAGGGTAGGTGTGGTGGGTGCAGGGCTGGATGCCTCCACCACAGGGGCAGCGCCAAAGGTGGAGGTGAGCTCAGCGCTGCACACTTCTGCCAGGGCGTCCAGAGTATCCCCTGCACCGGAAGAAACCACAGGCACAAAGGAAGGGGGGGGTCAGAGGGATGGGGTGCAGCGCTACTGGGGGAGGGGGTGGACATGGTGGGGGACTCAACTCCCCTACCCGGGGAGTGCCTGGCCCGTTTGTGGGCTGGTGACCCAGTGGAGCTGAGGCCCAGCACAGACATGTAGCTCTCCTTGTCTGACTGTGTGGCAGGGGAGCCAAGGGGAGTGCATTTGGAGGGACTGGGAAGTGAGGCATGCGGACTCAGACTGTGGCTGCGTGTATGTCTGTGTGCCCCAGACCCAGTGGGTGTGCCTTTATCCCCCTGAGTGTGCGTGCCAGGATGTGTGTGCTTGCCCTTACGTGTTGGTGTGCTGCCTGTGTCTGGTGGGGTGCGTGCTTAGGAATGTCTGGGTGTGCATGGGATAGGCATGGGAGTTGGAAGTGTGGATGGGGCTGGGGTGGGGTGGGGACGAAGCGCTGCAGGAGACTCTCTGCTGCCATCAGTGAAGAGTCCATGGACCTCAGCAAGATCCGTTGGTCAGACATCGCTGCTGACATGCCCTCCATGAACGAAACCATCTGTGTCAGCAGTCTGGTGTGGCCATGGAGGACATTCAGCATCGATGTCTGGCCAACCTGCAACTGCCGCTGAATGTCCACAGACTCTGCAGTGAGGGCAGCAGGGGTGACAGGGGCAGGGGGTGCGGTGCCTGGCACGAAGGAGACATGGTGGTGCCCTGCATGGACAGAAGGGACCGGAGCAACTGGGAGGGCGGTGATGGGAATGGAGGAGGCGGGGACAGATGTTGTGCTGCTGCCAGGTGTTGTAGCAGCCTCCGCCCCCTCGATGAGTTCAGCCTCGGACCCGTCAGCATCGTAGTCGGTGTCGCCACCAGACAGGTCCCCGCCTGACTCCCCTCGCCCTCCGTGCTACTTGCTCCCGCAGACTCGCCAGCAGTGGAGGCACCGGTGCTGGATCCCTCCTCCAGGTCTGTGCAGGTGTCTCGCACGGTGTCCTCCGATGATGCTGTGGACAAGGTGAAGATACAGAAAATAATCAGTCACCTGTATACATCTGACACATGAGTCCAAACAAAATAGGTCACAGTGCATATCAGGCAATGCATCATGAGTAACATCTAGATTACTCCGCACATATGTAAGCCCTGTACTCCCCAGTTGGTTGACCCACCATGCCACTTGGAAACAAGTAAAAATAGGACACAACAGCCAAAAACTTGATTTAGAAATATACTGAGAAGCTAGTGTCTGGGAACAGTTGAGCACAGCAATACTATGAAGGCATGCCACCTCTTGTTTACTGTGAAAGAAACAGTATTGGTGCACCCAAGGCTAAATAACAGACCTCAATGTTGAAGGTGTCCCCACACTCAGAGACCTGTAAGTACTTTGGAAACCCAAACAAAATACCTTGTGATCCCTTGGGAATCACACCACTTTACACAATCTACATGTTTGGAATGTGTGTATGTGCCACTTTATGAACAGAACACACATGTGCCTGTATAAAAGAAGTCACACAAGGAGGTGCACACAAAACTACATTTACACAGTCATTGTATGAGCTGGCAGCCTTATTCAAATAAGCCACTGTTAGAAAGAAATGGGGTTTCAGTAAGTACATATACATGGCACCACGGCGGTCTGGATGACTTGACACTCATAAGTTGGTATCAGCAACAACCAAGGATTTACCCAAATGACACCTTGCTGTGTGAACATGGATATGTATAATCTGAAAAACAGTCTTATTCGAACTGTGCCTTTCTTTAAAATGTGCCAGCGTGTCCCCTGAAAGTGTAAAGGTGGTTTCTTGTGCTCTTCCTTGGGCGACATCTGTCATGCGGGCACATTATTGTCCTTCACAACAAAACATCAAAGTCAAGCATTGAAAACATGAAGACATGTTGACAAGTGTAGTGAGTGCCAAGGTACAAGACTTCTTGACTAACAACTTGAAGCATGCCACCTGCCACATGGCCATCCGTACCATGATGACACAGTTGGCAACACATCTGACCCACTGCCTGTCATGTGGAGTGGCACACATGCCCAAACACAGGACAGTGCATAAGCTAATGGGCCTGCAATTGTGTCGGAATAAGATACACCTGCATTGAGGAGACACCCTCATGGCAAGCAAGAATGTCCACACAGATGTCAGCACACAAAGACCAAACTACGTAGCATCTGGACCACACACTGGTGCCAAAAATGGATGAGCAGGAATCATGTATTTAAACTTTTGACACATGCTGCAAAGCACAAACATGAAAGCCTGCACAACATCACTGGGTCACTGCATGTTGAGTGTCTGTCCAGATAATTATTACACACAGGTCAGACCTGGCAAGGAGACATGAGGTTTGGACATGTAGGCCTCGCCCGCACAAACACCCCATACCTGAGACAATGTGATAGAGACAGATCAAGAAGTGACACCTCTTAATCAGGGTTTACAAAAATGTGCATCAAGAATTCCAAAATGTACTCCACATCAACTCGTGAGGCTGCCAACACATATTTGTGACAAACAACCATCAACAGATAGTTGTAAATAGACACACAGGCACTGCCCAGTGTGAGGATGCAGAAGCCAAATGGGGTCACCCTGTCCAGTGGACACATGTAGCACACTTTAGATAAATACAAATGAGGCCAGGGAACAATGCCACAGAGGCCAACCTATGCTGAACACACAGAGAATGGGCACAGTGTTGGATGACACACATGATTCCGAGGCAAGGGTGTCTCATGGGACTGTAGTGGGCACACTGCTCCATGGTCCTGGAATGATCTGACTGTAACATGAGCAACCGTCCCGGCACTATGCATATCTCCCACTCATGCACATCATGTCTGAGGCCACAACATCGGTCATGCATGCTGCAAGTCTGTTCATTTGAAACCTCACACTCCTATGTTGAGACTCAGCATCAGTGCCAACAAATATGGACCCCTAAATGACTGAACAGGACAGGGCACAGGCAAGGTACCAACACATGTCACAGACCACCCCCACACATGATGCAGTAAGCAATGTGCACTTGGATTAACTGGCAGCCTAGATGACCATGTGCAATAGTGATTACACACGGACCAGGGAACACATGTCAAGGAGGGGAAGGGAGGAAGAACAGCACCGGTTGACTTGGAGAACAGGATTTGCACTGCACATATAAACCCTGGCAGTGTATCCAGGCGACTGAGCACTTCCAAAAGCTGGTGACACACAACAAACACACATGTACCTGCCCCCTCCTTGCTGCTGTCTCTCCTGTAACCGCCTATCCATGTCAGAGAAGACCACCGCCAGGACACGCCTCATCTGGTGGGTCAGGCGTGCAGCTGTGGTGCAACACTTCACATAGACACTCACCCACATGACAAGGAACATTCACACACATCAATGTCCAGGGGGCGTAGACATCACTTGGACACTCTCACCACAGCTCCACTCAACTCACACACATCTGTGGGTACAGTCACCTGTCACACCGGAGGGACCACTGAATCACCTCAGGACTATAGACAAGAAATGCCCCAAAGGATTAGCCAGGCTGAATGTGTCATGCACTATGCAGTGAATGTCACAGTAAGCACAATGCAAGTGAGGAGTGCACACATGAACTACATCATGCTCTGCATGGGAGACATAAGCCATTCCCCCCCTGGGACCCACTTTAAACAACATTGCATGTCTGTCACACCTGGACACAATGCCAGAAGTGACAGTCACAAAAAAGGTGCACAGTCAAAGGTAGTGGAGTCAGCACTCACCTGCTCCCCTGGTCTCCCATACAGGCTGGTGTATTGTGGGAGGATGACATCCAGCAATGCCTCATTCTCCTCCTGGGTGAATGGCTGGGCCCTCTCCACAGACCTTGACATGGTGCCAGAGGAAGCACAGACAGCAGCAGTGTTGTCAACAGGAAAGTTGTGCAGGCAAGTGCCCTCTCATGGGTTCTGGCTGACTTATATCTGTCTTGCTAATGGGCATTCATTTGGAGGAGTACATAGTGATTGGTCAGATTCATTCGCATCTTATGTTTACTCCAATCCCTTCATTTGGAGGAGTACATAGTGATTGGTCAGATTCATTCGAATCTTATGTTTACTCCAATCCCTTTCCACATACACCAGTGACAGCATTTGCATCGTTCAAATTTTGAGCATCATGTCAAGTCAACAACCACTTTGCAACATTGTATTTTGTGGCCAACTGACTTTTCCAGGACACCTGATGGAAAAATTTGAACTGAAAACTCTGTATCCATGACAACCAGCATGAATTTAGTGCCTAATACTTGTCCCTTATGTGTCCCCTATGTAATTTTCAAATCCACACACAGGTACGGTGCATTTCACACGTACCCCTACGGCACCAGTTGCACAGTGCGTTTGACACGTACGTGTACGCACTGGTAGTACACGTACGGGTACGTGTACTACCAGTGCCTACACGTACGTGTACTACCATTGCCCACATGTACGTGTAGGCACTGGTAATACACGTACGTGTAGGCACTGGTAGTACATGTACGTGTAGGCACTGGTAGTACACGTACGTGTACGCACTGGTAGTACACGTACGGGTATGTGTACTACCAGTGCCTACACGTACATGTACTACCAGTGCCTACACGTACGTGTAGGCACTGGTAGTACACGTAAGTGTAGGCACTGGTACTACACGTACGTGAAGGCACTGGTAGTACATGTACCCGTACTTGTACTACCAGTGCGTACACGTACGTGTAAACACTGGTAGTACACGTACGTGTACGCACTGGTAGAACACGTACGGGTACGTGTACTACCAGTGCCTACACGTACATGTAGGCACTGGTAGTACACGTATGTGTAGGCACTGGTAGTACACGTACGGGTACGTGTACTACCAGTGCCTACACGTACGTGTACTATCAGTGCCTACAAGTACGTGTAGGCACTGGTAGTACACGTACGTGTAGGCACTGGTAGTACACATACGTGTAGGCACTGGTAGTACACGTACCCGTACGTGTACTACCAGTGCCTACACGTACGTGTACTACCAGTGCGTACACGTACGTGTAGGCACTGGTAGTACACGTACGTGTGTACGGTCCGTACACTCCTACGGCACCACTACTAGAGTGATACGGACCGTACTTGTACGGTCCGTACCACGCGTACTCCTACGGCCACACAACTCTAGTGATACGGACCGTACACACGCCCTCAGAGCGTGTGTACGGTGCGTTTCACACGCTTACACTGTTGATAGGATACGCACACGAAAGGAATGGAGGTCTCAGACTCGCACAAGGATGTACATCAAGTCATTGTCATTGCTGTTCTACATGTGCAGGGCCTAGGTGTGTCAGGCAGTGATATTGCACATGTCGACTCATGTATTTGCACAATTAATGTGGGATGACCTGTGCACACATGTAATGTGTGATGGGGCACTATGTGGCACACTTCCCCTTCACACTTTGCACATGTGTGCATGAAGTACAAACGTGTCAAGCACAGCATCACTGGTATGACACAGTCACCACCACCTGCAACTGTCCCCTGATGCCAGGGACAGGGACACTAACAACTGACATTTAACGACCAGCATGCACCGATGTGACTATGTCATGTGTGCGTCATGTGCTCCCATGAGCTTGCTGTTGGTGTTCCGTCAACTGCATCTGCTGTGCTGCATCCAACATGTGTCTGTATGTAGATGGGCATTTCACACATCTACGCACACCATGCCACATGTGGATTTCCATGTACCGTGTGTCTGTATGCATCGAACATGATATTTTGACATGAGGACATATCTGCGTCGTCTCAATGTCTGTGTTTTCTGTTTTCACGTGTACCCCTTCATCGCAATGTGTGTGATCTGTACATTTGACATTCCATGTGATCTGTGCGTCTAGCTTGCCGTCAGCTGTCTGTATGAGATGACATCCTTCAAATGCAGATATGTGGATGTATGTCACTCTTGTGATGTCTCTGGCTGTTCACTGACACTGGCCCACAGCTTGTTTCAGGGCATGTCATGTAGACTTGACAATCAACGGTTGTAGCTGGCTTTTCATAGGAGTATCACCTGGCTGGCATACATGTCCTGGTTGTATTGCACAGAACAGACTCTGTATTTAGCAGATGTGTATTAGCAGTTGAGCATGTGCTCAGTTCATTGACAGTGATGTTGTTATGTTCTCACTATTCGTTATTCATTCCAATTTTCTGCAGGGCACCGCCTGTCCCCAGACCAATGCCAGACTTGGGTGCCATGAGGGAACGTGACTGCATACGCCGTTACAGATTCACCCAACAGTTGATTGAGGACTTGACCGCCAAGCTGGCACCACACCTCCAACCACGACACAGGTATCCTACTGCGCTGATCCCCAAGATTAAGGTGAAGGCAGCCCTACATTGTTTTGCCACAGGTACGTTTCAATTCACCATAGCTGATGTTGGTGGCATGTCACAGGCGATGTTCAGCCGTGTCCTGCATGATGTTTTGGCAGCCATGTTGGAGCACCTTGATGAATTCATCCATTTTCCGACTCCTGAGGAGTTGACAGGTGTCAAGGGTGATTTCTATGCCCTGGGAGGGATGCCCCATGTCATTGGGTCCATTGATGGGACACATGTGGCTTTGGTACCACCACAGGCACAGAAGGTCACCTATCGCAACCGTAAACATTACCACTCTATAAATGCCCTTGTGGTGTGTCATGCTGATTTCCCATGTCTGTGCACATTTTCCATGGTCAGCACACGATGCCTACATCATGAGGCATAGCAGGGTGCCACAAATGATGCTGCGGCTGCACAATGAACGAGCATGTCTTGTTGGTGGGTATACTCTGTTTGTCCTGTGTGTTGCGGTATCTTTGTATCTTACGGCATCTCATGACCCACTTCTTTACATGATGTTTACATGTAGGGGACTCTGGCCATCCCAACATGCCATGGCTGATGACGCCTCTCCGCAACCCAAGATCAGCTGCAGATCACCGTTACAACAATGCACACGGGCAGACCAGGCGAGTGATTGAGAGGACGTTTGGCCTCCTGAAGAGCCGATTCCGGTGCCTTCACAAGACAGGCAGGTCCCTCCCATATGCACCGGCAAATGTCTGCAAAATCTTCCTCGTGTGCTGCATGCTGCACAACATGGCAGTGCCACTCATCCTGGAGCAGCATGAGCAGGAACATCCACCCGTGGAGGATGAAGGGCTTGGTCACGAGGTAAGTGAGGAGGAGGAGGAGGAGGAGGAAGAGGAGGAGGAGGATATCCGGAGTCAGCTCATACGGAACTTCTTCTCATAATGGTGAGTCACTGGGTCTGAGTGTGCACGCTTGGAGCCTTGTGTGGCATGTGTTGCAATGTGTGTGTCCAGCTGACTGTATTCTAAGTGACTTAGATGTGTGTTCTGATGTGTCACTCGAGTGATGATGTCATTCCACCCATTTTGGCTGAGACACTAAATTTTCTAATCGCATGGTGACAACATTATTCCTTTAGAGTAAATGACCATGTATGCGGATAACAATCTTTTAGCTGACTTCTTGTGTGTCTGTCATCCACAGGTTCTTGCGCATGTTGTCTGGTCGTGTCATCGTTGGCCTCCTGCTATTCCTCATGAGTATTGCAACGTGTGCTGAATCAGCGTTCCATGCAAGGACATGGGGAAAAGTCATTTTGGGTGAGGATTGCAGCAAGGCATTTTGGGGGTGTTACGTGTTTGGAATGTGTGGGGACTGCTCCTGTGCATGTTGGGTTACCATGCAGACATGTCGACTCACCATGGGGCACATGACATGTAGCATGACTCCCATGAATTGATAGTCAACCTTCGTGACAGTCATCTGTAATGGTTTGTGGATTCTGATGAAGGCATCAATGTGTGTAAAACTTTCCTCAGAAACATACAGGATGCTACGGGTGGACATGGTGTGGGACATCCCCATAAGAGGCTCAATGGGGAATTGCAGCCTCTCCGTGTGCAGCAGGGGGTGTTTGGCTCATCCCCTTAACTTGTGTGCCAGGCCATTTGGATTTACTACATCTGTGTTGTGAAGGGGTGTCCAGTGTAGGTCCCACATGTTCAGCCAAATGACCTGTATTTCTGTTCATATTGATGCATTTCCCTTAGTGTGAGCCTGAGTAATAAAGGGGTTCCTCACCCTCCAAGGTGCCTCATCTTTGTCAATGCAGGTCTCTTTCCACTTTGCATGCGGCATCTCTGGCATAGTTGTCAAAGAATGTGCATATGAGTCGATGTGTAGTTTGGCTACATGCATGCAGTTCTTCATGGGTTAGAATCTCGATTGTGCATGAAGTCCATGGTTGTGTATGTATTTGGGCATGTTGGTCCCCACGACGGGCCGTCAACGCCTGCTGAGGGTGTGTCTCCTGTGCGCGGCTCGGCATTCTGTTTCCTGATCCTGTGTCAGTCATCTTTGGTGATTGTGCATCCATTTTCTCTGGGTGTGCCATGGGTAACCGGACACTCCTTCCTTTACATACGCCTGTTGCAGTTGTCCTTTCTGACATCCTTGTCTTTGTGTGCTACTTTTGGCATAGTTTCAATGACATGCCGCCTGCTGCTGCGGCCCCTGCAGCAAGGGCCCACAAAGTAGCAGGATTCGACAACACACACGCCTCAAAGATGCTACTCCCTGACTCCCTCCACCCATTCATTTGGCTGTCATCATCTTGTCTGTGCCACTGTTGCGGCCACGCGGTGCCAAAGGCAGGACCATCAGCACATGCAACGTGCACATTGCACGACCCTCATGTCCTTGCATGACCCACATCACACTACAGTCTGATGTTGTAGCTACCCTCCAAGCAATGTCTATCCGAAATTCAACCGCCTGCTCTCAGGCATACCCTAAGCGCACACACGACACCTTTGCATGCTGAGTGTGCAACTCCAACTGCCTACACAGCGCTGCCCCACCTTCCAGGCCCTGTCACCCCAACCAGATCATGTCCCTCCTGCTCCACACCGGCTCCGTCCACCAGCAAGGCCATGGGAGTGGGACTCAAGCCTTCAGCATGTGGTATAGTGGCGTCATCTGGCACGTGGCCCAGGGATAATCTCTCAGCGTGTCAATCTTCAATGTGTCTAGGACCCCCCTCTCCACCATCACATGCGCACACAACCTCATCATCATGTCGTATGCCATTAATACCCAGGTGCTCCTCACCCTCACCAAAGACGCAGCCATTGCCAGTTCCAACATTCAAGAAGGCATGAGGTCCGTGGATGAATGGCTGAACATCAGCCACCTGAGGCTGGACTTGTACAGGACTGAGGTAAGCATCTGAGGATTGTCCCCTTACAGCTGGCTCAACTCCTTGTGTTGCACCCGCAGGGGCCCTACACAAGCACCTAGTGGCCACGCACACAAGATGGTGTGCATCATGGATTTGTCACTCACATTTGCCATGCAAATCACCAGCGTCTGTACCTCATGCTGCAACACCCTCTGCATGATGCACATGATCCTCAGATAGATCCACTCCAAGGAAAGACAGACCATCCCCCAGGTCCACGACACCAGCCGTGTCAACTACTGCCCCGCCCTCTACGGAGCAAGTACATCCAAACTCACGGGAAAATTGTCCACATCCAGGGTGCATCTGCACAACTCAGCTTCAACATCCCGCACCCCATCAACATCACCGTCCACCTGAGATAGCTACAAGGGATAACTGTGTGCTGCAGGATGACCTTCACACTCCTCACACACACTCAGGAGGCAGTCAACAACCCCAGACCCCAAAATCAACCTTGTACGTCTGTCATCCAAGACCCCGTTGGCCCAACTCTATGCATCCGAACTTGGCCTTGCCACCATTCTTCACATCCACAACACTCCAGCATGAAGGAGATGGTTCTCACGCCTGGACAAACATACCTGGGACTCCCTCCCCGGGAACCTCCACATGAGCCATGACCTCTAGGCCTTCATCATCCTCTTCCTGATTGGTGTGTCCGCACAGTATTTCAAGCTCCCCCTCAGCAGCTTGAGGCCATCACGGCTGAGTATTGGGCTCCCAGGCTGTATCGGATGATACATTGTGACCCATGTGTGTCCTTTACCGGACTCAGATCCCAGGGTATGGATGGCTGGAGTTAGTTCAACACTCAGGCATAGTTTGACATTTCCCACACGTATGTTGTGGACTAATGCAAAATGACTGCAACATCTCATGACAAATAAATAGTTTTATTCTCGGTGGGGTGCGTGTTTTGCTAGAAAAAATAAGGTGCTCTACCGGATGCATAGAATCCAAAGTTGACAGGGGGAGATGGGATCCTTGGCATGTGAAGTCATCAGAGTCCAGACCACAGTGTTGGTCATCATTGGTCAGACTGTGACCAGCAAGTCCATGTGGCAGAGAATGTCAGTGAATGATGTGCTGCTGTTGACAATGGAAAATATAATTCCTAGGACAAAAAGTAAGAACACAATAAACCTAATAACATACAAAAATGAGTTCCGAACCAGTTTATAAATGTCAAAATATTAATAATTTTAATAATAAAAACATCAATAATCTAAAATAGAAAGGTCAAATTGATACATTAATTGATACTTATTATATTTCATTTATCCTATTAAAAGAAATAACAAAACAATGAGTGGCAAATTTATGATCTTCGACGCGCGTTTCGGTGCTGTAGACGCCTTCGTCAGGAATAGCCACATAATAAACTTGTCAGAAAAAACTGTAACATGTCTTGTCGTTTTTTTAAAATTAAGTATCTGTAAACCCAAGATGTAGGAGAACTTTTCACTTTTAATAAAATATTGATATCGTAATTGATAGACTGAAGGAAGGTGCTTCTCTTTCAGATTTCTGTTTATTTAAAACCTTTTTTTAAAAATATATTTTTGTAGGACGCATAAATCAAATGAGTTTCGATATAACACGAGAAAGGATGCGAGCCCTCTACGATTTGGAGTATCGGAAACCTTTGTGTACGCAACCTCCGGATAAGTATATTTCTTGGGTCAGTAATGGCGCCAATATCGCTCTGTTGCGAATGAAGGCCAGGTGCCAGGCCAGGTGACCTGGGAGATGTGGATGGTCTGCTGCCTCTCACGGTCTTTTCCGTGGACGACCCACCTTCCTCCGAGGCCTTGACGATGCTTGGGACGCTCCGTCGGACGAATCCTCCTCCTCATCCTCCCTCAATGTTCACTTGTGGATGGGTATGTTGCAGGGGACTGATTGAAATGTTCTCCAGGGTGTTTGGCATGTCAAATTTGGGCTTGGATGCTTCTTTGGCTGTGGCTTGATCTTGTTGTGTCACATGTCCATTGGGAGAGTGGGTAACTCCATTGGCTGCCGCGGGGGTGTGTGCTTGTGTAAGGGGTGAGTGATCATCCCTCAGCCCGACGCTGTTCAACATCCACATGGCCCCCCTCACACAAGTGGCCCGCCACCAAAACCTCTAAAACATCTCCTATGCCGACGACACCCAGCTCATCCTCTCCCTCACCAAGGACCCTCACACCACCAAAACAAACATTCACGAGGGTCTGAGGGCCACCGCCGACTGGATGAGGAGCGGCCATCTGAAACTGAACTTGGACAAGACGGAAGTCCTCATCCTCGGACCCACACCCTCAGCCTGGGACGACTCCTGGTGGCCGATCGCTCTGGGGACAGCACCAACACCCACCCACCACGCACGCAACCTAGGATTGATTCTCGCATCCTCCCTCTCCATGTCCAAGCAGGTCAACGCCATCTCCTCCTCCTGCTACGACACCCTACACACGCTCCGCCGGATCTACAGGTGGATCCCGACCGAAACAAGTAGAACAGTGACACAGGCCCTTGTCAGCAGCAGACTGGACTATGGCAACGCACTCTACGCAGGACTCCCATCCAAACACCAACGGCGGCTGCATCGCTTCCAAAACACCTCTGCACGACTGATCATCAACGCCCCCCGCCACAGCCACATCACCCCCCTCCTGAGTGACCTGCACTGGCTCCACATCGACAAGAGGATCACCTTCAAGCTCCTCACCCACGCACACAAGGCACTCCACAATGCCGGACAAGCCTACCTGAACATCAGACTCAGATTCTACACCCCCACCCGCCAGCTCTGCTCCAGCAGCCTCGCCCTTGCAGCTGTCCCCCGCATCCAACGTATGACTGCCTGCGGCAGATCCTTCTCCTACCTCGCCGCCAAGACCTGGAACACCCTCCCAACCCACCTACGACTGACCCAAGACCTACTTGCCTTCACAAGACTCCTCAAGACCTGGCTCTTCGAACAGTAGTGGAACCCCCCCCTCAGCGCCTTGAGACCCTCACAGGTAAGTAGCACACCTTACAAGTACCCTGATCGATTGTTGATTGATTGACAGTGCCTGCTGGTGGGTGTAGTGTGATTTGGCAGTGGGTCTCCCAGGTGATGTATCTGTCCCCCATGGAGCATGCTGCCATGTCAGTGAGTGTGAGTTCCTGTCCTAGATATATGAGCTTGTTGTGTTTGTGTTAGAGTTTGCAGTGGTCACAGGAGGGCCTTGTGCTGCCTACAGCAGGGCCAAGTGTCAGCTACCTTGTCAGTACTTTGCCAGTCCCTGTGCATTGAGCATGGTGCATGGGTATGTACCTGGGTCATATGGGATGAGGGCAATGGTGTCTGTTTCTGAGTTGTACAATATGTTTAGTGATCCCCACCCTCCCAGCATCCCGGACATCCAGTCTTGGGTTTGTGGTTTGTGTAGGCTGGGACATGGCATGGCCTTGCTTTGTGAATGGGGCATACACATGTTAGTGGCATGAGCGTTGTTTTTGAGTGTGGTTGTGTCCAGTGAGGGCTTGGGGGTAGGTGAGTGCATTTGTTGTAGTTGGGGTGTGGATGCCATTACCCCCATGTTACGTAAGTTGTTTGTGTACTCACCAGGCTCGGCAACTCCGTGTACTCCCACCGGCAGAAGCAGGGCCATCACCTTCTCCTCCCAGGGATGGTAATGTACCGGTCTGCGGGGCAGCCCACCTCCAGTGATGTTACTCTGGGCGTTGTCCTCGTTCATTTTGCACTTGACTGCCCTCCGCAGATCGTACCACCTGGCTTGGCATTCATTCCTGGTCCTTCTGATGGGCGCAACAGCATTCACCCGATCGACGATCCTCTGCCACAGGCGTGATTTTTCGGCTATGCTGGTCTGTCTGACCAATGTTCCAAAGAGCTGTGGCTTGACTCTGATGACTTCGTTGACAAGGATGTCCAGCTCCTCCCTTGTGAACTTTGGATTCTTGTCTGTGGGCATGGTGTGGGGTGTGGGTGTGGATGGTTGTGGGTGTGAATGTGTAGGTGTGTGTGTGAATGTGTAGAGGGGGTATGTGTGAAGGAGGTTGTGTGAAGGTGTGTAAGTTAAGGTGTATGGGTGCAGTTGTTTGTGTGTGGTGTCTGTCAGCAGTGGGTCTGTTGCAAAGGCTCATGGTTTGTGAGTGTGGGCCCTTTTTATTGGTCCATTTGTGGGTGTGGCTGGGTTTGAACTTTTGGTGGGTGTGTTATAAGAGGTGGTTGTGAGTTTGGGCCTTTGTTTGCCTGTTTGGATGTGCCAGGTCAGTCTTTTAGATGTTTTTTGTACTGTAGACGTGTTTTGTGGTGTTGTGCGAGTTGAATTGACCCTCCTTGTGCTGTTTTACAGTGTCCTGGTACTGTACGAGTCGTTTTAAAGTATGTAAGGTGCGTACATACGCGATGTTGTTGTACAGTGCTCACATATGCAATGTTGTTGTACGGTTCGTACATACGTGATGCTGGGGTACGGTGGTGGGGTACGGTGCGTCCAAGTATGGGGCTGGAGTACGGTGTAGGGGTACGGTGCGTACAATAAACGGTGCTGGGGTACAGAGCTGGGGTATGCTGCATCCAAGTACGGGGATGGGGTACGGTGGTGGGGTATGGTGCGTACAAGTACAGTGCTGGGGTACGGTGTTGGGTTATGGGGCTGGGGTACGGTGCGTCCGAGTCCGGGCCTGGGGTACGGCGCTGGGGTACGGTGCGTCCAAGTACGGGGCTGGGGTACGGTGGTGGGGTACGGTGCGTACCAGTACGGGGCTGGGGGACAGTGGTGATGTATGGTGTGTACATGTACGGGGCTGGGGTACGGCGCTGGGGTACGGGGCTGGGGTAGGGTGCTGGGGTAGGGCGCTGGGGTATGGTGCGTCCAATTCCAGGCCTGGGGTACGGCGCTGGGGTACGGTGCATCCAAGTACGGGGCTGGGGTACGATGGTGGGGTACGGTGCGTACCAGTACGGGGCTGGTGTACGGTGGTGGAGTATGGTGCGTACATGTATGGGGCTGGGGTACGGCTCTGGGGTATGGGGCTGGGGTAGGGCTCTGGGGTACAGTGCGTCCAAGTCCGGGCCTGGGGTACGGCACTGGGGTATAGTGCGTCCAAGTACGGGGCTGGGGTACGGTGGTGGGGTACGGTGTGTACATGTAAGGGGCTGGGGTACGGTGGTGGGGTACAGTGCGTACATGTACGGGGCTGGGGTAGAGTGCGGATATGGGGGGGGTACGGTGCTGACATATGGGGGGGAGGGAGGGCTGTACGGCTCGTATCCCGGGCACAAGTTTACCCGGATACGAGTGGTATGGCGTTCGCTCCGTATGGGGCCTTTTCCATGCGCTTGTGTTTTCGGACGGACGGTACGGATCGTACTTGCGCGCTCGGACTTCAGTTTTACGATTTGTATGTAAAACTGTCCGGGGACGTCTCGTAGACTTTTCCCGAAGCGATTCGTATGTATTTTTCACGTACGAATCGTACTTCACCGGTGGGACGGCACTTGTACGATTCGTACGTAAAAAAATACGGATATGAGCCGTACGGTAATTTTTTTTAATGGATCGGAATCGGCACCAGAATGTTTTAAACCATTTGGTATGCGTTTTATAGCACAATCCTGACCCAAGGGTATGAGCATTTAACACCACTAGCAGAGTATGTACATGTTTTAGGTACATTGAATTTAAATGCTTTACCCAGAACCATTAGATGTTAAGTCATGGCTAGGATTAAAACTTACTTCCTGGTGCTGCAAACATGCAGCTTACTACCCCAGGTGACAAATCGCCCAAAGTCCCCCGTTTCTGTAGCTGTACTGAAGGCTCCTATTGAAATGTGTGTGTGGGAACCCTGGGTGAGCAAGGCTTAGAGGCCTGTTTCTCTCAGGTTTTCTTCAGGTGGGCAGCACAGACATATTTGATAGGTTAGTGGTATTTGGGGGGCAGGACCAGGGCTTAGGGTATCTAGGGACTGGGACCAGGAGTTCAGCTGCTGTTCAGATGTTACCTGAGAATGTGGTATTTTGGAGGGAGGCACATGCAGGCATGTCTTCCCCTTGTTGGGGGTGTAGGTGAGGGTTATGGTCGGATGTTTGGGGATTTGAGCATAGTAAAGAGGGATGGGTTGAAAATTTAGAGTTTGTGCGGATGACACAGAAAAGAGAAAGAACGGATATGAGGTTGGTGCATGTGGATGGATGATTTTGGGTATGAGTGAGCTGTGAGGGACTGTTGACACTTTGAAGAGGTTTAACAGACATTGGAGTCAGCTGTTTACTTTTTATTAATAAGGATGGAGTTCATTGCATTGTAACATCTTAAGTTGACTTGCAGGCCTGCCTAATGAAAGCAGACTTTCACGCTATCACTTGGGTCTGTGGTCTTTGCATGTAGTCTGGTCCTAAGAGTTCTGTAGCGTTGATGTTTAAGAATCCCGAGGGATTGGAGTAGCACAATTTAAACTCCACCCTTACATGTCAAAGAAATGCCCTTATGTACCTACATGTGACAATATATTTACTGTGTGTTATAAGTTTATTAATTTGTGGGAACATTTAAATGCATTAGTGAAATGTATTTACTGTAGAAACTGGAGTTCTCTAAACGTGTGTGCTAATGTTCAGTTTAACAAAAAGACATCTTCTGTTTTCACTTTAGCATTTATACTTCAAGTACATTTTTCATATATTATGAAAGTCATATTAGAAAGTGTAATCATGTATGCTGTTACTCCCGTATTGCATTTGTTCTTGAGTTACATGTGCACAAGTATAACCATGTATTTGAAGTGCACGTTTACATTTTAATCAAAGTTAGCCTGACTAAAGGCCTTAATTCTGAAATGTACTTAGCTTGGTTAGCTTGTTATTTCTTTTGCAGGTGTGTTCTCAAAGTTTCATTAGCTAACGATAGGAATATTGTTGTCTGTATTAGTTTCTTCATAGCAAGGCCTGAAAAGAGACATCTTGGCAAGACACATGAAGACCTAATGAGCGGATAAAGCCTCCTATTCACCGCGTATCAGGAACGGAGAATGTTCACGGTTGCAGTAATTTTCCAAGTTCTGTGCAATGAGAAAGTCTGGTAATGTTGCAAAGGCACAACACAAGAAATTAAATGATTGTTGCCTGGTGGTGTAGGAAGAGATATGATTATTGTTGAAGTTTTATTGGTTTAAATTAGTGTTCACACTGTTAGAAGTTAGAAGTTAGACTTTGAGGAATACAGACCTCTCTGCTGCTTTTATTTTTGCAAGTGTGAAACTTCATGGTAAGCACTTTTTCCAATTCTCCAAGACTTCTACTGGAGTCTTTACTATGCTGGCACCTTCTTGCACTTCCAAATTTCCCTGAGACTCAATTCTACAAACCATCCTTGTTCTAAACTTAGAGCCTTGATTGGATGCAGGGTGACTCCTGCGCTCAGGCGGAGGAGCATCGCCTCACCGCTTTAAGGTAGTGCAGAGGGAAAAGAAAATGATAATAACGAACTGTGTTATCATTTTCTTTTCCCATTCCTAGGTGGTGGGGCTAGCCAGAGCAGAGGCCAGGGGAGGAGTGGTTTGCCCACTTAAAGTGCGCTTGAATGTTTGGGTCGGCCTAACATTCATGCGCCCTTTGCATGTTCCCCACCAGGCTGCATTACACAGGATGGTGGGGAGCATGCACAGGCTCCCTGTCCCCGTCTAAGCGCAGAACTTTGGCACCCAGACCAATGCAGTGTTGGGATTGGCTTAGGGGAACTCAGGGGAACCAATCACAATGCTGCATTGCAGGGTTGTTATTGGCTTAGGGAGTCTGGTAGCCCAGGTGCTTCCCCTGCGATGAGGTGAAGCTGCAGAAAGGCGATGGCTGGTGGCGCAAGCAGCAGGTACGTTATTTTTATTTTTTCGTTTATTTTTAAATTTTGTACCTCCACCTCCCACCCCCACCACCGTTCCCTACCAGCCGCTAATGAGTAGATGACTTTAGAACAATATGGATTTTCTCTAAGGAACACCTATTCCTACTTCTCAGTTTTTGTATTGCAGTGCCTTTGATTATTTCATGTCTTATTCTACTGTACTGAGACTGAATTTATTGTGAAGTTCCAGCTTACCAGATGTAATTCTGTATCTTTTTAATATTCTCTTGACATGCATTTATACTGGAATGATTATTAATTGGTAATATAACTACTTAACTTCAGCCTCTGATTCCTGATCCTTACTATTGGGCCGAATGGGCTTCACAAAAGTTGAATTGTTTTATTATTGCTAACTCCCTTGGTGCCTCAGTCAATTTAAAAAGATCCAGCAGATTTGAGAGATTATAAATCACCCACCTGCAGCCCTCTCAGGGTCATGACCCAACAGAAAAAGTGTCCGTGTCATGGACATGATGAAGGAAGAAATAGGAAATAGCGGACACAGTGACATCAAGTTAGCAGAGTTTGACTAGCTCACGAGGCTGAAGGCTGCGCCTGCTTCCCTCTCCTAATTTCCAGCAGGTGTAGCTGTAATACAGCCATGTGAAAGCCCACTGCATAAAATACGGCGAGATTCAACAAAAACATAAACAGAAAGAAGTCAATGCGATCCAGTCATAAAGAATTCCATTCTATGGGCAAAGAGGGCCTTTAGTGTACTGTGTGTCCACACTATAAATAGTTCTGCGAAATATAAACAAGAAATATTTCCACCAGAGCTCTCTGCTGCCTTACATACAGTAGCCCTACTTTTCATTCAGACTTTTAAGGCTTCTTCTAAGAAGAGGGCCTTTTGTGGTGTATGAAGGGAAAATAACAGCCACCTGTAAGCCTGGAACTTTGTTTTTCTTAAACAGTGGTACGCAGAGCAAAAATTAAACGGTGAGGAGATGGCGTACTTAGCGGGCTGCTCGGAACAAGGGGTGTTTGTGCACAGATCCAGGCGCATTAAGCAAGTGTCACCACTGGACAGCACAACATTCTTGAGCACTTTTGAGGTCATTTTGGTGGCGAAAAAGACGCGGGAAGATAAATAGCCTCAAGCTGGCCCTCTGTGAATACAAGGGGGCAACAGTCCCCTGTCCAGTGAAGGGGGTGCCTGTGAAGTCGCCAGGACGTTGTGCTATATGAGTGTGTAAAGCAAGTGGCGCTTTTGGCACCTTATCTTATTCAAACCCGGCAGGATTCCCCAGTGTTTCCAACTTCCACGATCTAAACAAGCATTTGCAAAGCCAATAGGTCTGACATTGTGGACAGCTTTTTGGCTTTTTCAAAGCCTGTTTTGTTTTGTCGTGGTTTTAGTAGCACTTTATGTTTGAATCAAACAACATATACTGGCTGAAAGCAAAACATTCTCACAAAACATACTTTGCCATAGTATTCCCTGGTATAGAAAGGGACTTCTTTGCGAGATACCTGCTCTTTGTAAAAGAACAGAGGCAGCCACACACAGTGAAGCTAGACAATGGCAGCAGTGGGCTGACCAATTTGCCACTGGATTCAAGTGAGCCTGGCTGATGAGGGGTGTTACCCCAAAACCGGTCCCAGGATGCTTGTTTCCGGTCCAGGGAAGACCTGGCTTGGCAGTTCGGGCTGAACTGTTCTCTTGAGGCACAGGGTCAAGACTGATTTGCAGATAGCTGGGTCTGAACTGGGGTGGCGAAGTGAGTTAAAGAGCGATGATGGATTCAACCCAGATCTGTGACTGAGGGTGAGTGTCTGAAAAGTTTCAGTGATCCGTCCATCATCTCCTTGTGTTTCCAATTGCCCTATGCTACATGCTATAGTGGGCGGAAGGAAAACGTGAATGAGATAACAACAGACCAATGGATGAAGAGGACAGGCTGAAAGTCTCTGTAAGTGTATTACATGTTTAATTTAAATAAAATGGAAAGGATTTGGCTAATGTCATATCTAGTGATAACATATTGAAATTTGAAAATAAAAGTTGCCTTTATGTGGGAGTACAATCGCTTTGACGCGGCACTACCTTGTTTTGACTTCATCAGTGATGCACGAGGGTATAACTTTGCGACTACTGACTTTTTCCAACTGATTTCTGTTTCACCATGTAACACTTATTAGTACGGAAAAATAGTTCACAAAGTCATACTACATCATGCTTCGCTGTTCCATACACTTTTCTCACCTGCTTGGACCTTCCAAAGCCTGAGTGCGGCATTTTTGAGAAGTGTTGCATTGCGGCGACAAAGCAGCGATGCAACACTTCTCAGTGCACCCTCCTTGCGATGCCCTGGATGCGCCGTATATATACAGTACGGCGCATCATGTCTCCAGGAGTTACAGATACATCAGTATTCCTGACGTATCTGAAGGTGCAAAAGTGACACACTCCCGGGGTGTGTTTTTGAAAACAGACGCAACTCCAGCAATGTGTCCTTTAACATGGGGCAAGCCCCATGTGAAAGGGCCAGCGTCACCCTTACGCCTGCCATGACGCCAACGTAATGTTTTGACGCCATGGCGTCCTAGAAGTGGCGCAGTGAAATCTTATAGATTTCAATGTGCAACTTCTACGAGGATTTGATGTGGGGGAACGCCCACCCTGCATACTTTATACCTAACGCAGCTATGATATAGTACATAGGTTTACGAAGTGACGCATCTGCCTAGATGAGTCACTTCATAAATATGGCGCAATGTGGTGTATTATTTACACCACTACAGCATCGCAAAAAGTGATGCAACGGCAGCGTAAATGTGACGCAAGGGCTCATAAATAAGCCCCTGAGTGTTTAAAGTGTGGCTGACTTGAACCACGTGACCTCAGAGAGATTTGGTCCACCTTGACTGTGAGGATTTTTGCCCAGCTGCTCCAAATGATCGAGGGAAGGGACAGGCTTGGCACGGACCACGACTGCAAAACCAGCCCCTCAAGGCCCTCACAGAAGACTTGGCAAGCTGCGGTTCCAATGCAGGCTGCTTTCATGTGACTTAAGAGCATTAATTACCTGCCCAGCAGATACAGCGGTCCATTGCAGAAGCCACCTGGGTCGCATCGGGTGGCAAGGTCTGCCATTGCGGTGTTACTGTGCGACTGCATGTCGTGCACAGGATCACTGCGCCAGAAGCAGCTGTATTGTCTTCTGGGTGGTATATGAATCAGGGACAAGAAAGTGCGTCTTTTTTTTATTCAAAACAAGGATATTATGGAAAATTGACTAGGATTTGGGAAACATTTTATTATTTTATTGACTACATGTGAGAGGAAATTATTTTGGAAGGACTGCAGCTTAAAATGCGCCACTCTACACAAAGGATGAAGGCGGCAGTGAAATGTTCGCTCATTCTGACTTCTACTCTAGTTGAAGTTATGGTCTCACACTTGTATATCTAAATATTAAGGTAATTGGCGTTAAGCAAAACAATTATGGCGCAGCTACACCGCTGAACTTTCCAATTCGCCAATAGCATCCTAGAAGCCAAAAGCGCCGTCTAGCACAGGTACGTGGAGAGGTTACTACTAGAAAGGAGATAAGAAAAGCCAACTGTGTTTACAGAATAAAGTGCAGATGATAGCTAGTGCATTCCTCAAAATAGAGGGTGTGTTTCAAAAAGATCTTTTAAAACTTAGAATTTTATGATTTACAGGGAATTACGCAGTACCGTATAACCATGCTCCGAGTTCAAAATGTACTACAGAGAAGTCACGATTTTTATTGTTTATTGAATCACAATTGCAACTTCTTGCGTGGTTGCCTGCACGATAAAAGGTACGGGTCGACCTTGGCGGCGTTTTCCACCCTGTGAACCTCAGGTTATACAAACGCTACGGGCACACCGCGCTGTTGCCCAAGGATAAACAAACATCAAACCTGCTGTCTGAACATCCAGTCACTGCAGAACTAATAAATAAACCTCCCCTCGAAAGCGGCATTTCTCTGACACACAACTATTTCAGACCTTTCATTTAAAATGGGGTGGGGGTTTGTTCAGACAAACATATTTTCCTTTCACCAAAAGCAGCGAGAGAGCGACGCAAACAGACAGTGCTTTGTAATAAAGCTGTAATTAAACGCCACCTGCACACTCTGGAAAACAGCCTAGCGAATAAAGTGTCTCGTTAGATGTGTTTAAAGCGGGCTCTCTTCTGGAGCAGTCACGTTTCATAAGTTACTAGTAGTGCACCAGGAGAAGTTTTAAGACAAAGAACGAAAAGTCTACAAAAATCCGCACTATACATTCGTTCATTCATTTACTGCGTTTTGTAAAGCGCTGACTTCGAAGCCCTGGACAGTGATGATAGCTAAACTGGGACAAGTCGTTAGTTAACGATATACAGGGTAACCTGGTAGTTATTATCCCTTACGACCCATCGGCTTGAGATAAAATAGACTTTATATAAATTAGACTTCAGATAAAAAGCTTTCTCTTTTCTTTCGGACAGTGAAAGGTTTTTTTGACTTGCCTCAGGTGGTATGTCAAGATGAGCACAAAGCTGTTAAGAAATATCAGATGAATGCAATACCCAAAACAAACAATTTATAAAAATATTTCCTGCCTGCGATTGGAGTCATGTGAATTTTGCACATATGTGTGTTCCATATGTCGCAAATGCAGGTACACAAGAAGAGCGCGATAGATTTTCTTTGGGGAAGTGATCACTCTTCAGGGCCAACTGGCCATATTGCCTCTCTGCGTGCTCCCGGCATTCTTTGCGGGGCAGCGTCGAACATTTTTGTAAAGGGGTGCTTTTGGTTTTCAGTGGTTACTGATCACTTCATCCTTGTGAGTGCCGATTGACCTGTTGTCACTTTTAAAAGGTGAGATGCCAATCTGAGCAGTTTATATTGAGGTGCTCACAAGTAAGAGAAAATGACAACTGATAAATTAAATGAATACATATTGTATCTACTATGGATCTTGTTGCTTTCCTACTGCTTTTAAGTGCATCTCTTTTTTGCGTCAAAGGACAATGGTTATGCATGGAAATGTATACTTAGAAGGCGCCTTTACTGTAAAGTGTGTAATATTTAATTTCATATTTATGCATGCCTTCATATTTCTTAAATGGATCCTTCTGCATTAACATTTTCTATTTAACTTCATCTGTTTAGATTAGCTTTGCATCCTTGAATTTGTTTCTTCCCTATCTCACAACACACCCACACCCTGATTTATGCCTGAAATGTATCATTGTGTAGCTTACACTATTTATAAATGTGAAAAAAAGCTGGCATAAATTCGTGAATTAAGCGTGCTTAATTTATGTATTCGTAAACTATGCCCCTTGACGTTTTGTCATGAGTATCACTTGCTCGTGTCCACAGAGGTGTGTCAGGGTGTGGTTAGCAAAATCCCATAAAATGAAAAGCGCACTCATACAGGTGTAACTTTCTAGGGATTTAATGAAGGCATTCGAGTGCATTTCACAAAGGTATCCTCACATATTAGTTACACGCGGAAGATGGTGTGGTAAGGAGCAACATTTATCCCAGTATTCACAACAGGGAGGAAGAAAAAGAACAAAATACAAGATACAATTATGTAAAAGTGTTAGAACAAAGGAATTCCAATTAACTTAATTTAAAAATGAGTAAAATTTATAATCCTAAACTGGCTCCTATGCATTCACCAAATATGCAAATAAAGGGCGTGAAAACAATTCTACATGTCTTGTTTTGGTGAATGCAATACATTGAAGGCCATTACCCAAGACAGTAGTAGGCTAGACCTGTTTGGGAATGGAAGGATAGTAAATATCTACTACAGTTGTTGCTTAAGGACAGATGTAGGAATAATGTATCAGAGTCATAAATTATTCATATGTTTTCCCTTGTCTATAACATCACTTTCTTCCTTTGAGGTACTTCCTGCATCTCCCCTCTCTACATTTGCAATCTTTTAAAAACAAATTAACTAATTATGCTTTATTTAGGATATAACTTGATTCCAAACCATACCTCAAAAGGCAGGTGACCCCGGCACATAGGTAAAGGTATGAGGAGCAGAGAACAGTGAATTAAGATTATAAAAACATACTTGGGGACATTGAATTAAGATTAAAAAGATGTACTCAGGGAGAAGGTAAACAAGGGTCGTGCAATGTATTGTGCAGTGTTCCAAAGTATTAGTATGGTGATTGGAGGTAAAGTTCAGCAAACACAGTCTGGCACATTAATACCTTGGTTCAACTAACCGAAGATTCAGAGGGTAGCAGAGAAGACAATCGGGTTAGTGTGAGTGGTATCATATCATAAGAGATGGGATGGAATTGTTTGGTTTTAAGAGCCAGGTGGGCTATTTTAGAAAGTGGACATTTCTCTGCTCTTAACTTTGCTCTGTGTTCCTCCAGACTGTCTCTAATACACATCTGGACTGGGTGACAGCTACGCTTTGTGCATTTCCACTAGACAGCCAAAAACACAGAAAGAGTGGGTGTGACAGAGGAATCATCTGCAGTCATCTGTATTCCGGTTGCCTTTCTGGTCAGGAAGGGGGAGAGGGAGCTCATGCTTACATCTGAATAGGCTGTGTCCTGTCCTCATACAAAGGCCTGATTACCCCCCCCCACAAGTAGCCTTGCAGACAGGACTGGGATGAGAGGGGCCCTGTGCGTTTCAAGAGGTTGCTTTGACGTCACCCCTCCACCCCCACCTCAAAGGCCTATTTGGGTATAAGTACTGGGGCTCTGACCCTACCAAATCAGTACAATACTGGATGTGGGAAGAACTCTGCTGGATTAAAGACTGATGTGATCTAAGGATTGCCACTTTGCCTTGACTGACCGTTCTGCAGAATTGCTTCTCTACTTTGCTGAGCTGCCCTTCTGCCTGCTAATCTCTGCATTGCTGAGAACAAAGACTAGACCTATCTCACTTGAACCCAGAGTGACTCCAAGGGCTTGCTGGCTTCCCTCCTGGTTTTGACGTCTCAGTGACACAAAAGACTTCCTAAGATCCTGCTGGTGCTGCAGAACTCTGACATCTGTGAGGGCTCTATTGTTGCCTGAGGTTTCACCTCTAGTCCTGGGCCTCAGAAGTGGGTTCTTCAGAAGTTTTGCTGCAAAGCTGACGCATCGTCACCTTTCCTCCGATCGGAACTGACGCATCGCCCTTCAATGCTGATGCAGGGCTGTTCGATGATAGATGTTCAACAGCCAGCATGGCTGATGACAATGCTCTGTGCAGCTTAACAAAAACACATTGCCTGCATCTCAACAGAGCTCAACGATGACGTAAGGACCCGACTGCGTGGAAAAGTTCAACATATCGGACCCTCAGCGTGGATGCTTTGCTCCATCCAGGGTACTTTTTCACTGGGACCTGCAAGAATCTCGTAGCCAGCCTGCCCTCCATTGGAGTCGGCCTGAACTTTGGATTTACCCGTGCTTTACAACCTAAAGTAACCTTTTAGCACTCAAAGGACTGTTTTTGCATTTATTCTTTAGAAATTCCTAGCTCGACTTTTACTGATTGGTTTTTATCATTTTGGTCTTGTTTTACTCAGATAAATATTCTCTATTTTTCTAAACCTGTGTATAGTCTTTTTGTGGTGTATTCATTGTTACTGTGTGTGTGGTGCACAAATACTTTACGCATTGCCTCTTAAGTTACGCTGGCCTGCTCTGTGCCAAGCTACCATAGGGTGAGCACAGGTTAATTTAAAGTGTGTATCTAGATTACCCTGACTAGGATTGTGGTTCCTACCTGGACAGTGTGTAAACCTCTGCCAATTAGTGATCCAATTTTAACATTGGTGATCAGCTGTGAGGACAGGACTGTTGTTTGTGCAATATCATATAGTAATTTAGTAACTACAACTCTGCACTTAAGACCAATTAGAATCTTTTTCAATTCCCCCTTATTGACATCTTTGATTTTTTCAAAAGTATTTTTGCCCCAGGCTCATTTCCTCTACAATATCTGTGGTCCTACCTGGCAATATGGAATTTGAGCTGGCCAACATGGAAGCATACAAGGTGGCCCAGCTCAAGGAGTTCTGTCAAGAGAGAAGGTTGTTCCATAAGGGAAGTGCCAAGAATGGAGACCTTCAGAAGGCCTTAAGAGCATGGGCAGCAGCCCACCCAAAAGGAGAAGCAGATGAGAGGGAGGGGTCAGAGTATGACGAGGAAGGATTGGTGCAGGACCTGGTGGAGGTCTTGTCTTGTAGCCTCTTGATGTGGGGTGTAAGATCCTCTGCGGATTGGACGTCCACAGCAGACCAGGCAGCAGTGAGTTATCAAGGAACGTGTCCCTAGAGAAGCTGGCAGACGGAAGGGAGGAGAGAAAAATAAAATTGGATCTTGCCAAATTAGACAAAGAGCAGGCCCTTGCTAAATTGGAGAAGAAGTAGGCTCTTTAGGAGAGAAGGCTGGCCATGCAAGAAAGAATAATGGCCCATGAGCTAAGCATTAGAGAGCTGGACATCAGATACCTGAGAGAGAAATCCAAGGCAGCAATGGTGGCAGCATACCTGCTGTGTCCACTGGTGAGTCCATAGTCAGGATCCCAAATGATTTGGTGCCCAGTTATGTGGTGGGGTTTGTCATAGACAAATGGGTTGCAGCATATGAAGTGACTCTGAGAGTGCAAAAGGTCCCAGAGAAGTTCTGGGTTGTAGTTTGGATGGGATAGTATTTATAAAGCACACTAAAACTAAAATGTGTCAAGGTGCAGGGTGACTGGAGAGAGACTAGCAACAACCAGCTAAGAGGCAAAGAGCCAGGTCTTCAGAAGCTTCCTGAAGGTCTGGAATGAGTCAGCCGTTGTTAAATGGTAGCGGCAGTTTCAGTCGATAACCTTTCAAGTATTTCCCGGCGGTAATCGCCTCTCATACCATTCGATAATTTACCAATGAAAGAGGCAGGCGCCGGAGACTGGAAGGCAGGAAACAAAGTTTTATTCCGTCGGAGCAGAACACATCAGATCAGACAGCAAGGTATCGTCACGAGGTGCTCTAACTGCATCTCTGAGGCCTGGCCTCTTATACACAGGTTTATGACTTTATTGTACATGGCACATTCTTGAGATTACTTTGATGTATAAAAGAACGTCTTCGGAATCCCCACTTCGAACTCGTTCCCACACATATCTACAGTGGAAGTCCCCACCCCATCTACAGTAGGAGATGGCTATCACGCAGCTGGACATTCCGCCAATTCCCGGGGGTGTGTGCAACCGGCTGGGTCTCAGGGGGTAGGGGCTTTGATCCACTGTATCCCTTTGATGTGGGGTGTTTCCCTTACAGTAGGGGTAATAAACTGCATCTGCAGGGCTAGGTGATGGCCTGGGATCAGTTCGGACAATGGGGCGCAGAGGAAGGGGTTATCAAAGAGATGCGTGACCATATATGGGATGTCGGTCAGGCGTAGGATGTGGTTCCATGGCAGGGTCGCGCAGAAGGAGAGGGTTTATGGCCCGTGTATGAGAGAGCGGGGGTGGCCGGCGCGCGGGGGATGCTCGCAGCGCCAGGGGAAAGCGCTGGCGATCGAGAATGAGCGGGGAGAGAGTGGGGTGCCTAAAATGGCGGCCGTGCATTCGCTGTGCGTGGTGCTAGGGAGAGGCAAGATAGCGCAGATAATGTTCAGTTACAAGCTAAATTTCCACAGTCCTCCCTTTTAACATATCTCGCCAGCTTGCCTGGCCGACGTTTACCTTCAGCTATAATATCGCTAATGTTTTTCGTACATTCCTTAAAGATACAGAGTTTTTAGGGCAGGCAGGAGTAATCTGACACATTTGTACATAGTTACATACAGGTGATAAAGTAGGCGAGGAGGTAGTACATACAAAGTTACATCAGCTGCGCCGCATGTCAGGCCCAGGGGTAGGAAGAGGTGAGCTTGTTTGAGTACAAATAGGATACTGTAAAGCAAAAATGTTTCTGGCAAAACAAGGGATATTTCGTACATTACTTAAGGCCCAGACTTCGTGTGGAAAAAATAGTCAGTACAGTCGTGTGCATGGCTGGTGTTGTATGAATGTCATTATACAAAGTTAGATTTTCTTAACTTCTCAGTGTACAGTCGGAAGTGATTGATGCAACATCATGAAAACTCGATAGGAAGATAGTTAATATAAAAAGGTGGTTGGGAGAGGATTTTCGACTTAACATGGGTTCTTCTTTCCAGTGTCCTTTTATAAAGAGCCATCACTGGTAATCTCTTATTGTTGTTCTTCTTTCGTTGGCACTGTTGAGCACCGGCGGTGGAGCTAAGGTCCAGCTCAAATCCAATTTCTCACGTGGCAGGGTGTGACCATTCGCTGTTCTCCGATCACAGTCCTGTTCCTTAACACAGTTCATCATAGGTACTTTGAGACAGGGTACCTGCTTTTTGTTCTTCTGTAGTTAAGTCAAATTCATAATCCATATAAAAGGGGGAGAGGGAGAGAGAAGGGTGTGACGTGCTTCGGGATGCCGAGGGAAGAGGGGGTGGAGTGGGATCGGATCAAAATGCGGACCAAGGAGAGCAGAATCTTCCAGCACTGGGCCCATCAATCGGGCCCGATGGGTTGGGACTTCAGGCACGCTGGTCAGTGAGCAGGGGGGCCTTGATATAGCCCTTCGTTCTATCACTTATCATCCTGATATTGGTGCCTCGTCTCACGCCCTTTTTGCTTCGATGCTTCCCCCTTGGTCGATGCCATAGATGTTCCATGGTCCGCAGCCAGGCTGTGCGTCACGTCCGACCCCTCTCTTCCGATGGCCGCAGGTTATCTTTGAATGGGTACAAGAAACAAAAATCTTAGAGAGTTGGCAGGGAAGACATTTACATACTTCATCCTCTCTCCCAACCACCGAGTAGTTGCGGAAATGCTTTTATCGGTTGCTGTATGATCGATGTCTATTAACTCTGATGTTAGTGTGCGTGTTACTAATCTATTAATCATTGCTGTGGTGCAGGCTTCTGTGGGTGTCCCTGTCCATCGTCTGGCCTTCTAGGTGCCGATTCCTGCGTCCTACAATCGTTGCAGGAAGCCTGACATCTGTCAACCTTCTGGTCTATTAAAAAATTCGAACCGGCTTCTCCGGTAGAGACTCGTTCATCTCAACACAAGTTTTGTTAATACATATTTTCCTCCGCGGACTGCTAAGTTTATGAAAGAGTGCGAGGTGCTACTGTCATGCGTTCACGAGTATCCATTTCGGGGAGGAACATAAGCTAAGCATTATTTTTGCTGGCGACAATAGGTAACCCTTTATCAGTTTAGGCGATGTATTATTAGAGAACAAGGTCATCGGCTGTTTCGTTCGGAATACTCTGAGACGGCTAGTATAGGGCTGGGGTTATCTTTGGGGGAACGGGGTGCCTTAGACATTCTATTTCGGGGTAATTGGGCGGGGGTAATTCTGGGCGGTGGAGATGGTGTCTTCTAAAAACAAAAACCACTGACATATAGTCCCCGTGATGAGGGCCAGATTGGGAGACATCAGTCGTCTTACCTGTCCCTTTAAGCTCAACATTTGCAGAAAGGAGAGGTAGTAATGTGGTAAAGTATGGTCGTTTTGTTTCTGTCAATTTGTTCGAACACCACCGTGTTTCAGGCCAATTATACACTTATCGAAGAGGTATGTGTCGTTAATTTATTCAAAAAGAAAAAGGGCAAGTGAGCCTTTAGTGAGGGAGGGGAGAGAGAGAGAGAGAGAGAGAGAGAGAGAGAGAGAGAGAGAGAGAGAGAGATAGAGAGAGAGAGAGAGAGAGAGAGAGATAGATGTGCATCAAGTAGGCTATTTGGCATACGTACGGTGCAAAACGAGAGAGAGAGAGAGACATGGGTATGATAATAGGCCACTTGGTGCACACACAGCATGGAGTAGCATGGGTCTGTTCTATGTAGGAAAACACAAGCGGGGAAAAGACATAAATTCGGTGATCACGTACACACAAATGCCGGATAGGGTGTGACAGTACATGCATCAAGCGCAGAGACTTAAGACGGAGACTCAGGGCTACGTTGAGTATGGGGACCTCTCCTTTCCTGTCCTCTTTCCTAAGCATGCTGCGTATTTTCAGTATTTTTGTAGTTTTTCTTGGGGGGGGGTGTTGGACCTTTTACTCTCCTCCCTTTGATCGATGGACGAGCACTTCAATCATACGGTGACGCTCTCTTCAAGTGGCCCAAGCATGGAATGCATACACAGTCATGCCGTATAATCGTAGCACATACGCACAGTCATATCATACAGTTTTTCATGTTCCCAATGGTGGTCTGCACTTTACGCACTACCCCACAACGTTTGTCTATGTTTTTCCTGATATCGAACGCGGTGCGGTCCTTGTCCACTCCATTCTGCAGTCGGAACTTCGTCGTGACCTATAGAGGGGAGAAAAGAGGGGAGGGGATATGCAGGATTCAAAGTACCTTAGCGCGCGTAGACACGAAAAAGTTTTACTTACCACGTACCAGGCTGGCCGCAGGAGTGGGTAATACCACAGACCTATTATTCTTTTTGTCCGAGGCAAAGATGCTCTATTTCATTCATCTCCTAAATTCGGGTCCCCTGGTCGCGCATGCCTTTCTCAATTGGTCGTGTATTATGGTGCAAGATACCATACCTTGCATTCGGCATACACCTTAAGCTATGGTTGACCATTTTCCGACAACTCTTAGAAAAGACAGGTGTGTCGGGCACAAATTCCGTTAATCAAAAAGATTCATGTAAATGGGGTCTGCATTATCTGTTGCCTATTGCTTGGGAGTAACACTCATTTATTCAAAAGAAAAATCTTTATCAACCTATATGATTTGTCATGACACTGATTCAGTAATCCTTTCAAGAAGCCCTTTATTTAAAACAATGTCAGTATACAAATACGGGCCTACAACCGTTCAGGCCGGCCACGGCGTGAGAGGCGCCGAATATCATGAGCAATACTATCTTAGCTAAAAATAAAAATGGGTAGGTCAGCAATCAGTAAGGTGGTACGTATGCTCGGTCAGTACCCTTCCCGTCCCTTTGCTCATCATGTGTGGGAACATCACATTCATATCCTTTTAACACAAATGCCACATGACCGGAACGCCACAAGGAGTTGTAGGCCTCTCCTACATCGGCGCCATTTTGGGGCGAGGTCGGGCCAGTGTACAGTCTAAGTCTTTCCATGAATTAGCTGTTGGACCAGAATTCCTTTCGGTAGTTCGAGAATTTTCGTTAGCGTCAGCTTGCGTCAGCATGGCGTCACCGTGATCTTGTAGCAATGCCATGGTCCGTTCTTGGGGCGGGGCAGCAGGCGGGTTCTTCCGCCGACAGCTTGAATCAGTCTTTCTCACTGCACCAAGCAGAGGCAAGGTGGCTGCCGTCCGGTGCAAAGAACAATGGCGGCGGTTTGTCCTTACCGGAAGTCTGCGGGAGTCGAGTGTCAATGACTCCCACAAACCCTGCAAAGCTGAGGGGGCGTTTTGTCAAGGGTGGGGCCCACGCCCAAGCAGACAAGCTTTCGAGTCCAGAATCGCCTCACGGGGGGCTAGGCCTGGATCCGAAGAACCGACCGCCGGAGTCCATAGGCAGCAGCAGTAGCAGCTCTTCGGTACAGCCACCGGGTGGGCCCAGTAGCAGCAACGACAGCAGTTTGGATGGTATCGCCACCGGGGTGGGTCCCCGATTACTTGGCTGCGGGGGCCCACTCCTCGCGTCGGGCGCTAGTGGCGATCCTGGTGAACCCGTGCTTGGGCGGTTGTCCGGTGGTGGCGTGCAGCGGCAGGGTGCAGCTCAGTTGGCCGGCGAATTAAAGACGATTGGGTGCAGCTCAGCTGGCCGGCGAATTAAGACGGTTGGGGTGCCCTCATCTGCTGGTGAGCCTCCACCTGGGGAGGTGGGGGAGGCCTGTCCGCGGCGCTTCCCCCGGCCAGGGCACCCCTCCGTTATTGAAGGAAGAAGAGAATGGGAAGATCCGACTGTTGGGGTGCCCTCGTCTGCTGGCGAGCCTCCACCTGGGGAGGTGGGGAGGCCTGTCCGCGGCGCTTCCCCCGGCCAGGGCACCCCTCCGTTATTGAAGAAAGAAGAAAAGAATGGGAAGATCCGCTCAGCGTGGCAGACTCCATCTTGGCGCTGTCAGAGCTTTGGCGCTTCGTATAGCCTCCGGCCTATTCGCACAATCGTCCGCCACTGATGTCGATGGATTTGGCATGGTTTTTATAGCCCAGAGCTGACTAAAAGGACCGCCCAAAACAGGCCAATGTTGCAATTTCGAGGAAGGAGAGGCGAGGACGGTGTCACGTGGACGTTAAGGCTTTGAGATGGAGGTTGCAGCAGACTGTCATGTAAATAGTTGTTTAAAAAAGTGTTTTAACCTGTTTACCCTGTTGGTGTGTTTGTTATATCTATAAGTTATTAAAATGTTATAACTATACTACTTCGTTGGAGTGTTTGTACATATTTGCAATCTGGCGACGAGCACAAGGATGTTACTGCGTAATCGGAAAAATAACATAGCCCAATTGTGCGCGATCTAGCCCTACTTTGGTGACGTCGATGGTGGGTGTCAGCAGGCTTCCGTTTGTGCAGGATTTTGTAATGCTTTTTGGGCAGGGTGGGCAGTAGGGCAGACATGTTTAGGTAGCGAGAGCGATGGAGTCGGGCTACCTCGTGGCCGTCTCGACCGTGAGCTTGGCTCCTTCCCTTAGTTCCATATATCCCACAAAGGGCTATTTCCTAGCATTACTTTAGTTTTGTAGGGTCAAAAAGGATTCTGCCAGTGGCCACTGATTCTCGGGGTCCCCCTTTGTATATTTTATGCCATAGCTTGCTATAAACTACGGCGATTAGTTCGTATTTTAGTGAACATGTCCTTATTAGGGGTGCCTTCCAGAGGAGCCGGATGGTTCACCTCTAATAAGCGGTCCGGGCAGAACCAACTACCAATCAGTGGGGAGAAGATAGGCATGACGGGTTTCAATGGGGACAAAAGTCAGCACTACCTATCTTTTCACTGCTTGCAAAGACTAGACAGAATATCTCTATTCCTCGTTATTTGTAAGCAGAGAATACCTCCAAAGAACCAATATCGAACAACTAGTGTTCGGACAATCAATCAATCAATCAATCAATGGGGAGATAAAGATAGGCACGACGGGTTACAACGGGGACAAAAGTCTGCGTTACCTACCTTTCAGTATTTGCAAAGACTAGACAGAATATTTCTATTCTACGTTATTTGCAAACAGAGAATATCTCAAAGATCACTATTCTTCAAAACAATCAATGTTCGGACAATCAATCAGTGGGGAGATAAAGATAGGCACGACGGGTTTCAACGGGGACAAAAGTCTGCGTTACCTACCCTTCACTATCTGCAAAGGGAGAGAGAGAGAGTGTATTTCTACTCCTCCCCGTTTGTAGACAGCGAATATCTCAAAGAGAACAATCAATGAGCAATACTAGTATTTTCAAAACTTCAAACAATCAATCAATTATTTCGCAATTTGTCGTGTATCACGACCTTACCCGGACCGCATGGACAGTTTCTCGTCTTCCGCCTCCAGCGCCCGATCGTCCTCTACTCTCCGTTATTGCTGCGGCACTCCTGATGGTTCCCAGTCAGGACCGTAGATCACTCGAGAGAGGTCTGCTCGGAACCAGTGAAGTTCGGATGATCGGCTGCCAGACGAGGGTCTATTGGGCAGGAGCTCTCCCGATCGTTGCAGTCGTTCACTCTGTCGTCAGGACCTCTCCCACTGGATCCACGTGTCTCTGATGGGCCCCACGCTTGGGACGCCAATTGTTAAATGGTAGCGGCAGTTTCAGTCGATAACCTTTCAAGTATTGCCCGGCGGTAATCGCCTCTCATACCATTCGATAATTTACCAATGAAAGAGGCAGGCGCAGGAGACTGGAAGGCAGGAAACAAAGTTTTATTCCGTCAGAGCAGAACACATCAGATCAGACAGCAAGGTATCGTCACGAGGTGCTCTAACTGCATCTCTGAGGCCTGGCCTCTTATACACAGGTTTATGACTTTATTGTACATGGCACATTCTTGAGATTACTTTGATGTATAAAAGAACGTCTTCGGAATCCCCACTTCGAACTCGTTCCCACACATATCTACAGTGGAAGTCCCCACCCCATCTACAGTAGGAGATGGCTATCACGCAGCTGGACATTCCGCCAATTCCCGGGGGTGTGTGCAACCGGCCGGGTCTCAGGGGGTAGGGGCTTTGATCCACTGTATGCCTTTGATGTGGGGTGTTTCCCTTACAGTAGGGGCAATAAACTGCATCCGCAGGGCTAGGTGATGGCCTGGGATCAGTTCGGACAATGGGGCGCAGAGGAAGGGGTTATCAAAGAGATGCGTGACCATATATGGGATGTCGGTCAGGCGTAGGATGTGGTTCCATGGCAGGGTCGCGCAGAAGGAGAGGGTTTATGGCCCGTGTATGAGAGAGCGGGGGTGGCCGGCGCGCGGGGGATGCTCGCAGCGCCAGGGGAAAGCGCTGGCAATCGAGAATGAGCGGGGAGAGAGTGGGGTGCCTAAAATGGCGGCCGTGCATTCGCTGTGCGTGGTGCTGGGGAGAGGCAAGATGGCGCAGATAATGTTCAGTTACAAGCTAAATTTCCACACCGTGGTGATAGAAGGGGGCAGAGAGTTCTAGAAAATAAGCAACCACCCCATTAAGACCTACGGAGACAAGTTTTTTCTGAGTGGAGGATCTCAAGGCTCTACCTGGAGTATACCATTGGAACAAGGTTTTAAGGTGTGGTGAGCCTTTGCTGTGCATAGCTTTGTACACCAAGTTCAAAACCTTGAAGAAAATGCGCATCCGGATAGGAAGCCAGTGCAAGGCACAGATTCCTTCCCTGGCAGACTGGTGTTTCAGTATGTGAAGAATAAGTCTTGCCACAACGTTTTGCACCACCTGGTGTTTGCTCAAATAACCTATGCTGGCATTAAGGTACAATGCATTGCAGTAGTCTAACCGGGAGGTAATTAGTGCAATAATGGTGGGCCGATGATGCTCCGAAGGGATGTACGGCAATACTTTCTTCAAACTTTTAAGCATGTAGAAGCAGGATCTAACTGTTTGGTTCACCTGGGCATCAAAAGGCAGGCCCTCATCAAAGAGGCCATTTTAACCGGAATAGGTAGGGGACCGCAGTTTGCGGGCCACCAGGCAGCAGACCAAATAGAGGTTTGAGGGCCAAAGACCAGAACCTCGGTTTTGTCCGTAATGATTTTAAGAGAGTTGTCCTGTATCCAGCATAATATTCTGGACATACAAAGATTGAACTTTTGGGCAACCAGCTGCAGATCATTGGAGAGGGAAATTATGATTTGCGTGTCATCCGCATATGAGAGTACCTGAAAGCCGAATGATCTTACCAGTGAAGCCAGGGGGGTCACATAAAGATTAAAAATAATGGAGCTTTCGAAGAGCCCTTGGGGACCCAACACGGAAGGCCAAAGGCCTTGGCTTTGAACCAGCCATAACTGACGACATTGGTTCTGTCATGCATGAATGACTGAAGAAGCTGCAGGGCCCTCCCGGTGACTCCTGCTTCCTGCAGTTGCTGAAGCATGCGAACTGGGGAGATGGTATCAAACACCGCAGAGAGGTCGAGCAGAATCAGCACAGCAGATCTGCCCTGGTCAACCTGCATGTGGATACAATACGAGGCAGCTCCCAAGGCAGATTCTGTGCTATGACGTGCCCGAAAACCATTCTGAGAGCTGTCAAGGACGTCTTGAACTTCAATATGTTTCGTAAGCTCAAAGTTGATACATTTTTCCAGTATCTTGGCAGGGGCAGGGAGGAGGGAGATAGGCCTAAAGTTCTTCAACTCTGAAGGATTGGCATTGGACTTCTCAGGCAGTGGTGAGACAATGGCTTCCTTACAGATGATCGGATATTGCCCAGTCAAAAGAATATTATTAAAGACTTTGCAAAGGAAGTCGACTATAGGTTCAGGAACACGTCTGAGTGTGGACAACATGCCGGGATCCGTGGGTGCACCCAATTTAAGGCCTAGTAAGAGTTCCTTTATGCTGGGGACTGTAATGGAGGGAAAGGTTCCCAGAGCAGGCATAGGAGGAAAAGATGCCAGAGCAAACATCCCAGGGGCCTGGCTGGGCTTTAACTTAGGAAGAGTCACGTTTTCCCCATTGGCTGCCTCTGCGGCAAGGTCAGCTTCCTCAGAAAGATTTTCAGGACTTTCTCTTGGAAGAAGAGTGCTATCTCGTCACAGAAGTCTTGGGTGGGATTTAGGAGTTGTGCTCCTGGTGGTTCAGCTATCTCTTTAATAACTTTGAAGCGCATGCTGGAGGAATTATCAGCGGACTCAATCTTGTCAGTGAAATACTGGGATTTGGCCTGGAAGATGGTGCATTTATAATTCCGCAGAAGGGATCTCTGCTTGACATTTTCCCGAAGACAAGGGTCCGCACTCCACCTCCGTTCTTGCCTGCGACATAGGCGTCTGAGAGCCATGACTTCCTCTGAGAACCATGGAGCTGAGGGTTTTGCTCTTTTAATGGCACGACTTTTAACTGGAGCAACAATGTCCAGTGTATTGGCATGCCATGGGGGGAAGTGAGTGGTGGGGTTACCGGCCGAAGCTGAGATCAAGGCAGCCTTCCAGTCTGTGGCCGTGACATTATTCAAACTTCTACATTGTATGTTTTTAGGGGTAAACATGTGATGGTTTCAGTAGGGGGAGGGAAAACACATAAACTCAACCAGCCAGTGGTCTGCGCAGCTGAGAGGCTGAACTCCTTTAATCTCATGACTGCTATGGTTGGTAAAGAGGCCGTCCAGAGTATGGCCAGCCCTACGGGTGGGAGAGTTGTTCAAACCCCATGGAGGTCATAAGGTCTAGAAGGTGAACAGAGTCAGTGTGCTGATTGCATTCAAGATAGAAATTAAAATCCCCGAGAATAGTGTAGTGTGCCATGGTGAAAAAGGGTTCAAGAGTCTGGCCCCATTTATAAAGAAAGGTGGACCTGGACCCTGGCGGGCAGTAAACCAAGAGACCGGAGAAGTTGCGATTTTCAGCTGACTTGATACCAAAAGTGGCTGCTTCCAGAGGAGTGCCGGAGTCACCCTCCAGAGGAGTTAGGGAGCAAATGAGGGAATCCCTAGCCATCAAGGCTAGGCCGCCACCTCTTCTGCCAGGGCGGTCGTATCTGAGGATAGTGTAAGCTGGGGAGATGGCGTCCATCAGGTCAGGACCAGAGTGCTCCATTGCCCATGTTTCAGTGATAAAAAGGCAGTCCAAATTAAGCGTTCTAATAATAATTTCAGTCCTGGGCCTAACCATGGAGTGAGCGTTAATGAGTACTCCCTTAAAGGCTTTTGGAGATATTTGTTCATGCATCGCTAGGCCCCTGAGGTAAGGCCATGGGACCCAAGATAGATGCCTGACCATTAATGGGGCAAAAGTTGCACTCCCGGAATTGGTCTGCCTCTCCTGTATCAAGATTAATCCCAGCTGCACACCTCCTGTGCAGGGATTTTGGACGTAATTCAAGAAGGTGCGACCTAGAGTGTGCTATGTTTTGGCACTTGTTGTTATAGGAGGCAAAACGGGCTGCGTGCCTGGCCCCTGTTGCCGTCCAGGCGCGGACGGGCGCAGACGGGCTTGCCTTTGGCATGGCTTTGGCGCCCCTTTGGCGCGCCAGCTGCGCGCGCTCCCTGCGCACTGTGAGATGCATCAGTTAGATATGCTCCCATGACCAGAACAGGAAGTGCGGATAGGAGAGGGAAAGACGAGCTAGACCGCCAACCACAGTAATAGTGGCCGGCTCAGGTAACAAGAAATGATGCAAGAAAAGAACTCTTTCCGCTCAAACTGGAAGCCCTGCGGTAGACCGAAGAGTCCGAGAGAGAAGACAAGGAGAGGCAGAGAGTGCTTACGGAACACTCCCAAAGGTAAAAAAGAATAAAAAATGCAGTAGAGGGTTGAGTAAAAATATTAAAAAGCTAAAAGTTAAAAGCTAAAAGTTATTAAAGTTAAAAGCTATTAAAAAATTTAACCAGGCTTTTAGTAAAAGCTTTACTTGTGTACGGCTGGCCTAAAGGAATGAAGCACGTCTTACTTTCCAAGTGCCCACTGCGTGCTCGGGGATAAATCAGGTAGATATACCCCCGTGACCGGAACAGGAAGTGCGGATAGGAGAGGGAAAGACGAGCTAGATCGCCAACCACAGTAATGGCGGCCAGCTCAGGTAACCAGAAACAATACAAGAAAAGAACTCTTTCCGGTCAAACGGGAAGCCCCACGGAGGACCGAAGAGTCTGAGAGAGAAGGCAAGGAGAGGCAGAAGAGGGTGGAGTAAAATATTAAAAAGTTAAAAGGTAAAAGCTAAAAGTTATTAAAGTTAAAAGCTATTAAAAATTTGAAACCAGGCTTGTAGTAAAAGCTTTGCGTGTGTACTGCTGGCAGAAAGGAATGAAGCGCGTCTTACTTTACAAGTGTCCACAGGAGCTATGTGCCCACGATGGAGAGGAATACATTTGTTATGGTGCAGAGAAAAAATATCGGTGTAAAAATATCGATTTGCACAAATATCGATGTAAAAATATTGTGGGTCAGAAGTATCAATAGAAAAAATATCGTGGTAAAGAATATTGATTTTAGGTAAGTAATATTGATTGAAAAAATATCGAAGTGTTAAATATGGTTTGTAAAAATATAGGGGCCGATTCCGATGGCCGGTCGGACAGCTGTCCGTAGCCGTACCCGGAGCCGGTCCGTCCTGTATCGGAAGTACGATGAGCATAACTGCCAAAAAGACGACCGACACGTAGGCTGTGAATTAAGACCCATTCTCCGTCCGAGCCGTAACTCCCAAAGAGGAACCGTGTCGCCCGGAAGCAGTATCCATAGCAGTTTCCGGCATGACAAGAACGATGCGTACTTCCTACGCGCCGGACGGGTCGTCACGTACGGCACGTCACAGCATCCGGAAAACAAGCATATCAGCTACAATTCGTGCCACAAATCAATACACGGCTACGAGACGGACCAGCTTGCAGTGGGTACGAGACGGAGCAACAAGCAGCGTGTACAACATGAACACATCATGATACCCACTGCGCAGGTCATACCAGTACTCTACATCTATGACCGGATCAGGGACCGACGCCGACAGCGCAGACAGTAAGTCCGACACTTACCACATAAACAAACGACACGTACCCGCAAAATGGCACACACACACACAGGGGATACATATCCTGGCTGCTAACAACAGCCCACCATAGGGGTTGCATGGCCAGCACCACTAACACCCCTACCCATAGGGGGCCTGTTGCCCATCACCCCTGCCACCCCCACTCACAGGGCTTATGTTGCCCATCACCCCTGCCACCCCCACTCACAGGGCTTATGTTTCCCATCACCCCTGCCACCCCCACTCACAGGAGACCTGTTGCCCATCACCCCTGCCACCCCCACTCACAGGGCTTATGTTGCCCATCACCCCTGCCACCCCCAATCACAGGGCTTATGTTGCCCATCACCCCTGCCACCCCCACTCACAGGGCTTATGTTGCCCATCACCCCTGCCACCCCCACTCACAGGGCTTATGTTGTCCATCACCCCTGCCACCCTCACTCACAGGGCTTATGTTTCCCATCACCCCTGCCACCCCACTCACAGGGCTTATGTTTCCCATCACCCCTGCCCCCTCACTCACAGGGCTTATGTTTCCATCACCCCTGCCACCCCCACTCATAGGGGACCTGTTGCCCCTCACCCTGCCACGCCCAGCCATAGGGGACCTGTTGCCCATCACCCCTGCCACCCCCACTCACAGGGCTTATGTTGCCCATCACCCCTGCCGCCCCCACTCACAGGGCTTATGTTGCCCATCACCCCTGCCACCCCCACTCACAGGGCTTATGTTTCCCATCACCCCTGCCACCCCCAGCCATAGGGGACCTGTTGCCCATCACCCCTGATACACCCACTCACAGGGCTTATGTTGCCCATCACCCCTGCCACCCCCACTCACAGGGCTTATGTTTCCCATCACCCCTGCCACCCCCACTCACAGGGGACCTGTTGCCCATCACCCTTGCCACCCCCAGCCATAGGGGACCTGTTGCCCATCACCCCTGCCACCCCCACTCACAGGGCTTATGTTTCCCATCACCCCTGCCACCCCCACTCACAGGGCTTATGTTGCCCATCACCCCTGCCACCCCCACTCATAGGGGACCTGTTGCCCATCACCCCTGCCACCCCCAGCCATAGGATGGGTGATGCGCAACACATCCAGCATATGCAAACATCAGGTATGTCTGCAAAATACATCCCCCACGACAACATGACAACAGTGTGTAGTCTGTGACCAATGCCCACATCAGTGAATATGGCTACGAGCATACAATGTAAGTAACAGCACATGTGTGACCAACACATGAGTGTGACATACACAAGGCAAGCATCACCATAGCACTGTGGCAATGTAAAAAGAACACCCCCTCACTGTGTAGAACGGAAGTCAAGTGGGGGCTCACAAAATGCAGCAGATGTGGAGCATTGTGGTGATGGGGACCAAACCCCCCTCAACACAGTGACCAAAAGGTAAGTGTCATCATGGTCAAAGCTGCAAATAACTAACAGCATGTATGATCCCTGCTCCCAACACATCAAACACTTCTGGGGGAAAATAGTGGTTGTGTCCCATACACACAGAGATGTGTTGAGGCAAACAGTGCTGTGAAAACATAACACTCTCGGCAATGTGCAGACTAGCACCACACATGGGGGCTGACAATGCACACAGCGTACAATGACACAATAGTAGAAGTGACCATCACCAAGCATGCACACATCTCGAAAATAGACACACCAACCAAAACAACATGTGTAGACTGTAGGTGTCAGCTCACTAACTCACATTCCATGCCAGCAATGGCACCCAACAACCAGGATGAATGTGCACAATGATGTGAAATGACTCACAGGGACAGCATGCAAAATCACAGATACAGCATCCAGACAAAGGCCCACAACAGAAATGCCAATGCACTGGTGCAGATGCACAAACACAAACAGGCAAACTCACACTGCACATCGGACACAACATGTGTGTGTGTGTGTCACAGTATCCACAGGCAACTACACAACACATGAGAGGGGCTGAACCACAGTGAAGATGAGGACACAGTGCCATACAAAAGTAAACCATCATTGGGACACCCACAGTGGGCAATCAGGCGTTGGGAGATGAGAGGGAGCACAACAGACACATGTGACACTAGCTGGAATGAACAACAACGGACACAGCAAGAGACTGACACACAACAGCACAATCCCCTGGGACAAGATATTGGTGTGACACAAGCATGCATGACACCTCCACTGTGATGACAAAGGCAGATGTCGTACAAACTGGGAAACCCAGACATGTGTCCTGTGCCACAAATGTACATCACACATACACAAACACAAATCACATGGCCCCTCATCCACGGACAAACGGGAGCTAAGGGACCATCCATGCAAACATTCACATCAGTTCACCATCAACTCCACACACCTGAACTGCAACAATGTGTATCTGTGAAGTCCACATGGACAGATGACATTGCACATGCCCACATGAATGTTGGCAGTAACTAAAGTGCACACACACATCACACAAGGACTGTTTACAACCCTGGGGAATTACAGACACACTGCACAGTATGTGGTACATGGCCATGACCTCAAAGCTCATGTGAGCTTCACAATCCCTGCCACTGTCCCTGGACTATGCAGATGCAAGGAGGAACACAAGGCACCTATGCTGACACCTGCCAGCATCACTGCCGTGAACCCGACAAATGGGCGCAGTCGCACACACATACAAATGTCTCAATCACTGAAAACTACCACCTAGGGACAACTACATGATATTGCGAACAAAAAAGTGCCGTGAGGAACCCTCATTGTGTCTGACAACATCATCAACACTCAGAACTGACAAATCACAATGATGATACACCAATTAACAGGAGTGAGTCATGCACCTACACATCTGGTAGCCCATTGGAAAAGTAGTGGGATTAACCCAGTACCACTCAGCAAGCATCAACAACACGAACATATCAAGGGAACACTGTCTGTGTATGAACAGGGATGTGGACACACACACATGCACATACAATACACACCATGGGCCCAGGCCATGTCACTGGACAACACACTAACTTGAGGGGACACAATTCCTGTGGGAGCCCAGCTGTGCCAAACATATTCACCGCAAGTCCCACTCATGTCTGCAGAACACTTGGTCAGTCAGCCATCAGACCGCACAATGAAGGCTCTGGTCACAACAGCCTGGGTATGTGAGTCTCCCTTAAGTCATCTGCACATACTCAATACATATGTACAGCACGTTGCACAGAGGACCCAGTTGCTCCTATACCAATGATGCCCACACCTGTAGGGCCAGTAGTGATGAGCACGAAGTATGTGGAAGTGACAATTTGGACAATGGGAAGCACATCATATGTGCAGGGGTGCAAGCCACAGATGTGACCATGGCAATTAAATGCTCACAGAGAGATGTACACAAATGGTTGATCCAGACACACCCAGGTAGCTGAAAAGGATGACATGGATACCCACCAGAATAGGATACATATCTCATGGACCACAGGGAGTACCTCACATCAACACATCAGTATGCAACATTGTAAACCAAGCATTACAGGTGCAAGGGCATCTAAAACAACCTCAACATGATGTACAGCTAAATCAAGTTCACATAACAAAGTAAAAAGCTTGATTCAGCATATGAAAAGTGAAACGTCTGTTCCAACAAAAGGCCAATGGCCAGTCCATGTCCAAAGGGCAAGGAGTGAACTAGAGTCACAAATTCAGTATATGAAAATCGAAACGTCTGTGCAACCAAAAGGCCAATGACCAGTCCATGTCAAATTGCCAAGGAGTGAACTAGAGTGACAACTGTCACACCTTGCTTGCCTGCACTGCTACGGACCGGGATCATCCCCTCGGAGGGGCATACATGGGGGCAGGCCAGGCACTGCAGGGACAGGATCAGGACGCAGTAGAAGGAGGCAGTGAAGAGGTGGGGGATGCAGGCGAGACACTTGCAACTGCAGTGGAGATGACTGAAGTGGTGGGTGCTGTCACAACTGTGTGGCACAAGTCAGATGGGGTGGGTGCCGGCACAACTCCAGTGGGCAGGTCAGATGGAGTGGATTGGCTCACCACTGCAGTGCCCAAGTCAGACGGGGTGGGTGTGGACTCCAAAGCAGTGCCTACATCCATGGGAGCGCAATGGGGGACAGGTGAGGTCTGCAGGGCAGGGGATGGTGACACGGTCCCCACATCAGTGGTAGCAACTGTCTGACCAGGTGTGGAGGAGCAAGTGCTAGGGGGGATGGCCTTAGCATTTTGGGGATGGTGTATCTGTGTGTGGGGGAACCCGGGGCAGGGAGTGGCGGGGGAACCTCTGGAGTGGTAGCCTGGGGATGGAGGACGGAGATTTTGCTTTGGAGCTGCGTGCTGGCGGGGAGGTCTTGCTCTTCTTGCGCCGGGGGGACTTGCGGGTGGGCGTCTCGGTCTGAGTGCGCCTGGGGGAGGGTGTCTGGGTGTGAGGGGCACTCCCTTCTGTGAGTGGGGACTTCCTCTTCCCCTTGTAATCAGGATCTGCTGGGTCGGTGGGGAAGAGGCCAAGGTCACAGAGGAAGAGCTTCTGGGGGGATGGGGTTGCAGGTGAGGCAAGGGAAGGGGGCTGGGAGGGAGAGGTCTCGGAGGACTGTGGAGTGGTTGTGGATGACTGTGTGTGTGTCAGCAAACCAGCCCCTGTGAGTGTGGAATCAGTCCTCTGCGCTTGCTTGTGTGCATGTCTAGACCTTGGTGTGGGGGTTTTGGGGATTTGGACAGGTAGTGTGCTAGGAATTGTGGGTGCTGCAGGGGTAGGAGGGGTGTGGGACTATTGGAGGAGGGACACTGCTGCCGTCACGGAGGAGGCCACGGACTGGTTGGTGCTCTGTAGGGCAGACATGCCAGAGGAAATGCCCTCCATGAATGACACCAGTTGTGTCAACAGACCTGTGTGTGCATGGAGGACCTTCAGCATTGACGTCTGCCCCACATGCACCTGTCTAAGTAAGTCCACAGACTCCTCACTCAGGGCAGCAGGGGACACAGGGGCAGGGGGTGCGGTGCCTGGCACAAAGGAGACATGCTCACGAAAACGGGAGCCCACAGGGACCTATGGGATGGGAGCCGATGGGAGGGGGGTGGTGGTGGTGGTGGTGGGGCCTCACTAGCTGGGGTTTGGTGGCTGCTGACACCCGCCTCCACAGGGGAGTCATACTCAGAGCTGCTGTGGCCTTCAGCTGGAGGGGATGGTGCTGACGACTCTTCTGTGTGGCTGAAATCGCCCTCCGTGCCACTGGGTCCACCTGACTCCTCTCCTTCTGTCTCTGTAAGGCTCTGTGGCTCCTACTGTTCCGTGGAGCTGTCACCTCCTGTGGCCGTGGATGTATCTGGATAGGAATAGGAAGTAAGAGAACAACATCAGTCACCTGCACCGACTGCACACACCACAGTGAGTACATCACATCACAGGGAAAGCCCTGGCATCATCAGCTGAACACAGCACAAAGTGCCAACACTGTTTAGAATAAGACAATCGTCATTTCCAACATCAACCATGGCACACATATCCCTCCTTGATTTGCACACATATGTCTGTTGCATGTTGGATACTAATACCACAATGTGCCAACAAGCACCACCCACACATTAGTTGTACATGCAAGTGAACATGTAGGAGTATGTCCCTAGACCCACAGCACATCTCTTGCGACTGACTCAGCACAGGTGTCCGGATGAAGGGATGGGCAGAGACTCATTTCACATGCTTGGGATGCATGCCAGCAACACACACTATGATGTACTCATGTCCTGATGGGCAAGGCCACAAGGGAGTGCATGGTGCACACTTGAACACAACACAGGCTCACTCATAGCAAGTTCAATGCCATGGCACTGGGATGCCCTGTAAGTCAGTCAACACTGTCTCCTGTCACAGGGGCAGGGCATCCAGACAACAACAATATGCACTGACTCACAATCCTAGCTCAGGGGCAAATCTGACTCTGCAGATGACCGGCGCACTTGCCCATCCCATGCAAACAACAGATCCAGGACCCAGAAGATCCCACATCATGAAAATCAGACATATGAGTCTCAGCAAACACGATTCCATGTACATTAACACATCACAGTCTGCCGTGCATATAACCCAGCTGCATGAGGGACAGAGTTGCATACACCATTGTGCGCTGTCAGATGCTCACACACCTATATGTCACACAGGTCTTGTCTCCCACAGTCACATTGCAGATGTCATGCTGACCCTCGGAATCATGGACACCCCAGTTGTACGTAGCAACAAGCCACACCCTAATGACACAGAGGCACACACCTGAGGGCACATGTCACGAAGCACAACCTGCAATTTCACACACAGGAGTGGGATTACAGAATGTTTCTTAATGCCCTTGAGGGGGCAAGACTGGGCAGGACTAAGTAAAACAGTGTTTTGCCCCGGACAGTAGTCAGGTGGCTAAGCAATTGTGGCATACTTGCCATACCTACTCCTGATGGCCAAAAATTGGAGTACCCTGCTGCATGGTTTTGTATTGAATACCCCAGAAACATGTTGCGAGTCAGACCAGCAATTGGTACACATCTCAAGGGCACACACAGTTCACATGTCAGATCTCAGGCATTGTGTAAACAATTGACCCACCCATGACACACACAACAGAGTCACGGGCACTGATGCTGACTGGTACCTGATACTTAGCTGACTGCAGGGACACAGTGTCCTAGTGACACAATCCAAAGACTGTAGGGGCCACACCTGTGGAACAGATGAGGAGGGTGCATCACACAGATGAGGGACCTGATTTGGGGACTACAAGACCTATGTAATGTGGAAGTCTGACCCAGACAAAAGACTGCTATTTGCATTTCAGACATAGTACACAGATCAGGCATGGACTTACCCCCTTCCTGCTGCTGTCTGGTCTTCAGCTGCCTATCCAGGTCCGGGAAGACCACCACCAGTATCCGGAGCATGTGGGAAGTCAGGGTCCGGTGTCCGCCCCTCCTGCGTGGAGGTGACAGCTTCAGCTGGACTCTAGCTATCCTCCGGGTCCAGCCCCGAAGGTCCTGCCACCTCTTCTGGCAGTTGCAGATGCGGCGCTTGTAGACCCCCACAGAACGAACAGCCTGGGCGATGGTCAGCCAGATCTCCTGCTTCTGGTGGGCATCAACCTGTGTGGCGGACAAAGTGAAAAGTACATTAACACACATGCCCCAGATTTGTGCAGCACACAATTAGATATACATGTCATCATCACAAAGGGAAAATAATTACACAGGTAGTGCAACCATGGGGTATGAAAACTCACATGCATGTCTGACATGTTAACAATGCATGGATAGTTTAAGCTGGCAAAAATGCCCTTTAGCAGCAGGAAAAATATTCAGTACATGTCCCTACACACTTTGGGGGATAAAAGTAGTCCGTGATAATGCTTGCCACTGCTAGTACTGCTAGTCAGACAACATGCTTAATTTGGAAGGCAGTGGACAGCAAACTCACCTGCTCCCCTGGTGTCCCATAGAGCTTTCTGTACTCTGGAAGGAGCCCGTCCAGCAGGGCCTGGTTCTCCTCCTCAGTGAAGGCTGGGGCCCTCTCCAGAGTACGTGCCATAGCAGGAGCCAGAGGATGCAGAGACAGCAGCAGTGGTAGCAGGGATGTGGTCCAGTAGCATGTAGTGCAGGAAAGTGAGCTCCCTGGGGTCCAGCCAGCCTTATATCTGTGCTGCAGAGGCAGACTCTGTGCCATGTGTCCAAAGTGATAGGTCCAACACAGTTGCATTCTATGAATCTGGCCAATCCATTCAAAAGTACGACTCGTACACGCCTTCCGCATTGTTCAAATCTTCACCTTCATGGAACACTTGAAATTGCAACATTGTTGTAGGCATCCAACTGAATTTGCAGTGCACAACTCGTACAAGTTTTGAATCCGCATCCGTCTCCATGACAGTCCTGAGCCAATGGGTGCGCCCGGCTCGTTCAACTGATTGTACAACGCGTATTTTGAATGTACACATGCACCGGTCTCCATACGATTCAATGGCCAAGGCATACACACGGCTCGGACATGACCCGTGCAATGCGTACGCATTGTCACCCACGTCGGACCTCATTGCATTCAATGACAAGGCCTACGCACAGCTTGGACATGACCCGTGCAATGCGTACGCATTGTCACCCGCGTCGGACCTCATTGCATTCAATGACAAGGCCTACGCACGGCTCGGACATGACCCGTGCAATGCCTACGCATTGTCACCCGCGTCGGACCTCATTGCATTCAATGACAAGGCCTACGCACGGCTCGGACATGACCCGTGCAATGCGTACGCATTGTCACCCGCGTCGGACCTCATTGCATTCAATGACAAGGCCTACGCACGGCTGAGACATGACCCGTGCAATGCGTACGCATTGTCACCCGCGTCGGACCTCATTGCATTCAATGACAAGGCGTACGCACTTGCTCGGACATGACCCGTGCAATGCGTACGCATTGTCACCCGCGTCGGACCTCATTGCATTCAATGACAAGGCCTACGCACGGCTCGGACATGACCCGTGCAATGCGTACGCATTGTCACCCGCGTCGGACCACATTAGTGTGACTATTAGACAGATGCAACACACATATATTGGCCATGGACACCTGCACACACCTGCCACACTATAGCATTGGCCACACAGTGTCCCATGGCATGTGAGGCTGCATTCCCTGGGTGTTTGAGGGGGCCACAGCAGTTTTTTTGTCTGGCACTTTGTGCAGCCACTCCCAGGCTGTTATCTTGTACATGGGGGAGAGTCCTTTGCGTTTTGTGCACATTTGCACTGTGATGTGCAATTGGACAGTAATTGGCATGAGTGAAGGCCACAGTGTCAGGTTGGATATGTTTGGGGCATGTCACATACACCCTGAGTCCTGGGGGTGATGGCATGTACGTCGCAGTGAGACCTGTAGCCCCAATACTGATGTGCACCCACAGTCTGTGTGCATGTTGTGTCTCAGATGTGTCTGATCACATGTTACAATGGGTGACAGTCTCCACATCCATGTGGTATATGCATCAACCTTGATAGGGTGTGTGTCTAAGAGACGTACATGTAGGGCGGGCATGGACAACAGTGGCCACTACCTATGGAACTTACGCTTGCCTTGTAGTGTGTACGTGCTACGCCATGTCAATTGCTGTGTTGATGTGGCAATACAGGGAGCCTGGGTTTCTGCATGGCAAAGATCTGTGATGCCTGGGAGACATGAGTCCTCATTAGTCACTGGGGTGTTTTTTTTTAACGTTGCAGCAGCACATAGGTTGGGTGACACAGCCAGATGATTAGCCCATTGCACTACATGGAACTCATGTGGACATGTGGAATTGAGATGTGAGGTGGTGGTCTTGTAGGTGACATATGTGTCCACGACCAACAGCACACACCTCAGTACATTGTATAATGTCATGAACAAGCACAAGCATGTGAGAGTGATCGTGGTCATGTCCACATGGGGGGAGGTACTGACATTCTTCCTTTGTGCATCTCTGTACTGCATGGCACCAGCTGTGCATCGTTCGTTCCCAGACCTTGCAACCATGCAGGAACGCAACAGCATCAGACGGTACTGCTTCACCAGGCCACTGATTGAGGAGTTGGTGGAGCAGTTGGCGCCACATCTGCTACCTGGCCGGACATACCCTACAGCACTGACCCCAGAGGTGAAGGTGATGGCAACCCTGCACTTCTGTGCTACTGGTACCTTCCAGTACACTGTGGCTACTGCTGGTGGTATGTCGCAAACGATGTTTAGTCGGGTGCTACGCGATGTCTTGGGGGGGATGTTGCAATTCCTCGACCTGTATATCAAGTTCCCGAGCCAAGATGAACTCCTTGAAATTAAGGATGCCTTTTATACACTGGGGAGGATGCCAAACGTCATTGGATCCATTGACGGGACACATGTTGCCCTGATACCAGCACAGGCACATGAGCAGGCATACAGTAACAGGAAGCACTACCATTCGATCAATGCTCTGGTGGTCTGTCTTGCTGACATGTTGATCACACATGTGTGTGCATGATTCCCTGGTTCGGTGCATGATGCCTACATAATGAGGAGAAGTCACTTTGCAACGCTGATGTCACAGATGCCAGCTCAGCGTGCCTGTCTTGTCGGTGTGTACTGACTGTTTCTCATTGTGTGTGTTTGTCATTGTTGTATTCCACACTCCTACCAAACCCATCTACTTGTTCATTTTTGTGTGTGTAGGTGACTCCGGATATCCCAACATGCCGTGGTTGGTGACACCCTCAGGAACCCTGTGACACCAGCTGAGCTGCGCTACAATGAGGCACATGGTCGGAGCAGGAGGGTGATTGAGCGGACATTTAGCCTCCTGAAAAGCCGCTTTCGCTGCCTGGAAATGACCGGAGGGGCCCTTCCATATGAGCCTGCAAAGGTGTGCAAAATAATACTGGTCTGCTGCATGCTACACAACATGGCGGTGCGGAAGGAGGTACCTCTCATCCTGGATGAGGATGACGATGACCAACGTCCGGCACCTGTGGAGGATCCCGGCCTGGGCCAGGATGCCAGTGATGATGAAGATGATGGTGACGTCCGCTCCCAGCTCATCAACAACTTCTTCACCTGAAAGTGAGTTTCCAGGAATGTGTTGAGCCAGCTCTGTTGCTGTCTGAGTATGTCTGTGTGCCACTTGACTGGATGCGTGCTGTGATGTGTCCGTTCAGGTGGTGTGTACTCCACAATAGGGTAGTACTGCTAACTAGTGTTTGTGTAGGTGTTTTGCAACATGTTTTGTGCATGTGTATTGCCTTTCATCTGTGCTTTTGACTGTATCTTGTCTGTCCTTCCCAGGGTCCTTTGCCTGTTGTGTGGTCATACCCCCCCAGCCCCCGCGTACATGCGGGGGCTGGGGGGGTACGGCGCGTACATGCGGGGGCTGGGGGGGGTACGGCACGTACATGCGGGGGCTGGGGGGGGTACGGCGCGTACCGGGCACCTGTTTGGACGTCTCCATGGTCGCTATTGGAGTTCGGTGCGGACGGTCTTTTAACCATACGGTTGTACATTCGGACGCCCGGGAAGGATCGTGATTCCCCGGTCGGACTTCGCTTTTCACGTTTGCACGGTAAATCGTCCGAGGACGTGTCGGACACATTTTCCGACCCGAGGACGTGTGGGGAATAATTCCCAAGGCGGTTCGTATGGACTTTTTACCATGCGAATCGTGATTGCCAGTTTGTACGGCACTTGTACGATTCGTACGGTAAAAAGACCGGATACGAGTCGTACGGGAATTTTTTTTACCGGATCGTAATTGGCACCTTGATGTTTATTATCTTTTATGAATAATAATATATTTTAAATTTAATATTAAATATGTTAATTATGGAAATACATTTTAATAAAAATGTTGATGTCTTTCTTAATTGATATAGTGTTATAGGTTAGGAAATAAAATGCATACGTCTATGTTTTAAATCATTTGTTTGTTTGTGAATATTTGTTTCTTTTAAATAAATATTGTTTATAAATGTTTTTTGTTTTTTTAATGTCATATTTTTTTGTTTTTATTATTATATGTGTTCTTTTAATATGTTCAATATGATTAATGGTATTTTTTTTAAATATTGTTTATTTGTTTTTAAGAATATATATATTTTTTAATTGTTGAAACTTTATTAGTAATTTTAGTTTTTCTGATATCCAATACTTTCCCTACTGTTGCACTCACTGGAGTGGGAATAGTAATTTTTACCGCTCCGCTATCCAGCACGTTCCAGACTGTTTCATTCATTGGAGGTGCAATAGTAATTTTTACCCCTTTGCCATCCAGCACTTTCCTTACAGTTGCACTCACTGGAGTGGGAATAGTAATTTTGACCCCTCCACTTTAATACTTTCCCTACTGTTGCACCAACTGGAGTGGGAATAGCAATTTTTACTACTTCACTATCCAGCACTTTCCCTACTCTTGAACTCACTGGAGTGGGAATAGTAATTTTTACCCCTCCACTATCCAACATTTTCCCTACTGTTGAACTCACTGGAGTGGGAATAGTCATTTTTTCCCCTCCGCTATCCAATACTTTCCCTACTGTTCTACTCACTGGAGTGGGAATAGTAAATTTTACCCCTCTGCTACCCTATACTTTCCCTACAGTTGCACTCTTTGAAGTGGGAATAGTAATTTTTTACCTTTCTGCTATCCAGCACTCTCCCTACTGTTGCACTCACTGGAGTGGGAATATTAATGTTTACCTCTCCGCTATCCAATACTTTCCCCACTGTTACACTAACTAACTGGAGTGGGAATAGTAATTTTTACCCCTCCACTATTCAATACTTTTCCTACTGTTGCACTCACTGGAGTGGAAATAGGAATTTATACCCCTTCTCTGTCCAGCACTTTTTTTTATTGTTGCACTTACTGGAGTGGGAATAGTAGTTTTTACCCCACCGCAATCCAATACTTTCCGTACTGTTGCACTAACTGGAGCGGAAATAGTAATTTTTACCCCTCCGCTATCAAATATTTCCCCTACTGTTGCACTCACAGGAGTGGGAATAGTAATTTTTTCCTTTCCGCTGTCCAACCTTTTCCCTACTGTTGAACTCACTGGAGTGGGAATAGTAATTTTTTCCCCTCCGCTATGTGATACTTTTCTTACTGTTGTACTCTTTGGAGTGGGAATAGCAAGTTTTACCCCTCCGCTATTCAATACTTTCCCTATAGTTGCAATCTTTCAAGTGGAAATAGTAATTTTTACCTTTCTGCTATCCAGCACTTTCCCTACTGTTGCACTCAATGAAGTGGGAATAGTCATTTTTACCCAACCACTATTCAGTACTTATCCTACTGTTGCACTCACTGGAGTGGGAATAGTAGTTTTTACCCTTCCGCTATCCAACATTTTCCTTACTGTTGAACTCACTGGAGTGGGAATAGTAATTTTTTCCCCTCCGCTATGCAATACTTTTCCTATTATTGCATTCACTGGAGTGGAAATAGTAAGTTTTACCCCTCCGCTATCCAATACTTTCCCTGCAATTGCACTCTATGAAGTGGGAATAGTAATTTCTACCATTCTGCTATCCAGCACTTACCCTACTGTTGCACTCACTGGAGTGGGAATACTAATCTTTACCTTTCCGCTATCCAGCACTTTCCCTACTGTTGCACTCACTGGAGTAGGAATTGAAATTTTTACCCCTTCAATATTCAGTACGTATCCTACTGTTGCACTCACTGGAGTGGGAATTGTAATTTTCACCCCTTCGCTATCAAGCACTTTCCTTACTGTTGCTCTCACTGGTGTGGGAATAGTATTTTTACCCCTCCGCTATGCAATACTTTCCCTACTCTTGCACTCACTGGAGTGGAAATAGCAATTTTTACCCCTCCGTTATCCAACATTTTCCCTACTGTTGCACTCACTGGAGTGGGAATAGTAAGTTTTACCCCTCGGCTATCCAATACTTTCCCTACAGTTGCACTCATTGAAGTGGAAATATTAATTTTTACCTTTCTGCTATTCAGCACTTTCCCTACTATTACATTTACTGGAGTGGAAATAGCAGTTTTTACCCCTCCGCTGTCCAATACCTTCCGTACTGTTGCACTAAGTGGAGTGCGAATAGTAATTTTTACCCTTCCGCTATCCAAAATTTTCCCTACTGTTCAACTCACTGGAGGTTGAATAGTAATTTTATTCCTCCGCTATGCAATACTTTTCCTACTGTTGCACTCACTGGAGTGGGAATAGTAAGTTTTACCCCTCCGCTATCCAAAACTTTCCCTATAGTTGCACTTTTTGAAGTGGGAATTGTAATTTTTACCTTTCTGCTATCCAGCACTTACCCTACTGTTGCACTCACTGGAGTGGGAATAGTAATTTTTACCCCACTACTATCCAATACTTTCCCTACTGTTGCACTAACCGGAGTGGGAATCGCAATTTTTACTCCTTCGCTATCCAGCACTTTCCTTACTGTTGAACTCACTGGAGTGGGAAGAGTATTTTTACCCCTCCGCTATGCAATACTTTTCCTACTCTTGCATTCACTGGAGTGGAAATAGTAATTTTTACCCCTCGCTATCCAACAATTTCCCTACTGTTGAAGTCACTGGAGTGGGAATAGTAATTTTTCCCCTCTGCCATCCAATACTTTTCCCACTTTTGCACTCACTGGAGTGGGAATAGTAAGTTTTAGCCCTCCGTTATCCAATACTTTCCGTACAGTTGCACTAACTGGAGAGGGAATCGCAATTTTTACCCCTTCGCTATCCAGCACTTTCCTTACTGTTGCACTCACTGGAGCGGGAATAGTAATTTTTACCCCTCTGCTATCCAGCACTTTCCCTACTGTTGCACTCACTGGAGTGGGAATAGTAATTTTTACACCTCCGCCAGCCAACATTTTCCCTACTGTTGATCTCACTGGAGTGGGAATAGTAAGTTTTACCCCTCCGATATCCAATACTTTCCCTACAGTTGCACTCACTGGAGTGGGAATAGTAATTCTTACCTTTCGCTATCCAGCACTTTCCTTACTGTTGCTCTCACTGGAGTGGGAATAGTATGTTTTCCCCCTCTGCTATGCAATACGTACGTTCCCTACTCTTGCACTCACTGGAGTGGAAATAGTAATTTTTACCCCTCCGCTATCCAATCATTTCCCTACTGTTGAACTCACTGGAGTGGCAATAGTAATTTTTACCCTTCCGCTATCCAATAATTTCCCTACTGTTGATCTCACTGGAGTGGGAATATTAATTTTTACCCTTCCGCTATCAAACATTTTCCCTACTGTTGAACTCACTGGAGGGGGAATAGTAATTTTTACCCCTCTGCTATGCAATACTTTTCCTACTGTTGCACTCACTGGAGTGGGAATAGTAAGTTTTACCCCTCCTCTATCCAATACTTTCCCTGTAGTTGCACTCTTTGAAGTGGGAATAGTAATTTTTACCTTTCTGCTATCCTGCACTTACCCTACTGACGCACTCACTGAAGTTAGAATATTAATTTTTACCTTTCCGCTATCCAGCACTTTCCCTACTGTTGCACTCACTGTAGTGGGAATGGTAATTTTTACCCCACTACTATTCAATACTTTCCCTACTGTTGCACTAACCGGAGTGGGAATCGCAATTTTTACCCCTACGCTATCTAGCACTTTCCTTACTGTTGAACTCACTGGAGTGGAAATAGTAATTTTTACCCCTCCGCTATCCAACAATTTCCCTACTGTTGAACTCACTGGAGTGGGAATAGTAATTTTTCCCCTCCGCCATCCAATACTTTCCGTACAGTTGCACTAACTGGAGAGGGAATCTCAATTGTTACCCCTTCGCTATCCAGCACTTTCCTTACTGTTGCACTCATTGGAGCGGGAATAGTAATTTTACCCCTCTGTTATCCAGCACTTTCCCTACTGTTGCACTCACTGGAGTGGGAATAGTAATTTTTACCTTTCTGCTATCCAGCACTTTCTCTACTGTTGCACTCACTTAGGTGGGAATAGTAATTTTTACCTTTCCGCTATCCAGCACTTTCCCTACTGTTGCACTCACTAGAGTGGGAATAGTAATTTTTACCCCTCCACTATTCAATACTTTTCCTATTGTTGCACTAACCGGAGTAGGGAATCACAATTTTTACCCCTTCGCTATCCAGCACTTCCCTTACTGTTGTGTTCACTGGAGTGGGAATAGTATTTTTCCCCCTCTGCTATGCAGTAAGTTCCCTACTCTTGCACTCACTGGAGTGGAAATAGTAATTTTTACCCCTCCGCTATCCAACAATTTCCCTACTGTTGAACTCACTGGAGTGGGAATAGTAATTTTTACCTTTCCGCTGTCCAACCTTTTCCCTATTGTTGAACTCACTGGAGTGGGAATAGTAATTTTTTCCCCTCCGCTATGTGATACTTTTCTTACTGTTGTACTCATTGGAGTGGGAATTGCAAGTTTTACCCCTCCGCGATTCAATACTTTACCTATAGTTGCAATCTTTCAAGTGGAAATAGTAATTTTTACCTTTCTGCTATCCAGCACTTACCCTACTGTTGCACTCACTGGAGTGGGAATAGTAATTTTTTCCCCTCCACTATGCAATACTTTTCCTATTATTGCATTCACTGGAGTGGAAATAGTAATTTTACCCCTCCGCTATCCAATACTTTCCCTGCAATTGCACTCTATGAAGTGGGAATAGTAATTTCTACCTTTCTGCTATCCAGCACTTACCCAACTGTTGCACTCACTGGAGTGGGAATACTAATCTTTACCTTTCCGCTACCCAGCACTTTCCCTACTGTTGCACTCACTGGAGTAGGAATAGAAATTTTTACCCCTCCAATATTCAGTACTTATCCTACTGTTGCACTCACTGGAATGGGAATTGTAATTTTCACCCCTTCTCTATCAAGCACTTTCCTTACTGTTGCTCTCACTGGTGTGGGAATAGTATTTTTACCCCTCCGCTATGCAATACTTTCCCTACTCTTGCACTCACTGGAGTAAAAATAGCAATTTTTACCCCTCCGTTATCCAACATTTTCCCTACTGTTGCACTCACTGGAATGGGAATAGTAAGTTTTACCCCTCGGCTATCCAATACTTTCCCTACAGTTGCACTCATTGAAGTGGAAATATTAATTTTTACCTTTCTGCTATTCAGCACTTTCCCTACTATTACATTTACAGGAGTGCGAATAGTAATTTTTACCCTTCCGCTATCCAAAATTTTCCCTACTGTTCAACTCACTGGAGGGGGAATAGTAATTTTATCCCTCCGCTATGCAATACTTTTCCTACTGTTGCACTCACTGGAGTGGGAATAGTAAGTTTTACCCCTCCGCTATCCAAAACTTTCCCTATAGTTGCACTTTTTGAAGTGGGAATTGTAATTTTTACCTTTCTGCTATCCAGCACTTACCCTACTGTTGCACTCACTGGAGTGGGAATAGTAATTTTTACCCCACTACTATCCAATACTTTCCCTACTGTTGCACTAACCGGAGTGGGAATCACAATTTTTACCCCTTCGCTATCCAGCACTTTCCTTACTGTTGAACTCACTGGAGTGGGAATAGTATTTTTACCCCTCTGCTATGCAATACTTTTCCTACTCTTGCACTCACTGGAGTGGAAATAGTAATTTTTACCCCTCGCTATCCAACAATTTCCCTACTGTTGAAGTCACTGGAGTGGGTAGTAAGTTTTTCCCCTCCGTTATCCAATACTTTCCGTACAGTTGCACTAACTGGAGAGGGAATCGCAATTATTACCCCTTCGCTATCCAGCACTTACCCTACTGTTGCACTCACTGGAGTGGGAATAGTAATTTTTTCCCCTCCACTATGCAATACTTTTCCTAATATTGCATTCACTGGAGTGGAAATAGTAAGTTTTACCCCTCCGCTATCCAATACTTTCCCTGCAATTGCACTCTATGAAGTGGGAATAGTAATTTCTACCTTTCTGCTATCAGCACTTACCCAACTGTTGCACTCACTGGAGTGGGAATACTAATCTTTACCTTTCCGCTATCCAGCACTTTCCCTACTGTTGCACTCACTGGAGTTGGAATAGAAATTTTTACCCCTCCAATATTCAGTACTTATCCTACTGTTGCACTCACTGGAATGGGAATTGTAATTTTCACCCCTTCGCTATCAAGCACTTTCCTTACTGTTGCTCTCACTGGTCTGGGAATAGTATTTTTACCCCTCCGCTATGCAATACTTTCCCTACTCTTGCACTCACTGGAGTGGAAATAGCAATTTTTACCCCTCCGTTATCCAACATTATCCCTACTGTTGCACTCACTGGAGTGGGAATAGTAAGTTTTACCCCTCGGCTATCCAGTACTTTCCCTACATTTGCACTCATTGAAGTGGAAATATTAATTTTTACCTTTCTGCTATTCAGCACTTTCCCTACTATTACATTTACAGGAGTGCGAATAGTAATTTTTACCCCTCCACTATCCAACATTTTCCCTACTGTTGAACTCACTGGAGTGGGAATAGTCATTTTTTCCCCTCCGCTATCCAATACTTTCCCTACTGTTCTACTCACTGGAGTGGGAATAGTAAATTTTACCCCTCTGCTACCCTATACTTTCCCTACAGTTGCACTCTTTGAAGTGGGAATAGTAATTTTTTACCTTTCTGCTATCCAGCACTCTCCCTACTGTTGCACTCACTGGAGTGGGAATATTAATGTTTACCTCTCCGCTATCCAATACTTTCCCCACTGTTACACTAACTAACTGGAGTGGGAATAGTAATTTTTACCCCTCCACTATTCAATACTTTTCCTACTGTTGCACTCACTGGAGTGGAAATAGGAATTTATACCCCTTCTCTGTCCAGCACTTTTTTTTATTGTTGCACTTACTGGAGTGGGAATAGTAGTTTTTACCCCACCGCAATCCAATACTTTCCGTACTGTTGCACTAACTGGAGCGGAAATAGTAATTTTTACCCCTCCGCTATCAAATATTTCCCCTACTGTTGCACTCACAGGAGTGGGAATAGTAATTTTTTCCTTTCCGCTGTCCAACCTTTTCCCTACTGTTGAACTCACTGGAGTGGGAATAGTAATTTTTTCCCCTCCGCTATGTGATACTTTTCTTACTGTTGTACTCTTTGGAGTGGGAATAGCAAGTTTTACCCCTCCGCTATTCAATACTTTCCCTATAGTTGCAATCTTTCAAGTGGAAATAGTAATTTTTACCTTTCTGCTATCCAGCACTTTCCCTACTGTTGCACTCAATGAAGTGGGAATAGTCATTTTTACCCAACCACTATTCAGTACTTATCCTACTGTTGCACTCACTGGAGTGGGAATAGTAGTTTTTACCCTTCCGCTATCCAACATTTTCCTTACTGTTGAACTCACTGGAGTGGGAATAGTAATTTTTTCCCCTCCGCTATGCAATACTTTTCCTATTATTGCATTCACTGGAGTGGAAATAGTAAGTTTTACCCCTCCGCTATCCAATACTTTCCCTGCAATTGCACTCTATGAAGTGGGAATAGTAATTTCTACCATTCTGCTATCCAGCACTTACCCTACTGTTGCACTCACTGGAGTGGGAATACTAATCTTTACCTTTCCGCTATCCAGCACTTTCCCTACTGTTGCACTCACTGGAGTAGGAATTGAAATTTTTACCCCTTCAATATTCAGTACGTATCCTACTGTTGCACTCACTGGAGTGGGAATTGTAATTTTCACCCCTTCGCTATCAAGCACTTTCCTTACTGTTGCTCTCACTGGTGTGGGAATAGTATTTTTACCCCTCCGCTATGCAATACTTTCCCTACTCTTGCACTCACTGGAGTGGAAATAGCAATTTTTACCCCTCCGTTATCCAACATTTTCCCTACTGTTGCACTCACTGGAGTGGGAATAGTAAGTTTTACCCCTCGGCTATCCAATACTTTCCCTACAGTTGCACTCATTGAAGTGGAAATATTAATTTTTACCTTTCTGCTATTCAGCACTTTCCCTACTATTACATTTACTGGAGTGGAAATAGCAGTTTTTACCCCTCCGCTGTCCAATACCTTCCGTACTGTTGCACTAAGTGGAGTGCGAATAGTAATTTTTACCCTTCCGCTATCCAAAATTTTCCCTACTGTTCAACTCACTGGAGGTTGAATAGTAATTTTATTCCTCCGCTATGCAATACTTTTCCTACTGTTGCACTCACTGGAGTGGGAATAGTAAGTTTTACCCCTCCGCTATCCAAAACTTTCCCTATAGTTGCACTTTTTGAAGTGGGAATTGTAATTTTTACCTTTCTGCTATCCAGCACTTACCCTACTGTTGCACTCACTGGAGTGGGAATAGTAATTTTTACCCCACTACTATCCAATACTTTCCCTACTGTTGCACTAACCGGAGTGGGAATCGCAATTTTTACTCCTTCGCTATCCAGCACTTTCCTTACTGTTGAACTCACTGGAGTGGGAAGAGTATTTTTACCCCTCCGCTATGCAATACTTTTCCTACTCTTGCATTCACTGGAGTGGAAATAGTAATTTTTACCCCTCGCTATCCAACAATTTCCCTACTGTTGAAGTCACTGGAGTGGGAATAGTAATTTTTCCCCTCTGCCATCCAATACTTTTCCCACTTTTGCACTCACTGGAGTGGGAATAGTAAGTTTTAGCCCTCCGTTATCCAATACTTTCCGTACAGTTGCACTAACTGGAGAGGGAATCGCAATTTTTACCCCTTCGCTATCCAGCACTTTCCTTACTGTTGCACTCACTGGAGCGGGAATAGTCATTTTTACCCCTCTGCTATCCAGCACTTTCCCTACTGTTGCACTCACTGGAGTGGGAATAGTAATTTTTACACCTCCGCCAGCCAACATTTTCCCTACTGTTGATCTCACTGGAGTGGGAATAGTAAGTTTTACCCCTCCGATATCCAATACTTTCCCTACAGTTGCACTCACTGGAGTGGGAATAGTAATTCTTACCTTTCGCTATCCAGCACTTTCCTTACTGTTGCTCTCACTGGAGTGGGAATAGTATGTTTTCCCCCTCTGCTATGCAATACGTACGTTCCCTACTCTTGCACTCACTGGAGTGGAAATAGTAATTTTTACCCCTCCGCTATCCAATCATTTCCCTACTGTTGAACTCACTGGAGTGGCAATAGTAATTTTTACCCTTCCGCTATCCAATAATTTCCCTACTGTTGATCTCACTGGAGTGGGAATATTAATTTTTACCCTTCCGCTATCAAACATTTTCCCTACTGTTGAACTCACTGGAGGGGGAATAGTAATTTTTACCCCTCTGCTATGCAATACTTTTCCTACTGTTGCACTCACTGGAGTGGGAATAGTAAGTTTTACCCCTCCTCTATCCAATACTTTCCCTGTAGTTGCACTCTTTGAAGTGGGAATAGTAATTTTTACCTTTCTGCTATCCTGCACTTACCCTACTGACGCACTCACTGAAGTTAGAATATTAATTTTTACCTTTCCGCTATCCAGCACTTTCCCTACTGTTGCACTCACTGTAGTGGGAATGGTAATTTTTACCCCACTACTATTCAATACTTTCCCTACTGTTGCACTAACCGGAGTGGGAATCGCAATTTTTACCCCTACGCTATCTAGCACTTTCCTTACTGTTGAACTCACTGGAGTGGAAATAGTAATTTTTACCCCTCCGCTATCCAACAATTTCCCTACTGTTGAACTCACTGGAGTGGGAATAGTAATTTTTCCCCTCCGCCATCCAATACTTTCCGTACAGTTGCACTAACTGGAGAGGGAATCTCAATTGTTACCCCTTCGCTATCCAGCACTTTCCTTACTGTTGCACTCATTGGAGCGGGAATAGTAATTTTACCCCTCTGTTATCCAGCACTTTCCCTACTGTTGCACTCACTGGAGTGGGAATAGTAATTTTTACCTTTCTGCTATCCAGCACTTTCTCTACTGTTGCACTCACTTAGGTGGGAATAGTAATTTTTACCTTTCCGCTATCCAGCACTTTCCCTACTGTTGCACTCACTAGAGTGGGAATAGTAATTTTTACCCCTCCACTATTCAATACTTTTCCTATTGTTGCACTAACCGGAGTAGGGAATCACAATTTTTACCCCTTCGCTATCCAGCACTTCCCTTACTGTTGTGTTCACTGGAGTGGGAATAGTATTTTTCCCCCTCTGCTATGCAGTAAGTTCCCTACTCTTGCACTCACTGGAGTGGAAATAGTAATTTTTACCCCTCCGCTATCCAACAATTTCCCTACTGTTGAACTCACTGGAGTGGGAATAGTAATTTTTACCTTTCCGCTGTCCAACCTTTTCCCTATTGTTGAACTCACTGGAGTGGGAATAGTAATTTTTTCCCCTCCGCTATGTGATACTTTTCTTACTGTTGTACTCATTGGAGTGGGAATTGCAAGTTTTACCCCTCCGCGATTCAATACTTTACCTATAGTTGCAATCTTTCAAGTGGAAATAGTAATTTTTACCTTTCTGCTATCCAGCACTTACCCTACTGTTGCACTCACTGGAGTGGGAATAGTAATTTTTTCCCCTCCACTATGCAATACTTTTCCTATTATTGCATTCACTGGAGTGGAAATAGTAATTTTACCCCTCCGCTATCCAATACTTTCCCTGCAATTGCACTCTATGAAGTGGGAATAGTAATTTCTACCTTTCTGCTATCCAGCACTTACCCAACTGTTGCACTCACTGGAGTGGGAATACTAATCTTTACCTTTCCGCTACCCAGCACTTTCCCTACTGTTGCACTCACTGGAGTAGGAATAGAAATTTTTACCCCTCCAATATTCAGTACTTATCCTACTGTTGCACTCACTGGAATGGGAATTGTAATTTTCACCCCTTCTCTATCAAGCACTTTCCTTACTGTTGCTCTCACTGGTGTGGGAATAGTATTTTTACCCCTCCGCTATGCAATACTTTCCCTACTCTTGCACTCACTGGAGTAAAAATAGCAATTTTTACCCCTCCGTTATCCAACATTTTCCCTACTGTTGCACTCACTGGAATGGGAATAGTAAGTTTTACCCCTCGGCTATCCAATACTTTCCCTACAGTTGCACTCATTGAAGTGGAAATATTAATTTTTACCTTTCTGCTATTCAGCACTTTCCCTACTATTACATTTACAGGAGTGCGAATAGTAATTTTTACCCTTCCGCTATCCAAAATTTTCCCTACTGTTCAACTCACTGGAGGGGGAATAGTAATTTTATCCCTCCGCTATGCAATACTTTTCCTACTGTTGCACTCACTGGAGTGGGAATAGTAAGTTTTACCCCTCCGCTATCCAAAACTTTCCCTATAGTTGCACTTTTTGAAGTGGGAATTGTAATTTTTACCTTTCTGCTATCCAGCACTTACCCTACTGTTGCACTCACTGGAGTGGGAATAGTAATTTTTACCCCACTACTATCCAATACTTTCCCTACTGTTGCACTAACCGGAGTGGGAATCACAATTTTTACCCCTTCGCTATCCAGCACTTTCCTTACTGTTGAACTCACTGGAGTGGGAATAGTATTTTTACCCCTCTGCTATGCAATACTTTTCCTACTCTTGCACTCACTGGAGTGGAAATAGTAATTTTTACCCCTCGCTATCCAACAATTTCCCTACTGTTGAAGTCACTGGAGTGGGTAGTAAGTTTTTCCCCTCCGTTATCCAATACTTTCCGTACAGTTGCACTAACTGGAGAGGGAATCGCAATTATTACCCCTTCGCTATCCAGCACTTACCCTACTGTTGCACTCACTGGAGTGGGAATAGTAATTTTTTCCCCTCCACTATGCAATACTTTTCCTAATATTGCATTCACTGGAGTGGAAATAGTAAGTTTTACCCCTCCGCTATCCAATACTTTCCCTGCAATTGCACTCTATGAAGTGGGAATAGTAATTTCTACCTTTCTGCTATCAGCACTTACCCAACTGTTGCACTCACTGGAGTGGGAATACTAATCTTTACCTTTCCGCTATCCAGCACTTTCCCTACTGTTGCACTCACTGGAGTTGGAATAGAAATTTTTACCCCTCCAATATTCAGTACTTATCCTACTGTTGCACTCACTGGAATGGGAATTGTAATTTTCACCCCTTCGCTATCAAGCACTTTCCTTACTGTTGCTCTCACTGGTCTGGGAATAGTATTTTTACCCCTCCGCTATGCAATACTTTCCCTACTCTTGCACTCACTGGAGTGGAAATAGCAATTTTTACCCCTCCGTTATCCAACATTATCCCTACTGTTGCACTCACTGGAGTGGGAATAGTAAGTTTTACCCCTCGGCTATCCAGTACTTTCCCTACATTTGCACTCATTGAAGTGGAAATATTAATTTTTACCTTTCTGCTATTCAGCACTTTCCCTACTATTACATTTACAGGAGTGCGAATAGTAATTTTTACCCTTCCGCTATCCCAAATTTTCCCTACTGTTCAACTCACTGGAGGGGGAATAGTAATTTTATCCCTCCGCTATGCAATACTTTTCCTACTGTTGCACTCACTGGAGTGGGAATAGTAAGTTTTACCCCTCCGCTATCCAAAACTTTCCCTATAGTTGCACTTTTTGAAGTGGGAATTGTCATTTTTACCTTTCTGCTATCCAGCACTTACCCTACTGTTGCACTCACTGGAGTGGGAATAGTAATTTTTACCCCACTACTATCCTATACTTTCCCTACTGTTGCACTAACCGGAGTGGGAATCACAATTTTTACCTCTTCGCTATCCAGCACTTTCCTTACTGTTGAACTCACTGGAGTGGGAATAGTATTTTTACCCCTCCGCTATGCAATACTTTTCCTACTCTTGCACTCACTGGAGTGGAAATAGTAATTTTTACCCCTCGCTATCCAACAATTTCCCTACTGTTGAAGTCACTGGAGTGGGAATAGTAATTTTTCCCCTCCGTTATCCAATACTTTCCGTACAGTTGCACTAACTGGAGAGGGAATCGCAATTTTTACCCCTTCGCTATTTAGCACTTTCCTTACTGTTGCACTCACTGGAGCGGGAATAGTAATTTTTACCCCTCTGCTATCCAGCACTTTCCCTACTGTTGCACTCACTGGAGTGGGAATAGTAATTTTTACACCTCCGCCAGCCAACATTTTCCTTACTGTTGAACTCACTGGAGTGGGAATAGTAAGTTTTACCCCTGCGATATCCAATACTTTCCCTACAGTTGCACTCTTTGAAGTGGGAATAGTAATTTTTACCTTTCTTCTATCCAGCACTTACTCCACTGTTGCACTCACTGGAGTGGGAATATTAATTCTTACCTTTCCGCTATCCAGCACTTTCCTTACTGTTGCTCTCACTGCAGTGGGAATTGTATGTTTTCCCCCTCTGCTATGCTATACGTACGTTCCCTACTCTTGCACTCACTGGAGTGGAAATAGTAATTTTTACCCCTCCGCTATCCAATCATTTCCCTACTGTTGAACTCACTGGAGTGGCAATAGTAATTTTTACCCTTCCGCTATCCAATAATTTCCCTACTGTTGAACTCACTGGAGTGGGAATAGTAATTTTTACCCTTCCGCTATCAAACATTTTCCCTACTGTTGAACTCACTGGAAGGGGAATAGTAATTTTTACCCCTCTGCTATGCAATACTTTTCCTACTGTTGCACTCACTGGAGTGGGAATAGTAAGTTTTACCCCTCCTCTATCCAATACTTTCCCTATAGTTGCACTCTTTGAAGTGGGAATAGTAAATTTTACCTTTCTGCTATCCAGCACTTACCCTACTGACGCACTCACTGAAGTGGGAATATTAATTTTTACCTTTCCGCTATCCAGCACTTTCCCTACTGTTGCACTCACTGTAGTGGGAATGGTAATTTTTACCCCACTACTATTTAATACTTTCCCTACTGTTGCACTAACCGGAGTGGGAATCGCAATTTTTACCCCTACGCTATCTAGCACTTTCCTTACTGTTGCACCCACTGGAGTGGGAATAGTATTTTTTACCCCTCCGCTATGCAATACTTTCCCTACTCTTGCACTCACTGGAGTGGAAATAGTAATTTTTACCCCTCCGCTATCCAACAATTTCCCTACTGTTGAACTCACTGGAGTGGGAATAGTAATTTTTCCCCTCCGCCATCCAATATTTTCCGTACAGTTGCACTAACTGGAGAGGGAATCGCAATTGTTACCCCTTCGCTATCCAGCACTTTCCTTACTGTTGCACTCACTGGAGCGGGAATAGTAATTTTACCCCTCTGTTATCCAGCACTTTCCCTACTGTTGCACTCACTGGAGTGGGAATAGTAATTTTTACCTTTCTGCTATCCAGCACTTTCTCTACTGTTGCACTCACTAAGGTGGGAATAGTAATTTTTACCTTTCCGCTATCCAGCACTTTCCCTACTGTTGCACTCACTAGAGTGGGAATAGTAATTTTTACCCCACCACTATTCAATACTTTTCCTATTGTTGCACTAACCGGAGTAGGGAATCACAATTTTTACCCCTTCGCTATCCAGCACTTCCCTTACTGTTGTGTTCACTGGAGTGTGAATAGTATTTTTCCCCCTCTGCTATGCAGTACGTTTCCTACTCTTGCACTCACTGGAGTGGAAATAGTAATTTTTACCCCTCCGCTATCCAACAATTTCCCTACTGTTGAACTCACTGGAGTGGGAATAGTAATTTTTACCTTTCCGCTGTCCAACCTTTTCCCTACTGTTGAACTCACTGGAGTGGGAATAGTAATTTTTTCCCCTCCGCTATGTGATACTTTTCTTACTGTTGTACTCATTGGAGTGGGAATAGCAAGTTTTACCCCTCCGCTTTTCAATACTTTCCCTATAGTTGCAATCTTTCAAGTGGAAATAGTAATTTTTACGTTTCTGCTATCCAGCACTTACCCTACTGTTGCACTCACTGGAGTGGGAATAGTAATTTTTACCTTTCCACTATCCAGCACTTTCCCTACTGTTGCACTCAATGAAGTGGGAATAGTCATTTTTACCCCACCACTATTCAGTACTTATCCTACTGTTGCACTCACTGGAGTGGGAATAGTAGTTTTTACCCTTCCGCTATCCAACATTTTCCCTACTGTTGAACTCACTGGAGTGGGAATAGTAATTTTTTCCCCTCCGCTATGCAATACTTTTCCTATTATTGCATTCACTGAAGTGGAAATAGTAAGTTTTACCCCTCCGCTATCCAATACTTTCCCTGCAATTGCACTCTATGAAGTGGGAATAGTAATTTCTACCTTTCTGCTATCCAGCACTTACCCTACTGTTGCACTCACTGGAGTGGGAATACTAATCTTTACCTTTCCGCTATCCAGCACTTTCCCTACTGTTGCACTCACTGGAGTAGGAATTGAAATTTTTACCCCTCCAATATTCAGTACTTATCCTACTGTTGCACTCACTGGAGTGGGAATTGTAATTTTCACCCCTTCGCTATCAAGCACTTTCCTTACTGTTGCTCTCACTGGTGTGGGAATAGTATTTTTACCCCTCTGCGATGCAATACTTTCCCTACTCTTGCACTCACTGGAGTGGAAATAGCAATTTTTACCCCTCCGTTATCCAACATTTTCCCTACTGTTGCACTCACTGGAGTGGGAATAGTAAGTTTTACCCCTCGGCTATCCAATACTTTCCCTACAGTTGCACTCATTGAAGTGGAAATATTGATTTTTACCTTTCTGCTATTCAGCACTTTCCATACTATTACATTTACTGGAGTGGGAATAGTAGTTTTTACCCCTCCGCTGTCCAATACCTTCCGTACTGTTGCACTAAGTGGAGTGCGAATAGTAATTTTTACCCTTCCGCTATCCAAAATTTTCCCTACTGTTCAACTCACTGGAGGGGGAATAGTAATTGTAGCCCTCCGCTATGCAATACTTTTCCTACTGTTGCACTCACTGGAGTGGGAATAGTAAGTTTTACCCCTCCGCTATCCAAAACTTTCCCTATAGTTGCACTTTTTGAAGTGGGAATTGTAATTTTTACCTTTCTGCTATCCAGCACTTACCCTACTGTTGCACTCACTGGAGTGGGAATAGTCATTTTTACCCCACTACTATCCAATACTTTTCCTACTGTTGCACTAACAGGAGTGGGAATCGCAATTTTTACCCCTTCGCTATCCAGCACTTTCCTTACTGTTGAACTCACTGGAGTGGGAATAGTATTTTTACCCCTCCGCTATGCAATACTTTTCCTACTCTTGCACTCACTGGAGTGGAAATAGTAATTTTTACCCCTCGCTATCCAACAATTTCCCTACTGTTGAAGTTACTGGAGTGGGAATAGTAATTTTTCCCCTCTGCCATCCAATACTTTTCCCACTTTTGCACTCACTGGAGTGGGAATAGTAAGTTTTAGCCCTCTGTTATCCAATACTTTCCATACAGTTGCACTAGCTGGAGAGGGAATCGCAATTTTTACCCCTTCGCTATCCAGCACTTTCCTTACTGTTGCACTCACTGGAGCGCGAATAGTAATTTTTACCCCTCTGCTATCCAGCACTTTCCCTACTGTTGCACTCACTGGAGTGGGAATAGTAATTTTTACACCTCCGCCAGCCAACATTTTCCCTACTGTTGAACTCACTGGAGTGGAAATAGTAATTTTTACCCCTCCGCTATCCAATCATTTCCCTACTGTTGATCTCACTGGAGTGGCAATAGTAATTTTTACCCTTCCGCTATCCAATAATTTCCCTACTGTTGAACTCACTGGAGTGGGAATAGTAATTTTTACCCTTCCGCTATCAAACATTTTCCCTACTGTTGAACTCACTGGAGGGGGAATAGTAATTTTTACCCCTCTGCTATGCAATACTTTTCCTACTGTTGCACTCACTGGAGTGGGAATAGTAAGTTTTACCCCTCCTCTATCCAATACTTTCCCTATAGTTGCACTCTTTGAAGTGGGAACAGTAAATTTTACCTTTCTGCTATCCAGCACTTACCCTACTGACGCACTCACTGAAGTGGGAATATTAATTTTTACCTTTCCGCTATCCAGCACTTTCCCTACTGTTGCACTCACTGTAGTGGGAATGGTAATTTTTACCCCACTACTATTTAATACTTTCCCTACTGTTGCACTAACCGGAGTGGGAATCGCAATTTTTACCCCTACGCTATCTAGCACTTTCCTTACTGTTGCACTCACTGGAGTGGGAATAGTATTTTTTACCCCTCCGCTATGCAATACTTTCCCTACTCTTGCACTCACTGGAGTGGAAATAGTAATTTTTACCCCTCCGCTATCCAACAATTTCCCTACTGTTGAACTCACTGGAGTGGGAATAGTAATTTTTCCCCTCCGCCATCCAATACTTTCCGTACAGTTGCACTAACTGGAGAGGGAATCGCAATTGTTACCCCTTCGCTATCCAGCACTTTCCTTACTGTTGCACTCACTGGAGCGGGAATAGTAATTTTACCCCTCTGTTATCCAGCACTTTCCCTACTGTTGCACTCACTGGAGTGGGAATAGTAATTTTTACCTTTCTGCTATCCAGCACTTTCTCTACTGTTGCACTCACTAAGGTGGGAATAGTAATTTTTACCTTTCCGCTATCCAGCACTTTCCCTACTGTTGCACTCACTAGAGTGGGAATAGTAATTTTTACCCCACCACTATTCAATACTTTTCCTATTGTTGCACTAACCGGAGTAGGGAATCACAATTTTTACCCCTTCGCTATCCAGCACTTCCCTTACTGTTGTGTTCACTGGAGTGTGAATAGTATTTTTCCCCCTCTGCTATGCAGTACGTTTCCTACTCTTGCACTCACTGGAGTGGAAATAGTAATTTTTACCCCTCCGCTATCCAACAATTTCCCTACTGTTGAACTCACTGGAGTGGGAATAGTAATTTTTACCTTTCCGCTGTCCAACCTTTTCCCTACTGTTGAACTCACTGGAGTGGGAATAGTAATTTTTTCCCCTCCGCTATGTGATACTTTTCTTACTGTTGTACTCATTGGAGTGGGAATAGCAAGTTTTACCCCTCCGCTATTCAATACTTTCCCTATAGTTGCAATCTTTCAAGTGGAAATAGTAATTTTTACGTTTCTGCTATCCAGCACTTACCCTACTGTTGCACTCACTGGAGTGGGAATAGTAATTTTTACCTTTCCACTATCCAGCACTTTCCCTACTGTTGCACTCAATGAAGTGGGAATAGTCATTTTTACCCCACCACTATTCAGTACTTATCCTACTGTTGCACTCACTGGAGTGGGAATAGTAGTTTTTACCCTTCCGCTATCCAACATTTTCCCTACTGTTGAACTCACTGGAGTGGGAATAGTAATTTTTTCCCCTCCGCTATGCAATACTTTTCCTATTATTGCATTCACTGAAGTGGAAATAGGAAGTTTTACCCCTCCGCTATCCAATACTTTCCCTGCAATTGCACTCTATGAAGTGGGAATAGTAATTTCTACCTTTCTGCTATCCAGCACTTACCCTACTGTTGCACTCACTGGAGTGGGAATACTAATTTTACCTTTCCGCTATCCAGCACTTTCCCTACTGTTGCACTCACTGGAGTAGGAATTGAAATTTTTACCCCTCCAATATTCAGTACTTATCCTACTGTTGCACTCACTGGAGTGGGAATTGTAATTTTCACCCCTTTGCTATCAAGCACTTTCCTTACTGTTGCTCTCACTGGTGTGGGAATAGTATTTTTACCCCTCTGCGATGCAATACTTTCCCTACTCTTGCACTCACTGGAGTGGAAATAGCAATTTTTACCCCTCCATTATCCAACATTTTCCCTACTGTTGCACTCACTGGAGTGGGAATAGTAAGTTTTACCCCTCGGCTATCCAATACTTTCCCTACAGTTGCACTCATTGAAGTGGAAATATTGATTTTTACCTTTCTGCTATTCAGCACTTTCCATACTATTACATTTACTGGAGTGGGAATAGTAGTTTTTACCCCTCCGCTGTCCAATACCTTCCGTACTGTTGCACTAAGTGGAGTGCGAATAGTAATTTTTACCCTTCCGCTATCCAAAATTTTCCCTACTGTTCAACTCACTGGAGGGGGAATAGTAATTTTAGCCCTCCGCTATGCAATACTTTTCCTACTGTTGCACTCACTGGAGTGGGAATAGTAAGTTTTACCCCTCCGCTATCCAAAACTTTCCCTATAGTTGCACTTTTTGAAGTGGGAATTGTAATTTTTACCTTTCTGCTATCCACCACTTACCCTACTGTTGCACTCACTGGAGTGGGAATAGTCATTTTTACCCCACTACTATCCAATACTTTTCCTACTGTTGCACTAACCGGAGTGGGAATCGCAATTTTTACCCCTTCGCTATCCAGCACTTTCCTTACTGTTGAACTCACTGGAGTGAGAATAGTATTTTTACCCCTCCGCTATGCAATACTTTTCCTACTCTTGCACTCACTGGAGTGGAAATAGTAATTTTTACCCCTCGCTATCCAACAATTTCCCTACTGTTGAAGTTACTGGAGTGGGAATAGTAATTTTTCCCCTTCCGCTATCCAATCATTTCCCTACTGTTGAACTCACTGGAGTGGCAATAGTAATTTTTACCCTTCCGCTATCCAATAATTTCCCTACTGTTGAACTCACTGGAGTGGGAATAGTAATTTTTACCCTTCCGCTATCAAACATTTTCCCTACTGTTGAACTCACTGGAGGGGGAATAGTAATTTTTACCCCTCTGCTAAGCAATACTTTTCCTACTGTTGCACTCACTGGAGTGGGAATAGTAAGTTTTACCCTTCCTCTATCCAATACTTTCCCTATAGTTGCACTCTTTGAAGTGGGAATAGTAATTTTTACCTTTCTGCTATCCAGCACTTACCCTACTGACGCACTCACTGAAGTGGGAATATTCATTTTTACCTTTCCGCTATCCAGCACTTTCCCTACTGTTGCACTCACTGTAGTGGGAATGGTAATTTTTACCCCACTACTATTCAATACTTTCCCTACTGTTGCACTAACCAGAGTGGGAATCGCAATTTTTACCCCTACGCTATCTAGCACTTTCCTTACTGTTGCACTCACTGGAGTGGGAATAGTATTTTTTACCCCTCCGCTATGCAATACTTTCCCTACTCTTGCACTCACTGGAGTGGAAATAGTAATTTTTACCCCTCCGCTATCCAACAATTTCCCTACTGTTGAACTCACTGGAGTGGGAATAGTAATTTTTCCCCTCCGCCATCCAATACTTTCCGTACAGTTGCACTAACTGGAGAGGGAATCGCAATTGTTACCCCTTCGCTATCCAGCACTTTCCTTACTGTTGCACTCACTGGAGCGGGAATAGTAATTGTACCCCTCTGTTATCCAGCACTTTCCCTACTGTTGCACTCACTGGAGTGGGAATAGTAATTTTTACCTTTCTGCTATCCAGCACTTTCTCTACTGTTGCACTCACTAAGGTGGGAATAGTAATTTTTACCTTTCCGCTATCCAGCACTTTCCCTACTGTTGCACTCATTAGAGTGGGAATAGTAATTTTTACCCCACCACTATTCAATACTTTTCCTATTGTTGCACTAACCGGAGTAGGGAATCACAATTTTTACCCCTTCGCTATCCAGCACTTCCCTTACTGTTGTATTCACTGGAGTGGGAATAGTATTTTTTCCCCCTCTGCTATGCAGTACGTTCCCTACTCTTGCACTCACTGGAGTGGAAATAGTAATTTTTACCCCTCCGCTATCCAACAATTTCCCTACTGTTGAACTCACTGGAGTGGGAATGGTAATTTTTACCCCTCCACTATTCAATACTTTTCCTAGTATAGCACTCACTGGCGTGGGAATACTAATTTTTACCCCTTCCCTATCCAGCACTTTCCTTACTGTTGCACTCACTGGAGTGGGAATACTAATTTTTACCCCACCACTATTCAATACTTTTCCTTCTGTTGCACTAACCGGAGTGGGAATCACAATTTTTACCCCTTCGCTATCCAGCACTTTCCTTACTGTTGCACTCACTAGAGTGGGAATAGTATTTTCTACCCCTCCGCTATGCAATACTTTCCCTACTCTTGCACTCAGTGGAGTGGGAATGATATTTTTACTCCTCCGCTATCCAACAATTTCCCTACTGTTGAATTCACTGGAGTGGGAATAGTAATTTTTCCCCTCCGCCATCCAATACTTTTCCTACTGTTGCACTCACTGGAGTGGGACCAGTAAGTTTTACCCCTCCGTCATCCAATACTTTCCCTACAGTTGCTCTCTTTGAAGTGGGAATAGTAATTTTTACCTTTCTGCTATCCGGCAATTTCCCTACTGTTGCACTCACTGGAGTGGGAATAGTAATTTTTACGCTTCCGCTACCCAGCATTTTCCCTACTGTTGCACTCACTGGAGTGGTAATATTAATTTTTACCTCTCCGCTATCCAATACTTTCCCTACTGTTGCACTAACTGGAGTGGGAATAGTAATTTTTACCCCTTCACTATTCAATACTTTTTCTACTGTTGCACTCACTGCATTGGGAATAATAATTTTTACATCTTCGCTGTCCAGCACATTCTTTACTGTTGCACTTACTGGAGTGGGAATAGCAGTTTTTACTCCTCCGCTATCCAATACTTTCCCTACTGTTGCACCAACTGGAGTGGGAATACTACTTTTTAGCCCTCCACTATTCAATAGTTTTCCACCTGTTGCACTCACTGGAGTGGCAATAGGAATTTTTACCCCTTCGCTATCCAGCACTTTCCTTACTATTGCACTCAGTGGAGTGGTAATAGTATTTTTTACCCCTCCACTATCCAATACTTTCCCTACTGTTGCACTAACTGGAGTGGAAATAGTCATTTTTACCCCTCCGCTATCCAACAATTTCCCTACTGTTGACTCACTGGAGTGGGAATAGTAATTTTAACCCCTCCGCTATGCAACATTTTCCCTATTGTTAAACTCACTGGAGTGGTAATAGTAATTTTTACCCTTCCGCTATCCAACATTTTCCCTACTGTTGTATTTATTGTGATGCAAAATGTACGTTTTATTTTTGTTCTAATAGTTTAATGTTTTAATTAATTATGGAATACCTTTTTTATTTCAAATTATTGATATATGTATATTTTACTTTTTATATAATTTAAAAGTTTAGAAATTAAATATAAGATACTAGTTAATAAATAATTTTAAAGTAAATATATATATATATGTATAAATTATTATGTTTGTTTTATATTTTTTAAATTAAGTGTAATGTTTATATTTAGTGAAAATATATATTATATTAAATTTATTTTGTTATAGATAATATTATTTTATATTTTATATATATATATAATGTTATTTTATTTATATTGTTAAATCGATATTTTTTACATCTATATTTTTAATTTTGATATTTTTGATTCCATATTTTTGTACTTACCTGTTTAATATAGGGAGTCAATATTTGTACTATCTATATTTTTACTTCGATATTTTTACTATCGATATTCTATCAGTGATGCATTTCTTACACTAGAGGACCAGGCACACTACATTGCTATGAAGGCCATTCTTGACAGCAAGTTTCAACTGACCCCTGAGAGATATATGCTCAGATTCAGAGGCAGCCACAAAATCTCATCATGAACATGGGTAGATTTCTTGGATTATGCCAGCAAGGCACTGAAGGGCTAGGTTAACCCTGGGCGTAGCTAAGCGAACTGTGTAGTGCACTGTGCAAAATGCTGTCCGGTCGTTTTCTGCCGCTCGAGTAGATTTCTACTCGAGCCGCAGCTTTCTCAATGCGGACTGGTAGTTTCTCATCGCAAGCGGTCGCAAACATACGTGACCACTCGCAATGAGAAACCTGACCTCCCTGAGTTGAGAATCTCGCCAGGAGGTTTATTTTCCACGCTTGCGATCGACAACTTGATGTTGCTGATCGGGAATGAGGAAAAAGTCTCGCCGGGATGTCATTTTGCTCGCTCGCGGTCGCCAACTTGATGTTGAGGACTGCGAGCAAGCAAAAAATGACCGCTACGCTATGCGTGTTTGCACTGTGCTACATGCAATTTGCGTAGTGCGAAGTAGCGCAAACTTCGCAAACTACGCAAGCATAGTGTAGTACTTCGCCCAGGGGTATGCTAGGTGAGGGGCAGCAAGGTTGATGATTATTCAGGGCTGTACAACTTGGTTATGAAGAAGCACATGCTTGATATTTGTTTTCTAGAGCTGCACCAACAAATAGTTGGTAGCAAGTTAACTTACCTCAGGAAACTTGCTGAGGAGGTGGAAATCTGGGTCAGAACCAGACTGTTCATGAAGGCATCTGGGGGGACTCCCTAAAGGAAGGAGTAGGGGGGAGAGAAATAGACAGAGGGCCTGATTTAGATCTTGGTGGAGAGGCTACTCCATCACAACACTGATGGAAATCCCTTCTGCTGAAAATATATATCCCATAAAATATTTTTGGATTTATATTTCAGCTAACGGGATATCTGTCACCGTTGTGATGGAGTAATCCATCCACCAAGATCAAAATCAGGCCCAGAGTTCTCGAAAGGACCCCAAAACAAGTCATAAGGGAAAGGGTCTGGTTGTCATTCCCAATCTGGCCACCAGAGGGAGAGCAACCCTGACAACGTTGAGCAGCCCAAGGCCATTACGTGCTATGAGTGCTACGGGTATGGACATTACTGGAGGGATCCCAAGTGTACAAAAAGAAAACCACCTTTCTCTGCAGGAAAGAATCCTGGGGTGACTAGTATGGTGCTGGGGGAGGAGTGTGTCCCAGTTAATGGAGGGGGGAGTTACGAGGGGATACCCTCGTGTCCCTGGGTGACAGTGAGATGGTTCCTAAGATTCATGTGCCCTCAAATACTACAAAGAATAGGCAATGGGTCACCATCAATGGGCAAGTTATTGAGGCTCTGAGGGATACAGGAGCTAGCATGACTATGGCAAGGAGTCAGCTGGTGTCCCCAGAGCAGGTAATTCCAGATGTTGTGATGGCTGACAACAGAGAGGGTCACTATACAGTGCTCCTTGTTCCCTTTGAGTGTGAGGTGTGTTACCGGTCTTTTAAAAGTTGTTGTGAGCCCTTCCATGCCTGTGGACTGGCTGTTGGGTAATGGCCTTGAGTACACTACCTGCAAAGAAGGGTAATGACCTTGAGCACACTACCTGCAAAGAAGTGGAGCTCAAACCTCATATGCAGATGTTGGGGTTATCTGTTTGGATCTGTGCAACAACAAGGTCCATGGCTGCCCAGGATGAGAGTCAAAAAGGTCTGGAGCCTGGACAATGCCCCAGCCAGCTCCTTCAAAGGGTAAAGTCAGAGGGTGTGATAAACCACTCCATGAGTGTCTTCACAGTGAGGTGGATGGGGCACCTACTGTGGCTGCCAAGGAGCCCACTGAGGAGGGCACTGCTTCTCTTGGTGACCTGCCTACAATTGCTGAATGGCATGTAGAAGGAGGACCCACCAAGGAGAAGTTCTGTAGGGCACAGAGGAAGTTCATAGGGAATCAGGCTGAAGCCCAAGCAGCAGGTAATATCTCTAGGAATTATCATACTTACTGGGAGGACAACTTCCTTCATAGTGAGCCTAAGACTCCTGTGCATGGTACAGCAAGGGCCCAGGTTGTCTCGAAATGCTACAGTGCCTTCCTACTGGAGCTGGCTCACAAGATTTCCCAGGCAGGATACTTTGGCCATGACAAGATCTTTGCAAGATTTGCCCCATATTTCTTTTGGCCCAAGATCAGGACATCCTCAGATGCATTCTGTGGGGTATTTATAATGTGCCAGGCTAGTGGAAAGACAGGTAAAAGGCTTAAACACCCCTTAACCCACAGGCAGTCATTCGAACACCCTTTGAGAGGGTGGGCATTGACATTGTAGAGCAGATGTCTTCAAACTTTTTGATGCCGAGACTCTCCTGTCAAAATATTTTAGGCGTAATGACCCCCTCCTCATCATTGCCAACTATCCAGCGGCGGCCGGCTCAGGGAAGCGGGGCAGGGTGTGGCAGGGGGGAAGCAGACGGATGACAGAATAGGTATAATTTCTTTATTTAATTATACCTATTGCGTCGTCTGTCGATTTCCTCGTCCGCCACACAGCGCTTACCTGAGCCAGCCTCCGCTGCAACTATCGACAACCATAAATGCCCCCAATTCCCACAGAAAAACATTTTTACATTGGGGAAATAAATTAAATAATGTTTAGCAAACCAAAGGTCAGTGAGCCAAAGGTGTGGCTAAAAAACAACGTGCCTCATTTATGAGGCATTCGCGTAGGGCATCACCACAAGCCTTCTTGTGGCGCTGCCCTATGTCAATATGATGGGGCAGGAATGCACCTTATTTATGACATATGGTGCATTCCTGTACATTCCCTCAGCGTTGGTGCACAAATTGCTGCCTAGCAACAACATAGGCAGGATTGCTTTTGTGCAGGAAGGGGTACCTTACTGCACAAAAACAATCCTGAAAGGGTGTTTCCTCTTCCTATGTGTGCTGCAGAAAGCAGCACACATGGAAAGTGTAAAAAACGAGGAGAAATGAAAACATTTCTCCTTGTTACGCCTGCTGTGGGGAGGCACATGGTTTTGGCGCTGTCCCAGGTTTACATGGTTTTCAAATCTGGGGCAGCGCAAAATCCATGGTTGATGCGTGGGAACATGCACTGCAATGCCCATGGATCGCCTACTTGACATAGAGTAAGGCAACGCAGAGACTTGCACTGCTTTGTCTTACTCCATATCTATAAGGCCATGCAAAGCCATGCAGTGTGACTTTACCTTGCCTCATAGATATGATTGAGACGCTTGTGCCGCCGAAGCTACAAAAAATGTGACGCTCCGGTGGCGCAAGCCTCTCATAAATTGGCCCCAAAATATTTTGTTCATTTTTAGGTCTTTCACCATCAGGTAGCTACATATAAAATAATAGGTAGCTTAAGTGAAAAATAAGTTTAAAAGTTGTTACTCAGTGGGAAATGCACTATATTGTACATTATGAAACCTCTTTTATTTAATGCGCTGCAGAGGTCTGTGTGTAACCAGACCAGACAGCCCAAAAATAAATTTGGTTGGTGCAGTGGAGAATAGGGTTTTTGTAATGCTATGAGGTCACAACCTGTGACAGAAAGCACTGTGAATGTGTAAGTCAATATTTTATACTTGCATTACACACGTTATTAGATTGCTACAAACTGCAAATTGTTTTAGGATAAAATGGAGCTTCCAAAATGTAGATTTGAGTAATATCAGACCATAAGTAATGCATTTTTTTGCAGAACAGTCCCTCAACTCCTCCTCATGGCTACTAAGCACTGTGTAAATACAGTTATGATTAAAAGCACGCACTTCACATTCCAGTTGTTAACCATCAGGCAAAAAACAACAACACATCTTTGCCATCACCATGCTTGGAGTAATTTGAGCAACTAAAGCCAGAACCCCTCCCAAGCATCCTTTACATTTGCAGATTAATTTCTAGCACACATTTGCTTTTCATTCAGGCAAGCAGGCACCCTGGAAAGAAGGCATGGTAAAAGGATTGTTTTACCTGTCTGTTCCTTTTACAGCACACAGACTCAATTTACTTCAGCTGAAGTATTTTAATGATCGCAGTGTCTTTGTCCAGAGGAAGAGCACATGTTTTGTATACCAGGCAGAAGTTAGGCCTGGAAATGCACGACCCCCTTCATGGGGTGATTGAAAAGAAGGGTAAGGCTACCTACCTTATGGACCTTAAGACCCACATGCAACCCCACTGGGATCTTCACAACAATCGCCTCAAGCCCCATTTTGAGGGGTCTGAGCTTACAATGCTGTTGGTGACAGATGGAGCAGAGGAACCTCTCCCTGACCTCTTGGACTCCAAGGAGAAGGATGGCTCTGTGGAAGGAGGGATCCTTTTCCCCACTCTAACTCCTGAACAGCAGAGTGACTGTGCCAAGTGTTGGGGCAGTAATTTTCTCTTTTCTCCCTTACTCCTGGGACTACCCTCCTGTGGACACAGAGGGCAACCTTCCTGTTAAGAATGAATCTCACAGGTTGTCGGATATGGTGAGGGCCAGCATCAAGAGTGAAGTCTCTAAGATGTTGGAATTAGGGGTGCTAGAACTCTCCAGTAGCCCCTGGTCTAGTCTTGTGGTCCTGGTACCAAAAGCTTCCCCAGCTGGCACCACACCTGAACTAAGGTTCTGTGTGGATTATAGAGGGCTAAATTATGTGACAAGACTGACCCCAGGGAGGATGATCTGATTGATAGTTTAAGGGTTGCCCAGTACTTAAGTACCTTTGATCTCACATCAGGATTCTGGTAGATCACCCTAACAGAAGGTGCCAAGGAGAGGTCAGTCTTTTCCTCTCCAGAGGGTCACTTTCAGATTAGAATAATGCACTTTGGACTAAGAAATGCCCACGCCACCTTCCAGAGGTTGGCGTACCAGGTACTTGCTAGTCTGGATGCCTTCTTAGCTGCTTATCTGGAGGACATAGCTGTCTTCAGTAGCAGTTGGAAGGACCAGCTTTTTGACCTCCAGGAAGTACATCTGGCTCTGAAACAGGCAGGCATGACTATCATGACCATGAGGGTCTATGGTGTACTTGGGACAGCCTGTCGGCAGGAGGAAGGTGCAGCCCCTCCAGGCCGAGATGGATTCTATCATGCCCTGGGAGCCCCAATTACCCAAATTGAGGCCAGAGTCTTCTTAGGCCTCAGTAGGTACTACAGGAGGTTTGTCAAGGGATATGGCACCATTGTCGGCCACTTGACGGAGCTCACTTCTAAGAAGCAGCCAAGAAATGTGATTTGGACAGATGCATGCCAAATTGCATTTGACTCCCTGAAGCATGCCATGTCCACATGACCCTGTGCTCAGGGCCCCTGACTTCCTGAAGGAGTTTATTGTTCAAACAAATGCCTCAGAACATGGCATTAGTATTATCACAGCTAAATGAGGAGGACCTGGACCAACCTGTAGCCTTCATCTCCAGGAGGTGACTCCCCAGGGAACAGAAGTGGAGTGCTATAGAGAGAGAAGTTTTAGCTGTGGTCTGGGCACTGAGGAAGTTGAGCCATACCTGTTTGGTACTCACTTCCTGATTCAGACTGACCACAGGCCCCTCATGTGGCTCATGCAAAGGTGGTCCATTTCCCTAGAGGGTATTGACTTCGGGGTGGAACATATAATAGGAGAAGACCCCACCAATGCTGATGATCTGTCCAGGTTTTTTAGTCTTTGTGTTGAGAACTCCCTAGAGGTTGGGTAGATCTCCTTGCTTTCAGCTGGGGATACACCTGTTAGAACTCTGATCATCATGATGGTCTTTCCCCCAAATTTTTGCCTGCTTACCCCCTATTTTTGATGCATCTGTTTGTTGGCTCTAGGACTGTGAGCACTTTGCCACTGCTGAGCAATGCTAAAGTGTGTGTGCTACTCCCCTAAAACATGGGGAAATAGCTGCATACCTGATTGGCATATTTAGTTTACCTGTAAGTCACTTGTAAAGTGGTATAGAATATACCCAGGGCCTGCAATCTAAATGCTACTAGTGCACCATCAGCACTGGCTGTGCCACCCTCACAAGTAGCCATTCAAACCGGTGTCAGGCCTGTCAGTGCAGGGCCTATGTGTGCAGTTTACTACCACTTCAACTTAGTATTTAAAACCACTTCCCAAGCCTTAAACTTCCCTTTTACTACACAGAGTTACCCCCTCAGGTAGACTCTAGGTAGCCCTATGGGCAGGGCCCTGTGTAACTAAAAGTAGGACATGATCTTCAAAAGTTTACATATCCTGGTAGTAACAAACAGCTAAATTAGTTTTTCACTATTGTGAGGCCTACTCCTCTCATAGGCTAGCATTGAGAATTCCTTAAAATACTTTAAAGATGTAATTCCTTATTAGCTAAATTATGTTTCATACCTTTTGAATGGTAATGATAAATTCTCTTTAGTGGTAAAGTTGAATTTGACCATACATATTTTAGAAATTACACTTTTAAAAAGTGGACATTTTCTGCTCTTAACTTTGCTCTGTGTGCCTGCAAACTGTTTCCAATACCCGTATGGACTGGGTGACAACCACACTTTGTGCATTCCCTCTAGACGCCCACACACACTGGAAGGGTGGGTGTGACAGAGGACTCATCTGCATCCATCTGCATTCTTATAGCCTTCCTCGGCAGGAAGGGGGAGAGGGAGTTTACACTTACATCTGCACAGGATGGCTCCTGTCCCCACACAAAGGACTGATTAACCCCATAGATAGCCTGGCAGACAGGACCGGGATGAGAGGGAACAGTGCACTTCAAAGAGCTGCTTTCAAGTCACCCCCTACTTCAAAAGGCACATTTGGGAATAAGTGCTGGGGTTCTGACCTTGCCAATCAGTACACTACTGGGCCTGTGAAGAACTCTGCTGGGGTATTGCTGTGTTGTAAGGATTGCCACTTTGCCTTGACTGACTGTTCCGAGTAACTGCTTCTCTGCTTTGCTGAGCTGCCCTGCTGCCTGTTGATCTGTGCCCTGCTGAGGACAAGGACTGGACCCATCTTACATGTAGCCAGAGTGATTCCAAGGACTTGCCTCCTGTTTTCTCAAGTTTCAGGATCATTAAAGACTTCCTACAATCCTGCTGGTGCTGCTGGACTCTGCCATCGGTGATGCCTACCCTTGCTCGACATGTCCTCTTCAGTCTTGGGCATCAGATGTGGGATCTGCAGCTGTTTTTGCTACAAAACAGATGCATTGTCACCTTTGTGTCGACTGGTACCAATGCAACACCCTTCGATGCTAATCCATAGGCTGATCAAAGACAGTGGTTCTACAGTCTGCGCAGCCAGACGACAATGCTCTGCATGGCTCGATGATGATGAATTGCCTACATCTCAACGGAATTTGACGGCGATGCGAGGACCCAACTGCTTGGAAAGAATGGGAAACAGTGTTTACATCGAATTCGCTACAACGTATACGATTACAACGCGGTTGTTACAACGACCGTGTTGTTACAACGCAAGCCATTACATTGCAAGTCGTTTCTATGACTTGCTGTAGGGGGTGCTGTAAACTAAGGAATAGTATAATTTACTATTCCAACACCTTCCCTACTGTTGCAAACGCTGAAGTTGGAATAGTAAATTATACTATTCTTAAGTCCAACGAGCCCCCTACAGCAAGTCATAGAAACGACTGGCGTTGTAATAGTTGTAGCGCATGCAATGAAACATGCATATTCGGAAATAATCGATGCATAGTGACCTCAGGGTCAATGCTTTGTTCCGTCCCAAGTAATTTTTCAGTGGGACCTGCATGAGTCTCATAACCGGATTGCCCTTCATCATGGTCAGCCTGAACTTTGGATTTACCACTGTCTCTCACAACCTCAAGTAACCTTTTAGCAGTATTGACTTCAAAGCACTAATTTTGCATTTATTCTTTAAAACTTCAGATCTCGACTTCTAGTTATTAGATCCTTGTCATTTTGGTCTTGTTTTACTCAGATAAATATGCTCTATTTTTCTAAACCTTTCTTTTTGGGGTGTATTAATTGTGTTACTGTGTGTGTGTGTGTGCTTGTGTGTGTGTGCTGCACAAATACTTTACACATTGTCTCTTTAAGTTCAGCCTGCCTGCTCTGTGCCAAGCTACCAGAGGGTGGGTACAGGTTCATTTAAAGTGTGTATCTAGCTTACCCTGGCTAGTACAGGGTGCAAACCTCTACCAACTAGAGACCCAATTTCTAACAGCTGCAATGTCTATTCTTCACAGCCGAGCATATTTTGTGATTCTGTGATTATGAAGAGACTTAACAGGATTAGACAAGGTGTTGTACTTTGTATGCTACCTAATGTTGGAATACACTTCTATGCACTATGGAAGCAGCTCTCCCATACACTCTATAGACAGGCATCAAAACCTTTATTTTCAATCAACAACCAACTCTGACAATAAGCCTTTAGTTTTAGCACCACAAAACCATGATTGTTTAATGTTTTGCTGTATAAATATGCTTGATTCATTGATTCATTGATTAAGACCAAGAAACTTGCAGCTAATACTGCATCTTCTCAATTTCCTTTTCCCGGCTTAGTTTTGTGTTTCTCATGATCAGTTTTACAGTCAGTATTGTAAAGATATCAGTATTCGCTCTCTCTCTTGCCAAAATTAGGCGTGGACTTTCCCCAGATTTCCATATCATTCTATTTGTGTTTCCCATCTCTTCCTTTTAATTTGTGCCAGGAATGCCACTACTCTGTGCTTCTAATATGCTCACAAGGTGGTTGAGATGTTCTACATTTAGGTTAGAGTGCCTCGCCTCACCCTATATGGTTTTTGTCTTGGTTATTTTCTGTTCTTGTTACTCTATTCAGGGTCTCCCCCAAACCTTTTGCCTTTACCGCTCCTATTTTGCTGAATTTGTTTTTGTTTCCTTTGGGACTTTGTACACTTCACCATGGCTAACCAGTGTTAAAGTGGTTGTGCTCTCATCCTAAAACATGGTAAAATTGGCGTATACCAGATTTGCATATTTAATTTACTTATAAGACCCTGTGTACATATACACAGGATTTGCAATTTAAATGCTACTACTGTAGCACTTATTGGCCCACCCACTTAAGCAGCTCCTGAAAAAATGCCCCAGGCCTGCCATTGCAGCCTGAATACACTTTTAAATGGGCAATTCAAGTTGACAGTATAATAACCCTGGGCGTAGTTTGCGTAGTAGCGCTACACGTAGCTACGCAAAGTGCACTTAGCGCTACGCGAGATACGCGTAGCACTACGCGAACTGCGTAGTGCGCTGTTTGCGATGATTGCACAGTGCAGAATGCTTGTCCGCACTGTTCAATTATTGAAAACGGCATCTTGCACAGTGCAAGCTGTCGTTTTCTGCCGCTCAAGTAGATTTTTACTCGAGTGGCAGCTTTCTCAACGCGGACTGGTAGTTTCTCATCGCAAGCTGTCGCGAGCATATGAGACCACTCGCAATGAGAAACCTGACCTCCGTTGAGAATCTTGCCGGGAGGTTTATTTTCCACGCTCGTGATTGGCAACTTGATGTGCTGATCGCGAATGAGGAAAGAGTCTCGCCGGGATGTCATTTTGCTACTTCGCTGTCGCCAACTTGACATTGAGGACCGCCAGCGAGCAAAAAATGCCAAATACACGATGCTACGTGATTTTGCACTGTGCTATGTGCAATTCGCATAGCGCGAAGTAGCATAAACTACGCCAACTTTGCGAGCGTAGCGTAGTTGGCCGCCCAGGGTTACAGTATAACCCACTTGCCAAAACTTAAACTCCCCTTTAATTGCATATGTCACCCATAAGGTAAACCCTATATATTCCATAGGGCAGGGTGCATTCTAATTAAAAGTTTGAACTTACATTTTTGAGTTTTTTCATGTCCTGGTAGTTAAAAATGCCTAAATTCATTTTTCACTACTGCAAGGCCTACCTCTCCCTTTTGATAACATTGGGTTGCCTTATTACATATAATAAGTGCTAACTTTTGATTGGGAACATGTTGCATTTTTGTGATTGGTGTCAGTGAAATTGTATTTTAAAATCCTCTTTAATGGAAAAGTCAGATTTTAAGTTACCATCTTTAAAATGCCTCTCTTAGAAGGTTGGCATTTTAGTGCCTTACCTCTATGGAGACGACAGCCTGTTCCTGGGTCACATGACTGGGTGTAGCTGACAGCTGGACCTTGTTTATTCCTCCCAGACAGCCACACAATTGAGGGATTAAGTGTGCATGGACAGGCCATCAGATGGCAGGATGGGAAGTGGGGCTGGGCACAGTCCCACTTACAACTGAATAGGCTGTGCTTTGCTTTCTCACATAACACTTGTCACCCCTCCAATGTTCCTGCAGCCAGCTTGGAGGCAGGACAGGGGAGGCAAGACACTTCAAGAGCTTCAAAGGGAATCCTCTAGAACTTTAACTTCAAAGTGGGCACTAAGGGGCAGATTTACAAGAAAGTGACGCATCTGTACAGATGCGTCACTTTCCCTGCTCCACCCTTAGAAGCCATTGCGCCACCATAGATGCACTGTATTTACAATACAGCGCACTATGACGCAAGGATTGACAGATGCGTCAGGCGGAAAAATCACGCATTGCTGGAGTCATGTCACAAGCACGACGCAACTCCAGCACTGCGTGTTGAGGCCTATTCCCACTACACTGCGTAAGGTTTTGATGCAGTGGTGTCCTAAAAGTGGTGCAGTGAAATTGAGTCACTTTTACGAAGCCTTCCTGCGTGGGAAAGCCCACCCTGCATACATTATACCTGACGCAGGTATAATGTGACGCAGGGCTTTACAACGTGACGCATCTCCCTGGATGTGTCACTTTGTAAATAGGCAGCATTGTTTGCACCACTGTTGCGTCAAAAAAGTGACGTAACTGCAGTGCAAAAGTCACGCAAGTGGCTTGTAAATCTGCCCCTAGGTATGTAGTGGATCCTCAGATCCAATTCTTCAGTACACATCTGGACCTGCGGAAGACTCAGAAGGAGGGTTACTGTGCTGCTTTGCTACAAGAATGACTACTACTCCGCTGCTCTGCTGTGATGACATGCTGCTCCGATGTCCTACTGCCTGAGTTAGAAGTTTGGATCTGCATCTTGTACTTGCAACCACAAGAGTGACCCCAAGGGCTGGCCTCCTGATCAGAGCCTCAGGGACAGAAAAAGCTCCAGAAAACTTGATCCCAGTACCTGAACTCTTTAGCTGTGAGTCTTAAAAAAGGTGGCCTGTCAGCCCATTTTTGGTCCCAGCAGAACCGACGCAGTGTTTTGCATTGTCTTGCCAAACTCTGCATCAGAAATGCTGCACAATGCATGCCTGGTGCAGGGCTTTGCATCAGAGCCCTCATCCCATGGGAACCGCCTCTGTATGATGCATCTTTTCATAAGGACCCTGCACCCCCCACCACAGCTCCCTGAAAACATAACTTAGTGACACATTCCTTCGGCAACTGGAACTCTGTTCAGAGGGCCTAACATAGTCCCTGTAGCCAGCCCCCACTCCATCGTGGTCAGCCTGAACTTGTTACTTGGTCCCAGTCCGACGTGACCAGGTAACTACAGGTGGCACTTTGTGCTTCTAGGCACTATTTTTACTTAAATATTTGACATTGCATATCTCCGGTTCTACTGATTGTATTTTTGTTGTTTTTGTCTCAAATGATTTACTAAAGTTACTCTTTTTGTCTAAATTGATGTGGTAATTTACTTGTGTTGTGTTTTCATGTTATTGCTGTTGGTGTGCTGCATAGATACTTTACACATTGTCTCTAAGTCAAGCTTTCTGTTTTTGTGCCAAGCTACCAGCAGTTAAGCACAGGTTAATTTAGTGACTTTTATGGTTCATCCTGACAGAGATTGTGGCTGTTGCTTGAGCAGGTGTCACCCCACTCAACCAACAACCCAATCACAGTAGTCTTTCATCACTCCATTAGCCTCTCATTTTAGACACTTCAGTATTGAGAATGTTTTTGCAGTGGTTTTTCTGAGTCCATACTTACATTTTCCTTGTTTGACATCCCCCCTTCAATATTACTGGGGCATAACTTTCCCTGACAGTACACATTTTCATCTTTGCCATTATACCCCCAATGCAGCCGGCTCCAAAAATCACCCCATTCTCACATGTATTCTCTGCCTGTGCCCTTTTAAGCTTACTTTGGATGATGGCCTCATCCTCTGTTTGCCCGATGATACTCATTTCCTTATAAGGGATCAGACCTCTCTACTGCTGCCACCACTGCCACGTCCAAGGCAGTTCCCCAGCGCCTGCGGGTCATTGCCATTGTTTTTGCTTATGCCTTCTAAGCCTCTACCTGCATTTCCTCTGCCACCACACCGGAAAGGAGGAAGGCTGCAACAGATCGACATTTTTTGCTCCTGTTGTTGCTGTGGCCTTGGGGGTCTAAAGTTGAAGCCTTCTCCTACAGTGCCATGCTTAATTTATGATACTGGCATCCCAGAAAGCAACTCTAGCAATGGTGTTCCATGGGACTACAGACTGAGGCTCCACTGGTCCCAAGATCTGCCATTTATCAACATACCGCATTAAAACCAGGACCACAGATGTACCCTTAACATATGTAGGGGCAAAGTGAGTATTATCTGAATAAATAATCTTCTCCATTTTGTCAGCAGCATTGGGTGCCAAGACACACTCAATGTGTGTGAAGTGCTTTCTATCCAGCTGCCATCTTATTTTCTACTTTGATCATCCTACTGAATTTATTTAGTAGTCAAATAATAAATATACACACACATAGAACTATGGAACACATTGCTAAAAGAAGCATAAGACTCACACAGCTGGAGTCCATTGCAAGCAATATCTGCAGTTGATAATCTATACTATTTTACCAAGGTCCTAAGGTAGGCAGAGAAATAATCAAATTTATGATATATTTAGATGACAATCCAAAAACACTACAAACAAATGAGGGCGAGAGGCACAAATACAACCCCTCTAGAAGAAAACACAAAACTATCTTTGTCCATAACAAGGAAACCTTCTCCCTAGAAAGCAGTGTAATAACAACTAGAAAGAGAACCTTCAGGGAAATCAACATCATAGACACATTTTCTAGGAATTCAGGGGGAGAGTATTGGAAATCCATTTCAGAAGGAACTTTTTGTCTTGGTTGTTGCCATTGCATTGGATTCTCTTAAGATATTGCCTGCCTTTGCAACCCAAGACATTGAGTTTGCAGAGGGAGAACAGAAATTATATATTTGCCTGGCACCAGTTCGAAACCTTTGTGAGCAATGAGGAGAAACTGGTAGAACCCATTCTGGAGATACTGGCAAACAGAGTAAAAGATTAAAGCCGAGCATCATTGTTTGGTAGGATACTACCATCACAACTATCAAATCATTGACCCTTCAGTCCTTTTTATAGGGAACACTTTTTAAATTAAGAGAAGAGAGGAAATGCAAACAAAATACTAAATAGGGTCATTGAGAAGAAATCACAATGTCCCATCTATGACAGTAGAACCTATGTATTAAGCAAAAGGCTTCAAGAAGAATGACTCATTCAAAACAAACAGACAGAGTCAAAGTTTCACTGATACTTTGGAAGATCTGACACAATGCCTTTTTAGAGAGAATGAGCATATGGTGCAAGAAAACACCCAGGGCAGCATATCTGTTAGAATTATCTCTACTCTGGAATGTAGACTGCTGACAAGGAAAATAATTGCACATCTGCACACAGTCACAGCTGGTGAGCCAGATTTGCCTGGAATTTACTTAGCATTTTCAAGTAATTTGCATCGCACATGGCCATTGAGTTGTATATTTGCACCATATCTCTTTTAAACAGTGAATTAATTCCTGAAGAGCTCTCAAGATTACCTCCAGCTTTGTCTAATTTGATGAACTTCTTGTGTCTAAGATGCCAATGACATTGAGATTACTCTTCTACCACGATATTCCCCAAACTGCACTTGCTGACAACAGTGGTCATAATCATCAGAAATGGTGAACTAAATTAATTTCTATGGGCTAGTTAATCAACAAACAGTCACCACCTAAGAAACCTATGGATAATCATTACAGTACTGATTTATAGAAGGATTTAGCCTTCACCACAGTCAGAATCAACAACCAGTGGCTAATATTTCCTTTGTGTCTACAGCATAGTGCCTCCAAGACCATGAATTAGATTTTTGTTTTTGAATAGAAATCTACATAAGTCTCTCTACTCGGGTTCAAGTGATGGACATTTTGCCTTGTGTTAACTTTTCAATAAGGTATGATGCCCGATACTCAATTTTCAAACCAACTGTTTCAATAAACACTCTCATACTGGGAGTTTGCCTGATTTGATCTTTATCTTCAAATCAGAAAAGCGATTAAGGATGTCTCAAGTTATTAGACATTAAATGAGTGATCAAAACCTCTTTAACAAATTGTCACACACCTCTTAGATCTCTAGCAGGACCAAGACAGCACAACTTTCAAATTTAAAGGTCAATATATAGCTATTCAATATACCCATCAAGGCTGTTATGATGCAATGGTGAAGTTATAAGCCTGAAATGAATTGCTCTAGTATATGTGCATCACCAGCTAGTTAAGAAAAGCATGGAATTGTGCTCCCAGAATAAATCCATGGTACATATTGCCAAGAACACTACGCCATTTGCTTTTGGCTTAGCAAATCTATTGTTCAAAATGTCTCTAGGCATCTGTCCTTGAGTTTTAACTTCAGCAGGTTGTTTGCATACCAATTTGTATGTTGTGACCACCAATTTGTTGAAGTGAGTGCGTCTAATAGTCTTTAACATTAAAATACTGATTTAATCATATTTAACCAGAGAGAAGAATGAGCCTGGAGTGTACAGAGGTTGAATCTTAAGCTCACCTGCTGGGGGAGCTTAACATGCTGCTTTCAGTTCTTCAAGTCAAGTACCTCTCCAAGCGCAGTTGTATCCCAAATGACTTGTCAGCCACAATTAGCTCCCCCTGGGAGGAGCCTAACAATTTCTCTGGAAATTAGCAAACTGCTTGCTCGCATATTAGCATTGGTCCATCCATTCATATTTTTCAATATGTGTTAAAGAGAATACAGAGAGTGCATACATTCCTTTGCAAGTGAAGTAGAATTAGTGGGCGGACAATGAATCAGAAAAATAAAGCTATCAGCATTAAAGTAGCAGGAGCATTATTTTTTTCACAAGGTCTGCATTTGCATTGTCATTTATCTATATTTAAAGACCCATAAAGTCCTTTTTAAGATATAATGTACATAAGTGGTGCTAAAGAGTCTGAAGTCAGGGCACAGCAAATGAGAAATTGGATCTGCTCTGACACATCATTCAACTTTGTTATGAGGTGAAAGGAAGAGAAATTCAAAGGAAATGAGAGCTACGGTTGTGAACGAAATCCCCCTTTCATCCCCGAATGCAAGGTAAGAAGTCTGTCAGATTGTGAATGCCAGCAACTAGCTATCTTAGATTATGGAGAAGTAACCTAGGGGCATATTAACAAGGGCCGGCGATAAATATCGCAAAGCGCGCTTAGCGCTTGCATATTTATTGCCGGCTATCTCTGGAATTTATCGCCCGGTTAGCGCGTTATCAACAACGCGCTTCGCCGAGGCGATAAAAATTCCAGAGTTAGAGTGGATATCGCCGTTTTCAATGGTGGAAAACAGCGGTATCCTAGATGATAGGGCCTGTGGTCTTAGCCACAGAATCCACCCCCCATGTTAAGTATGCCTTAGTCAGGAATTTAACAGACGTTAAATTCCTGCGTTACGGCATACTTAACGCAATTTAAATAATCACTACCCTTCCTTGTTAATATTGGGAAGCTGCCTTCGCGATATTGTCCCTGGTTGGTTTCACAGCCACGCCTACTTTGCATCTCATTAGCAATGCAAAGTTAGGCATGCTGGAAACGGGCGCTAAGTCAGCAAAACACGCGATAGCGTGTCTTTGCTGATAAGGCGATAAAATTATCGCTGCTTTTCGGCCAAAAGCGGCCGCAAAAGCGGCGATAATTTTATAGCGCCGCCTTGTTAATATGCCCCTTAGTTGTAAAATGTGGGTGTAAATTACATTATGGAGTACGTATTGTAAGAAAGCAAATTATTAATTGGGGTGGATGGTAGTACAGAACAAGTGATACAATCACGGATCTGTTAGTTCAAGTCATAGGTTTCAGTAATTTGAAATTCAGCTCAACCCCTGGTAGCTATGGCACAGAGAACACATGCTTAACTTATAGGAAGTGTGTAAAGCATTTTGAAATAATAAAATAGTTGAAAAGGCAAAGGCAAAACACAGTAAAAAAATCATACTGCAATTTATAAAAATAGGGAAAAATGTAATAAGCAAACGTTCACCAAGTCAACAAAAATCTAGGAAGAGGAACCAGAGATATGAATTTTTAAAACTCAAGGTGCAATTTCAGACTGACTATGATGGAGCATGGGTTAGATACAACAAGTAGGTTGCTCTCTGTGTAAATCTGTGAGTCAAAAAGTTGAAAAAGGTTTTAGGTCCCACTTCAGTAAGTGATATTTTTTAATTTCTGGAAGAAAAATGTTTACATTTCTTCTAACTCCCAATGCAGAAAGGGAATTTGCCTTTTTATTTTTAGAAGAAAATCCTCCCGACGCAGGTCGCAGCTAAAACTGTGGCCACCACTATGGAAGCGAATGCCAGATACCTGAAGCAAGTTGGTCCGTCTAGTGCTATGGAGCTTTTGAGAGTTCTCACTGAACATTTTCAGCGAGAGCACAGCCAGGGACTTTGTTGTTTTTTCAGAGGGGCGAAGATCAACACATTGGACGAAGCTATAATTCAATATGGAACTGTTGGTCGGATAATTTTTCCAACAGGTCTTTCTAAATCTCTTAAGGAAAATATTCCAAACTTTCTTCTGGTGCCCAAACAACCACAGGGTACACTTCTATGGCTCCAAGGACCTCGAAGGAGGCCTTTAGAACCTCTTTGAAGTTAATTAGGTTCCTGGGCACATCCTAACTGGTTGTCCTACCAGGAAAAGAAAACACCTCCTCACTGCTAGGCTGTTGTCTCTGCTGTGGGAGCAGTTTTCATGCTTCATTAAGGCCACACCTCATTAAAATCAAATACTTGATTGTTAACTTCTGGAGAGCTAATCTAAATTAGTATCCAAGAGTTCCAGGAAGGTAAAAGGTAATTTTTTAAGTTATTTTTCCTAAATACTTATTAAAAACCCAACTTTACAATTGAATTGGGCTTTCAATAAACATTAAAAAAGAGCACTTGAATTATTTTTCTAACTGGTAGCAAACCTGAGATACAGAATTAATATTTGATTTTGTAGCCTACTATTCTCATAGGACAGTCAGGGCCTTTGGGGTCATGGGGCTGCAGGGATGTATGCATGTCCCATTTTTAAATACTATTCATCCTACCCTGTGTTATGCAAAGCATACAATCAGATTTACATTCATTTTTTAAAACATTTATTTTCTACCGTCAAAGTTTTTTTTATGACAGGTAGAACTGCAGTTTTATACTGTTTTTTAAATTCAACACTAATTTATAAAACTAACGCAGATTTTTATCCTAATTTAGATACAAAAACAAAGAGAACAGATACATATAACTGGATTTGTGGATTTTAAAAGAAAACATAAATCACAACTATTCAAAACTGCAGAACGTTTGCAATGTGGTCAATGGGGAAAAGTGGTAGTGGCATTTAATCACTTGCAGGTCGAGCTGTGTGGAAACCAAGGTGGGTAAAGGTGATGCGGGTCCCAGGACCAATCCACAACAGTCAGTTCAATTTTACCTGGCTCGAGAAGCCCGGCTGCAGAGTTGTCCTGGCTGTCCTTGGTACTGAAGCGAGAGCAGTGGGGGATCTGGTTTTACTGCTTACACAGTGCTGGTGGGGAACAGGGTGCATAAAGTCAACAACGAAGCCACTGCCGACATCAAATAATGTTTTTAAAAAAAATAATTATATTTTATTTTTATTGTTTTAAGCTTAAATCCAAAGACATACAACTTGCAAACATAGTATGAATGTGGACGGTTGTGTCAGCATATGAGATCAGGTGTAGATAATAATACAGTAATACATAATGGCAGGGATCTGACAGTTTGGGTGCATCTCACAATGAATCTTATCATCAATACAATTAATATTTTCTGTGATATCTGATTGAAACATTGACAGATCAATGCATTGTGGGAGGAGGGGTGGTTGATACCTCGGAGCTCAAGCCATAAAATTCACTCTCTGTGTTTGTTAGCATATGCTTTTTACGTTCCTGCCTCTGGTGTCTGTGCCACCTCTGTGGTGTTCTGTGACTCTGACATTATCTCATTAGTGTCTTTTAACAAGAAGGTTTGGTAAGGTCCCCAGCAGTTCCTGGCGCGGCTTCTGGGGGTAGCAACTCACTATACGTGTCGGCTTGAGTGTTGCAATACATCATATCTGTGTGCATATCTGCTATTTTGGGAAGTGGGCCCTTCATCCATCGCAACGCCTCCCTCCGCCTGGCAAGTAGGAGACCTATAGCGACCAATGGGCGCAGAGTCGTGTTTATGGAGCGCCGTTTTCGGATCAGGTTCTAGTTCTGCACTAATGATTATGCCCAACTCATGGAACACAGTTTCCCAGTATGCATAAATCCCTGGGCATTGCCAAGCTACATGCCAGAATCCCGCTCCTTCCTGCCCACATCTATGGCAATTGGAGGTCTCAGCGAGCCCATATCGATACTGGCGTTCTGGGGTGCAATATGCCCTATATAAAAATTTAAAATGTATCAGTCGGTGTCTGCCATTAAGTAAGATCGAGCGAGTGCGGGCGCAGCAGTAGGACCATTCTTTGTCGCTTATGGGAGCACTCAAGTCGAGTTGCTACTCTAGCCTTACCCTTAGGACTTCAGTCTTACGTGTGTCCTGTAGACTGACATAGAAGTTTGTTATTAACTTAACAGGTTCTTCTGTTTTTATGAGCGTGGAGAGTACCCCATGCTTTGTGGTTCGAAGAGATCATCTCCAATAAGGGCTCGCCAGGTTTGCTGGGCTATATAATAATGAAATAGCACTGTACCTCCTATCGGTTGGGCCAACAATTGTAATGACTCCTAGGACGCCAGTACTCCATCCTTAAAGAAATCGCTCAGTGTGTGTATGCCGATGGCATTTAATGCCTTCCTTGCCCCTACCCCTTGGCTTAGTGGAAACTACATGCACCACTGTAGTGGCATTTCTTTTTTTTTTTTTTTTTTTTTTTTTAAGTTTCAAAAACCTTTATTGACAATATAGGAGAAACATAGGGCAGTAGCCCGCCGTACACTATACAAAAGCCAAAAGTTGCCAAACGGGCGGGTCCCCTCAAGAGCAATAACACAGCCATTCAGCCGACATCCCGGAGGACCGGCGGTGTCTTGAACACCCAACCCATGACAAATGCGCGACCACGAGCCTGACTGCGTACTGCAGCAACGCTACATCTAGCCTACGTAATAGTCTGCATATGACTCAGGCAGCCGTAGGCCGTCAGTCTGTTTCGGCGAACCCAACCACACTCTCAGGAACTCCAAACATAACTCCAACCCCTTACCCTCCCTCCCACCCTACGCACGCACATCGTCTTGTCTGGTCAGGCGTCCTTGCCTAAGTATGTCCGCTGCCACGGCAGCCCACATCAGCCAGGCGCAGCACTCCACCACTATCAGACCGTCCGCCTCACTGCCCCGCGCCACTACTCTCATAGGACTCCCGCTCCCCGGACCCCCCGGGGCAAACTGTAGGCCCTCCCGCATGCTCCCCAGACAATCGGCCCCTCCAGTTCACCATACCGCACCCCACAACCACACCTTCACCCTGAGAACGTATCAGGAGCAGATGCGCACTCAGCAAGAGCACGCGCATCAATGACCTCCCCCCGCGAGTCACCATCATCAGTTGGCGCTGGAGCTTCAGGGGTGAGGTACGTTCTGTATAATCCCCAGAAATTCTTAGGGCGACTCCTCAGCGGCAGCAACTCACTGTATATCTCAGCCTGTGTGCTGCAGTACAGCATGTCCCTAGCCCACCGTTTCAAGGTGGGGAGGGGCCCTCTCATCCAACAAATTGCGACAACTCTTCGAGCAATAAGCAACGCCATGTCCACCAAGCGTCGCTGAGCCACCGGAAGAGGCCTTGAGTACCCCAGCAAAGCCAGAGCGGGGTTGGGGGAAATCTGCGCCCTCTTCAACTCCTGCCATGCATGTGTCGTGGCTTTGAGGGAGTCCAGGCGCCCAACCGAGCGGCCCGCAGGCTGGAAGACGACCGCAGGTAATGGGAGCGGGTCCGCAAACAGACGTTCCAGAATAACATGAGGGACATCCGCGCTGGCATGTATCCACGTGTGGAGGTGCGCCGCCTGCGCGACCCTGTAATATCTTTCCATGTCCGGAGCACCCAGCCCCCCCATGTCATACGGAAGGGTTAGCACCTTCCACTGTACTCTAGGCTGTTTGCCCCCCAGGCCAATTTAACCAGGGTGTGAGTCAGCTGCTTAAAAAAGGCCTTAGACAGTACTATGGGGATGTTGGTAAAGAGGAACAAAAATCTCGGTAAGATGACCATCTTCGTGATGGCTATTCTGCCCAGCAGGGATAACGGCAGTCGATTCCACGACTCGACATCATCTACCAATTTAGCGTAGGCTACACCATAGTTTTCTCTGAGAAGTACCTCAGGGTCTTTATGTAACTGTATCCCTAAGTATCTGACCGAGTCCGTTGTCCATTGCAGTGGGAATTCCATCGGGAATTGGGTCGTTACCGGCGTCAGCGGGAACGCCAGCGACTTGTTCCAATTCACTCTAAGGCCAGACAGCTCTCCGAACCTGACCACTTCTCGTAAGATTGACGAAAGGTTCTCCTCCGGGTCGCGGACATAAAGCAGCGTATCGTCTGCGTATGCAGAAATACCAATTTGGTATGTAGGGAAATTAATGCCCTCGTACCGGTGGAACTCCCTGATCGCGCACGCTAATGGTTCCGCCACCAGGGCATAAAGGAGAGGGGAGAGAGGGCAGCCTTGCCTTGTCCCTCTGCTGACCCCAAAGGCCTCTGTTACCCGATCGCCCATGCGAAGCCTGGCTGTAGGCTGGTGATATAGTGCTCCAAGCATCTGCAGGAAGGGCTCACCCAATCCAATCTTGCGTAGCACACGTACCATAAAGGGCCACTCCACCGAGTCGAAGGCTTTTTCCATATCAAGGAAAATGGCCAAGGCCTTGGTGTCCGGACGCACATGTTGCATTGTCCCCAGCACTGTGCGAATGTTGTATGTAAGGTTCCTGGCCGGTATAAATCCCGCCTGTTCCGGCGCAACAAGTTCCGGCACCAGCAATGCCAAACGCGTGGCCAGCACCTTGGCGTATAACTTCACGTCCACATTGAGAAGTGAGAGCGGCCGGTATGATCCGCACAGGTTAGGGGGCTTCCCTGGCTTCAGGATAGTAACTAGCAGCGCCTCGCGCATAGTGTCCGGCATGTAGCCCTCCTGGCATATTGCATCAAACAAGGTGATCAGATGGGGGAGGAGCTTATCTTTGAAGGCTTTATAAAATGCCACAGTCAGCCCATCAGCCCCAGGGGCGCTGCCCGCCCTCATTCCCTCTAGTGCTTCCAAGATCTCGTCCTGCTGAATGGGGAGCGACAGAAACTCCCTCTGGGAGTCGGATAAGAAGGGCATTTTGATGTAACTGAGGTAATCCTCGATTTCCTCCTCCATCTGGGTAGACCTGGCTGCGTATAGCCCCGCGTAGTAGTTCTTAAACTCTGCGTTAATTGCCTCCACCCCTGTGACCACTGTACCATCCACAGTAATCAACTCGTCGATGACCAGGGGTTTCCTGCTGTTTCTCAGTATTCTGGCTAGCAGCGATCCCGGACGCTCGCTCTCCCCATATGCACGGGCCGTAGCGTACTTGCCCATATGCTGCACCTCCCTGTCCGCCTCCTCGTGATATTCCGAGACTAGCGCTTGAATCTGGGCCTCCACAGCAGTATCGACAGACGACTGTCGTCTCTCTTCCAGCTGCACCAGCTGGGCCTCTATCTCCTTAAGTCTCCCCCGTATAGATTTGAGAACACCGGAATGCTTGGCCATGGCCATGCCTCTGATGTATGCTTTAAACGAGTCCCAGATCGTGTGGAAACTTTGAACCGAGCCCAAATTGGTGGCGAAGAAGGTCTCTATGTCCTCCGCCAGTTCACCCCGGAAGACCTCATCTAATAGCGAATACGGCGGAAATCTCCAAGTAAATGGAGGGATACGTTTAACCGGGGTGTCCAATATGAGGAGCTGCGGGGAGTGATCCGAAAGTGTACGCGGGAGGACCGCACAACTCTTGACCAACTCAAGTATCGACTGCGACGTTAGCCAATAATCAATTCTGGTGTGGACATCGTGGTAAGCAGAGAAGTGCGTATACCCCCCTTTACCCGGGTGTCCTTGCCTCCAGACGTCCACCAAGTCTAGTCTGGTGAGCTCCGCCTGCATGAGTAAAGCCGCTGCCACCGGACGACGCGTCGGACCGGAGGAACGATCCAAAGCTGGGTCAAACGTAAAGTTAAAGTCACCCCCCCACACCATGCGGGCGTTAGCGTTGCGGCGACAACTGACGGCCAATGCTGCATAGAACTCGGGGTTGTCGTAGTTGGGACCGTACACGTTTACTACTATGAGGTCATGACCTTTCCCAGCGCATCGGGCGATCAAATAACGCCCGTCCGAGTCAGCCTCCAGTACTGTCAACACCAACTTGGAACGGGGGTTCACCCAGGTGATCACCCCTCTGGAGTGCGAGGTAAAGCCGGCCGCCACGCTGGTTCCCACCAAGCCCCTCGCATTAAGTATATGGCTCGCTAGTGGGAGGTGCGTCTCCTGCAATAGCGCCAGATCTATATGATGTCTATGCAAGTAACTCAGCACTTTCCTCAATTTGTGGAAATCATTCAGTCCCCTCACATTCCATGTCAGCGCCCTCAGGGAAGCATTGTCATTGTCACCAGTCAAATCCCTAGGGTCTCCCATTGTAGGAACCTCGCGCTTCAGCAATCATAACCCAATCGATCCAGTGAGACGCGCCACCCATCACTAATAACCGGACACATCGATCCAAAGACAAAGCCAGGAAACAAACAGCCTGCCATTCCACAGCACGTGCGATCCCCCAACCCCCAACTCCAACCCGCCCCCCCACCCACAGCCGACCTCCCCCAACCTGGCCAGACAGTTCCCCTAAACTCCCTCCCCCTCCCCTAAAACAAGCACTACTCACAAACATCCCGCTAATCATACCCCACCTCTTCCTACTAGACAACTGCGCTGGGGCCAAAGTTGCCAGGCGTTTCGAAAGTCTCAATCAGGCAACAGGTCAGCCCCAAGCGCGCCTCCGCCGCCCCGCCCCCGGATAACCTAGCTGCGTGGTGAGCTACTTTCCAATCTCTCTCCAAGATATCAGTGGACCCCCCACGGTCTTCCCCAGCAGCCGACTCCACTCGCCACAGGGACAACTCAGTCTGCCTCAGCCTGCCCACTTCCCGGAGACACCCCCACCCAGGGTCACCCAACGAAAGATCCCAACAGCCCACCCTCCCACTCAGGCCCAATGAGGGCTCCCTCTATTCCACGCCCAACGTGTAGGCCAGCCGGCAGCCTGCCACCTCCCAGCGTCTAGTCTCCTAGAGATCAGTGACCTGTGTAATTTATGGGAACATCATCGTTTTTGTGGCAATAACAAAAGAGTCATCAGGAGGGGTGCCCCGTAGAACTTAAGTGCCAGTGCGTCAAACGGCAATTAGAGAGTCAGACACGGGTATCCCCGGACATCTTGCCACCCCCAAGCGGCATGCGCGGCAAAGCAGACCATTTGCAAACCGTGTCAGGCCTCCCATCCGCACCTAGTCCTGCCCTTCCAGGCCCGAGGCCCCCTCCAAAGCGTCCCCTTGATCTCTGGGGCTGTTCTGCCGCTCCCTAGACCATACCTTCAGGGATTTCTGGAGTTCTCTCGGGTCAGTAAAGAAGTGGGAATGACCTTGCCTGTTAATCCGAAGCCTAGCCGGATAGAGCATGGCGTAGTCCAGGCCAAGGTCCCGAAGCTGTTGTTTATACGGTGCAAACTGTCGTTTCTCCTCCTGAACTTTCGCCGTGAAGTCTGGGAAAATCGAGATGTCCATGCCCTCATATTGCAGCTTGCCTTTCTCCCTGGCCACCCGGAGAGCCACATCCCTGTCCCTGTAATTCAGGAGCTTCGCGATGATCGGCCGCGCCGGTGCTCCCGGCCTGGGGCGCTGGCCCAACGATCTGTGAGCCCGCTCGACCACAAACATGGGCGAGAACACATCGTCTCCCAGCAAAGCGTGCAAAAGTTTTTCGACGAAAAGCTCCATGTTACCAGTCGGGGTCGACTCCGCAACTCCCGTTATGCGAATGTTCGACCGTCTTGACCTGGCCTCCAAGTCCTCGGACTTGTCCTGGATAACCTGTAGAAGCTTGCTGAGCTGTTTGCGGTCCGCGCCCACTCTGTTTGGGCCTCTTCCACCTTCATGATTCTGCTCTCGGCCGTGTCCAACCTCTCCGCGTTCTTGTCAACGCGCTCCGACATACGGTCCATGCGATAGGTGAGCGCATCCAGTTTTGCGTCAATGGCGGTCAGGCTACCCTGCAGGCCCTTCTCCATCGCCACCAGCATCTCCCTGATGTCCGCGCCTGCCGAGGTCTCCGCTCCTGCCCCGCCCGCAGGTGCCTCCTGCCCCGCGCCAGTGCCTGTGACTCCCTTTGGCTTGCGCGTATCAAACGAGAGTTTGGGCTGCGTTTTATCGCCTTTCACCATGGCTATGTCTCTTAGTCTCCACACCACCAGGCCTGCAATCCTCAGTCAGGGCGACGCTGCAGAATCCAGGATCTTCAAATGGATCAGGTATGGAAGGAAACTCCCGGGGAGGGCCACCAATCCCTCGTCTAGGCCAACTTCACACGGCACTCCTGCGACCAGGTTCACGCCGCCACAGAGATCCCACTCAAGAGCGCGGTCCCGCTGCAGGTCACTCCAAGCGGCGACCAGAATCACCACACTCCGCTTTCCGGGGCTCCCTGGCTCCGCTATTAACGCTAGGGCGTCCCGCCCCTGGGGGCAATCAAGCTGGTGACACCTCACCCTGTACACGGCTTGGTTCCGCTCACCCAGTCTCCCCCTCCAGATCACTTCAGGTACCTGGGGGACTCACCGACGGGAACCACCTGCGCGGCCGTGGGGGTCCACTCTGCTCCTCCGGAGCCCAGTCGCCGCTCACGAGGTCTCCGGCAGAGAGCCCCGCCGCTCGATGTTGTCCGCGCCTCAAGGGCCGCACGTCGCTGATGTCTCCCGGGCTCCCAGTACGGTGCGGACGGCTCCGCTAGCACCAATCTCTACCAGGCCAGGGGCAGGGGGCCGCGATTACACTCCAGAGCGTGTGGGGGCTCCTCGATGTCGTCTCTACCTCCGCCGATCCCAGCAGCCGCCCCTCCGCAAGGCCCTCCGAGAGACCGGGTCCGCGTCCCACAGCACTGCCGCACGCCAGAGCACGCAGCACGGGCTTCCGCACACTACAGGCCGAGGACTGAGGCCCAGCCCAGCGCGCCTCTCTCCACTTCCTTCGCGCGCTCCTGTCGTCTTCTCCGAGGACAGCCGGGATCCGCTACTTCAGTCGCCAGCACCCGTAAGGGTTCCCAAAGTCACAGCGCCGTGTAGCTCGGCAGCAGAGGATAATTAAATGGATTTTGTGGGGAACGAGGCAGGGAGAGCTGCGCTCACACGTCCGCCATCAATACCGGCAAGCTCCGCCCCTGTAGTGGCATTTCTGGGGCATAGATAAAGACTCCCGCTTGCATGTGCATCAAAGTTTGTCATGCCTGTAAGATGACTGCAATTGAGTCAAAACTCTCAATTTCCTGGAAGTGGACAGTGTAAGGGTCTGTGGCAACATGAGAGGGTACACTGCATTCCTTTCCATGTGCAGGAAGGGCAGATCCTGTGGCCCGTGTATCCAATAATGTGCAAACACACTACTCGCTGCATTGTAGTATTTCTCTAAATCTGGGGCTCCCAATCCCCCCAAATAATAAGGTAGAGTGAGCGAATCCCATCAAATGCGCGGTTGTTTACCAGCCCATGCTAACCGTATCAGTTGTGTATGCCAGATTTTGAACATGTGTTTTGGTAGCAATATGGGTATATTTTCAAATAAAAACAAGGATTTCAGTAGAATGACCATCTTCATTATAGAGATTCTCCCCATCACCGAGGGTGGAAGCTTTATCCACTTCTCTACATTATCTATGAGTCACTGTGTGGCTTTCCCATAATTTTCCTGAAGGACTATCTCAGGGTCTGTATGGAACTGGATGCCTAGGTACCGTACCACTTCTGTAGTCCAATGCAGAGGGAACTCCATGACCGGCTCAACCGTGCAGGGGGTGAGGGGAAATATAATCGATTTATCCCAATTAATATGTAGCCCTAAAAAACCTCTAAAGTGTACAACTTCACGTAAAATTGCTGATAAGTGTACCTTCGGTTGCCGTATATAGCAATGTGTCATCAGCGTATGCTGAAATGTTAAGTGTGTACTCCGGAAACTCAGACCTCTGTGCATGTGATATTCACCTATTGCACAGGCAAGAGGTTCTGCAACTGTGGCATATAATAATGGGGATAATGGGCAGTCCTGTCTTGTCCCTCGGGAAATGCTGAATGGCCTGGATACTTAATTCCCTATTGTCACTATGGCTGTGGGTGAGATGTGCAATACTGATACCAGACAGAGATACATGTCCCCTACTTCGAGCTTGCGCAGGACCGCAAACAGAAAGCCCCACTCTACCGTGTCGAATGCTTTTTCCGCATCCCAAAAAATTGCTGCCACCTTGATATCTGGATTCAGTCTCTGCACTACCCCAAATAGAGTTCTCAGATTTTGCGATAAGTTGTGATTAGACACAAACCCTGCCTGTTCAGGGCGAATAATCCACTGGAGCAATAAGGCCAGTCTATTAGCTAAGATTTTAGCATACAATTTAGTGGCTACATTTAGCAGGGATAGGGGCCTGTACGATGAACAATTGGCAGATGATTTGCCTGGCTTTAATAATGTCACTATAACTGCTTCGCGAATAGAGGGTGGCAGGATACCTGCCTCTGCCATCCCCTCATAAAGAATCTTGAGGTGGGGAACAAAAGGTCCTGGAATTCTTTATAAAAGTCGACTGTGAGCCCATCTGATCCCGGAGCTTTCCCAGATGCCATACCCTTTAGTGCCTCAAGTATTTTGTCTGATGTCAAGGGGGCCATCAAATGTTCCCTGTGTTCAACCACTAGCCGTGGCATTTTAATATATGAAAGCTAATTGTGGTTTGCCGCTCTGTTTCAGTGCCGTTGCTCCCCGCAGCACCCTGGATTGGCGGCGCTGCTCCATGTTCTCTGCTCTGCTTCGATAGTTACTTCGAGGCCTGCCACAGGATCACGAAGCTTAGGGGGGCCTCGTCGCACTCACCAGCTTGCGTCCCATTCGCGGCGAGCTGTTCTCCCGCATCGATTTCGACCGCAATAGTTTCTTATTGTAGCGCTTTCCTTCTGCAGCAGGAAGCGCCATCGGAGATTCTTTTTTAGTGGGTGATTTTGAAGGATATTTCCGGATATTTGGTGACGTTAGGGAGAGCTACCCTAAAGAACTGCCATCTTAGGATCAGGCAAGCTCCACCCTCCCCAGCAGTGAGACTATGCTTGTAGGGCTGACACCAAGTTTTCCTTGTCACTTTAGTGGATAGCACGATAAGCGTTGCAGTCCATAGGGATTATTTATTTTCTACAAGTTTTAAGGGATCAAAGCACACACACTGGGCACTCAACCACCCCAGTGTGCCAATTCTAAAAACCAGCAATAAAAAAAATAAAAAAATATAGGTGGGCACACAAAAAGAGGAGTTTTCTCACAATTTTAATTTAAAAATGTTACGCTTATTTCGTGTAACACAAGAACACTGCTATTTCATTTAAAGTGCCTAGCTACAGCCGAAGAAGTTGGAGTATTTCTGAGACTTGGTGACTTTCCTGATTTGCGGAATTAAGAAGGACAGAAACTTGTTATCTGTTTTGCCAAAGTTTTCGTTGGAATAGGCTCCTAGGGTTGGTATTGTAGTGCTCTGTCTATTGTGTGCCCTGGCTTCCAGCTGCCAGAGCTGTGCGTTTCTGGAAGCCTGTGTGGCAAATGCAATGAAATTCAAGGTCATTAGAGGACGCCATTACTGCAGTGTGCTCTCCTTGAAGCCAAGGAATTGTTTGGTCTGAGCCTCAAATCTATGTGTGTACAGGACAAATCTCCGGTAGTGCCTAAAGGGCCCAACTTGATTATAAAGAATCAAAGCCTGAAGAAATTCCAAAAATAGATCTATAGAAATTGCTGTTCTATGCTGCTGAAAACATAGGAAAATCTAAGATTCATCTGTAACTTTGGTAATGTCCTTGGATCAATAAACAAGAAGTCAAGACTTACCTGCTTTTGCTAGCATCACAACCCGGTTGGAGTGTTTGAATCTTTGCAAAATTCTCCAACTTGATCTTCTACCAGGCCTTTGTGAGGCAGAAGAGAATTGTTTGCCTCAGCATGCTAGACGTGTACGTTGATGGGAGAAATCTCCAGAATTCCTACTGATCTGCGTTGCATTAAACATTTAGGGGCACATGCATCAAAGTAGGCTTTTACGATTCCTTAATTGCGATTATTAAGGAATCGCAAAAGCCTATGCATGTAGGAAACGCTAAAAAAATAGCGATTCCCAAACATTCCTTAACTGTGACTCGCCTAGAGGCTCATAGGAATGAATGGGAATTTGCATGCGCAATTTGCGAGCACCTAATAGGTACTCGCAAATTGCGCATGCAACTTCAAGGCTGCCAGGGTGCCAAAAGGAAACCCTGTTGCACCCCCTGAAATTGACATGTGCACCCATGTTGCGCACACACATGCCCCAAGTGCATGTGTGTGTTACCTGGAACTTTAAAAAAATGCACTTTAGTGCATTTTTCAAAGTTTTCGCTAAATACCATCAGATTTAAATTATCAGTATTTAGCGGACCCTAATAGTGAAATCGCTATTTTAAATGCAATGTTGCATTGCATTTAAGGCATCGCAATTTGCGATGCCTTAAATGCAATCGCAATTTATGATTTTTACATTTGGGATGATGCATCCCAAATGCAAAATACCGATCGCAAAGGGGCAGATTCTGAGAATCTGCCCGTTTGCGACCGTTTTTTGCCTTGATGCATGTGCCCCTTGTCTTTTGATTGATTTTTCCAACTGGAGATATCTTTTTTTTCCCCCAAAATCATTGTGATAACCCATTGTGCCTTTCTGAACTTGTGACTATTGCATTGGATGGACTCTGGAGACCCATTTGATTGATGAATTTTGGTCCTTGAGAGTTTGCAAAGACGTGAAGGGGTTTGTTCCCATAGGTGCACCCTGTCTGCTCCATCTGGCTACACTGAGTGAGTAGGGAGTGCTCCTCCCAGTGAGACCACAGCCTCGCTTCGCTAAAGATGCCCACCCTGCCCCAGCAATCATCCACTGATTTGCTTGAAGTAGGAGGTAAATGAAAAAGGAATTGTCCCAGGAGTTGGGAAAAAGTGCAGACTTTAAACTGGTATTTTATGCCTGCATAGCTATTTCCCATTTCAGGAACGAAAGATTTTAATGGCTGGATTTAGGTTTGGGAATACCAAGCAGAATCAGAGATTCTGGGCCCATATATTCCCACACCTGAATCTAGCCAACTCATATTGAGAGCCTAACAGTAGGTTTTGTACACATTCAGCAAAACAGACCTTTGCATGAAAATTATAAAAATAATCAGTTGAAGGTATGCAAAATGGATAATCAATTTCAGAGTACTGTTTGAAAAACTAGAGAGATTTCTGTGCTAGATGAGTTTGAACTACCATAACGCTATATCTTTCAGTAAAGGAAAAAGACATACTGCATGGCATGTAGAGTAGGGGGAAACATGGAACAATACTGAGAAATGTGGTAGCAAATTACAGCATTCTCTACTTATCATGGATTTTCCCACCTCACTTTTTGGTATTTCTTCTCTTTTATCAGATGAGGCCACAGAGTCCAGACCAATGCATCATGGATTCCCAGATTTAGAGAGTTCATTTGAATGTATTACCCCGACAAAAGAGTTAAATGGGGATTACGTTTTGGGAGAGGCAAGACAAAAACCATTTGCAGGAAGGAGGTAACAAAAGGCTCAAAAACAGGATAAGACATATTCAGTGTATATAAAATTCAGGTCCAGAGTGAATATTGAAACAGGGAGGTTTAACAACGGGGTATCAGTCCAAGTGTTAGAAATGGGGGTCTCTAGTTGGCTGGGGTAGGTACCTTTGTCCAAATAGGGACCCTTGCTTCTAGTCAGGCTAAGGGGGGATACACACTTTAGATAACCCCTGCTCACCCCCCTGGGTAGCTTGGCACAAGCAGACAGAATTATCCCAAAGGCAATGTGTAAAGTATTTGTACTCCAAATACACAGTAATACAGTGAACACACCACAAATGAACACCACACCAGTTTAGAAGAATAAACTCAACAAGACCAAAACAACAAAAACCCAACTTACATGTAATAAGAATATGACTTTAAAAAGGTTTCAGACGACTTGGTCGATAGAAAACTATGAATGCGTGATTTCTCACAAAGTATCTGTAGATGTGTCAAAATTTACACGGCAAAACAGCCGCAGAGAGGGGAAGCATCGGTCTGTAGGGGAGAGTGATTCATCGACTCCAAGATGATCTGGTCCATGAGTGATGCATCAGGAAAACTTGTGGCACAGGTATGGTTCATAGAAATCTGGGATGCGTAATCGATCGATGCGGCAGCAACAAGTGGCCCTGCGTCGGTTGCTTCAGCCGTGCCCCCCACAATGTGTCCGTTGTTGCAGTCACGACAGGCGCTGGGTCTGTTTGGCAGAAGCGCCTTGATGCATGGAGATTCTTCTCGTACTGCGGTGCGGCATCGGAAAAACAGCCACCAGAAGAGCAGTGCATCAATTTTTTCAGTTATTCTTGTCTTCCAGCTCCCAGCAGCTGGGACAGCCTCCAGAGGCCCTCAACTGGAATAGGCACCTCCTGGCAGGTCAGAACACTCAGCAACAGAGTTCTGGGTCGAGAAGTCTTTGTGTTCCTGAGACTTCAGGAGGCCAGCACACACAGGCCCTTGGAGATCTTCGTCAAGCAGGTTCAAAGCAAAGTTCCAGTTCCAGTCTTCGGTCTTTCCTTGGCAGAAACAGCAACTGTAGGCCAACCCCCACACAGGCAATAGCAAAGGGCAGTACTCCTCTTCACAGATCTTTAGTTATTTTCCTTGGCAAAGGTTCCTCTTGAGTCCAGAAGTAATCTAAAGTTCTGGGGTTTTAGGTGTAATATTTATACCCCAAAAAGTCTTTGTTTGTTCTCTTTGTGCAAGGGTCTCTGAGCCCAGTCCAAACCAGTTCTGTCCTCACATGCAGTATGGCCACAGGGGGTGGAGACAGCATTGTGCAAGGGAGACAGGCCGTATTCAGGTGCAAGAAAATCTCCTCCCACTACTCTAAATGCAGCCAAGCCCCATTCAGCTCAGCTGTGAGTCATCCAAGAAGGGCCGACACACCTCAACCCCCCAGTTGCTGTCTACAGTGAATGCACACCCCCAGCCCCTGTCACTCCTAAACCAGACAGTCAATACACAAACAGGCAGAGGCACACAGCATGGTTAGACAAGAAAATGCCTACTTCTTAAAAGTGGCATTTTCAAAAACACAATTTAAAAAACATCTTTACTTCAAGGTGTGTTAATTAATTCTGAGTTCAGATAGCCTAAACTTTATTTCTCCAACTTGTCCCAATGGGAATTTATACTTGTAAGATGTTACAAAGTATTTCCCAGATTATACTATGGGACAGATAGCCTTTCAATAGTGAAAAATAAAATTGTCAATATTTCACTATCAGAACATGTCACACACACCAGTACATGTCCTACCTTTCACATACACTGGACGCTGCTAAGGGTACCTTGGGCCTACCATAGGGGTGCCTTACATGTAAGAAAAGGAAAGGCAAGTGGGTGCATTTGCCAGGTCGACATGGCAGTTTAAAACTGCGCGCAGACACTGCCGTGGCAGGTCTAAGATACCTTTTCAGGGCTACTGATGTAGCTATAATCAGGGCTACAATCAGTGCTGCAAGCCCACTAGTAACTTTTGATTTACAGGCTGTGGTACACTCAGTGCACTTTATTAGGAACTTTACCAGTAAATCAAATATGCCAATCAGAGAAAACCAATTGTAATCACAATTTACACAGGGAACACTTGCACTTTGACAGTGATCAGCAGTGACAAAGTGCCCAAAGCATCTAAACCAGCTAAAATCAAATCTAGCACAGCATCACAAATACTAGAGGTGGAGGCAAAACGTCAGGGGAAACCACACCAACGATGCCAAGTCTAGCATGTGTACCCTCCAGGTGAAAGGTGGGGAGAACAACCCACCTTCTTGGGAGTTCTCATTTCTAAGGCGGAAGAATTTGGACAGACCATCTGCATTGGCGTGATCTGTACCAGGGCGGTGTTCCACCGTAAATCCATTCCCTGTAGGGAGATGGAACACCTCAACAGTTTTGGATTCTCACCCCTCATTTGCCTCAACCATCTGAGGGCCCTGTGGTCTGTCTGAACCAGAAAGTGAGTCCCAAACAAGTAGGGTCTTAGCTTCTTCAGTGCCAAGACCACAGCAAAAGCTTCTCTCTCAATTTCACTCCACCTCTGTTTCCTGGGGAGTAGTCTCCTACTAATGAAAGCTATGGGTTGGTCCAAGCCCTCGTTGTTCAATTGTCAAAGTACTGCTCCCACACCATGCTCTGAAGCATCTGTCTTTACAATAAATTCTTGGGAGAAGTTGGGTGCTTTGAGCATGGGCGCCGTGCACATGGCAAATTTCCGAGCATCAAAAGCGGTCCGACTGGCATTGGTCAGGATCACTTTTCTTGGCTGCTTCCTTGAAGTCAGCTCTGTCAAGGGGGAAACAATGGTGCCATACCCCTTGACAAACCGTCTGTAGTACTCAGTGAGTCCTGAAAAGGCTCTCACCTCTGTCTGTGTCTTGGTGGTCTCCCAAGCCAGAATGGTGTTGATATTAGGCTGTAGGGCACCACCAGTTATCTTCCAACCAGGTGCACTAAGTACATCACAGATCCCTGCCCTATCTGGCACTTACTGGCCTTGATAGTGAGACCAGGGGAGACGACCTTTACATCACGGTCATCACACCGCGATGCCATTACAAAGCGGTCATTACAACAACTGCGTTGTTACCACGCAAAGCCATTACTACGCAAGTCATTACATCGACTTGCAGTAGATGGCGGGCTAGCATTAGGAATAGTATAGTTTACTATTCCAACACCTTCCCTACTATTACGTAGGCTGGAGTTGGAATTGTAAATTATACATTTCTAATCTCAGCATGCCATCTACTGCAAGTTAATGCAATGACTTTCGTAGTAATGGCTTTGCGTGGTAACAACGCGGTCATTGTAATGATTGCGTTGTAATTGCACGCAATGTAATGACTTGTGTTGTAACAAGTCATATTCGAGGCCTGCCTTCTGCAGAGCCTTCAACACTTCACAGAGGTGTTGCTCCTAGCTGGAGCTGAACACAACAATGTCATCCAGGTAGGCGTTGCTGAATTCTTCCTGCCCGGACTGTACCTGGTTGACCATTCTCTGGAATGTGGCGGGGGTGTTCTTCAACCCAAAGGGCATGACACAGAACTGGTAGTACCCCTCTGGCATTAAAAATGCAGACCTCTCTCTTTCCCCATCAGTCAAGGCAATCTGCCAGTACCCAGACATTAGATCAAACGTACTAAGGTACCGGGCAGCTCCGAGTCGGTCAATGAGCTCATCAGCTCTGGGGATGGGCAGCGTGTCAGTCCTGGTGACGGCATTGATCTGATGTTAGTCCACACAAAACCGGAGTTCAGGAGTGGAAACAGGTGCAGCAGCTTTCGGAACCAAGACCACTGGGCTAGCCCAGTGGTTGCTGGAGGGCTCTATCACCCCTAATGCCAACATCTTGGAAACCTCTTCCTTAATGCTGGCCCTGGCTTTATCAGTTACACTGAAAATGTTATGTTTTGCAGGTATGCTGTCCCCAGTGTCCACATCATGGACACACCAATTGGTGATTCCTAGAGTCAGGAAGAACAGGGAGGAAAACTGTCACAGCACCTGGTGACAGTCCCTCTGCTGTTCTGGGGTCAGGGTGGGAGAGAGGTTTACTCCATCCACTGACCCATCATATTCCTTGGCTGACAGGAGGCCAGAAAGAGGCTCACTCTCCTCTTCCATTCCATCATCTGTTTCCAGGAGCATTGTCACTTCAGACCTCTCAAAGTGAGGTTTGAGGTGGTTCATGTGCAGGACCCTCAAAGGGTTCCAGGGAGTCTGCAAGTGAATCAGGTAGGTTACGTCACTCTTGCGTTAAACTGCCTCAAATGGACCAGTCCACTTGTCTTGGAGTGCACAAAGCTCCACTGGTGCCATAACCCACACTTTTTGGCCAGGCTGAAACTCAACCAGAGTGGTAGTCTGGTCATACCATCGTTTCATCTCCTCCTGGCTGGTTTCCAGGTACGCCTGAGTGATTCTCCTGAAGTGCAGAGTCTGGTTCCTGAAGGCCAGCATGTAGCAGAACACATCCTGGGGTGTCTTACTAGGAGTTTTGTCCCAGCCCTCCTTCACTAGACTCAGAGGTCCTCTCACAGAGTGTCCATACAGTAATTCAAAGGGACTGAACCCTAAGGTTTTTTGTGGTACCTCCCTGTAGGCAAACAACAGGGGTGGCGAATTGAGCTAAAGAATGATGATGGATTCAACCCAGAACTGTGACTGGGGGTGAGTGTCCATCATCATCTTATGTTTGCTTTGATCGCACTACGTTGGCAGGGTATTCCCAGACATGGGTCCCTTGCTCACTTTGCCACTGGATTCAAGCTAGCCTGGCTGATGAGGAGTATTACTCCGAAACCGGTCCCAGGATGCTTGTTTCTGGTCTAGTGAAGACCTGGCTGTGCAGTTCGGACTGAGATCTGTGACTGGGGGTGAGTGTATGAAAAGTTTCAGTGCTCCATTCAGCATCACCTTGTATCACCTTGTGTTTGCTATTATAGGAAGACGTCCTACATATGTCTCATGGGTTCTGCATGACCCTTTATCATGCCTTACAGGGTTTAGTTGAATCTCTCTCCCAACCCATTTCCTTGAGGATTGTAAGGAGTGGTGAATTTGTACAATACACCGTACTCCTCCCGAAATGACTTCATATTCCTAGATATGAAGTTGGTACGATGGTCAGAGACCATCTCTCTGGGGAACCCAACACTGGGAAAGATCAATCTCAATGCACAGCTCACCACAGGGGCCATGATTGACCTGATAGGGACAGCTGCTTCCTGGGACCAGGTGGCATGGTCCACCAAGACCAAGAAAAACTTGTTGTCTAAGGATGTTTTGGGTTTCAGCGGCCCTACAATATCGATGCCCACCCACTCGAAAGGTGTGCTTACCACAGGAAAGGGTTGGAGGGGAGCCTTTCCCTTCCCTCCACTCTTGCAACCTGCCTGGCAAGTCTGACAAGATCTACAATGTGTACCAACCTGACTCTGCATTTGGTGACAGTAAAAGTGGGTGACAAGCCTGTGGTAGGACCAGGGATCAGCAACCTCAGGCTCATTGTAGAGGGGACCATTCTCCCAATAAATCAAACGGGATCCAGACAGACCACCTGCTGCCTGGTCTGCAGCATGCTGCTGCAAACCAACAAGAGTAGGGCATTCCATCTGCACCTTGCAGACCTCCTCCCTGGAGGGACCTACGTCCTGCTGCCAATGGGTCAGATCAGTCAGGTCTCCTAGTTCGGCCAATTGATCCCTTGTAGGTTCCAGGGCGTCCCCCTCAGGGTCTGCCTCCTCCTGGACTGTGGGAACTTCTGGGACGGGTTTCCCATGCCCCCTGACCCTTCTCTTGCTGACAGGCACCTGGGCCACTGTTTCAGCCTCCAGTTCCTCTTGAGTACCCCTATTGGCTGCCATTGACTGAGTGGTCACACAGGCCCACTCAGGCAGTACCAACATCTTTAAATGAGCCTGGCGCTCCATCACCTTCCAAGGGGAACTCTCCAGGTCATTGCCAAGAAGACAGTCAACTGGCATGGATGGACTTACAATCACCTTCAATGAACTTGAGAACCCCTCACTCAAAGGGAACCTACACCACCATACACAGACGCTTAGATTTGTCAGCAGTAACTACAGGATGAAGGACATTGGGGATTACCTGCTCTTCAGACACCATTGACAACTGACAGATGTCACACTGGTTCCTGTGTCTCTCAGAGCCTCCACCCTTCTCCCTTTGATTGTCACCCACTGCAGGTACTTTTTAGTGTTGTCTGGCAAGCAGGTTTCCTGTACCATCTCTCCATATCCTAATGTGATAAGGGTCATCATAGCTGGCTCCCCGGCCTCACTAGGAACAAACTGTCCAAGGATGAATGCTAGGGTGGCATATTCAGTGCTGCAGATCCACTAGTCACATTTGATTTACAGGCCCTGGCACACTCAGTGCACTTTTTAGGGACTTACCAGTAAATCAAATATGCCAATCAGGGAGAACCAATTATAATCACAATTTACACAGGGAGCACTTGCACTTTGACACTGATCAGCATTGGCAAAGTGCCCAAAGCATCTAAGCCAGCAAAAACGAAATCCAGCTCAGGATCAAAAATAGAGGAGGTTGAGGCAAAAAGTCAGGGTGAACCATGCCAAAGATACCAAGTCTAACACCCAGCAAGATAAACCTCTGGAGATTTGAAGAGAGCCAGTAGGACCTCAAATCAGATGCATAGTGAGAACATGGCAAGACATTCACAGTGATCCTCCTACAGTATCTTAGTCAATTTACCAAAACAGGGCTGGCTCTCGTTAGTATGGTTAGCAGAGGCTTGGTGGCGGATGGGGCAGAATAAAACCTGTGCTGCACTTTGTACATTGTTGGAGCTTATTTAAGCTTTTACCTCGACATTCACAAAACACAAGCCACCCACACTGCTTAATTTTGCCCTTCATTCTGCTAGTTGGCTCTACAAACAGGAGATTGTGGAAGTGGGGGTCTGGCATTGAAGTTCTTCACACCAGGGTGTTATCCCATGCTACTGGACCAGGAAGCGTGAAGACATTAGGGAACTCCCAAACCCAACCACTAGTTCTCCTGCACTTCATCTAAGACAAAGCCTCCATTCACTCTCCCCCCCCAAAAAAAAACAATCTTATGCTGCAGGAGGCTTGCACCTTAATCCCTTTTCCATGTGAAGCCATCTTAGGTGCAGCAGAGCCACAGTTATGTCTCTGGAAATCTCTAAGGGACAGTAGTTGTTCCTTGTTGAGTCAAACAAAAAAAGTAATGTGCTGAACTCACTTCTAGGGTTGTGTAACGTTACCTTTAGGCAGCTGTAGGAAATAGGGGGATAATGAATGAATGAGTAAATAAGGATTTCCGATTTGCTAATAAATTATGCAGTGCTGTGGAGTGAGGGAGCCTGCGGTGTGCTAGTTGACTCTGATATGGAACATCGTCTCCTCAATACCTTCTTTATGTTCCCTTCTCTATCAGTCTCAGGTATGACCATCATCATGTGCACCCAGACACGCCATGTCTTAACTCTGTCAGCTCCCCTGGATCTCTCAGTGGGTACACAGTATGGATTCTTGCTCCCAGAGGCGGCTTCTTCACGTGGGCGGAGAAGTGTCGCCCCACTGCTTTCTTGCAGTGCGAGAAACAGAAACATAAAATGTTATTATGAATACCATTTTATGTTTCTGTTTCTCGCACTGCGAGAACCAGAATGGTTTGGTTGTAGGGGGGTGGGTGGGCGGTCCTGCTGCAGGGCAGGGGAGGAGTGGCGCTAACTCTTTGGACGACCCCATGCTGACCAAACTAGTCATATGCAGTCTCCTGTTTTCTCCATGTTGGCTGCATGTAGCCTGCATGGAGAAAACGGCCTCCCCATAAACGCCTGTGTGGTCAGTGTCCCAGCCAATCACAACGCTGCCATTGCCGCGTTGTAATTGGCTTAGGGGAGGAGAGGGAGGCTGCCTACTTCCTGGGACTCGGAGCCGAGAGAGAAGGAGATGCGGGACTGGAGGCGAAGGTAAGTTTTTAATTATTTTTTATTTACCACCCCCTCCCCGCGCGACGCCCCACCTCCCCATCCAAAACCCCCACCTCCCCAGCCGCGAGTCATGCCGGTAGTGACTGCTTGCTGCACATGAAATGATAAAGACAACTGAAAATAACATAATAAAAAACATTCTCCACTAAAGTTAAAGTAAATTAAATGGTGCACTGTTCTTTAAAAAAACAGTTTTAATCATTACTTACTGACATGCACCTATAGGACCTCATAAAACGTTGGGAAAAAATGTGTAAAATATATGTTCATTTTTATATGTTTGACGCAATGACAGAGCTTGATTTTTTTTGCATATACATTCGATTCGATTATTTATATCTTACAACTGACCTACTGCAGAATCTACCCACCATGTTGTATGCCCCTCTGATAGATTCTACTTTGCCCCGCTGTTATCCTTGTCCATGTATTGGTCTTTATGATGACATATTCTTTTCAGAATTACTCTTGGCCTTTGCTTTTTTTCAGTCAAAGAGCACCGCTCATGCTGTAAATGTTACTTCTCACCGTGAGTTTATAATGATTAGAGAGCGGAATAAATAGGTAGGCATTTTAACTAGGCCCCTCATATGATTTATGCTGTCCTTAAATTATTGTTTGCGTTAAATTGTTTCTCCAAATGTAAGTCAGGAATTTGCAGTTGTCAGATTAACTGCTGCATTTACTGGTCTGTTTCATTAGGTGAGCATAATTTTATATTCCCCCTTGGAAACCTAAATAGCAACCATTTCCTGCCCAAACAGCTCTGGAAACAAAAGCCCTATTCACGGTGGCGGGCATTGCTCTATGGCCCTTTGTATCATGCAACAACATGGTTACTAAGCGTCTCAGCACAGAAAGAAAGAAAGAAAAAAAGGTATGGCTGAGTTTTAGAAAGCAGCAGTGTCCAGACTGTTCGTGTGCGTGACCAACAATGAAATGCGAATCCTAAGAAATGGAATTGTTTATCAGAAGGGCCGTCGCTTGCCCATGGGCGTGCCCTACAACCTATTAAAGTTCTCAAGCAGAATCAAAGCGCTTTCCGAGCAAGAATTATGGGTCTGCTATGCAGAAATATTATCCCAAGATTCGACTGTGACAACGGGTCGGGAAGCTTGCATTGTATTTCCTAACACTGCATTCTTGAGCAAGTGTAAGCCACTGATTTGTGTGGCACACCTTAGTTCGTGCTCAGTTTAGGACATATTTAGAATCCTGTTACATTTCTTTATGCGCCCTTTTTATCCTTCAAATGTGCATTAGACATTCGTCTATTTCTGTAAATCCTTTGTAGCAAAAGCGAATATGTACTAGACATTCGTCTTATTTTTAACCCAGACATGCTTTGTTGCTAAGAAGAATCCACAAGATAATAGGGCTATTTTTGTAAATCAGACTTTCTTTGTCGCAGCTCCCTTCCCCCATATCAATTTTCTTCATTGTTAGTACCCGTTTTTAGAGTTTGACTGGGGATGGCTTTAGCTATGTCCCAGAGCTCATGTAACCGCAAAAAATAATTTTTTAAAAAAAGGAATTCAAAGGCAGTCGAAAGAGATGGAGTTTAAATCTGGCTCTGTGTTGACTGAGTGTATCCTGCTAATCAGGTACCCAGGGCCAAAGTTCTTTCCCTAAAACTGCATTGAAGCCTAAACCCAATTGATATCGCTGCCCACTGGTCAGCCCCTGGTAAATGCCACCCATGGCACTGTGACCAGAGAAGGCCTCTAAGGGCTGCAGCACTTATTGTGCCACCCTTAGAGGTCCTGTACTCTTACACTCACACACTGCCTTTGCGGGATGTGTGTCTTGGTGCAAAACAAAGTGAAGACTCGACATGGCACACATCTCTGTGTGCCATGCCTACAACCCTCTGCCCTGGCATAGATCAGTCACCCCTCTAGCTGGGTGCACTATACCAGTGGTGAGGGTACAGGTGCATAAGCCCTGTGCCCCTACAGTGTCTAATGGCCATTCTTAGACATTGTAAGGGCAGTGCTGCCATGAAGAGTATATGGTGCTGGGAGTTTGTCATTACGAACTCCGCAGCACCATAATGGCTACTCTGAAAACTGAGAAGTTTTGTATCAAACTTCTCAGCACATTAAATCCACATGGATGCCAGTGTGGGATTTAATGAAAAATGCACACAGAGGGCATCTTAGAGATGCCCGCTAAAAAATTACCTATGACTAGTGTCCAGGCTGAGTGGCTGCTTTCAGTTGCCACCACCAGACATGTTTCTGGACCCCTGAGTCTAGAGCCTGCTGCTCTCTGGGGCTTGAAACAATGCACATCCTGGGACGAGGTGCCAAGCCTCTTCTCCCAGGATGGGCAGGGTTCATGAAGGGGAAGCTTCAAATGCTTGCTACCTTTGTGAGATTCCCCAGGCCACTTGCTGCTTCCAGCAACTGGTCCCCACTGGTTCTGACCCCCACTTTGTGCGGAAGAACCGGCGGAAAAAACAAGTGAGGAAGAGAGGTGTGCCCACCGTTGCCAATTCCATCCCTCAGGTGGGGGAGATGAGATGAGGGACAACTCTCAGTCCCCGTCATCTTCCAGATGGGAAGACCCAGCCAACCAGGGACAAGGTCATGCCCCCCTCCCACTGGAGGGTGGCATGATAGGGGGGTGTACCCACTCCAGGGAAGGGACCTATTGGTCCCTGCCTTTTACCTACCTGTAACGCCCCTAGATCTAGTATTTCGGGGCATCCCTGAATCTTGCTTCCTCAGACAAGAACCTGCAACAAGAAAAGAAGAAGAAGGACCGAACAGCCATGCTGAAGCTAACAAGAGGACGGTGCCCACTGACTTGGCCCCAGACCTACCAGCCTGTCTTCAACTCGAACCTGCTCCTGCGAAATCCCGGTGTGTCCTGCAGCCAGCATCCTCGAAAACCCAGGAGGATGATGCAGCGCGGAAACCTGGGTAATGTGAATCTAGACAAAACCCCGTACCTAATATATCCTCCCTTCGTCAAAGACCAAATTTCATATTAACACATTCACTTGTACAATCATTGGTGGGGCCCATAACACCAACATTCACACTTCACTTCTCACTGGCCTGCACTTACGGGAGGAATAACTGTTTCCAAGCGTTGACATGAAAGGAATACCTTATAACCTATAGAGAGAAAAATTATTTACATTTCTATACACTAATACCCTTATTACTGCTCATCTTAATCCTAAACATCAAGGTACTCCTTCCACGTGATCGACAGATCAATTAGTTGAGTTGGTATTGATGATTTAGTCCAGCTAAAGCATTCTCTATGATCCTAATCTACCACCTTTCAATAATTGACCAAACACATTTTCTTGTTAATCAATATTTTTGTTTATCTAAATGATGCAAGAATTTTAGTTCCATCTAAAATGTATTAATCATTACGCAAATCACAGAACACCATATTTACCTATTCTGGCTATCGGTCATCCTCTAAGTCATCAAATTTAGTCATCAGCACGTTACAGCCCCAAAGATCGGGACAAGGACCAGAGGCGTGCAAGTATCGATCAGTGCCCATAGATTTTCGTAAGTCTTTAGTTCATCAAGAAATTGGGCAGCAATTCAGTCTGTCAAAGATTCAGGAACACAGCCGTCACGTAGCGTCACCGTCGTCTCCGTCAGCAAAAGGGAAGTACGAGATAGAGATGAACGAACAGCAGCTTAACCTCTCTATTCTAACGTCATTTATATAATGAAAATAAGGACTAAAAGTTAAAAATGTTGAGAATTTGGGCTCTTCCCGTTGGTTGGTAAGGATTGTCCGGTGAAGTTTCACACAGTTCATGATGTCATATTGTCAGGCATGATCCATCCGGTTCCTTACATAAGTCCTTTGTTTGAACATTTGGCAAGCGTCCCATCGTGGCCTTGCTCAGGCACATCTTGTCTGGGGTCATGTTGAGGCTACTGGTACGGGTGTTTGGCGCAAGCGCACTTGGTCTGAAACCTCGTGGAATGGTGGCCATCGCGTCGAGTGTGTCAGGCGGCCATCTTGTTTTTAGGCCCAAAGGATAACTTAAGCGAAACAAACACAAAAAGTTATTAAAACATGGAAATTACGAATAAAATGTTAAACCCTCACTAATTACCCTATGTGCTCGTAATTATCTAGCATATGGCGACATTTAAAGCGTTCATATTCACCCAGTGATGTCATCTGGTGCAACATAAGATAACGTCACAAAAGCAACATGTATCATGCAATATTCTATTTATCTATTATTAGTATGCGTACATATGTTAATTACAAATTATTTTAGCCATGCAAAATGCAAATCCCACGTATGTTTCGTACATTTGTAATGTTTAATAAATTTCACACAAACACATTAATAATATTATAATTAATAGATTATTTTAACTAGTATAAACATGCAGAATGGGCGGGGTATACAAAATGTTGTACTACCCGCTCCATCAATCCCCCCTTTGGTGACTATATCACCACACCATTAAAATTTTGTATTTCTTTTTATGGAATCGAAGTGAGTTTTTGCTATTATTCATAACTCAGTTTCCCCAGTCTCTTCTCTTTTCGCTGTCTTATACATATTCTCCTTGACTTCTTCTAATTCTATTTCTTCAAATTCCCTCTCTTGTTTCGTATGTTTTCTCCTTAAATTTTCTCTTTTTAACTTTTTCAGAATTTTATTATTTTTACGACAAATACACCCTAATCTTATTATTAATACTATGAAAATCACACATGTTAATGGAAATAAGATTTTACCTAAAAAGGCACTACCTAGGTTGACTAAGAAATTCCTAATAGCAGATATTTTCTTTCCAATCTTTTCCCAAACACCTTCAACCTCCAGTGGTGCAATTTTGTCATGCAGTTCGGTTGTATTTTTAATGTATTTTTTCAAATCTTTACTTTCATCTGGAATGTAAGTACAACAATGTTGAACTTTCAGCATTCCACAGACGCCACCCTTCTTTGCCAATAATATATAAAGGGCAAGTCTATTTTGCATTACCATGGCACGCATGGCAACCATTTCAGTGTTCACCAATAAAAATCCTCCAGCGGTGCTTGTTGACAAGCGATCCACTACTGTTGAAAGCCTTCTAATTTTGTTTGCATTCAGAGATATTCCCACTGCTGGTATCAATGCTCGAAAGATATCACCCACAATTTCTGACCAAGATTCTCTCTTCCTACATGCTAAATAACTACCTAAATTATGTACATCATCTTCTCTTCTTTCCATATGAAAAATCTTCGGGAAAACCAGGCCTACATAACATGTGCCATACCAATGGTCTGGCAAACGATAATACGCCTTGTTCCCGCAAATAAAGTATAACCCAGGAAAAACTGGATCATTTCCACCTTTAAATCCCCATCCACCCATGAGTCGGTATGTATCATGGCACTCACTATTACCTACAAAATAATTATCATATCCAGTTTGATTCCTTCAAATACACAATTTCCCTTTCTGAGGCCAATCTAAAGCCATAGTTGGACTAGCTTCTCCTTTCAAGTGTTTTTCCATTTCTACATCCCAGACTGTCTTCTCCACTTTTCCTTCAGATGACTTCCTTTGCATTTTCAATCTCCTTTCTTCAACCATATCCAAAAATGTATTTTCTTCTTTCTTTAAATTGCAAGTCAAATTGTTTTTAAATATATATTCTAATGTTAGTTCTTTAGTCTCTAAGAAAAATTCACCTAATACCTTTGGTTGTTAATTGATGGTACTTATGAAAATATGTTATCAACATCTGAAAAATAATACTCTAATTTCCCTGTTTGATAAAATAAAATAGCTATTACACTACAAGTTATTCCATAAGTTACTGGAAGGTGGTGATAAGTCACTCCCTCCGATACAGATGCAGGTAACTGCATACAAACGTAGCAGTCCCTTACGTCCATTGTCTTTACATATTCATACAACAATTTTGAAAATACATTATTAGAAAAATCTGTTATAGACCTGTCTTTATGCAAATAGTTTCTATCTATTCTAGTTGGAACTACTTTTTGAGTCTTTTCTAAATTAGTTTTGTTTTCACTATGTCCTTCTATTGTATCTATAGTAACCTTAAATGAGATCATGAGAGCAAGTATACTCCACAGAAGCATTAGTAATCCTGTACAACAACAACACATTTTACACCATGTTTTCAAAAATGTACATCTACCTTTTCTACTATCTGTGTTTGCCATTTTTGTTAAAATGGACAGTGTCTTTTGACTTAGCCTTTTCTACTTCACAACTAGTTTGTCTAACCCAAGGCTCTAAGCACCTACTTGGTTCTACCAGTTTTATCTTTTTCCGTATTTTATTGTCTTTCCATTAGCAGCTTTCTTGTCTCATTCAGTTTGGCATCTTATCATCTTTCACTTTTCCTTTGTGATCTGAATACAGAATGTCCTGAATATCTGCTTCTTTTCCAATATCAGACAAGATAACTCTCAGGATTTCCGATTCTTCGTCCTCCTCAACCACTTCTGGTACAGTCACCTCTGGGTTTCTTTGGCTATCCGCCTCTTCCTTTACTTCAGGCAGGGCCACATACGTCCATTCTGGCGACTTATACTTCTGGTTAGGTTTCCTCGTTCTTTCGCTTTCTTTAATTAAAACTGTTTCTTCGTCTTTTGATTTCTCTTGACTCGTTACTTCATTCACTTGTTCAGCTCTTGGTGAATTTACTTGTGTCAGTTGATATCACAATCTTTTTATTTTATTTGGCCAAACATCGTCTTTTGCTGCTCTTTTCAATTTACATCCTTTATCATTCTTTTCAGTTCTCCAAGCTCTCTTTCTTAGAACTCGACCTTCAGGTACCTCGTCTTTGCTTTCCTCTGACTCTGTTTCAACTTGCCTTTTACTTTCAACAACTTCTTTTTCCACCACTTCTTTTGTTTTCCCTACTTCTGTCCCTCCTCGAATCTCCGGCACGCAATCTTCCTGCTGACTACTTGTCCCTACTTCTAACTGGATGTTGGAGTTCCCTACACCTCCTCGGGGGTCTTCCGCAGAAATCTTTCCTTCTCTCTCTGTATCTGGCACCTGTCCATCTAAATGAGTTATTTCAGGTGGAATTTCTCTCAATCTTTCATCTGGAACTTCTCTTTCAGTAATTTCTTTAATTGTCTCTTCACTATCTTTTTCTTTGTCTTTTCCTTGTCTTTTTCTAGAACATTGAGTTCTTTGTTCAGTCTCTGAGTCTGAGCTGGTATCAGAAATCTGTAACCTTCTTCTCAGGGAAATACTTCTGGGGACGAAAGTTAGATTGGGCTCTGATTCCCCCCTTTCAGGGTTTTCTTTTGTTTTTGTCTCTTTGTCATATGATTCAGTACTAGATTCTGATTCATCAAAATACTCCTTTTCTGTGCTATCCACTGGATTTGGAATTCTCAATGTGTGACTTGCATGAATCCAATTTTTCAGTCCAGCACACTTCACAGCTGTTGTTGTGGTCAAGATAACCTGTCGTGGCTTTCCCCACCTTGGAACCAAACAGTTTCTTCTTCTGTGTACTTTTATTCTTACCCAGTCCCCTGGGCCAGATCATGGGCTTGCTTCTTTTCAAGGGTGGTGGCATCCGCTCCAACCAGAATGAACTGTGTCAGCCAGGCTTTTACAGTAATCCAACACCTTGTCATCAGTTATAGGCAACAGGTTGTTGACTGGTATGAACACATGCCGCATCGCTCTACCCATGATGATTTCATGGGGGCTCAACTCTTTTGTTCTGTCTGGAATTGATCTAATAGTCATGAGCACTAGAGGCAAGACATCAGGCCATTTCATACCTGTGGCTAAACACATTTTCCCTATCCTGTTTTTAATAGTACCATTCATCTGTTCCACCACACCAGAAGCCTCTGGGCGATAGGCACAATGTAGTTTTTGCTGTACATTCAATGCTTCACAAATCAATTTTATGATCTCATTATGGAAAGGTCTTCCTCTGTCTGATTCAGTTGTTACTGGGAATCCGAATCCAGGGATAAATTCCCTCAAAAGTAATTTTGCCACTGTTATTCCATCATTACTCCTTGTCGGGAATGCTTCCACCCATCTAGAAAACAGACAGACTATAAATAGAACATACCTCAACCTGTTACAGGGAGGCATCTCAATGAAATCCACTTGCATTCTGGTAAAAGGCCCTCCTTCTCGACCTATTGTTCCTAGGCTCACTACTGTTTTTCTTCCAGGGTTGTATTGCTGACATATAAGACATCTTTGACAAAGACTCTCTGCTACAAGTCCAAATTTTGCATTGTACCAGGTCTTCTTAAATGACCTGATCATGGCATCTCTCCCTATGTGTCCCTGACCATGATACATCCGTGCCATGGCAGACATCATGCTATCAGGCATAACTGGTCTTCCATCCTGATAGACCCACACATGATCCTTTTCCCTTGGTGCACATCCTGCTTTTACCCACTGCTTCATTTCCTCATCTCCTGCTTCTTCCTGCAATTGCCTCACTTCCTCTCAGGTACCTACAGTGTTAGTAAACATCAAGGTGCAAGAAATCACTTCCTTCTCCTTCACCCTGTTTATTGAATTCTGATTACGTGCACAGTATTGAGCCATATCATTGGCGTACTTATTGCCGATGGCGATGTAATCACCAGTCTGACTGTGGGCAGCACACTTCACAACAGCCAATTGCCTAGGCAGCTGTATTGCCTCAAGCAATTTCCCAACCGCCTCAACATTCTTAATGGGAGTTCCACTTGAAGTCAAAAACCTTCTCTGCAGCCATATTTGGCCGAAGTCATGCACAACACCGAATCCGTACTGGCTGTCAGTTATCACAGTCACTCACACACCCTTCACTATCTTACATGCTCTAGTCAAAGCAACAAGTTCAGCTACTTGGGCCGATTTTACTCCTTTCAGGTAGGATGCTTCCATTACTGCTGCAACTGTGCATACTGCATATGCTGCACTCAACATTCCATCATCTGTTCTCAAGCAAGACCCATCTACAAACATCACAAAATCACTTTCTGGTAATGGTACATCTTTTATGTCAGGCCGTGGTTTGGTACAGAAATCGAGTACATCCAGACAATCATGATCTGCTTCATCTCTGACTTCCACATTCTCAGCATCAGGCAGCGACGTTGAAGGATTCACATTCAAGCATCTCACAAGACTTACATTTGTTGCACCTAATATGACTTTCTCATACTTAGTCAGCCTACTATGTGTCATATAATTAGTGTGACTCCTTGTTAAAAGGATTGCCACGTCATGAGGTACAAACACTTTCACAGGATATCCCATCACAATTCCTTCACTCTGTTCCAATCTCCGACAGGTAGCAGCCACTGCTTTCAAGCACCCGGATTTCTTCAATATGATTTCTGTATACCCCTGTGGAATTCGGCACCAAGCCAAAATACGTTTGCCAAAACGAAACGTAAAAATATGCTGACTGTCATGGTGCAATGGGATGAAAAAGAAAGCATGGCATAGATCAATCACTGTATACCATTCTGCATCATGGGGAATCTGATACAAAATCACAGATGGATTTGGTACAAAGGGACGGCAAGATACAACAATTTTATTTATCTTTCTCAAATCTTGCACTATCCTGAACTTTCCATTAGGATTTTTCAGTCCCATAATCGGGGAATTACATGGACTACTCATTATTTCTCTCAGAATGCCTTGTTTTATCATCTTTTCAATCACAGGAGTAACTCCTTCAATCATTTCAGGTGTCAATTTATATTGAGGGACATTTGGATAGCTTACTCCTTCCTTCACTGTTATTTTTACTGGATCTATATTTCTCATTAGTCCCACATCTTCTCCTGTGAAATCCCAAACTTCTGCTTTTATGGACAGTTTCAATTCTTTAGGTAATTCATCAGGGTTAAATACAGCATAAGCTTCAGTAACCTCATTTTCCCTGTTTGCCATAGTCATTTTATACAACACGTCTTCATCAGGAGTTTCAAATGCTATCCCATCAGGGGTACAGAATATAGTACAATTCATTTTACACAGCAAATCCCTACCTAACAAATTCACAGGACTTGTATCGCACACGACAAAGCGGTGCATTTCTGAAAATGTCCATATGCTAACTTTCACTGGCTCTGTAAGATAAGTTTTAATCTGTCTGTTTGATACACCAACTACTTGAATCGTTTCATCCGAGAGAGGAAGGTTCTTAAAATCAGCTGACCTGACAGTTGATCGAGTAGCACCAGTATCGACTAGGAAAGTAATATTTTCATTATTTATCTTCCCATCTACAAATGGGCCTGTCTGGTCTACTTCTAGAGTTGCGCCAAGTACGCACTCTTCTTCCTCCCTTCGGCACCGTCAATAACCCTCTTCTGAATCGCTCTCATCGCGTTGTAGCCAATACTGCGAAACAGCGCTAGCGCGTGGCAGCTTAATTTCCTTTTTCTTCGTTGTAGAATCCTGTCTCATTACTGTATTTCTGTGAGTTTTTGCTTTGTGGAAAAGGCGGTTTTGGCACCTGATTCTGTTGGGTAACAACCTGCTGCTGTCGCTGCGGTTGACCACTCACCTCATTCTGCACCTGTGGATTCAATGATGCATTTTCATTGTTAGTACTTGGGGGAAATTTACACTCGGATTTCCAATGCCCTACTCTACCGCATTTATGACATGGGAATTTCTTTTTAGCTTCTTCTATATTAAACTTTCCCTTACCTTTCCCAGGAATTAATTTTTGTCTAGGGCCTGTATTATTCGCTTGTTCCGCTAACTGAGCTTCCTGCCTCTATGCTACCTTTACTTTTGCCCACATAGCTTTCTCTTTCAATTTATGCTGTTTTGCTTCAATCTCATCACTTAAATATTTTGCATGTCTCAATACTTCATCTATTTTCTTATTTTGCCATTCTACAGTATGTTGTTTGATCATCTCACTAATCTCTGGACATAAACCATATACAAATCTGTATCCAAAATAACTTAAATCCTTTTCACTCAAATTTTCATCACCACTGAACTATTTAAAGGCTAAAATCAGGCTTTTGTAATATGCATGTACCGACTCCTTGCTTTCCTGATGAGTTCTATCAATTTTCACCCAATCTGTTTCTTTAGGAGGTACTTTATTTTTCAGAAAGGCAATAACCTTTATTTCTTCATAACCTCTGGATCAGGAGCCCCTGTTTTTGGATCCCTAGGGTATTCCTGTGTTGGCCAATTTATCAGGAGCTTACACTCTGTCCATAAATCTGTTGATACTATTATGTCAAATAGGCTATTTAGATCAATCCACAATACTTTAGACAATTTCACAAATCTGTCCACTTGCCTATACCACTCGACAGGCTTTTCGCGTAGTCGAGGGAAATCATTCGTAAATGACAAAATATCTTGTCTAGTCCATGGAACACGTACATATCCTCCTCCTGGAATTTCTCTCATGGGGCATTCTGTTACTACCTTTTCCTTTTCTCTCACGGGAATGCTGCGAACGTTTTATCTGAGGCATCATCTTGTTTTCGGTACCACCTGCTTCTCCATTTATCTACATCTCCCCATTTTCTCAACAAAATAATTATTTCCTTAATCTGACTTATCCGTCCTGTGGTGTTGACATTTTCAACATCTTTTTCAGTAAAATCTATTCGATATGGTTTTTGTAAAGCCTTTACCTTTTCAATATCTATACCCATTTCATTTGCTACTTTTTCTAGTCTTTCATGCAGATTTTTCGCTCTCCCTGTTACACTTTTACACAAAAATAGTAACTCCTCATCCTGATAAGTTTTTTATTTCTCTGTGGGGATAGTTCCTACTATTAACTCTTCCAGTACCATTCGTAGTTTGGCCACATCTATTGATTGGGATTCTTTGTCTTTTCTCTGCAAGCTCCTCAACTATTCACTCAATTCTTCTGAAGATGGACCTACTGGTTTCTCTACATTACTTCGTTCTGAATCCCTTTGTGTCTCTAATATTGACTCCATTGTCATTGTATGTCTTTCTCCTATATTTGGGCCTATAAATGGGTTACTCAAAACATTTGATTCGATCATACTCATTGTCTCTCTCCATGGATTTTCATTTAGGCTCTGTTTTGGCTTCTCAATCTGTTTATTGCTATTATACGGAACTGTTCAACAATGTTCACTATTTTTCTGTTTATCAAAAATAGGCATCACAGGGCCTATAGTCACTGGACCAGTTACAGCTTCTAGATTTTTAGTCAATTCTCTTATCTTTTCAGTTAATTCTAAAGTTGTTTTTGCTAATTCTGCCGAATTCTCACCATTTACCTTATTATCTGACTTTCTCTCTACCTCTCTAATGGAATTATTTTTCTCTATTTCTTGGGACACTGGTTCTGACTTAATGAGTCGTAAAGTTTCTCTCATTGGGGCACTTGGTGTCAACATTTCTGATTCTGGTTGATACAGAGGTGGATTTTTATAAAACATGTCATCAAGAACATCATCCTCCTATTCATGCACTCCATACCCAACTGATTCTACATTATGTCTCTTTTCTGTACATTTTCTACCTCCAACTTCTTCAGCAGTTCCTACGGGAAACAGACCTTCAGTCATACTCGCATTCCGCCACCTTCTCATTCTATCATCATGAGTGTCATGCCCATATCTACCAAACATGTACTTATATCTTCCGCCACTCCTCTGTCTCTCTCTGTCATGCATTTCATCTTCCCATTTGGTCATTGCTTCAAACTGTGTCAGCCTAGGTCTTGGTTCTAGATTCGTCATTCTTTCTCTCAAATTTCTTAAAACTGCGAAATTAAACGAACCATTCTCTGGAAATGCTAAGACTCCGTCGTCTCTAGAGAATTTTACCCAATTGTCTAACCAAATACAAGTATGATATCCGTATCTCGCAACCATAAAGGATGCAGGGGTTTTCGGTGGAGGAAGTAACTGTCCTTCCCTAGTCACAATCGGTTTGTCCTTTTTAAACCACTTCTTAATTTTCCCAAACCAGGACTTTTTCTCCTTTTCTGGTGGATCGTAATACATTTTTTTCTGTCTTCCGTGTATCGCTAGTCTCTCCTTACGACTGTACTGCTGTTCTTGACCAATCGTAGCGCGACTCACACTAACGCAACAATCCGGAGCGTCTACGACACTTCTGCAATTCTCCAATCCCAGAGTGACTCACACTAACGCACCAATCCGGAGCGTCTACATCACCCTGTAATTCTCCACTCCTAGCGCGGCGTACACTAACGCACCAACCAGGAGCGTCTACGTCTCTTGCTGACTAGCCAATCCCAGCGCCGTCTTTCTGACGTCAGCAGCCGCTGCCGCAGCTCCTGCTCCTGTTGATCCCTCCTTTACAAAAATATTCTCGGTAGGCTTTTTACGTTTTTCCAATTCACAAATCTGTTAGTAACGACATAAAAATGCCACCATTGTCCGCTTCGCTAACCAAAGAACAGTCACTGACCTTTCTCACAAGAATTCCGTCTTTCCCGAGAGCAGCGCTTACCTCTGCCCTACTATGGAATCGTTACTTCCGTTGATAAAGTAGCGCATCCCTCTACCTTACCCTTCTAACAAGCATCAGCTAACCGTTTCTACAGAATTAAGACACCTAGTTGGAGACCCAATTATCCTGAGAAATAAAACCATAGTTTCACAATTAACCTGAATGCTTTTCCATTGACACACTTTCACACGGAAAAATGTAGTACATTCACGCAGAATTCTGTCTTTCCCGAGAACAGCGAACAGTCTGTCCTACTACAGAATTATGACATTCGTTAACAAAGTAGCACTTCCCTCTACTTTATCCTTCTAGCAAGCTTAGGGAAACACCTATTACCTTTCCAGTGATAAGCGTTATCAGAGTACCTTTTGGTCTCCTGGTACCTAAGACCAAAAATTTACAGGTGACCTTCGCTACCATACACTTCTTTCATACAGGAGATATTTCTAATGGCAACACACGGCGATGTCACCGAATCGAACCCAGACAATGCATCGTGCAACTTCACTTGTTACACGTTTCCCCTGTGTAACTACAGGGCAACAACAATTCCGTCTTTCCCGAGAGCAGCACTTACCTCTGCTCTACTACGGAACCTTTACAAACTTCTGACTTCCTACATCCCAGAAGCCGTGCAAACAACATAGAACCTGATGCCACTCAACATAGAGTGTTAATACATAAACCAATACCAATCAAAAATCAGTAAGCAATGTACAAGCAATAATCACCTAAACCAAAACAATAATAACCATCATCTTGCTACCAGAAAAACTGATGCAGAGCGGAAACCTGGGTAACGTGAATCAAGACAAAACCCCGTACCTAATATATCCTCCCTTCGTCACAGACCAAATTTCACATTAACACATTCACTCGTACAATCATTGGTGGGGCCCATAACACCAACATTTACACTTCGCTTCTCACTGGCCTGCATTTACGGGAGGAATAACTGTTTCCAAGCGCTGACATGAAAGGAATACCTTATAACCTATAGAGAGAAAAATTATTTACATTTCTATACACTAATACCCTTATTACTGCACATCTTAATCCTAAACATCAAGATACTCCTTCCACGTGATCGACGGATCAATTAGTTGAGTTGGTATTGATGATTTAGTCCAGCTAAAGCATTCTCTATGATCCTAATCTACCACCTTTCAATAATTGACCAAACACATTTTCTTGTTAATCAATATTTTTGTTTATCTAAATGATGCAAGAATTTTAGTTCCATCTAAAATGTATTAATCATTACGCAAATCACAGAACACCATATTTAACTATTCTGGCTATCGGTCGTCCTCTAAGTCATCAAATTTAGCCGTCAGCACGTTACAGTCCCAAAGATCAGGTCAAGGACCAGAGGCGTGCAAGTATCGATCAGTGCCCATAGATTTTCGTAAGTCTTTAGTTCATCAAGAAATTGGGCAGCAATTCAGTCTGTCAAAGATTCAGGAACACAGCCGTCACGTAGCGTCACCGTCCTCTCCGTCAGCAAAAGGGAAGTACAAGATAGAGATGAACGAACAGCAGCTTAACCTCTCTATTCTAACGTCATTTATATAATGGAAATAAGGGCTAAAAGTTAACATTTTTGAGAATTTGGGCTCATCCCATTGGTTGGTTAGGATCGTCCGGTGAAGTTTCACACAGTTCATGCTGTCATATTGTCAGGCATGATCCATCCGGTTCCTTGCATAAGTCCTTTGTTTGAACATTTGGCAAACGTCCCATCGTGACCTTGCTAAGGCACATCGTGTTTGGGGTCATGTTGAGGCTACTGGTACGGGTGTTTGGCACAAGCGCACTTGGTCTGAAACCTCGTGAAATGGTGGCCATCGCGTCGAGTGTGTCAGGCAGCCATCTTGTTTTTAGGCCTAAAGGATAACTTAAGCGAAACAAACACAAAAAGTAATTAAAACATGGAAATTACGAATAAAATGTTAAACCCTCACTAATTCCCCTATGTGATCGTAATTATCTAGCATATGGCGACCTTTAAAGCGTTCATATTCACCCAGTGATGTCAGCTGGTGCAACATACGATAACATCACAAAAGCAACATGTATCATGCAATATTCTATTTTTCTATTATTAGTATGCGTACATATGTTAATTACAAATTATTTTAGCCATGCAAAATGCAAATACCACGTACGTTTTGTACATTAGTAATGTTGATTAAATTTCACACAAACACATATTATAATTAATAGATTATTTTAACTAGTATAAACATGGGATGGCCTGAAGAACACAGTTGACTGCAGCGGGTTGCTGTACTACTCCTCTTGGACCTCTCGGTTGCCTTTAACACGGTTTACCATGACACTCTAATACAAACACTCTATGAAGCCGGCATAGAGTGGACTGCTTTAGACTGGATCACATCCTACCTTCAAAACAGAACTAATGCCATCCATACCCCACCTATCTCATCCATCCGTACCCCACAAAAGCTGGGGTCCCTCAAGGCTCTATCATATTGCCCATGCTTTTCAACATCTACATGAAGTCATTACCGTACTGATCAATCAATTTCAACTCACGTGCCATAACTATGCAGATGACACGCAAATACTCCTTCAACTGGAATGCCCCAAAGACATTGGAAACTCGCCAATTTTCAGTTGTCTCAGAGCGGTGGATGAATGGATGACTTGGAGCCATCTCAAATTGAATACTTCCAAAACGGAAATACTCATGTTTGGCGATTGGAAACAGTATGACCCTCTTGGCCTGGCCTTATGAACTGGGATCACCGCCTAAAGTATCGAAGGAAGTAAGAAACCTTGGAATGACCGTGGACTCCAAGCTATCGATGAATGCCCAAGTGGACAAACTAGCAAGATCAAGCATTATTGCTATAAAAACTCTGCAACTAATCTTCCCTCATTTGATGTTCCCACACAGGGTCCGAGCTACCCTCTCCCTTGTTCTGTTCAAACTAGATTACGCCAATAGCCTCTACCACCGATCACCTATAACGACTATGAAAAGACTACAATGGATTCAGAACTTGTCTTCCAGACTACTCTTACATATCAAACCGCAAGACCACATCTCCCCTGCCTTGAAAGCCCAGCATTGGCTACTGGTTTCCAGAAGATCCACGTTCAAGATGCTTTGTATCAACCACAAAGCCACACATGGAATGGGACCGCTCTTCATTAGGAATGAAATCACCAAACACATTCATCATAGGAAACTCCGCTCTAGAGTGGCACCTCGCCTCAAAATCCCAAGATACAAGGAAAAAAACATGGGTGGCACATCCTCCTCTTTTCAAGCAGCCACAATATGGAACTCTTTACCCCCCAACATAAGATCCACCAACAACCACCTTATCTTCATTAAACTACTCAAGAATCGGCTCTTCCCCACTTATGCACCATACGCAAACAGAAATATACAGCATATCCCTCTGTATATAAGCATTTATTTGTACTATAGATATGTTTCTAAATATGTGTATTGCTTTGTATTAACATGTAAAATAATTATGTTTAAAATAAATAGATACAGTTTTGAGTACTTCAAAACCAGAGTTCATCAAATGCATCTTTAATCTACTTATACTTCCTTCCTTTATGCATCTATATTACTTCAATGTACTTGGATCTATGTATTTATAACTTTCCTCCAAAAAAAACTATTTATTATATGCACTACCCTATTTCTCACCCTATACCTCTATCAATATCTTTAATCTACATATACTTACTTCCTTTATGCATCTATAAACTTTCCATGTACTTATGGATCTATATATTTATTACTTTCTTCTAATTCAGCATATCCAATGCACTACCCTATTTCCACCCTATACATCTCTCAATACATCTTCTACCTCAACTCTCTGACTCATCACAAACCTCTTTCTACTACTTTTTCCAATGCATTAGCCTATTCCTCACCCTATCCCTCTATCAACACATTCACTACCTCCACTCTCTCATTCATACCAAACTCCATACCACTACTATGATCCCCAAAAGAGCCCCTTCTAGACTCTCCCCTATGCTACTCCCTGACACCTCTTTTATTATACTGATCCCCAAAAAAAGGCCTTTCTAAACTCTTTCCTCTAACTCTTCCCCTCCCTCCACATCCCTTTTTGCTCATCCCATCCCTCCCACTACCGCTATGACATCCCAAAAACAATTAATTAAGAAAAAAGTCTAAAGCCTTCACTTTTCTATCCCTCCACTATCCTTTTCAATTGAAATATCAGACTAACATGTCCACTTCTCAAATTGTATTTGTTACTACACTAATTCACCACTAATCCTTTATGAATTCCGGAGTAGCGTGCTACTCACCGAAAAAGCACTTTAACACCCCATTAGGGGTAACAAGCGCTACATATATATTTGCAAACATTTGGCCCTCTTCTATCCCTCTGCTACCCTTCTCAATCCAAATAACTGACTAACATCCACCACTCAAATTACATTCATATTTCACTACACTAATTTAACACAAATCCTTTAATGGGTTCCAGAGTAGCGTGCTACTTGCCCAAAAAAAGAAAAAAGTGCTTCAACACCCCATCAGGGGTAACAAGCGCTATATAATGGCAAACCTTTTCCCTCTTCTATCCCTTTGATATCCTTCTCAATTCAAATAACTGATTAATATCCACCACCCAAATTACTTTCCTATTTCGCTGTACTAATTCACTACTAATCCTTATGGGTTTGGGAGTAGCGTGCTACTCACCAATAAAGTGCTTCAACACCCCATTAGGGGTAACAAGCGCTACATAAATGCAAACCTTTTTTCCCTCTTCTACCCCTCCGCTATCCTTCTCAATCCAAATAACTGACTAATATCCACCACTCAATTGACTTTCTTATTTCACTATACTAATTCACTACTAATCCTTATGGGTTCTGGAGTAGCGTGCTACTCGCCAAGAAAGTGCTTCAACACCCTATTAGGGGTAACATTCGCTATATAAATGCTAACCTTTTTTCCCCTCTTCTATCCCATCGCTATCCTTCTCAATCTAAATAACTGACTAATATCCACCACTCAAACTACTTTCATATTTCACTATACTAATTCACCACTAATCCTCTATGGGTTCCGGAGTAGCGTGCTACTCGCTGAAAAAAATGCTTTAGCATCCCATCAGGGGTCACAAGTGCTATATAAATGCAAACCTTTTTCCCTCTTCTATCCCTCCGCTATCCTTCTGAATCCAAATAACTGACAAACCCATCCACCACTCAAATTACTTTCATATTTTACTATACTAACTCAACACTAATCCTGTATAGGTTCAGATTAGCGTGCCACTCTCCCAAAAAGCGCTGCAACGCCTCATCAGGGGTAGTAAGGGCTATATAAATGCAATTACAATACAATACAATACAATAAAATACAATACAATACAATGATAGCTAACTCACAGCACTCAGAATATATAGTGCATTGAGGGGGCTTATTCATGGCCTTAGTAAAATGAAAAGTCTGTTTTTTCAACCACACCCTACTGAGTGCTTTGACTTGATCTACATAGTGCGTTAAATATGCAGACCATGCAAACTTGCTGGTCCACAACGTCAGCACTAAAGTTTTGTGACTGCTAGTTGGAGGGAGTACATCTTGTCCTCCAATATAATTGGATTGCACTTCAGTTTTGTAATATTGATGAAAGATGGGGATGACCCACAGCTGCTGGAGATCTGGAGCGGAATAAGCAACCAGGTAACCCACTGAGTCCTGGGGCGCTGGGAAAGGATGCCTACGAAACAATGCTAAAGGTGTTGCCACTGTTCCCACTGGTCTTCCTTAACCAGGATGTAGTAGTGAGTGCATCTGGCTGCATGGGGGAGTAACCTGGATCTTGGAACCAGAGATAGACTGGCAAGTTTAGCAATGGGGGTTCCATCCTCATCCCCTCCCCTAAGTTCACACTTCTTATGCTGAAGTGCTTGTAAATCTGGTGAGAGGGATTGCATAGGTATAAACATTGTCTTATGATAATCTTTTACAGCGCATGAATACTAATCAGCATCTTGGCGCTAGTGTCAAATTTGATGGCAGAGAACAAATGCAGGGAACAGAGTTTTGGACAGAAGTGCAAAAAAGCCACGTTTTCAGTTGTTTCCTAAACCTTGGAAAATCTGGATGAGCTCTAAGATGATCAGGCATTAAGTTCCACCATTTACAGGTGGAATGGGAGAAACTTCTTCCTCCCCAATCTGCTTTCTTGATTCCTGGAATGTTTACCTGTCTTGCTGCGCTGGACCACAGGGACAGATTAGGCACACACAATTTAAGGATGTTTAGAAAAGAGGGGTGCCCAGCCTGGTGCAGGCCTTTATGGGCCCAACATAAGGCCGTGAACGTGATTTGTGTCCTAATTGGTAGCCAGTGCAATTCACTAATGGTTTGCAAAACTGAACAAAATTGGAGGATTTTCATCAGTACCCAGGCTGCAGCATTTTGAAGAGTCTGAGGTTTATTTTGTACACGAATTTGGGAGCCTGCCTATAAGGCGTTGCAGTACTCTAGTTTGGACACAGCTAAGGCAAAAATAACTGTTTTTCTTAGCTCCAATGGGAGAAAGGGAATAATTTTTTTTATAGTCTCTTGAGTGAGAAACCAGGAAGATGTTATCTGATTAGTGTGGTCATTAAATGATAATTTAGTGCCAAAGATGACCCCATGTTTCTAGCTTTCTGGGCAGGCAGTGGGAGGGAGCCAAGATTTGCCGACAACCATGTTCTGTTCCAGTAAGAGGTGTTGTTGCCAAAGAGTAGCACCATTAGTATTCCTACGTTCAATCATGGAGGGTCACACTTTTAGAGAATTTAGTCATTCTGCAAGCTGTGGCAGGGATTTCACTGACAATGAAAAATCAGACATGCAGGATGGGCATAGCAGAGAAGACTATTGTGTGCTCAAATCATCCTGCCTCTGTCTATCTGTAGCAGTGGCGTCAGCATATCAGATAAAATTCCATTCAAAGTAAAGGGGCCAAACAGTTCTGGGTGTGATTGTCATGATTTGAGTAGTGCCTGTTTACATAGAAGTATTTTGAAGTTAAATGAATACACTGGTCACATTTATAGTGAAGTGATATGAAGAACATACACAAAGTGGATAGCTTACATCATGTCCTTTACCATCCAGCCTGGATGGGGAAAGAGGCAATAGAGTAGGGGGGAGTGCACTGTTTAGACTGTACAGCTAGTCATGGCTAGAAAGATGGTTGCCCATTTGTCCATGCATTTAGCATCACTGGGTATTGTTGTTCAGAATTGGTGTTGCTTTCTATGAATAATGTTACTGGCTTTCACCACAGCGCCTGGCAAGCTCTTCGCTGTTATGGGTTCATGCTCAAACCCTCGTGTGATCAGAGCAGATGTTGCTGAGTATGGCTATGAACATCCAATAGTGTGTACAATTCTACTGGGTGGCCTAAGCCACATCCAGCAATATCTGTTCAACAGACCCCCAGCAACGAGTGCAAATATTCTGGTAGGCATTAGAAATATGAGCTGTCTTTGGGAGTTGTGACATCAGTTTCAGAGGTTCCCTCTATCAGCGCTTTACTGTGATTGATTTTAAAGCCAGTGACAGCTCTGGAAAAAAATCGATTTTATTGTGACAAAAGATGCTGGGCTGGGCGTAAGAGTTTACAATGATAATTATGAATGAACATCTTGACTAACCTGACTGTCCATTGACAGTCATTCTTCAAAATGTGCCCCTAAGGTTTTTATCTTCTTTTTACTCTCAGTTGTACCCACACGAAAGGAGTGAAGGTCTGTGGGCCCATTTATCAGTCAGTAATCATTGCCTTCAAATCTTCCTACAACGCACTTACAGAAAGCCAACTTTTTTCATCCAATCCTGGATTCAATTAAACACCTGTGTGGTTTTCCGTCTATCCACATTTGGAATAAGGACAGCTGAAACACCAATTGGGTGTCATCAGCATAATTCTGAAAGTCGGTCCCCATGTCAGCCAATAACAGGGGAAAAGAAGGGGACAGAGTCAGGAACCTTGGCATATATCATATGAAAATGCCACAATCTGTTCTTGGTGTGGACCCAGTACAAATCTGGTTTTCTTATGAGCATGAAATGAGTCCAGCCGTTTTTGAGACCGTGTCCTTACCCTCGCCACCCCAAATAATACTGAAATGAATACGAAGGCTCCAAGGATGCCAAATGCTGCTGGAGGGTCAAGCACCATAAGCAGCACCTGGTTCCTTGAACCCATAATGTTTAAGATGGCCGAGTGGACATTGATCACTGCTGTCTCGATAGGGGCAGATAGTGCCAGAAACCTGACTATTAGTCCCCCAACAACAGTGTTTTTCTCCAAATGCTCCTGAAGCTGCACCGTGGCTGATTTTCCTAATAGCTTAAGGAGCTGAGTGATGCTTGAGGTAGGATAATTGGAAGGTTCTTACGCTTCCAAGCTGTTTTATAGGGCTAATTCACTATATAATTCTTTAACAATCTAAGATGAACTTGGGTCTCTTGGGCAGAAGGTGGCCTTCACAGATGTCATGATAACTATATTTTCTTCCTTTGAAGCATCTCTTAAAGAGACAGTAGTAAAACATTGAGTCTCCACTGGGACATTTACCTTTATTTCCAGCCTCATTGTAGGGGTTGGGCTCTTTAAACTAGTGAACTCAATTGCGTCCTTGAAACTCAGAAGATATTGTCAGAGATTTGGGACTTGCCATCGCCTTCAGAGTCTGGATATGTTTGCCAACACGCAGCTTTCATGCCTGTCGTAAAGTGAACTGAGTTCAGGCCACCACTCAAATGGACGGTTCTACCGTTGCCTGTAAGAAGCTAAGACCTCAGTAGCACGGGGTTGGCAAATGACAAGAATGGAAACAGACACTGAAAAAGGCTCTAAGTCCTTGACAATACTTGCATCTTTTAATACATTACCTATTTACTTTGCCAGTGCATGTTAATATTCTCACTAGACATTACTTATGCAAGTTATTGTCTCATGTTTTTAGTTCAAAGTTAAAGAGGAAGTGTAGAGTTATATGCCATATGGATTATATTAGGTTTATTGAGCCACTGAATAATGAAATCTAGTCGGGTTTTTAAAATGCTTAACAAATATGGAAATTATCTCTACTGAAATTCTATAGATTTGAATGAACTTCATACATATTAATTGTGGATATTATGAAAATGTGACTGTATTATGCTAGTCAGTTTCCCAACATGTCCAACCTTAACAAATACTGAAATCGTTTTATGACCATTGCAACTTTTACTACAAATGTAATGCATATGACACAATTCTGTATCTGTAATTCAACCAATGTACAATGTGATGTGAGGTACTGCTTCTAAGCAGACTGTGGTACCAAGGTCCAGGAATGACACCCTGAAGGGTCCCAAGATGCTAGATCTGTTTCTAGGCTGCACCATACAGATAAACATGTTTATGTGAGCCTGTAGTTTGAGCAAACGTGACTTTTTTTTTTTAATTGTCATTTGTTGTTTCAAAAAATAACTTTTATTATTTTTAAATGTGGCTTACAGACTAAAATGGCAAGGCAAAGCTGGAATGTTTTTTAAAAAGTTTTACTTAACTAGATGTAATAGTCTCCTTTTAATCCATGGCAAAACGTGAAATGTGGCCACTGAGTTTGGATCGCAGATACCTCGGTTTTAAAACCACTAAGCAGAGTGTAAGCTTAAGGCTGCCAATTTATGCATTTTGCAACCTCATCAGCACTTCGCCACATGTTTATATTCGTTTTTTATTTTTAAGGAACAAACACACTCCTGGCAGGACACCAAGGAACCAGAAGGGAAAACACAGACGTTGTTTGAGCTCTCCGTGATGCACCCGCTTCATTTCGACAGCACTTCGTGTATTTTTCACTTTCCACTGCCTGCCTCCCCGTGCCTCAAATTATGTATGTGGGCAATATGGTATGTCGACATTAAGTTTGAAACTGAATCATCCAGGCAATGTTAATGGCACTGATCGCTTAATGCACTTGAAGCAGTACTAACAGCCATGCTTGTTAGAGATAAAGTTCTGAGAATTGGAGGAAATTAAATGTAGTGCCACTCAACAAATGCGGAAGCGGGGGTAATGGGCGAGGGGGTGGCGTGCTGGGGCTTGCCAGGGCATGTCTCAATCAGTGGTGGGGGATATGATAATGATCACCCATAAAACCATGAATGATTATAAGCGGGCCATGGTGTCAGTGGCAGCGTGACCTCACAAGTTTCGAGACGTGCCAAACAAAATGTGTGAGTCATTAGGGTAATCAGGCTTCAAGATGGAGCCGAAGTGAAATGCAGTGGCTAACACTTGCATAGGAGGAGTAAACATTTGGCATTCTCCCTACAGGAAAACATCATTCAAATTGTCAGGTTCGAACCCTTGTTTACTGTAAACAGAGACAAAAGAAACTTCACGATAGGCAATTCATGGACAATTAATAGTCAAATTAGAATCGATATCAATGGTTTCTCTGAACGTCCCCCTGTGTAGCAGCGCCAACCATGTTACACTGGCAGCATCAGAATTTGTTTTTTGCTATTGCCCATCAAATGAAGTAAAATATGGACGCGGTCATTGCTGGAGCCTGGTGCAGTGTACAACCCACATGGAGAAACCAAACGATGGTGGAGGTTAAACGAAAATCTCCTCGAACCTATCCTTAAATAAATACAAGATTACTTTTTAACGGATGCCTAAATACAAGATTACTTTTTAACGGATGCCTTTATGATAAACGTAATATGGGTGACGTGTGCACGTTTATTACATGTGATGAAGTATAGTAACCGGATTCTAATCATCAGCTTAGGAAGCGAGTCTATACAAAAACCTACATTTACATACAGTGAATCAACCATAGAATCACACACAGATAGGCCAGAGGAAGGAAGGCATTTTGCCTTTGCCACAGCAGTGCATCCAGTGGGCACTATATGGGCGGGGAGGCAAAGCAAGACACCAGAGGAAAGGCAGCTCGACAAGACCCAACTCTATACCTTCACCAGGGATAAACATTTCAACCATCAGAGTCCAACGACGCACCAAAAATGTCCTACAGTGACACGCCGCACCCACTCCTCAGTGTTGCACGCACCACAGCCTTGGCACTGATACTTAACTCTGCCCCGGGCCCTTCGTGAGACTTTGCTTCAGGTATAGTTTTTTCTCTGAGGAGATGGTACAGATTGCAGATGCTGGTTTGATGCTGCATAAATCCACAAGCCTCGGACTAATGTTAACCACCTACACACCATCTGCAAGCCTCTCGATAACAAACATCCCACTCCATGGCTGACTAATGAACCGGGGTCTGCTTGCACCGTGCCTCCGGTGTCACCTCCTCTCTCGCATCATCAGTCCCCAAGGTAACCCACCCACAGGCCACATTTCCTCTCTGGGAACTGAAAACTCTCTCCCTAATTGCTCTGACCTACAGATGCACGAAGAACACCCCAGGTTACCAGGAAAGCACCTGCAATGCATGTGCTTCCGGGTTTCCAATCTGTTTAGGTAAGAAGCAACCCTCTGACTTGTATCTAACTCCATGGAATGGTATTTAGGAAATCTGCGTTCCAAGGATGCTATTTACGTAGATTCCGTTGGAGGGGCTCTCTCTCAAGTCACCTTGCACAGACCCCCTCTGACCTGGTCGGCAGTTACCATCTCTTTTCTGACAGCATCAGGTTCCTAGATGGCTCCATGGCGTCGAGGGGCCACGCTTCAGTCCCGGGCTTTTCTATTACAAATCGTTGTTTCAGGTGAGTGCTGACTTGTTGGAATACACACCAGGCCGGCAGTAAAAAGGAACAGTGGGCTCACGCAATGGCATTGGTCTTACCCACGTCATTGTGTTGCCGGAAACGAGCAAGGTCACTTTTGTTAGGGCAGGCTGTAGCAACGTTTATTTCAAAGAAAGTCATGTTATCAACGTCAATGGTAAGCTCTCCCCAAGGGAAAGCAGGAATAACAACACACTTGTAAATGGATAAAACTGCCCTTTCACAAATGTCCCGTTTAAATCCCTTATGGGGCAGGCAGGACCCAGTATCCGAGCCAACATAGATTATGAAAGCAAAAACATGTAGACGTAGGGAAACGCATCCTCCATAGTCGATATACATTTACAAGTCAAACACCAGAGAAGTGCTTGGTGCATTGACCCGGTCAGGACTCCTTGTGACCTCCTGGCCACACCCCAATTAACCTGATGGGCACCCGAGGTAGGGCTCGGAAGACCCCAACCCCAGCCGGTGGACTCGCATCAGCACCAGATCTTTCTTTTAAAACCAGAAGGGGCGGTGAAGGTGATGTTCAAATTTGCAAACAATAGGGGACACAGAGACTTTTCATAAAACAACAGAGACACCACAAGTTTCAGTTCAGGGACTTGCGATGTAGACTCCACTAAAAACTGACCAGTGAAAGAAAGTGTTTCCTGTCCCTGTTTTGAAATCTTTTTTTTAATGGAAATATTCAATTGTCTTCACCAAATACACATCACATTTTGCTCAATGTTTTCTTCCAGCAAATAGCTCACTCTGGAAAGTTCACCAACAAATGTGTCACTCTGTGAACACTTTCACCACTTACTTTTTTGCCCTTACCTCCTACATTTTTAGGTCTCGCCTGACCCAGCGCATGCGCTGGTCTGGCGAGACTTTTTGAGAGGGCTCCAAAAAGTGCTACCAGGCCAGCCTAGATCTACAGTGCATGTGAAAGCCGCGCGCGCAGCTCTTGACGCAAGTACTTTCACTTTCGCGGCCGCTTTGATGTTTGATCGCAATCGCGATCACTTTCGCGGCCGCACAACCACTTGGCATAGCCAATAGGTCTCGCTTTTGGGACCTTATAAGTATTTAGTTATGCAACTGTTGCATGGCTAAACACTTATAAGGTCCCAAAGGCGAGACCTATTGGCTATGCCAATACTTGTTGACACTGTGATGGATTTCGTTCAGCTGGTTTAGATGCCTTGGGCACTTTGCCACTGCTGATCAGTGCCAAATTGCAAGTGCTTCCTGGTTAAATTATTACTGTGATTGGTTATCCATGATTGGCATATTTGTTTTACCCGTAGGTCCCTAGTAAAGTGCACTTAGTGTGCCGGGACTGGTGATTCAAATGCAACTAGTGGGCCTGCAGCACTGATTGTGCCACCCACGGGAGTAGCCCTAAAATTGTGTCTCAGGCCGGTCATTGCAGTGCCTGCGCAGTCTGTGAACTGCCATGTTGTCCTGGCCAGTGTACACACTTGCCAGGCCTGACCCTTCCCTTTTCTTACACATCGGACACCCCTATGGTAGGCCCAAGGTACCCCTGGGCAGGGTGCAGTGTTTGTGAAAGGTTGGACATGTTCTACTGTGGGTAACATGTCCTGATAGTGAAATACTTCCAATTTCGTTTTTTACTATTGAAGGGCTATCTTGCCCATAGGATAGAATGGGGAATGCTGTGTAACGTGGTTACCTGCATATCCTCCCATAGCGGCAAGATAGACATATGGAATCTGGTATCCCTGAACTCAGAATTTGCTAACACATCTTTTAGTGAGGATGGTTTTTAAATTCTAAGTTTGGAAATAGCACTTTTAGAAAGTGGCTATTTTCTTGTTCAGCCTTTCTGTGTGCCACTGCCTGTTTGTGGATTGACTGTGTTGTTTGTGAGTGACATGGGCTGGGGGTAGCTCCAGGAGACTGTGTGAGACAGCACTAGGCTGAATAGACCCATCTGCATGTAGAGTGGGGGGGAGGAGTAGCACCTGGGTCTGAATAGGGCTGTGCCTGCCTTCCACAATGCTGGCTCCACCTCCTGCTGTGCGTCTGATGGCCCTGGCCCACACTCACAAAAGAAGAAGATGCGCCTTGGCAGAGGGCACCCAGAACTGGTTTGGACTGGGTCCAGGACCCCTCACACAGAAAGAACAAAGACTTTTGGGGTATAAAAGTAGAGCTGAGACCCCTGTAAAATTAGATTAGGAAACTTTGTGATCAAGAAGGAATCCCTGCCAAAGAAGAACAGCCAGGAAGACTGAGGAAAAGTGCTGCCATTGCTGAGTGTCTGAAAGCTGACCTGCAGTTGCTGTTACTACTGAGGAAAAGGACTAAGGGACCCTCTGCTGTGTGCTGTGTCCCCCTTGCTTGAAGAGGAGCTGTGCTGTGTGCTTTGCCCCCTCTGAAGTCCCCCTATCTCCAAGGGCCTGGGAAGAGCTGGCCTCCTGTTACGAAACTCAGGGAGACAAAAGTTTGCAGAGGAAAACCATTGTGCTGGCTGTGCTGGCGCTGGGTGCGAGTCGCTGCACACTACCTGGGGCCTCGTGACCTCTGCCTGCCTGCCTGCGTGTAATTGATTCGGTGTGCAAGCGGCACACGGTGGGGCTCCGTGTGAGGTCTGCAACTGACTCGGTGTGCAAGCTGCACACAGTGGGGCTCCGTGTGAGGTCTGCAACTGACTCGGTGTGCGAGCAGCACACCGTTAGCCTCTGTGTGAGGTCTGCAACTGACTCAGCGCTTGAGAGTGCGCGCCGTGCACTGCCCGAGGCCATCACAAAGGGGGTTGAGATCACCACCGGGGCCCGATATAGTGAAGGAGTGAAGCGCTGTGCCATGAAGAATCTCCGCCGCTGGCCCAGGAGCCTCGTCGGCATTGAGCTCCTGCGTCTGCCTACGTCACGGCAAGCCGCACTGGGATTAGCCCCAGCGTCGTGGGTTGCCTAGCAGCAAGGGGCTCATCCGTTCCGAGAACCGCACTGGGAAGAGAGAGCCTCCAGAGCGTTGCCTTGGTAACCGGGAAGCTTGCCCCCACCGAGCCACGTCGAGGGAAGTGCAGCGTCGCCAAAGAGAGAGTTGTCCAGCCGACGACGTAGTCTTCCCTTCGCATCCCAGAGGTAAAGGGCCCCAATCTGTGCCCAGAGCAGGCGAAGTGAGCAAGTGTTGTAAGCGCTATGGGCGGCCCGCCTAAAACCCCGCGCCCCCTCCTCGATTTCAGTCCATGTCGTGGGGGTAATATTAGGGACAGCGTCCTTTTGGCAATTTGAAAGACAGCGAGGGAAATATGTAAGAGCCGTGTCCCGCGCTGTTGTAAAGGGTGATTTCTAAAAGGGGAAGTGAACAAACAGAGGTAGCACACCCCGTGCTACAGCGGGGGCAGTTGGTTGTTAAGGGCCCCATCTCTAAAGTGACTCTCCCTTCGCTAGGAGCAGGAGTCTTATAGTTATAAGGACTCAATTACTTCCACTATTCTTACAAGTACTTCTTCTACAAAGAGAACATTGCTAAAGTGAACATTTTTCCAGTGAAACATTTCTAAGACAGGATTGATTGTGTATGTGCTTTTCATGATGTTTTGATCTGCCTAATCTATATAAAGTGATTTATATTTATATTTCTATAAAAAAACTGGTGCAGTGTCCTTTTGTGGTGTTTCATTATATTACTGTGAGTGTTGGTACAAATACTTTACACATTGCCTTGGGGATAAGCCTGTCTGCTCGTGCCAAGCTACCAAGGGGGTGAGCAGGGGTTATCAACAGTGTGTATCCCCCTTACCCTGACTAGAAGCAAGGGTCCCTATTTGGACACAGGTACTTACCTCTGCCAACTAGAGACCCCCAGTTCTAACAGTGCACAACATAACGAAGAGTGCTCCACTATTTTTAGAGCTAAGCCCACAAATTTTAACTTGCTCATAAAACACTTACTTTTGACACCGGGCATATTTAACATATATACTTGAACATTTGTGCGATGATATTCTGTTTAATTGAAGAGACGTAACCCCTGTGCATACCTAGTTTGTGACCTCTCAAGAGCACATTATGAGTTGGGGTCATATTTTGATGATTCAAACATTCAATTCTTTGCATGTGACAATGATCTTTTTCAAAGCCAAGATTGCATCTGAAGCTAGGGTGACCAATAGACGTAGGCACCCCACCGAACGATGCAGCATCAGTCAATGGTTTCTTAATGCTAGCAAAATAAGCCCCTACTGATTTGCCTCTCTGAGGCTTGGCCACAGCATTCCACTGCAGATCAAACACACAGTAGGGCAACTATCCCTGAAGACCGAGACACCGCATATAACCTTAGACCTCATACCCACAGTCTCGCTAGACTGAAGGCTTTACACAAACCTGAGCTCACTTTGCAATCCAGACATCGATTCTCAAATACAGTGCCCTCTAGGGGGCGGACACGGGTCTAATGTCATGGATAGAAAAGGGCCCACTGCAGATCAAAAACTGAGAATATGTCAACTGCGATCAAACAGCTGTAGAACAGAGCTTTCCTCATTCCCAGAGAAGTTCTACTTGTGAACATATTACAACCCAAAGATCACCTTTGTATGGTGTATGCTCTTTTCTACAACGACCATAAAGCTGCATATCGTGTAAATATCTTAGGAACACTAGTAGTTAATTGACACGTGCTTTCTTTCTCCACTTAGGCCTCGATTACGCGTTACATGGTACTGGAGTCACAGCAATAGTGCACCTGTTTTTACTGTTACAGCCAAGTAAAGTCATTCCAGTGCACATTACAATTAAAACCCAATAAATGGAGACTCACTGTGTGGAACCAATGTTTTCAGTTGTAAAGCCACACGGGATTCACAATTCCAAGAGGGTTTACCAAATGCGTTTACTACCTGCTCTGATGAGGTGGCAAACGTATGTATTGGCAGTGGGTGGGGAGAAGGGCGTTGGACGAGCTGCAGGGAGTTCGATAGACTAGGAGAAGCTATTTTCTTGCAGGAGGAGCATTGTTAACTTCCCTATGTTAGAAACAAAATGCTGAATGGAGCTCGGTTACTCAGCCAAAGCCTAATGCGATTTTGAAAAATGGGGTCATGTACCCCACACTCAGAAGAACTGGGTGTGGAGAACCTGACCCACTCGGAACCAGGCAGGGTGGAATTTCATGAGGTAATTCTACCCCGTCCTATTCATAATTATCCCCTCAGTAGCTTATTATTTATTATTATGAATTCTACTTTTAACATGTAAATACTGGTGCAGTCACCCACTATCCTCTTGTCCAAGAACAAGTTCTTTAATAATATATTAATGCTTTTAGAACTATTAAAACTTAGGGCTCACAAATGAGACGCCCCAAAACCAGTCCCAGGATGCTTGTTTCTGGTCCAGGGAGGACCTGGCATGGCAGTTCGGGCTGGATTGTTCCATGAGGAACAGGGTCAAGACTGAATTGCATTTGGCTGGCTCCAAACTGGGGTGGCATGGTGAGCAAAAGAACAATGGATTGAACCCAGATCTTTGTGACTGGTGGTGAATGTTTGCATTGTTTCAGCATTCCGTCCAACATTTGTTCCTTTTGCACTTGGAGATGAATGCACATCCAACTAGAGGCAGATCGATAGAGTCTAAACCTGCATTAGAAATCAAAAGCCTAGATGAAGTTTATGATGGACGAAACACGTTGACTGCCCTGGGAATTATAAATGAGTGAATTCACTCAAGAATGATGAGAGAGGACTCATCATTTGGAATGTCTATCCGTATATAGGGGGTTATTATGATGACGGAAGGACCGCCACCGCCAACCGTGTGGTGTTGATCCGTATGCCATCAAAAGTGGATTTACCGCCCGCCAGATTAGGATGGTGGGCGGATCCAGACTGCGATCGTGGTGGACGCAAAGAATGTCTGCCACTGAACCGCCACAGGCAATCATATCTATTGCCTGGCGGAGCAGTCTGCATCCATAAAATCGTGGCGGTGCCTAGCAGGCACAGTCCACCATATTACAATGCACTGTCTACCATACTACAATGCAGGCTTGATACAGCCTTTCCATGACGGCAAAACCGTCATGGAAAGGTTGGCGGAGATTGGTTTCGGGGGCCCGTTGCGAGCCCCCAATGTTTTGGGGGGAGCTGTTTGTGCACTGGGGGGGTACCCTTTTCAGTGCACTAAATGGCAGGCACCGTGTGGTGCCTGCCACATAGTGCAGTGAAATGCAGAACATGCATTTTCAACATTGCAGCGGGTGCAATGTTAAAATGCAAGATGCGACCGCCATGGTGGTGGTCGCATCCTAATTTGGTGTGCGGAACCGCCGCATGCATTGCGGATGGTCCCGATCACCAGCACTATGGCGGATGGACTCCAGTTCGTCCGCCATCGTAATCGGCCCCATAGTCTCATCTTTTATTCAGCCTTGAAATAGTAATCATGCTCACCTGAGTAAGAAGAACCCAAACAGGAGAGAAGGATTGCAACTCCACTTTCATGGTTGAGCTGAGTAGTTTCACTCAGCCGATGAAAGACAACATATTTGTACCAAATAACAGCAAGGGTAAAACACAGGTGCCCGATTTATTTATTTACATTTGTAGAGAGTGCAAGTACTTTTCATAGCGTCATAGTGATTTACGCAGCAGTAGAAAACTTCCAGATGAGTCAAAAGGTGGACTAAATTGAAAATAGCGGTGTTTTAAACGTTTGGAAAATGTATGATAATTACTCTGCTCGTGTGGAGATAATGCCAAATAATTCCACATTTTCCACTTTTTGACATTAAGAAGGAAAAAGCACAACCACCTGAGTGTAATTCAGAGAGGTTGTAAACTATCAGAGTAGTGTCTGAAAAAGAATGAAACATTCTACATGGAACATATGGAGAAAGTGGTGTCCGAAGAGAAATGGGCGTGTGACTTTGATCATCTGTGACAAATGCAAATTGAAAGAATGGAGTGACTTATAAAGCACAACGATTGCCGGAGGCGTCTCGGAACTATGAAAAGTCTTCTATACTCGGAGAGTTTTAATACTGGGAGTCAGGGAAGTTTGGTCAGGTGACCAGAGATGTAAGCATGAGTTGTGCCCTTGCGTTCTGGGCCACGTGCACCATACTGGTCAGGTAAGTGGGTGGACTGAGGTAGAGGGAATTGCAGTAACTGTGAATAGGAAATGTGGCTAAATCATGACATACACTAAACTTGGAATGAGGTCTTTGAATTAATCAAATGTGTTACCAAAGTTTCAGCATAGCACAGTTCTGTGTAGTATGTCGCCTTGCACTAAATACTCTCTTGTGCAGTTAAAACCCAAACACCTGGAGAAATCAGCCTCATCACCCAGTTAAAGGCAATGCATCGCCCAGACCTCATCTCCAGTGCTCTGCAGTAATTAGTGAATAGCCAGTGGACTGTGGTTTCATGGATGAGGGGTTCCACAGCTGATTTTTGTTTTTGGCTTTGGAAATGTTTCCCTTTGTAGGAATGGGGCGCAGTGCATGTTCTGTTAGTAGGGACACTAGCTGCTTCCCACTGAGATTAATTAGCACCACCTGTGCTGTAGTGTATGTCTAGCGAAGGATAGGGGTCAGAATATCTTGTTACAGTAGACTGAAATCTAGACTGGATATTGAGGTATGGTGTTAGACCTTTCACCCTTAGGGTGGTCTTCCCCCCAATTTTCTCCTGCTTACCTCCTCTTTTTGCTGATTCTTTTTGTTGGCCTCTGGACTCTGAGCGGGTTAACACTGCTGACCAGTGTAAAAGTGCATGTGCTTTTCCCCTAAACATTGGTGAATGCACAATTGACATATTTAGTGTACTTGATAGTCCCTTGTAAAATGATATACCATATACCCAGGGCCTGTAACTTAAATGCTACTAGTGTACCTGTAACACTGATTGTGCCACCCACACCAGTAGACTTTCAAGCCTGTCTCAGGCCTGCCATTGCAGTGTCTGTGTGGGCAATTTACTGCCACATCGACTTGGCATTCAAAACTACTTGCCAAACCTAAAACACCCCTTTTATTACACATAAGTCACCCTAAGGCATGCCCTAGGAAGCCCATAGGGCACGGTACTTTGTAAGTAGAAGAAGGACATGTACTGGTAAGTTTTACATGTCCTAGTAGTGACAAACACTCAAATTAGTTTTTTTTCACTACTGTGAAGCCTACTCCTTTCATAGGTTAGCATTGGGAATTTCTCAATACAATTTTAAGCTGTAATTCCAGATTAGAAAGGAGTTGCTACATTTTGTTTTATATCTTGGGAATGGTAATGATGAATCCTCTTTAATGGTAAAGTTGGATTTAACATTACTATTTCAGAAATGTCACTTTTAGAAAGTGAGCATTTCTCTGATCGTACGGTTCTGTGTGCCTGCAGCCTGTCTCCAAAACACATCTGGGGTGGGTTTGAGCTACACTTTGTGCATTCCCTCTAGACAGCCACAAACACAGGAAGGGACAGAGAAATCATCTGCAGTCTGATAGCTCAGCCTGGGCAGGAAGGGGGGACCTGACACACTACACCTGATTCAGCAGTGTCCTGTTTCCCACACAAAGGGCTGATTAGCCCCTTCTGATAGTCTGGAGCCAGGGTTGAGACGATAGGACCTGTATGCACTTCAAAGATCCTTCGTTAAAGTCACTCACACTGCAAAGGCACAACTATGTAAGTACTGGGCTTCTGACTCCACTAAGACAGTACTCTACTGGGCTAGTGAATAAATCTGCCAGGAGTAAAAACTGCTGTGCTACATGCATTGCCTCTCTGCTTGACTGCTGCTCTGTACGGGTGGGCGGAGCACACAGATTTGCCCTATGCGGAAATTCACCAGTAAAAGGTCCGCTTCCCGCATTTGTACGGTGTCAGACAGTAAGGCGCTCCATAGCTCCAGACACATCACCTCAATGCCTTAGTAAACATCAATTCCTGGTGAGAAAGGGGCGGCCCTAGATTTGCATCAAACGAAGGAGGCCCAATCTCAGACTTTGAAACTACAGTGTTGTTTTGTTTTTCTGCTGTAAACAGTGAGGCACCCGCACTTTAGCATCTGATGCAAACACAAGTTTGCGAGTGGTCGCTCCATCATTAGTGTTGCCTCCCCACACATGCAGCGCCACTCTGGGAATGTACACACAAAAAGCAAGACTTTATCTAAGAACATTAGTGATGATATAGCATTATTGTGTTCCTAATTAAACAAATACATCTCTAGATGCTATACGTTATTAAGGCTGCGTGGAATGTTGTCGATAACACTGCTGTTATAGACTGTTTAACCCACAAGGTACCTGTACTTCTCGTCTCTGTCATCCTCGCTGTAATTTCCCCCTCCTTCCTTGGCACCCAGGAAAGGGATGTAGCCCATCTGTCTTTATCCTCCACCACCTGTATATCCACTGTGATCAGCACCTGAGCGCTGCGCTCAGGGGGCCAGGCTACCGCCCACTCCAGCAGCTGGGCTAGCACTGTCCCCCTCACTGTTGTCACTGGGACCATTGGTGACAAGGATATGGCTGCTGCCTCCCCGAGGGGCTAAGCCACTGTCGGCCCTCACTTCATCATCTCCGATGCCAATGGTGCCTGCTTCGAGGGTCAAATGCAAAAACAACAGATGATGGACAGAATGCAGAACAATGTCATACATTCACCCCAGTACAGAGATCTGGGCTTAAATCCCTCGTTTTTTGCTCACCATGCTGTTCCAGTTTGAACCCAGCCATATGCAAATCAGTGTTGACCCTGTGCCTCATGGGAACAGTCCAGCCCGAACTGCCAAGCCAGGTCCTCCCTGGACTGGAAACAAGCATCCTAGGACCAGTTTCGGGGTTTCACCCTTCTTCAGCCAGTATAGCTTGATTCCAGTGGCATGGAGAGCACGGGACCCACGTGTGCACATACCCTTCCCAATCAGGATGACAAATGCAAAAACAACAGTTGATGGACAGAATGCAGAACAATGTCATACATTCACCCCAGTACAGAGATCTGGGCCTAAATCCATCGTTTTTTTGCTCACCATGCTGTTCCAGTTTGGACCCAGACATATGCAAATCAGTCTTGACTCCGTGCCTCATGGGAACAGTCCAGCCCGAACTGCCAAGCCAGGTCCTCCCTGGACTGGAAACAAGCATCCTAGGACCGGTTTCGGGGTTTCACCCCTCTTCAGCCAGGATAGCTTGAGTCCAGTGGCATGGAGAGCACGGGTCCCACGTCTGGGCATACCCTTCCGGTCCAGGGAAGACATGGCTTGGCAGTTTGGGGTGGACTGTTCCCATGAGGCACAGGGTCAGACGGGAATTTTTTTTGCATATGGCCATGTCTGAACTGGGGTGGTGGAGTGAGCTAAAGAATGATGATGGATTAAACCCAGATCATTTGACTCGGGGTGAATGTTTGATTTTCTCAAATGCTCCGTCCATCATCCCCTTTGGTATTGCTTCGAGGGTCAGGCTGATCTGCCTCTAGCTCAGCCGAATGCCAGAAACCTCCTGGTACTGGTCAGATTCACTCTCTGCCTGAGGCCCCATCTCCGAGTGGCACACCACTGTTGAATTCTTCCAGGCCTCAAGGCAGCCCTCCTCCACCACTGGGCTCTTTTCAGTTCAGCCCTTTGGGGGCACCTCTGTCTTGGGGACGCAGCTCTCCTGTGCCAGGAGGCAGCACTTCTCTTTCGGAAAGAAACTGTAATGCTGATTACGGGAGTTGTCGAGCTCTACTATAGGAGAGACCTCCCCTTGAGCCCTGGGGTCACACTCCTCCCCCTCAACCTGGGTACAGCTGCCCTGTGTTTTCATCAAGTCCAGCTGCTCATGTATCAGGGGATTACTCACCCGAAAGCTCAGAGGCCTACTGCCCAGCTCTGACATGCTTCTCCATCACTAGGAACAAACTTTCACCGTCTCCTTGGCAACGCTTCAGGGCTAAAGATTGCTGTCATAGACACAAAAGACAGACTTCAGATGAAGAAGGGCGAGGTGCCGTGGTCAGATAATAGGGTCTCAGAGCCATCAAAGACTTACTTCAACCCTGCAACAGAACCTGGACTCTGCTACCTGTAAGTCCTGCCAAGCCAAGAGGTGCCAGCCCAGTCCTGGGCCTTAAAAGGTGATTTATGCTTTGCTGATCCATCAAAACCAAGGCACGAACAACTTTGTGTCGATTGAAACAAATGCATCCCAATTTGACACTGACCTGGCTGCTGGTCAATGACATCGCTTCAACGTACTGCGAGGCTCGATGCAGACAGACTGCGCAGCTTGACGGCAATGCATCAACTGCACCATAGGGGGTTTCGTTGACGAAGCCTTCATTGACTGTGCAAATCGGAACCGACGCATCATCTCCATCCACGGAATCTACAACGACGCATCGCCTCCTCTGCTCCTTGCATCGATTCTTCGACTTTGATGCTTCCTCCATCCAAGATCCTTTTTCAGCAGGACCTGTGTGTGTCCTGTAGCTGGCCTGCCTTTCAAAGCCGTCTGCTGGAATGTTCGATTTACCCCAGTATGGTTCACTGACAGAATATCGACACCTAAAATATCTCCATAACACAATATCGAGTTATAAATATCAATGTAAAAAATATTGACATCATATACTTATAATGGTAAGTATAAAAATATCGAAACAAAATATCGATGTCATAAATATATATATATGTTTACTTTAAAACAATTAATCTAATAATATTAATGTATTTTATAATTTGAAAATTATATAACATTTTTACAAATATATATGTATATATATATATATATATATATATAGTGTATATATATATATATATATATATATATATATATAGATATGCGATTCTGCTGCTTACTCCTCTCCCCAGTCTCCGGGATACAAAAGCAGGCACGGACCACGATTCAGTGCAAATTCGTTTATTGCTTGCTCAGTCGGCCATGACGCGTTTCGGTCCCTCCTGGACCTTGATCACATGACAACGCTACTAGGCTTCAACCGCCATTTTGTAGTTTCAAAAAGTGCAAAGTGCAAGGTGCAAAGTACAGCATGGAAAGCAACAAAAGACTTCTAATTCATTACAAGTCGGAATATTGGTAACGTGAGAGTATAACTATATATGCTTTGTTTTACACTGGACATAGTAAAAAATCAATCTAGTACCAGGTTAGATATTATTATTGGAAGCTTAAATGCTTAAAATTATTTCAATTTAGAAAGCTTTAAAAAACATATTAATAACTAATCGCATCACAATACATAAAACTTTTTTCTTTAGTGTTCTCAATATAGCTCTAAAATTTCATAAAAACAAAGATATAACAATACTCATCTGAAAATTCCATTATGATGTTAAAAGTGTCATTTTTGAAACGTGGTAGCATAAATGCAAAATAACATCCTTGTATGTTAAAATGACATGTGAAATCGAAAAAATGCTATACTGTTGCTTAACCATCAGTTGCTGTTAATTAAAATATGGTGTAACACCTCGTGCTTGATAAGTGTGTAAAAATAGTAAAAAGAATTCAATGATTTAAAAATTGATCAGAACAAAGGGGGGCATCAAGTGACAGCAGATGGCAGGAACCGTCTTGGTTATATTGCAGACTCGGTTCGACTAAAAACTAGATATATATGTATATAAATATGTACTAAATATAAAACTATATAAATATATAAATATATAAAAACATTTATATATATATTATATTAAGGAGGGGAAAAATTGTTAAGAATGATTATTGCCCGAGTCACATAGTTAGTTGGTTCATAGGCAAGGTATATTACTCAAAATTGGCACCGTAGGCATTGTACCATTGACCCATCTAAATGCAGGTATAAAGGTCCTCAGTAGCATTGAGACCTCCCGGTATCTTGCTATCTAGATTTAAAATATACCGGGTTTCTAGTTTCCGTAATGTATTTTCCCTGTCCCCTCCTCTTCTATTTTTAGGTACCGCGTCAATCAGATAATATGACAGGTATTTGGGGTCACTATTATGTTTTTCCTGAAAATGTCTGGCGACTGGGTAAGAGGGGTCTTTATTGTTAATCGCTCTTAGGTGCTGTAGTATTCTTTTGTTAGCCGGGAGTTTTGTGCTACCTACATATTTAAGATTGCAGGTGCACTCTAAAACATATACGGCGTAATCCGATTTGCAATGTAGAGCTTGTTTTATTTCTACCTCTTTTTCACTGAAAGGAGTTTTGAAAGTTTTTCTACTAGTACCATAAATGCATGCTTTACAATTCTTACAGGCCACAAAACCCTTTCTCTGAGAGAGCCAATTAGTAGGTTCTGTTACCTCAGGGCAGCTTGTAACTAGACTATTGCTCACCGAAGGGGCTTTTCTGTAAGTTAATCCTAAGCTTTTTGGTACCAGTGATCCTATTATTGGATCATCTAACACTATTGGCCAGTTACGCTGCATTATATTTCTAATGGTTTTGTGTTGTAAGTTGTAGGTAGTGATCAGTCGCAATTCATTAGTAGAATCCTTTTTAGGTTTGGTGACCAAAAGTTCCTCCCTTTCCAATTTCCTCGTTTTTGCAATGGCCAGATTTAAGGTTTTTATATTGTAGCCTCTGTCTAGAAATCTTTGTTTGCAATCTTCTTGTGCTTTTTGTAAATCGGACATACAACTGCAGATGCGTTTGATTCTTAACATTTCCCCGTAGGGGATACTATTAATCAAATGTCGTGGATGGAAACTAGACGAATGTAATAGTGAATTCCCTGCCGTCAGTTTTCTGAAAAGCTTTGTTTCTAATTTACCATTTTTCACATAAACCTCCACATCCAAAAAGTTAATGTTATGATTATCAATTGTTGCCGTAAAGCTTAAATTAATTTCATTCATGTTTAGGCTATTAACAAAGTTGTGAGCATCTTGTAGCGGTCCATCCCAAACAAGAAAAATGTCATCTATATATCTATACAGTAGTTTGACATGGTCTTCTACCACTGAACGGTGCTCCACACCGAGGACCAGCTCCTCCCACCAGCCCATGTGAAGACATGCATAGCTGGGAGAGAAGCTGGCCCCCATCGCCACGCCCCGTATCTGCTGGTAGACAGTTTTGTCAAATAAGAAGACATTGTTGTGCAGACAGAATTGGGTCAGATCGCTTATTATCATATTGTGTGCAGAAAGTCTTGGTTTTCCTTTCCCTAGAAAATGTTCCAAAGCTCTTATGCCATCCCTGTGTCTTATACTTGTGTACAGGGACACTATGTCCAAAGTCATTAATAAATAACTGTTCTGCCATTCGAAATTGTTAATTTTCCGCAGAAAGTCGCTGGTGTCCCTTATATACGTGGGTAATGCTTGTACTAGTTCCTGAAGAAAAAAGTCAATGTATTGGCTGTCATTTTCTAATAAGCTACTTTGGGCCGAGATGATAGGTCGACCCGGGGGATTCATGGCATCTTTGTGTATTTTAGGGATAAAATAGATATTGGGCAGCATAGGGTTGTCTTTATGGATGAATTTATATTCATCCATGGTTAGAGTTCCTGCACATTTCCAAGCCAATAGTTTGCCATAGAAATCATTTTGAATTGCTTTGACTGTAACCCAATTGCTGATTTTATAGCAGGTTCTATCATTCAAATGGGATGACGCTTCTTTCATATATTGTGTTCTGTCCCATAATACAATGTTGCCCCCTTTGTCTGCACTTCTGACAATCACATTTTTGTTACTTTGCAGTTTTGACAATAATGTTTTGAGCTGTCTGTCTTTGGGGTGCCATTTAGATTTGCTTTGCATCAACTTGTAGTTAAGTTTTTTAATTTCATTGATGACTTGGTCATTAAAAATGTCAATACTGTCTCTTGGCATTATAGGATTAAACGTAGATTTTCGTTTGAAAGTTGTATGTTTTCTATCCACTGATAATGCCGCAAGTTCCGGGGAACTCATAATTTGACTTGATTCATCAGAATTTGAAACTTGGATATTATTTGTTGCCGTCCTCATCGTGTAATTGGCATTCTGTAATTCCAGTAAAGTTTCAAGAAGAGGATCTTCCGATGCTTGTGAATATTCCACTAAGGATGCTTCCGCCGCTTTCGTTTTCTTTTGGGTTTTTTCTTTATTTGTTTGATTTTTTTGATTGTTATGACGTTCTTCTTCTTCATTTGATGATCCTGCTTTTAGTTCATGGTATTTTTTTAATTTTAATTTCCTTATAAATTTGTACACATCCATTCTGGTATTGGCGTAGTTGAAATTAGATTCGGGACAAAAGGAGAGACCCAAAGACAAGATTTGTTCTTCTGCTCTGGAAAGGGAGATGTCTGTAAGGTTTATGATAGTTTTGGCAGTATCATCATTTCCACCAGCCTCTCCCTCTCCCTCTCCCTCTCATTTGTTTGCTGTTTGTTGGCCGTTCTGTTGGCCTTTCTCCTCTGTCTCCGTTTGTGGTTCCGCCTCTTCCTCTGGCATTCTCTTGAGTCCTGGGGCGCAGGGTGGCTCTCCGTTCTTCCACTAAAAAATTCATTTCCTCCCCCGGTGATAAATTAGGTGCCACTATTTTTGGGACTGGGGGTTGACCATCTAATGCAGCCTCACTTTCCAGATTGGAGCTTAGATCCGAAGTAGATACGGATATATGAGTGGCTCTGTGCATAGATATTTCATTCCCTGTGGCATTTTGTTGGGTCATTTTCTTCGTTTTCATTACGTCATATTTTTGGGAAAAAGTAAAAATGCGGCCTGATTCATAGTCTACTCTGTCGCGATGAAATTTGAAAGCTTTTCGTTCTTTGATTATGTCTTCTTCCCGTTTTAAACGTGCTCTCATTTCCTCTCTTAATTTCTTCTCCTCGTTGCCTTTGTTCATTTGTTTGATTTCTTCATTCAGAGTCTCAATCTTTTCTTGTAGCGCTATTCGGTCAATTTCTGCGTACTTTACCAAAATTTCAACAAGTTTTCTTGATGAATCCAAGTTGCTTTGAGCCCAGTCCCTCATCATATTTGGATTGGGTTGGTCGTAACTGGGAGCTATTAGAATTCTCAGGCCTCTTGGAATTCTATTGACATCCAAATAGCGTTGTAATGATTTGTTTTCCCACCATTTTCCTTGCTCCGATTTTGACAGTTTTTCTAACAGCCTGAACTTATCCTTGATGTGGACGTTAGGTGAAATTTCTGCCCCTTGATGACTGCCCATGTTACTTGGTGGTATGTTGCTAAAAATTTCCGAGGCCGCCGCCTCTCGGTCCTTGAGCGTATATATATATATTCACGGAAAAAACCATAGGTTTCACACACGTTATAGTTAGGAATTAGCATTTAAAAAATCTTGCAAATTCACTTAAAAAACCATACGTTTCACACATGTTATAGTTAGGTGGATATTTCACTCGTAAAAAACCAATGATATTCCCCCGTTATAGTTAGTTCAGATAACTATAACTCGCGCGCCCGCAATCCTGCTCAGGACGTCACATATTACATCACTCAAGACATGGTCAGTGGCATCACTCATGACATCACTGATGACATCATCCTTGTGATAGAGTGGCGGTCGCGCGAGTTATAGTTATCTGAACTAACTATAACGGGGGAATTTCATTGGGTTTTTTACGAATGAAATATCCACCTAACTATAACATGTGTGAAACCTATGTTTTTTTAAGTGAATTTGCAAGGTTTTTTAAATGCTAATTCCTAACTATAACGTGTGTGAAACCTATGGTTTTTTCAGTGAATTTGTACGTTTTTTTAAATGCTAAGTTATGTATGTATTATTACTTTTTTATATATTTATTTTACAATAAACTACGTATTAAAATTTTATTTTTTTGGTTTTTCACCGTGCGCGCACGGTGCGCGCACCCCCGCGATTTAAAATTTTTTTTTTTTTTAAAAACATTTCTGCCTTCGGGGTCCTTCAGGGACCCCCTGACAAAGGCTAGGGGGTCAGGAACTCTCTACCCTGCCCCCTTTTCACGTTCGCCACCTTCCTTTTTCACTCTCGCACTGAAAACAAACAAAATGGCGGCCGACACTTCCTGATTTTGACCGATTCGAACGTTGACTAACATGTAACCACCAATCAGAATTACGCTCGCGCACGTTAGGGTGCTCGCACGGTGCGCGCACGGTGCGCGGCTATAGATATGTATGTGCTTTTAACTGCAATTTTCTCAGGAACTACTGAACAGATTGACTCCCTATATGCAAAAGGCATATCCCTGACCTGAGGACTACCTCTCTGCCAAATTTCAAGTAATTCTGTTCAGCCGTTCGGGCTGTACCTTCGACTAAAGGTCCTATGGGAAAATGCATGGGGAAAACGCGTTTTGGGACCCCCCTTTTTTCTCAGCCTCCGCTTGACGAATCCCCCCGAGACTTTCAGGGTAGGAGCTGAGCGGAGCGCCCCATTAGTTTTGAAAATTTCGCGAGGATTCGTCAACCGGCGCCAAAGTTATTCAAAATAGAATTTTCAGATTTCCTATGGAAACACGGTCCTAACTATAACTATCTACTGGCGACCGCCAGTAGATAATATATACCAATAACATAAAATATATTAAAAAAGCATTCTATTATATGGAATTATATGGTTTGAACCTCGGCCTTGCCCGTCTTCTTCAGGACTGGGGCGGGTAGAGGGGTGGGGCAACCTGGGTCGGTATGAGGCCTTGTCACAACCCGCCGAGATGCACGGGATGTGGATGCCTTGTGATTCCGCCGGTAATTGCGCGTGAACAAAAACTGAAAGCAGCTACGTCAGTGTTAATCCGATCCGTGATTGAGATAGTTAGACGGCCAAGATTTATACTCTCAGTGAATACTGTAGTTAATTTGAAGCTTGGCAAGTCGCTCAGTTGCCGTCCGAGTTCCGCCACGCCGGCTGGATACACTATCCACTACCTCAATCACAAATCGGATTAACACCGACGTAGCTGCTTTCAGTTTTTGTTCACGCGCAATTACCAGTGGAATTGCACGGACGGTCTCACTAAGAGTATGGACCTATACATCGCCAATCACAAGGCATTCACATCCTGCGCATCTCGGCGGGTTGTGACAAGGCCTCATACCGACCCAGGTTGCCCCACCCCTCTACCCACCCCAGTCCTGAAGAAGACCCGCAAGGCCGAGGTTCAAACCACCCTCAGGGCCAAAAGTCAGGCCGAAACATCGACGCCCCTGAACGGGCCTGGACCCCATATGCACCCCCACCATGCCACACAAGAATACAATTCTGTGCAAATTGAAACTGTTATAAACTGAGTTTGTTTACTATAAATGCGGCCAGGCCCAATAGGACGGTGATTTACAACCAGTCCAAAATATGAATGTATAAAGTTTTTTCCTATGTCACTAACTTGAATTCTTTTCAACACCTTCACACTTGAGGACCCTTCCTTCATGCACGTTCCCTCAGGAGCAACCTTGTTTGATAAAAGTTCATACCGTCAAAACTTTTTGACCTTCGTTCACCAATTGACATGAAAATAAAATGCATGGTGAATGAGATCATGGTTTGTTGCAATCCTTTGTATATTTTTGAATAACGTATTAAGTACTGTGAGCCTACAAACTGCTCTTTAAATAGCTCATGAAATTATATACTAAACATACCAAACAGGAACTTTGATTTATATCTTGTCAGATCAAGGTCTAGGACCATTGTTTTTTGTATCGTACTGTACCCAGGTCCAAGACCACGATTAGGTAACCCCATTTTTGAAATGACAGAAACATCGACAGCAAGAATATCGTGGTCAAGAATATCGACTGTAAAGTAAGAAATATAGATTTCAAAAATATGAAATTCATCAATATAGTTTGCAAAAAAATAGTTGTTTAAAATATCGATTTTTTAATTAGTGGCATATACTTTACTACATATTTTAAATGTATGTGATGTATTTTTTATATAACCATTGTTTATGTTTTTTAATATATGTGTTACATTTTTTGTAGTTAATCATTTTATTTTAATTCAATTTTGCATTTTTTAGGTCTGTAGCAGGTTGTGGGTATATAGGGGAATAGGGTGGGAAGTAATATAATTATAATAAAGTAATGAATAGTTTGTATTTATTCATATTTATTTAATTGAGACTTTATAATGTTAATTGTGTTTTTACTTTTTTTAGGGTAATTTTTATGTGTGGGTTGTGTGGTTTATAGGGGTAAAGGGTGAGAAATAATTAATTTTTAATTAATTAATAATTTGTTGTTAATATTAATTAATTTGACAATTAATTATGGCAATTGTGTAAATAATTTTAGGTGCGGATTGTTGGGTTTATAGGGGTAAAGAATTGGAAGTAATGTATTTTTAATTGATTAATAATTAGTGGTTAATTAATATTAATTAATTAATTGACAATTAATTATGGTAATTGTGAAATTAATTTTAGGTGCAGATTGTTGGGTTTCTAGGGGTAAAGGATGGGAAGTAGTGTATTTTTAATTAATTCATAATTAGTTGTTAATTAATAATGATTAATTGACAACTAAGGGGCCTATTATCATGGCGAGCTGATCTTCCACCAAAACACCGCGGTGGACGGTAAGGCCGTCCGCTGCTTTTCCGCCTGCAGGCAATTGTCACAATTGCCTTCCAGGAGGAAAAGGCTCATAATATGGTTACGGTGCCTTGCAGGCACCGCTATCCATATTGTGATGTGTGTGGTGTGCATGCATTTCCATGGCGGAGACTCCACCATTAATAGGCATGCAGAGTTTACTTTGGGGGCCCGATGCGGGTCCCTGGGGGAGAGGGGGGTGCACTTGGGGGGGTACCCATGGTACCCCACTATATTGGCATTCACAAGGTGGCAGGCACCATGCGGTGCCTGTCACATTGTGCATGCCAATGCACACCATGCATCGCTCAAATTGCGCCGGGTGCTGCTTACAGCACCACCCGCCGCAATGTAAAACATGGAGGATGCGACCGCCAGGGTGGTGGTCGCATCCTAATGGGCCTGGCGGGACTGCTGCACCTCTGGTGGTTGGTCCCGTTTACCGTTACGGCGGCGGGTGGATCATAATGGGCCCCTAATATGGACATTTTTTTGTTAGTTTTAGTAGCAGGTTGTGGGGTTTTTAGGGGTAAAGGGTGGGAAGTAATTTATTTTTAATTAATTGATAATTAGTTGATCATTAATATCAATTAAATAATTAATAATTAATCATGGTATTTGTTTAATTATTATTTTTGTGTGTGGGTTTTGGGTTTATGGGGTGAAGGGTGGGGAGTAAATCAATGACACTTACTTTATAATTAGTTGTTGAATAATAGTAGTTATTTAATTGTCTAATTAATTTTTTTACAGTTTAATTTTAGGTGTGGGTTGTGGGAATTATAGGTGTAAAGGGTGAGAAGTTAATTAAATTTTGTGTTTTAATTTGTTTTTTTAAATTAATAATATTTGTTTAATTGATAATTAAATATGTTAATTATGCAAATATATGTTTTTTTGAATGTGGGTTGTGAGTTGTGTGGTGTTATTGGCTCGGAAGTAAATAGACTAAATTTATGTAATAAATAATGTTTTTGTTAATAAATAATTTCGAAATAAAAATATTTATTTGTTTGAAATTTTTTATTTTTTATTTAATTTAATATTTGTAGGTATTTGTGATATGTATTTAACGTTATAATATGTTTTTTTTAATATTAAATATATTTCTATTTGAAGTTTGAATTATTAAATTTATTATGTAGTTTCAGGCTCACACAGGGGTGCTAAGATGCATTACTTGTTTAAGAACTTTTTCCACTATTGAAAGAACGCTTGTGAGTGTCACGAATGAGGGAGTGTGGGTAATGTAGTGTGTAGTTTTTTCTAGGTATACTATAGTTAGTGTGTTATATAAGGGATTAAGTATTTTAGTTTTGAGTAGTTGTACATGTTTAACAGAAAGTACTGATGGGAGTTCAATACAATTTTACATTGTAGTTACCCCTGAGGAAGGGAGTCATCCCAAAATGCATTGGGTTTCAAGCAATAAAGATGCGTCATGAGGACATTTGAACCCTCTTGTGCTGCTTAGAGAATGCCTCATGAGGCACTTGGGAAAATATGGATACAATTTATGAATGAAAATAGAAAGAGGAATCTTGAAAAATCATTGGATTACCTATGGATTACTAGTGGAAAAAAATACAATAAAATGATTGCAATTTTGCATCCATTATTGGCCGTGCATCTTGTTGAGGGACCCGAGAGGGCCGCTTTTTGGGACATATAATTTACTTCAAGCCATTCACAAAATGCGATCTACTAATTGACAAAAGGTGATTCAGAAGCCTTTACTCCAATTACTCCTGTGTAACATTGCAAAGGAAAATTGCAATATTATGCTGGAATGTATCCTATACAAGGGGTGAGTTCACGGTGTAGCACAATTTGAAAGCTTGTGAATTCCACGAAAACATAATTTTTTGTGAATATTCACAAACGAACCTCCAGTACAACCCAACCCTTGAAATGGTCAGAGATTTGCTCCTGCCGAGTGCTGTGGTATATTCACATTCAGCAAAAGAAGGGGAACAGAGATACCCCCGAACGTCACGTGGGGTGGAAGAAGGGGTTTCTTCATAGGCAAAAATATTTTCTTCATAGAGAAAAAATTAACTAAATATATAGTTGCACAGAGATGCTGGCTTCACCCAAAGTGGAATTTCACTATACCTACAATTTGGAGGAACATCAACATCTGAAAAAGTCACATGATTTTCACAGAAGTAGGCATGAAAAGATGCAACTGTCTCTGCTCTCCTTTCATACTACTGTGAATGTTTGTTAATTGCCAACATTTACAAATCTACACTATAAGTATGTGCGCAGGTGTTCATTCACTACGTTTTCTGTGTGATTCAGGCCCAGTGTGTGTCTGGGGAGGGATGATGCAGGTTTGTGTCTCAGCTTTTCTCTTGTGATCGAGAGGGACTATGCACATTACTTGCGGTGTAGAGGTCATGACTGTTCCTTTGCCCAATGTATCCGATTTACCAATTATGTAGTATATTTAGCGTTTTAATGGTTCTGCCTTGAAATATACACCATTTCACTGCATTTCACTCCTGTCATTCTAGCCAATCGTCTCATCCCCTATGCTCCAGAACGAGCCCTCCGCTCCTCCAATCAACATCTGCTATTTTTCCCCGAGTTAGACGGGCTCGGGCGGGAGGCCGGTCGTTCCAGGTTTTGGCTTCCTCTCTCTGGAATGCCCTCCCAAGCACCACTAGGACCTTGCAGGATCGTGGGGTTTTCAGGAGGGCAGTTAAGACCTGGCTCTTCCCTGATTCATCCTCTGCCTCTCCCCTGCTCTTCGGCTGGTATCTGTGGATCTAGCGCTGGGACGGCCGTCGCTGAGGCAGCCACGCGCTCTACAAATCCGAAAATATAACATTTCACACGCTTCAGCGAGTACATCATTTCGCTGATTACACATGAGGAATTAGGAAGTAACAATGGATGTACTACCTAGCACTAAACTTATTCTCTACACTATTGCAAACTCAGTTATACCTATTTTTATTGGGGAGGGCACGAAAATTATTCGTCAATGTATTTAGTTGTGGCCACATTTTGTAATGATACGGCGCCTTACGGTTGTGTAGGATTCTTTTTATTTAGTGCTTACTTTTTTTACTATTGCAATATCTGTTTTCATGACTTTCTTCTCATTCATGTTTTAGAAGGAACATAACCAGCATGTGTTTCACGATGATATCACTTCTTTAGTGAAAAAAACTATTTAGGCTCTTTGAAAATATTTAGTAACTTGCGCTGTTGTCAAATACATGCATTTTCATGGTAAAATAATAGGTTAACTTTCAAATTGTTATAAACCCTTGAAAATAGGCGAAAAGTCATGCCAGGTACTCATAAAAAGAAATTACGGCTGTAATTGGGCATCTTTAGTTCTCGATTAGGTAACTCCATTTTACTTCCACTTGTTTCTACTTAATTAATTTTCAGGTACTCGGGTATTTGCCTCTGGAGTCATTTAATAACGCCTTGTATTGGTGATTTAAAGGGCCTGTTTTAACAAGCAGAGTTGAGGAGTTATATTAAAAGGACCGAAATAAATGGGTCACTTGACTCGCTACCGAACTGTGGCCTCCTAGAGTTCAACGCAGCATTGCCCTCTGCAGCTTTAGAGACAGGTAGGATGTCTCCTCCATGCAGGAAATGCAGAACAGTCTCATCATCTGCTGCCACGGACATGATACTAATGAAGATTAGACAGTCTTCCTGTGGTCTTCATTCCTCTTGCCTACACCCAGTGACATCAAACTACAATTTGTGGTTTGCAACCTATAATAATAACTAGAACAAAAATAATGTTAATACGTCATCCTTTTTTTCCATTGGAAAACTTCGGCCAAAAATTCCTGTTCTGTTGCGGTATTTGTGAAGCTGGTGTTTCTCGTGCGCAAAGAACGGCAAAACAAACCATCTTTGAACAGAACGGAAAAATGTCCGCGCAATAAAAAGAGCGCAGCTACATGGCCAAACAAACGTCTTTTCACAGCAGACAGTGAATATTGTGAAACCATGAAAGCACAAAGCATCTTTTCATGAGAGGGCAACAAGTGTCTGTGGAAGAGTTTCATTTATACTTCTCCGTGTGTCTGAGTTGTGACTGAGACAGCACAGTAGTTTAACGCATTCTATTGGTCATAGTTTCCAGGACAGATGTGTTCACTGTGCTAAGTGTACGAATCAGAAGTAAAATATGTAACTCTGAAAAACTACGCTGGGAGCTCGCATTGCAGGAAATTCTATTTAAAAATTAGGCCCTGTTTCACTAGTAAATTAATTTCAGCTTTGTAGTAGTTGGAAAGAAATTTGCATCAAACTTGTGTCAGAAATACGCCCATTGTCACAAAGGTGAACCATATCTGTACTCTTTATTAATCGATCCGGATATTATTGCTGCATTCGTTCAAAGTGGCGTGGTCAATGTAATTAAGGGCGTGGCTAAAAATACATTAGGGAAAGATCTGTGCTTCGCATGGTGTGCCGCCCGACTGGTATTTTGCTGCTCCTGTCATTGCATCCAGATATATATTACAACATGTAACATTATGCCACCTACAACAAGCCAAATCTATTGGCTTTGACAATGGTTGTTAGTGGCATAAGCAACAACTATGACTTCGTTGAAAATAATATACCAATCCTTCAGTTCTGAAATGATGACACTGTGAGAGAACTCTAACGAGTCTCTTCGAAGTTACCCAAAAGGCACGGAAGGATGGCACTGCTGCTGAGTTAAGATTTTTTTTCACCTGGAGGGTGATGGCAAAAATGGAGAGCCTTGATAGGGACCCGTCTCGACACCTGCTTTTAAGAACTGCCGGTGCTCAGCCCACTTAAAGCCCTGATTCTTAATACATACTGCTCTTTTTAGTGACTAATGGGTCAATCAATCAATCAATCATTTGTAGAGTACGCTACTCACCCGTGAGGGTCTCAAGGTGCTAAGAGGAGGGGGAAGTAGCTACTGGTCGAACAGCCAGGTCTTGAGAAGTCTCCTGAAGGTCAGCACGTCTTGGGTCTGACGCAGATGGGCAGGGAGGGTGTTCCATGTCTTGGCGGCGAGGTGGGAAAATGATCTTCTTCCGGTGGTCATTCGACGGATGCGTGGCACGGTGGCGAGGGCGAGGTCGGCGGAGCGAAGCTGGCGGTTCGGGGTGTAGAAGGACAGTCGTTTGTTGAGGTATGCTGGTCCGGCGTTGCGGAGTGCTTTGTGAGCGTGGGTGAGGAGCTTGAAGGTGATCCTCTTGTTGACCGAGAGCCAATGCAGATCTTTCAGGTGGGTGGTGATGTGGCTGTGGCGAAGAAGTCCGAGGATGAGGCATGCAGAGGCGTTTTGTATGCGTTGGAGTCTCTTCTGGAGTGTAGCCATGGTTCCTGCGTAGAGGGCGTTGTCGTAGTCCATCCTGCTGCTGATGAGTGCTTGTGTGACCGTCCTTCTGGTTTCGGTGGGGATCCATCTGTAGATCTTGCATAGCATGCACAGGGTGTTGAAGCAGGAGGAGGAAACAGCACTGACTTGCTGGGTCATAGAGAGCGTTGAGTCCAGAATGAACCCCAGGTTGCGTGGGTGGTTGGTGGGTGCCGGGGCAGCTCTCAGAGTGGCCAGCCACCAGGAGTCGTCCCATGCATAGGGGGTCAAGCTGAGAATGAGGACCTCCGTCTTGTCCGAGTTCAGTTTCAGCTGGCTAGTCTTCATCCAGTCTGCGACGGCCTTCATTCCCTCGTGGCAGTTGGATTTGGCGGAGGCCGGGTCCTTGGTGAGGGAGAGGGTCAGTTGGGTGTCATCGGCGTACAAGACGATGTTGAGGTGTTGTGCTAGGACGATGTTGGCAAGGGTCAGGCTGAGGGATGATCCTTGGGGTACGCCGCAGTTGTTCATGGTAGCTTTGGATCAGAATGGGGGAGGCAGGCTCTCTGGGTTCTGCCGGTGAGGAAGGAGGTGATCCAGTCCAGGGTTTTGTCTCGGATCCCTGCGTCATGGAGGCGTGTGCTCAGGGTGTGATAGCAGACGGTGTCGAAGGTGGCCGAGAGGTCCAGGAAGATGAGGGCCTCGGTTTCGCCGTTGTCCAGTAGGGTCCTGATGTTGTCAGTGGGTGGATTCACAGCAGCAGCAGGTGCCGCATTTATGATGTCCCATTACCAGAGCCAGGCCTACATAATCACGTATTGTCTTTGGTTTTGGTTGGGAGATTGCTGCTCTTACAATTTGATTTGCAATACTCCTATCTTTTTTAAAAGCAAAGAGTGGTTTTGAAGCCAAAGACTTATCTATTCCTTTAATTAGATGCCAATTCTGATGGATAACTTTTTTTTGATGATTAGAACTAGGGCAGAAAGTTGACACACAAATTTTCTGTCCATCGGTATTTTCTCTCTTCTTTCTAGTAGTACCTCTCCCGGGGTAAACCACGCTCTCTTCATTGCTCTTTTCAATCACTTTTTAGGGTAACCTCGATTCATCAAGTCCCCTAGCAACTTAGCAGCATGGAAAGTATATTCATCTTTATAGGTACAATTCCTTTTAATCCTTAAAAATTGACCATAGGGCAAATTGTCTTTTAGGCTTTTAGGGTGATTACTTGAAAAATGTAGGGCTTTGTTCCTATCTGTGTCTTTTCTAAACAATGTTGTCACTAATCTTCCTTCTTCTGCATATACCTCCACGTTAAGAAAAGGCATTTTTGTTTTAGAACAATTAAGGCTAAACTTGATATCCGCAGACCTATTGTTCAACCATTCATGAAATTTAGTGAGATCTTCAGCCGGACCTGTCCAAACCATGAAAATGTCATCAATGAATCGTACCCAACTCCCAATAAATTGGGAGAAGGGATTGTTATTGTACACAAATTGTTCCTCGTATTTAGCCATGTAGAGAACAGCTAGCTCTGGGGCGAATGGACACCCCATCGTGATTCGCTACTCCTTTCAGTTGGAAGTAATAGTCAGCATTGAAATTAAAATAGTGATTTTTTAGTGCGAAACTCGCTAGTTGTATTACAAAGTCTGTTGGGACTTGTGTCGGTTTTTCTCTGCCACTCAGAAATGCGTTGATTACTGCTAATCCTTCATCCTGAGGGATTTGCGTGTATAAAGAAACCACATCTAGTGGTGGGGGCAGGGGTCAGAAGGTGAGCCGGAGTGGATGGTGTTCATGATTTTGATGGTGTCTTTGTCATTGATGTTGTGCCAGGAGAGCAGAAGGTTAGTGTGTTTGGTGGGTGTTGAGTTGGGGGTGTCGGCATCTGTCATCGACGTCTGGGTGTCAAAGCTGTTGTGGATGTCTGCGATCTTGCGGTGGAAGAAGGTAGCCAGGGAGTTGCAGAGTTCTTGTGACGGTGGGATATCATTGGAGCTGGAGCTGGGGGTGGCGAGTTCTTTCAGGATGTTGAAGAGCTCTTTGCTGTTGTGTGCATTGTTGTCGATGCATTCCTTGAAGGAGGTTCTTTAGGCGGATCGGATGAGTTGGTGGTGTTTGCGTCTGGCGTTCCTGAGGGCTGCGTCGTTGTCTGGTGTCTGGTCATTGCGCCACTGCTTCTCGATTCTTTGGCAGGTGTGCTTGAAGTTCTGGAGGTCGGCGTTGAACCAGATGGCTCACGTGTTGATGCGCCTGTTGGAGGGTTTCTTGATCGGGGCGAGGGTGGTGGTGCAGTCGTCGATCCATTGTCTGAAGTTGTGGGCTGCTGCGTCGATCTCAGAAGGCTCGGTTGGAGGGCGAGTGTGGTGATGAGATGGTCTTCGGTGATTTTTTTCCAGCTGCGGTGTGGGATACGTTGTGGTTGGTTGTGCGTGGTGTGTTTCTTGAAGGAGAAGTGGATGCAGTGGTGGTCAGTCCAGTGGAGTTCGGTGGTGTGGCTGAAGGTGACCTGGTCGCTGGCGGAGAAGATGGAGTTGAGCGTGTGTCCGGCAGAGTGGGTGGGTGTAGATCAGTTTTGTGGAGTTGCTGTCATTGGCGTTCTCGAGGTAGAAGTTCAGGTCTCCGAGGAGGATGTAGTCTGTGGAGGCGAGGGTGTGCGTGCTGATGAGGTTGACGATGGATTAGCTGAACTGTGGTCGGGGTCCCGGGGGGTCTGTAGATGAGGGTTCCTCTGAGGGTGGTGTTGTGATCGACGTGGATCTGGAAGTGTAGGTGCACAGCCATGCTGATGTTGGTTGAGATTCTGATGGTGTTCCTGTGGACGATGGTGATTCCTCCTCCTGGTTTGTTGTTTCGGTCCCAGCGGGTGATCTTGTAGCCGTCTGGGATGGCTATGGCTATGTCAGGCGCAGCACAGGTGTTCATCCAGGTCTCCATCAGGAAGGCGACATCCGGGGCGGAGGAGTCGAGCAGGTCCCAGAGTTTGATGGCGTGCTTGTGGACTGAGCGGGTGTTGAGTAGTATGCAGCTGAGATAGTTGTGGCCTGCAGTGTTGGGATGGGCAGGACGTGCAGGTGTGTGCTTGCTGGTGTAGCTGCAGTTACGGAAGTGAAGGGTTCATGGGTGAGCTTTGGGGTGGCCTGGAAGCAGGTGGAATTTCGGCCGACGTTGAGTGCGTGGAGGGTGTTAGCATCGTAGCGGCGTCGGGTCTTGTGGTGGTCGTGGGAGCCAGGGGGTCTGGCGCTGGGTGCGGTCCAGGCACGGACGGGCGCAGACGGGCTTTCCTTAGGTGCGCCTTTGGCGCGCAAGCGGCATGACCACGTAGCGGTCACCATAAGAAGGGAAGGGAGCGGGAGCAGAGGTAGGGGACGGGCAGGATTGGGGGCGGGGTCGCAGGGGCAGCAGCAGCAGGAAAAAAAGGCACAACATAGGCAGAATAACAGTGAAATGCACAGTGAGATACAACAGTGAGAATTAATAAGGAATGAGGAAAGAAAAAACAACAGGAGCACAATGAGAGCACACAAGGCAACAGAATGGACATGGGGAGAACCTTCAACGGATGAACTGCAGGGGTTTGAGCAGCGGCGCCGGGACGGGCTGCTGGCTCGAACCCTGGAATGGAGCTGGAGGCTGGAGGTCCAGCTGAACATCGAGGCTGCAGGGGAGAGTGCTGGCCTTGAACCAGGTCAAGGTTTCACACGTCCTCCCCCACAGCGGTTGCCATAAGAAGGGGAGGGGTGGGAGCAGTGGTAGGGTGTGGAAGCGGGCAGGATCGGGGGCGGGGCCGCAGGGGCAGCAGCGGCGGGAAAAGCAAGGCACAACACAGGCAGAATAATAGTGGAATGCACAGTGTGATTCAACAGTGAGAATTAACAAGGAATGAGGATAGAAAAAACAACAAGAGCACAATGAGGATACACGAGGCAACAGGATGGACAGGGGGAGCACCTACAACGGACGAACTGCAGGGGTTTGAGCAGCGGCACCGGGACAGGCTGCTGGCTTGAACCCTGGTACGGAGCTGGAGGCTGGAGGTCCGGCTGAACGGCGAGGCGGAAGGGGGTAGTGCTGGCCTTGAACCAGGTTAAGGTTTCACATGCGCTCCCCTGCAGCGGTCTCCATAAGAAGGGGAGGGGGGCGGGAGCAGGGGTAGGGGATGGTAGCGAGCAGGATCGGGGCGGGGCCGCAGGGGCAGCAGCGGTGGGAAAAACAAGGCACAACACAGGCAGAATAACAGTGGAATGCACAGTAAGATGTAACAGTGAGAATTAATAAGGAATAAAGGAAAGAAAAAAGAACAGGAGCACAATAAGGGCACACAAGGCAACAGGAGGGACAGGAGGAGCACCTACAATGGACGAACTGCAGGGGTTTGATTACCGGTGCCGGGACGGGCTGCTGGCTCGAACCCTGGTATGGAGCTGGAGGCTGAAGGTCTGGCTGAACGGCGAGGCTGCAGAGGGGAGTGCTGGCCTTGAACCAGGTCAAGGACAGAGGAAAGCTGCTGTCTTTTTTCAGAAATTGGATTATTAATTTGGTGAAGAATTCCCCCTATTAACTTACTGAACACAGTTTGATTAGGCCAAATTCCCATTCTAAGAGAATTTCTTCATAACCCTGTGTAGCTGTGGTTCAAAATGCAGGTAATGTTCTGGCAAAAAGCACCACAAAAACACAAATCACCATTTGAAAGTAACAGCTCTTGACCGAGACTGAGGTTAACCAATGTGGGTGGTGGAGAAGGGCACGTGGGTCACACTGATCAAATCTTTACCTTAACCCCTTCGATGCATGTGTTGGCCAACGGCCGTCGCGAGCACTACCTCCTTAGTGCTGCGCACGTTCGTTGGCCGACGCGGCCCCGCCCGCGCACGGAAACGCCCGCACCGCGGCGGATTTTACACTGCGGTAAACGGGTTAAGACTTGGCAGTTTTTCTGGTTCTCAAAGTCCTCCAGTGGGGCAAGGCAGGCTGCTGATGCCAGAAAGAGTCCCTCCATATGGAACATACTGTTAATGAGCTCCCAGTGAAGACTTAATTTTAGACCCCAAACATTCTGAAATGGACAATGCAGCACTTTAATCTATCACCAAAGCTAATTTTTAGATGGAGTAAATGTGCTGCTTAACACATGTTGAAAATGTAAACTTTGCACTTAGCTACTTTATTGGTTCTTGGAATTCTCCAGTGACACATAGCACAATGCTATTGCTTGGCAGGGCTCCATTTCGCTGGATATCTTCACTGCAGTTCCCACTGAAACCTATGTGACGAAAAGCACTGACTGAGACAAACTAGAATATCTTGCCTGCTGAGGGTACACCCTCCATGTGGAAAACAAAGGACCTTGTTCTAGTCCTATACAGGTAGATAAAATGAATAAGTCCCACAATGTTCTTTTTGCTTGAAAATCGTCTACTTGGTTCTCCACTAGGCCCCAGGTCCTAAGGGAAGACTTTTATGAACCATGTCTCTTTGTAGAAAAGAGGCCCTCCAGGCTTTTGTTTCCCTGTAGCAGCAAAAGAAAGCCAACCACTTGACCTTTGGAGGGCAGTTCCAATCTGTGGGTACCAGTAGCAGACAAGGGTCTATGGATCTTCATTTCCATAACAGTGGGTCAGGAGCATAATTTTTCATGATGTTTTTTCTTAGGTCCTTTAATGTCTAGAGAAGGGTGGTGGTGAGGTGCCATTGTCATCCAGTGCACTAGCCAGTGATTGGAGAATTCTATACACCCATTTTAGCCGACTATCCTATGGAAAACCCATCTCCCTTTTCTGCACTTTCTTTCTCAAGTACTTAGATTTCCCGAGTTCCTCATTCACCCGCCTGTAGGAGCTTTTCACTTATTTTCCGCCATGTGGAGATGAGTTGTCCTCTCCTCTCCCAATGCTGGAACCTGCTTTTCATCTGGCTGGGAGTACAGGCAGAAAGTCAAAGGTGGTTATTTACATGAATAGGTTCAGTTCCTAAGGTCCTCATTTGCGAGTTTCACTTCCTAAGAAAAGCTGCTTGGACTATCCTTAACTTTTCTTCTGGTATGCATGAATAATACATGGTAAGTGATCACTGTTGAAACCACCTCATCCTTCCTGCTCTCATTGTCTTTCAAGAGTCTAGTCTGCAACAGTTTGTCTGGGAATATGCATTCTAATGTCAGGAGCAGAGATACCAGGCAAGCTGATTCCATACTATAAAACTATATATTTGATTGAAAGTTCTATTATTTTCCTAGGTAAATTTAGAGAAAATATGATGTTTAGAACACAACATGCTCATTGAAAATATACCCTTACCTACAAATGAAGAACCTGGTTTTGCAACTGTTTGCTATTTGAACAGTTTAACGTTAGCTTGTCCAACTTTTATATATAACGTAACCAGTAATGTAGGTGTATAAGGCATACCAAGAGGTAGCATAGTAATATATAAAAGTAGGTATTGATAGGCAGCAAAATGCCTTTTCTAGGCATATGTCACTGCAGTGATTTTAAAACTGCAGCATGCACAGAGCACAATGGTGTTCCCTAGAGTAATACCCTTTGGCCATATGTATGGTGTTAGACCTGTCAGACCTAGGGTGGTCTTCTCCACAAAAACGTCTTGCTTCTTCCTCCATTTTTTCTGATCTTGTTTATGCTGGCATTAGGACTCTGAACAATTTACCACTGCTAACAGGTGCTAAACTGCTTGTGCTTTCTCCTCTAAACATGGTAGCATTGGTTTATCCCTAATTGACATATTTAAATTATTTTTATAAGTCCCTAGTAAAGTGATATTACATGTACCCAGAACCTCTAAATTAAATGCTACTAGTGGGCCTGCAGCACTGGTTGTACCACCAACTGAAGTAGCCCTTTAAACATGTCTCAGGCCTGCCTTTGCAGAGCTTGTGTACGCAGTTCTTAACTGCCATTTCAACCTTGTAAAATAAATCTTTTGCCAGGCCCAAACCTTCCTTTTTAATACATATAAGTCATCCCTAGGGTAGGCCCTTGACAGACCAGAGAGCAGGGTGCGATGTAAAAGCAGAACATGTACTTTTAAGTTTTTTATGCCCTGGTAGTGAGAAACGTTTAAATACATTCATTTCCATAGGATAACACCAGGGTTACCCTATTACATTTTATAAGTGCAATTTCTAAAAGGGAAGGGATAACCAGTTCATGTTTTCTGTCTCTGGAAAATCCTAACATAAGGTGAAGTCGGTTTTTAAATTGCAATTCTGAAAATGCCACTTTTAGAAAGTTGCCACTTTCTGACCATAGCCATTTAGTGCCTGTAGCCTGTTTCTGGTTGCATGACTGGGTGTAGCTGACAGTTGAGCTTTGCAACTTCCCCCTAAATTGACTCACACAATAGGGAGCTTAAGTGCGCCCAAATGGGCCATCACTGGCAAGACAGCAGGGAGGAGCTGGGTACAGCCCTACTTACACCTGAATATGCGGTGTTCTGCTGGTCCCCAGACACCAACTCTTCAGTACCCTTCTTGACATGTGGATACTCTGCCAGGAAGAAAGACTGCTGTGCTGCTGAAGAACTGCCACTCTGCTGGACTGAACTCTGCCAGGTGACTGCTTTGCTGTGCTGTCCTGCTGCCCTTCTTGCCAGGGTGAGAAGGACTGGACATGCCAATCTTGAGCCCAAAACCCAGAGTGACACCCAGGGCTAGTTGGCTTACCTCCTGATCTGAAAACTCAGGGACATAACAAGCTTCCAACAACCTTGCATCTGCACCTGGCCATCTGGTCATCTGTGAGTCTACCCTGCCAAGTGGTGCAACTCTGGTCCTGGATCCTTGGAAATGTGCTGAAGGTGCTTTGCCAGCCTCTGTGGCTCCAGCGGAACAGACGCATCTCCTCTGCTGTGCAGCACAGCCTCAAGCAAAAAGATGCATCTCCCCTGCTGCGTGGATTGGACCTCTCGCAAAACACTCACATTATCACCACAGCCTGCATCACCATTGTAACTGCCGCTGTGTGGCGCATCCTAAGCGCAGGCGCTCGTATCTCTCATCAACTGCAGCCTCAATGAAGATGACAGACTCCACATTGCAGCCTTCCAGTTCCCCGGAACTGACACTTCACCACAAATGTGCGACGCATCCCCGTCTCTGGAGTTCACACTGCAAGACCTTGTCAATGGTATTCTTAATGTCAACATAATCAGGACCTTGCACTGCAGTTTCGATGATATATCAAACAACAAATCACTACAGCTGCACAACATATCTTTGATACAGATCCACACAATGTTCCTCAAACCAGGATTCAAGCTGCTATGTTTAGCGGACCTAACTGGGTCCCTGCAGCCAACCTGTACTCCATAAATATCTGCCTGAACTTGTGACTTTGTCCTGCTCCAGCGAGGGCAGCTATCCACAGTTGGTGCTTTATGCATTTTGCCACTATTTTCTCTACAAACTTTAAAATTTAATTTCCCTGGTTCTACTAATTGGATTTTTGTCACATTGGTTTTGATTTATTTATTAAAAATCACTATATTTGTCTAATACTGTTGTGGTGTATTTTCACTGTGTTACTATTTGAAGATTTGTAAAAAATACTTTACTCCTTGCCTCTGAGTTAGGCCTGACTGCTCTGTGCTAAGCTATCAGGGGATTTAGCACACTATAATTTGAGGTTTGCTTGTGACTTACCCTGAAAAGGATTGCGGTTGCTACCAGACCAGGGCTCACACCCTAGTAAACCAACAACCCAATTTCTTACATATGGGCAGTGTAATATGTACGTTACGACATTTGACTTCTGCACCACTGGTTCATTTTCTGTGCCAATGGCTTTATTGGAACTTAAATACCCTAACTGGTTGAAACAAATTTAAAACGCATATGGGAAGGGGAAACAGACATGCACTTTGACACTGTTTAGCAGCGCTAGTGTCCTGAAGATAGGACAAACAAACAGGAAAAAATTGGGAAGGCCACAACAAAACAATGTCCTTCCGTACACATTCTGTGTCCAGAAAATAGATTATTCTTGTGGATTACCTTGGTGTAGGAAAGTATGAACATCCCTTTTCTTGCCAGTGTCTTGTCAAACCATGAGTTAAACCACTCAATATGCCTTTTTGTGTACTTAACTCAAACAAATGAATAGGTATCACAAGGTGTTGGTGTGTGTAGATATAGTTAAATATTATGTTCCAAAAGGTGCGGTCTTGTTAGCAGGAGCAACAGTGTGTTAAGAAGAAACAACGTAGAGTAAAAAGAGATCCATCAAGTTATTCAGTAAAGGATATACTATACTAACCATATAGTCCACACTGACGGCAGCATATGTAAAAGTCCCCTCATGCTTGCTCATTTGTACTGAAAGGGATGAGAAGACTCATCTGGCTCTGGTCTTTAAAGAGACCATGATGGGTCTTTGCTAAAACACTGATGCAGAAAAACGCTGGTATTTAACAATGATTTTTCAAATGAGGAGCCCCACTAAACACCCTTATAGGACTGTTACATCCACTTAGCCCTTCAATTGTTTTCTTTTCCTAAATTAGTTTTCCAAGCCTTTATGGGTGCCCCACATTTTTTACCCTCTTGCACTTCTTTCTCAGTGTATTCCTCCTCGCCTGCTTTGAACATGTAGTTCAATAGGATATCTGTACTCATTAACCCAGTTGTTTTACAACTTTAAAGTCCCAATGACGATATCCGCAGGACACCTTCAACAGTATTCTTGCATCTGGAATTATCTGTATCGCAGACATCACTACTTTGAAGCTACAGGAATACTGGGACTTTATGAGTTTTTAACTTGGAAATGGGAAATAGCCGTCTATCTTCATTGATTCCTTCATTTTTTTATTTAACCTGGTCTTCCTTCACCTGGAAGTGAAGGTGTAGTGTAGTTCCTATTTCTCTTATAGGCACTGCACATTGGAATAATATACACTATAGTTTTTGCTTAGGACTAAGGTCAGTATGCTCCTATCAAGAACATTAAACTTAATTAGTTGTGTGTGCCAGCTAACTCAAAGGTCACTAGAAACTTCTCGAATGAACAAGAAGGGAGTCGTTTCTGAAAACTGTATAAACATGACAACTTTGTTTCCCATAGAATGGGAACGCGTCTCAGAATCGTGGAAACAATAGTTAACAGTTTCACTCAGTCAATCCTGCATGCTTAGTTTCTCCAGAGTTACACAGAAATAGATAAGGGTGGGCGGAATTTACGAAAGTGCCTTTCGCAAAATATCGCAAAATGGCAAAAAATCTCTGCGATCACGCGAAATTTCGCGTGAACGTGGAGATATTTGTGTGCTGATTAATGCGTTACTGAATTTGACCTTCAACTAGGGCACCTGCTTTATTTATATCTGTAAGACTCACAGATATAAATAAAGCAGGTGCCCGAGTTGAAGGTCAAATACAAGTGCTTCCTTTTGGGGTTTAATTTTTGTGACTGGAGCATCGTGCCAGAATGAATCCTGCCCTGCATATTTACCCAAGAAGATGCCACCGTTTTGTGCAATACCTCTACTCAACTGGAGTACTTTCTACTGGCTAATCAGTAAGTGCTACCTCGTTGGGTAAATGTATAGTGCTTTTCCTACAATACAGCTGTGTAAAAGGCCAGAAGAGTTGTCTACAGTGACCATGTGTGTCTGTAACGTTGCCACCACGCCGATGGGCGCCGGGGTCCCTCGAGTGAGCTGTCCATCATAGTGGGGGAAAGGGCGGGAAGACGATGCACACCGCTGGTGTGTGGGGCGGGGCCAAACGGGCAGGGCTTCCATGCAGTTCACATGCCTCTTGTTTATAAAGGGCCAGAGACGGATCAGAGCAGCAGATGAGGAGACAGAACCTCCTGTTGTCAGGAACAGGAGAGAAACTCATGGATGCACAGAGCTCCATCAAGGATGACAGCAAATTGTAGACGGTGGATATGGGGAGACAGCACACCTGCCTAGGCAACAATTTCCGTTCCCTCACGAGCGGAACGGAAATTGTCACCCACCCTTAGAAATAGATAGACGGGCATTTCAATAAAAGGGGTTTGTTGAACAGTCTTGTTTTTCGTGTAAGAGATATGAGCTGTTACATTCGTTAGACAGTAAGCAAGATATAATACGCACAGCGTAAGTAGTAAAATAATACTGCAATAGCATTGTCTTTTAGCTATGACATATAATCATATATACATACATAAATAACACAGGCTAAAAAGTGAATACTCGTCTGATGCTTCTAAAATAGTCCTACCCCAGTGTACCTAACCTAAGTGTAGTACGAGGTAAGAAGTAGATGCTGTTTTCTATAGTATGGTATATACTAAGTTTATTATGCCAAGAGTACCTCTAGGTTCTAGTCGGCTCCATACCTTTAGAATGAGCGAGGTGGGAATCTCTATCCGGGACTCAAACTCTAACACCCCGTGAAGGGAGTCAGAACACTGGAAGCTGGATTCTCAGCGAGCAGGGATGACAGTGTCTGGTCAGTGCGTCAGACCAGGATATGGTCTCTTCCGAACTTGCCGTGGCGAACCGTGCAGTCAAGTTGTGCCGTGGTTTGCCATGGTAATGGAAGGCACATTTATACCTGGAAGATGTTTGAGAATGGTAGCATTGACGTAAAGTCGGGCAGAGGAAGACGTCATGGATGAAACCCTAAGGAATAATAGTTCATGCATAATATATGAGTTCTTGGAGAAATCAATAATCCTAGCTAGGGAAAGTCCCGTTCGGCTTAAGGGTCTGGTTTCTAAGAACTCGTTGTGACGTGGGATGGACGGATGTAGGTGACCATGCCTGTATTTGGTTAGCATGGCTAATGCCTAAATAAGGACTGGGATTCTATGCTAAATAAGGGCAATGTGAATTGTGACTATATAAGGACATGATTCAGGGAAACCTATATACAGGTATCTAAATCGAAACACAAAACCCACTCCATTGATGAATGATCGATATTACTAAATGCTAAACATGCTAAACACATAAAATTGAGTATCACATGTTCACTAAAAACATTTGTCAAAGCATACTAAAAAGTCTTCATTAAAAGTTTGCTACACATGAAATACAGGTGCTGTACATATCATAGCAATGTTGCATTCTAAGCATATATTTACAGTGAATGCTAAGAGAATGAACAGAAATATATATACACAAATGTACTGAAATAGTTCAGTTTTACAGAAAGGAAAAAAGTTTGGAGCCATTTCATGTCATGATTACATAAATGTGAAAAAAGGTGACAATGTGTCCCTGGAAGTGTTTCAAAGAAGTATGTTCTTTATGAATAGTTCTACTGCATGCAGAGCTTTGAGCCATAAAAGAAAAAGTCAATATTAAAAAAAGTGCGAACTTAGAAAAGTTTCCAATTTAGTCTTTTTGTTTTGCAAAAATGAAGGCCAAATTCATAGATTATATGGTACACTGTGAGCCAATCAAAAGTTATTTGAAGATGGTGGGGAAAACATGAAATCCTCTAACAAAATGTTGTCTATTGTTGTTGGTGATAGGTCGATTACCTCGTTTAGAAGACTAACTGCACATAGATGTGATGCATCGTCAGTAGCAGTGTTCTTTGATACCTGTGTGCCTGTTGATCCATCTCGTACCTCAGCAGTAGCAGGTTGAATCTGTGAGATCTCAATGAATGCCGTCATCAGGATCGGTAGCCTCTGGGGACAACAGAGAGCATGGGCCGTTATCGGGTCCAGCAGAGTATCGATATCCATTGGCATGACTGATGGGAGTGTTAGATGTGTAGCATGCATTCTTCACTCCAAAGCAGGCAGTGTAGAACAGGTAAGATGCAATGTTGCCAGATTGGTCTGAACGACAGAAACCACGTGGTATTTAGTTCTCGTAGACGAGGTAAACCCAATAGCTGTACTATGCGCTCACGACACTTCCTTTCCAGGAGAGCATTCTCCAAGGGGCTGAGAGTGACGCTGGTGGATTGGCTTACCATAGCGTAGCAGTAGGAATAAAAATAGGATTCCTGCAACGAGTGCTAGAATTAGCAACAGACCACCAAACACAGAGTGCATGAAGTTTGGAATGATTCCGAGGACTGCTTGAAAAGGTGTTAACAGTCCCGAACATACGGTCTTAAATACATGCACAATACCGCTCATATCAGACATGTTTAAGATACATCCCAACATTTCTGTGAAATGTGTAGGGCAATTTGTCCTTAACAGAGCCTGTATCTCAGCTGAAGTCCTTGCGACTTGTAGATCGAAGGTTTCTTTGGCCGAGGTCAAAGGCACGGTTTGTTGTAAAAGAATGGCTTTTATTCTGCTTAAAGTATCAGTTCGTATAGAAGAGAAGTTCAGTGAAGGCCATAAAGGCAACTCCCTGACTGTGTCTATTTGGGAGAACAAGACTTGCATACAGCAAGTGACCCTGGAAGTAACCGTTACTAGATATGGGATACCTGGCAGCATGCCACAACAGCTCTGCTCATTCAACATGGGGTAACTCCCATTTGAAAGTTGGCCAAACGTTGGATTAATCACAACGGCTGGTGAACCTTGCAGGTGGCAGGATAAGTTTGCAGTGGAACAGCTACAGGCCCCATGTAAGCTAATATCCCGACATATGAGTGAACCGCTCAGTGCATTTTCACAGGGTGTACCGCTAATAAACACTTCACGCCCCCCACTCCAACATCTGTGTGTGTAAGGTAAATCCCAGGATGTCCTGATGTATTCTTTACCCAACCTTTCATATTTGCCTACTGGCATGTGTTTAAGGCAATACTGAAAATTGAAAGTTGTAACAGGCAGAGTTATTTTGCCATGAATGATCTGTTCTGTAGCTGGTTTTTCTTCTACCGTAAATGGCAATTTTTCCAGTTTTTCAATGCGCAGCACTGTATACTTTGCTTCCCTTTGTGCCAGCTCGATCTGTTTTTCAGTGAGATTGTAATCAGAAAACAGAGAAGACGAGTTGATGAAACGCCAAGGCATATAGCCTGCATGCAAGTTTTGAGGCATCCAGCCCAATGACAGAATAGAACATAATTGAGACTGACCTTGATGCAGCAGGACCAAATCTTGTTCCACAATGTCTATAGCAGAGGATACATTGCTGCCCAATGAATATATCCTGGATGACAGAATTGTTAACTCATTGTCAACCACAGCGAGATATTTCTCTAAATGAATACGATCAATTTCTCGTATTCTTTCTGCAACTTCTGCTTGGGTAACCTTCCATATTTCGTTGTGCGCAGCATAGATGCCGGCATATATGAAACGTTTTGGATGAGGTTTTCTTGGACCTAGCGAGAATTCCCTACGGTTTGCGTCTTCTTTAGGTAAAGATAAGTGTTGTTTCACATCCTCTAGTGTAGATGTATGCAGTCAATCAAGGCATAGTTTTCCTGCACTGTATGTTGTTACTAACACTGGGTGCTGTCTTTGAACATAGCGTGGGTCTGCCCTATTGATTGTTAAACCTTGTGTTTTTGTCAGGAATCTTTCTTGACAGATGTTTGTGTCTGTGGGCCAGAGCAACCATTTTTTCCTTTTGGAATCTGATCTGTTGTTTTGTAAGATAGTATGTACGTCAACCACCCCCTGTGTAGTGCTATTACTTGCAGGTGTAGGTATGGACGGTTTGTTCATGTCTTTGATCTTGGCTAACCCAAGGCGAGACGTTTGTTGGACAGTGTCATTCAAAAACATTATCTGCTGTGGGATGATGCAGGCTCTAAACAAAGCTTCTATCCCCTGCACTTGCCAATCTTTTGTACCCGAGACAGATTTCATGTCAATTGTCTTTTTCCAAAAGTCAAAACCCTGTCTAGACAGTTTTTCAATAAAGGCTGCAGAATAAATCTGTTTTGTATTGGTTAACATATTTTCCGTTCCTGTTTTGTTCACATTTTTAAAGTAAAACGTTTCTGCATTGGATATATTGTACCCTGAAAAAATGGAAACTTAATTTCAAATGATTTTGAGCTACCCCTTGGTGGTGTAGGACAATGTTCCCATTGGTTATACATAAATACATTTCTAGGTGTTGCAGATTTATGCAAGAAATGATGACCATAGTGGTTGTGACAAAAACATTGTTCATAGTCTGCTGAACCTTCTAAGTATTCATGGTTAGAGAATGCAGCAGATCTTTCTAGATCAGACATCAGGTTATTAACAGTCTCAAAGTCCCAATCATCAGAATAGGTACTGGAGGTAATAAAGTCACTTAATGAAATCTTAAATAAGTGTGGAATCTTCAAAAGTTCAGATGGACCGAATATATCATAATACGCTTTGTCCCAAACTATACTATCTTGTATAGGAGTGGCTGTGATGTTCTCTGCTGACAAGTCTCTTGCTTCACGATGGGATGATTTGTGTAGTTTCAAAAGTAAGTTCACATCTTTACTTCCTGTGTCCAAATGAATATATCTTCCATCTATGAACATGCTCAGAGTTATTACTAAAGCTAGACAAAGCAAAAAGAAAAATATTCCAGAAATAATTCATAGTTCAATCCATGGTGAAACCAGATAAGTCTTTTTCATGTGTTGAAAAAAGCCTTGTGCTGTTCTTTGAAAGTTCTTTTTGCTGGCGTCGTTTCAGGCTTGCTGGGATCCTCCGAAAACGTATAAAGGTTAATGAAATAGCCAGAATCAGTTCTGTCAATGGTTGAAATTGCATCAGGATTCGTTGAAATCGCTGGAACCAGTGGTTCACTTGTTACGTTGGTGTAAACAGGTGTATCAGGACGAACTGTTATTTGGGTTTCAAGAGGAATGAGTTCCATAGCATTGTTGCTTAGTCCTTCATTTCTTACTGTGGGATTCTCAATGGTGATGAGTCTTTTAGTTTGAACCTCTTGAATAGTAGCTAGAAGAGTGCGTCTGCTACTTGGTCGGAGTTCACATTGCCTACTGTTTAGTATCGGCCACATAGTGTGGTTTGATGAGGTCGATGGACACAAATCTTTTCTCCTTTTTTCCAACAAGGGGCGGCAGAAGTACTGTTCTTGATCCGTGGATTGCTAGGACAGGTACTGGTTGTCTGTAAGAAGGCCCAAATTCCTTCTTGTCCGCAATTTTTTCTCTGACTAGATCCCCAAGCTTTGGGATCCAGACAGGCCTTGCTGGGACGGCTGGATTATCCCCAGTGGTGGTTGGCTTCAGGAAAACGTTGCTTTGTTTCGATCTTAGTTTATTTAAGTCCTGTAAAAAAGCCAAACGATCTTTGATATCAAATTGTTTATTTTCCACCACTGGGCATTTACATTCGAGTTCAGCAACCCACATTCTTGTCCCAAATAGGACCTCATATGGAGTGACCCCCCCTAGAGAACTTCTTGGCAAATTGTTTAATGAGAGTTGGACCCCATAAAGATGTTTGACCCACCCATCACCCAAACCTAATACCCTAGCTATTATAGACCGCTTTATGTCCAGGTTTTTCCTTTCCACCACCGAATTTTCCTTAGGATGGAATGGAGAGGAGTACCACAATGCAACGCCCAAACTGGCCATGGCTTTTTTATAAGCCCGAGAGCTAAATGCAGGGCCCTGGTCAGAACGTAGTGTGCCAATTGCGTATGTGCCGATAAAGACTCGCAAATCTTTTATAACAGTTGGAGCGTCAGCCGAACGCTGAGTAGGGGTGGGCGGAATTTGCGAAAGTGACTTTCGCAAATTATCGCAAAAGTGTTAAAAATCTCTGCAAACACGCGGAAATATCGCGAAGATGCGGACGTTTTTTTCCCGCCCGTTCACGGTATTTTCTGCGTGGTCGCGGCTCGCCAACTTACCCATGCGGTTGCTCGTGGGCGTGGCCATCTTGTTTTCACTCTTCTCGCGGTGCATGATCGCGAGAAGAAAGACGTGATCGCGCGATCAATGACATTACTGCGGGCGCGACCTCCCCCTTTGCAGCTTCATCAGCCAATGAATTCCCTGCAAAGTGAACGCCATCACATTGATGACTCAGCGTGTGTATAATGTGAGTGTTCCCAAAGCGTTTTATGCTTAATTGTGCCACCTTTTGCACCTTTAAAACCATTTTGCAGCCAATTCTGTAAATACTCATTGTATGATTGTTCACAGTAAAAAGAATCACAAACTACGCGATCCGTATTTTCAAGTGCCAATTTGAATGCTTGTAATTCAGCTCGCTGAGCTGTACAATCTCCTAGAGATTGTGTTTTAGTGACCATCGGTCGGAATTTACCATTGCGCATGCGACCTTTAATGATCGTGCAGGCTGCACTGTATCCTTGCTTACTTCCCGTAGCGGGTTGTGCTGATCCGTCAGTATAAATTATGAATTCATACTGGTCAAGAGGGAGAATCTCAATAGACAGAGGGCATTAGTGTTCGTATTGCAGGAATGCTTGTGTTTATAAATAAGGATCAAAACATATTCAACATCTATTGCAGCAAGAGAATTAACCCATTGTATCCATCTTGGATTTAAAGTTTTTGCATTCGGAATGCTCGCTTTTGTAACCGCCTCTAAGGCTGGTACTGGACAATAATGCGTTTCCCCTGAGCTAGAGCTCTTTCTTTTGCTACAGTGGTTTGAACTGCTGTCAGAATACTTTCTGTTGAAGGAAGCGCATTTCCGCATGTGCATACCAATGTGATTTGTATGCAATTGGTACTTTTTCACCGCATTGACCCAAAATTATTCGGATCACTAAATTACGTGTATTTATGCGTGTTTGTAAGTGATTTGTTACTAACAAGTCAGCTTGTAGGGAACGCAGGATTTCTGTGTGTTCCTGCGTCCAATCTTTGATTTTGAAATCAGGTTTGATTAGTTCGTAGAGAGGTTTAACCCTTTCTGCGTAATCTAGAATGTAAGTTCTTCCAAAATTCAGGAAACCTAGAATCGACTGTAAGTTTTTCAGCGTTTTTTGAGGTTGGAGCGGTGCACACTTTTCTAAAAAGTTTGCTGCCAGGCTTTTGCCTTCACTTGAAAGTTCATATCCTAGGAAAAGCACATTGAGGTGGGCAATTCTTGATTTCTTAAAGTTGAATTTATAGCCCTCAGAGGCGAAGCCCAGTAAAATGGTGTTCACCCTGTTCAAGTGCCTATCAAGGTCCTCGTCTGTCAGATAGATATCATCGGCATATGACAATGCCTCGTCATCATAAATTTGTAGTAACTCTGTTACTCTTGCTGAGAATAACCCTGGGCTGTTCTTGAACCCTTGTGGGTCCCCATTATTGAGAAAGCTGTCAAGTACCTACTTTCAGGTGCTGTGTTTTGACAAAAGAAACCATTTAAAAATATCCAATGTGGTTTTATATTTTTTACGCACAATGTTATTCATTAATGCTGTACTGTGTGCATGTTGCACAGCAAATGTTTTAGAACAAGTGTTCAGGTGTCTGTAATCCAAGACTAGACGATATGTGTTGCCTGGTTTGGAAACAGGAAACAAAGGATTGTTAGTTGATGAGGTGCATGTTTCAATCATCCATTGGTATTCAAGTTGATCTAGGATCTCCATGACCTGTTTTTTAGCTTCTTGCTATGGGGCCGATTCCGATCCTCGAAAAATTTCCCCCATCCGAATTGAATCTGGACTTTTTTCGGTCCGAATCGTACAAGTAGCGTACAAACTGCCAAGTACGATTCGCATGGGAAAAACTCCATACGAATCACATCGGGAACATTTCCCCACACGTCCTCGGGTCGGAAATTGTGTCTGACACATCCCCGGACGATTCACCGTACGAATCGGAAAAATGAAGTCCGACCGCGCAAGTACGATCACTCCCGTCCTTTCGATTTCACAACCGTATGGAAAAAACACCGTACGGACCGAACTCCCATAGCAACCATGGAGACACGTGCCCGCATACGCGCCAAACACCCCACCACAGACCCCGCATGTACGCGCAAAACACACCCCGGCCACCGATGTACGCGCGAACCCCCACCAGTGTATGCATGGAGCGTACCCCCACCCATGTATGCATGGAGCGTACCAGCTCCCCACCCGTGTATGTACGGACCATACCCACACCCCACCCATGTATGTACGGACCGTACCCCGACCCCACCCATGTATGTACGGACCGTACCCCCACCCCACCCGTGTATGTACGGACCGTACCCCACCCATGTATGTATGGACCGTACCCCCACCCCACCCGTGTATATACGGACCATACCCCCACCCCACCCGTGTATGTACGGACCATACCCCCACCCGTGTATGCATGGAGTGTACCAACTCCCCACCCGTGTATGTACGGACCGTACCCCCACCCGTGTATGCATGGAGCATACCAACTCCCCACCCATGTATGTACAGACCGTACCCCCACCCGTGTATGAATGGAGCGTACCAACACCCCACCAGTGTATGTACGGACCGTACCCCCCACCCGTGTATGTACGGACCATACCCCCACCCATGTATGTACGGACCGTACCCCCACCCCACCCGTGTATGTACGGACCATACCCCCACCCCACCCGTGTATGTACGGACCGTACCCCCACCCGTGTATGTATGGACCATACACCCACCCCACCCGTGTATGTACGGACCGTACCCCCACCCCACCAGTGTATGTACGGACCATACCCCCACCCATGTATGCATGGAGCGTACCAACTCCCCACCTGTGTATGATACAGTACTATGCAGAGCTGTTGTTAATGCAATAATAACATGATGTTTCAAAAATGTACATCATATCCAAAATAGAATATGTGCCATTATTCAAATCTTAGGGGCTCATTACGATGGCGTAACGATCGCTACCGCCGGGCCGGCGGTGGCGATCGTTACGCCATCGTAATGAGAATTACCCACTGCCATATTAGGATGGCGGTGGGTATCGTGGTGGATGCAAAGTCCGTCTGCTGCTTTTCCGCTTGTGGCAGTCGTTATGATTACCAGCTGGGCGGAGCTGGGTCACTAATATGGTGGCGGTGCCTAGCAGGCACTGTCCGCCATATTGCAATGAGGGTGATGCATAGGCCTTTCCATGGCAGCTGGCCGGGATTGGCTTTGGGGCCCGTTGCGGGCCCCCTCGGTGGGTTGGTGGGGGGGCACTGGGGGGTACCCATGGTACCCCCCTGCAGTTCCCTGCACCAAGTGGCAGGCACCAGGTGGTGCCTGCCACATGGTGCAGGGAAATGCTGTGCATGCTCTTTTACGATTGCGGACGGTGCTGCAGCCAGCAGCACCACCCTCAATGGTAAAGGGCCAGGATGCGCCCACCAGTATGGCAGGCGCATCCTAATTAGGCTGATGGGACTGCCGCACGTCTGGCTGGCGGTCCCATCACCGTTATGATGGCGTGCGGACTGATGTCCGCCCCAATCATAATGAGCCCCTAAGAACCCCTTCCAAAGCGAAAATATTTTACAAATAGTCTAAAAATGCATCAGTACTTGTTTGAGGAACACATTTGCAGTAAATCCATTCTGAAAAGTTGTTACACAAAACGAACATTTCATATTACCAGGTAAAAACGAAAAAAAAAAACACAAAGTTCACTGCAACCTATTTTGAAGACCAATTTTTTATTTATTTTTTATTAAATCTGTTTATTGAAATTGTCAGTACCATACAGCGTAATGGCATCTTATACAGTTGTCTCCATCCACGAGAAAATAAAAAAAAGCAAAGAAAATTAGAAACACTTTTAAAAAGGTACAGTTGGTGATCAGATGTTACAAGAAGTGTGATGATGCGGTCCTGCTCTGGTGGCGCAATACAAACACATCGGTCACTATGCTGACACAAAATTACAAATCATCAGTCAACATTACACAGTTACAGCCTGAGTCTGGAGTAGCAGATATTACCGAAGGGGAGCCCAAATATCAGTTGGTCTGGATGTGACCGGCAATTCCTCAGCATATATTTCTAATTGTTCTTGGAAGTAGATCAGGTCCACCATACATTCGGCAACCTTTGGGGCAAGTTTGCTTTCCCAGGTGAACATAATCCGCCTTTTGGCAAGTAGGAGTGCCACTCTCACAAACCTGCCCCTGACAGCCTTCGCCTGGGGGACAGCACCAAGGAGGCATTCCTGCGGTGTACATTTCAAGACAATACCTGTCATGGTGTGTATGCGCGCAACAACAGTCTCCCAATAATGAAACACAGGGTCACATTGCCAGGCGAGGTGGATAAAATCAGCGTTACCTTGACCACAATGTTTACATTGGGCAGAGTCTCTAAGGCCCATTTTATACAATTTGACAGGGGTATGATACACCTGATAAATAAATTTAAAATGAATTATGCGCAAGTTGCCATTTGGTGTGAGACGGCCTGTTAACATACAAATGTGTTCCCATTCTTGCAGAGTAATCGGAGGGGCCACTATTTTATTCCAGCGCTCTAAACTGCGATCTGGCCCCGCACCGTTTCATCCTGCACCCCTTTGTATAGTTTGGTGATCAGTTTTTTACTATATGGGGCTACTAGTAACAATTGGAGTGATTGAAGTGCAGCGGGTTCAGCAGGGAAGTCAGGGTAATGATCTTTCAGCGCACGCTTTAGGCGATAGCAAGAATACTGGAACAGGAAGGTGGGATTCTGAATGTATTCTAGGTCCTCCCCAGTTATGTATCTACCCCCAAGGAAGAGGTCTCTCATGTGTGTGATGCCAGCCTCCTTTAGAGCTGTTACAGGCCCCTGCTCCCAAGTGACTGACAAGGGTGCATGACCAGCAAGGGGCATAGCAGGAGCGTACAGACGGAGTTTGTGTGCTCGCTTGCTAATCGCCTGCCATGCTGCAATAGTGGTGTCGATGGTGTTAATTTCTGACCAAGGAGTATGCCGGTGAGTGTGCGTGAGGATTTCCCCCAGTGGCACGGGGTGTGCATCACCGTCCTCCACTGCAATATACGGAATGGAATCATGTGTCCGGAACCAGTAGTAGGCATAGTGTGCCTGCGCACTCAGATAATACACGTAAAAATCAGGAGCAGCGAAACCCCTTTACCCTAAGCGAGCATCAGGGTATGCCAACTAATTCTGGGCTGTTTATCTCCCCACACCAGTCTCAAAAGCTGCATATGTACTGTCTTAAAAAATTGCTTGTTAAGTTTGATTGGAATGTTGCAGAACAGGTACAAAAACCACGGGAGGATAACCATTTTAATGACTGCAATGCGGTCTGCAAGGGACAGCGGGAGATGGGACCATCGATCCACTTGCTGCACCAGGGCGCTATAGGCTGGGCCATAGTTTCTCTGATCACAGTGTCGGGGTCGCGGTGTACCCAGACCCCAAGGTTCCTTACAGGGTCCGCGGTCCACGCCAGAGGATATTCCAGCTGAGGTGGAGATGTGAGCAATGTCAAGGGAATAATAACCGACTTCTACCAGTTGATTAGGAGTCCAGAGAACAGGCCAAATCGATATATTCCCAGATAGTTGGAGACAGGTGGAGCTGAGGATTGTGAATAAAAAAGACCATGTCGTCCACGTACATGGATATACCAAGCGGCCGGTGATTAAAATTAAGAGCGGCGGCTCTATGGCATTGACGGATTTTGCACGCTAACGGTTCCAGAACAAGGGCAAACAGGAGCGGGGACAACCCTGCCTAGTGCCGAGCTCTATGGGAAAAGCTCTGAGGTTAGACCTCCCACCCGCACTCTCGCTGATGCGTCTGTATATAGGACCTGTATCCATTGCGTCAAAATAGGGAGGAATCCCATTCTGTGCAGTATGCGCATCATATACTTCCATTCTATCGAATCAAATGCTTTCACCGCGTCGAGCATGACAGCAGCTGCAGATAACTTAGGATTCAGAACGTGGAACATTGCGAAGATGGTGAGCATGTTGTGAGAGGTGGAGTGCTCTGGGATAAACCCGGACTGGTCCGGGAGGACTAGAAGAGGCATCAGAGGTTGGATCTTGGTAGCCAGTATTTTTGCTAGTATTTTTGCATCTCGATTTATAAGTGATAGGGGGCGATAGGACTCACAAAGCATGGGCGATTTATCTTTCTTAAGTAGGGTGATAATCAGGGCCTGTCTGAGGAAAGGCGGATGGATCCCAGATTCATGAGCCTCCGCGTACATCGTAAGCAAGTGGGGTACAGGGAGATCTGTGTAGGCTTTATAAAATTCTGCTGTTAGGCCGTCCGGCCCGGGGGCCTTATTATTGGGTAGAGAGAGAATAGCATCCCGAACGTCAGTTTCGTCTATGGGGTGACTCAAATATTCTCTGTGAGCGTCCGACAGCCATGCACAGGCCGTATCCAACAAATATTCCTCAAGTGACTCATCTGCCATTCTTCCCCGCATGGTATAGATAGCCGAGTACAATTGTTTAAATTGATCAACCATCGCAAGTGGGGTAAGATATGCATTTCCGTGAGGGTCTACTATTTGGTCAATCGGGTGGTGGTCGACCCTGAAACGCAGCCTAGAAACCAAGCACCTCCCAGGTCTGCCCCCCCCGTACGCCTTGGCCACATGTCGCCTTGCGATGTATTTTGCCTCCTGGTCAGCCAATGTGTTGTACTCTACCACTAATTCTTGTATTCGGGCTAAGGTGTCTACCGCTGGTGAGTGCTGATACTGACCCTCCAGTTCCCCCAAGGTCTTTTCCGTCTTTGACAGCTGGCCTCTGATGTCTCTCAGGATCCCCGCTGTAGTGCCAATACACACCCTCCTTATCGTCACCTTAAATGCTTCCCAGAGTGTGGCCTGGGTATCCACAGAGCCCACATTTAAGTGAAAATATTGTATAATAGCTGTTCTAATAGCCTCGTGGTATAAGGGACCCAGCAATGCCTTTGCTCGAAATCGCCAAGTGAAAGGTCAGTGGGGATTAACAGGGATGCAGACATCCAGGCCAACGGGGTTGTGATCGGATAATGTGCGCGGTAATATGTATACCTGTGTGACCCATCCATTAGCTTCTTCGTTCATTAGCCAGTAATCAAGTCTTGACCAGCTATTATGTGCAGGGGTGATATGTGTACCTTCTAAACAATCTGGATTGCGCATACGCCAAATATCCACAAGACCCATTTCCGCCATGGCATCCCGAACACATTGGGTCATTTTAACAGTGCGCGCACCTGCCGGATTGGATTTATCCATCTGTGTATTAAGATGGGTATTTAAGACGCATCTCCAGAGGACAGCCGATTCAGGCCATGAACGCAGAACCTTAAGCATGTTGAAAAAAGGTGTTGGGTCCTCCACTACGGGCGCATACATATTACCAATCGTAATGACAGATATTCCCAACTTGCCCTGTACCATAGCCCAGCGACCCTCTGTGTCTGTACAAGACCCCCCTGGAGTAAGTAGAATAGGATGACACCAGTCTGAAAGATGCCCATTTGTGTGCCACCCTAGCTTCTGTTTGCTTGCTCAGGTGCAACTCCTGCAATAAAGCGATTTGCACCCCGTGCCTATCTAGATACGTTAACACTTGGCGTACTTTCTTTGGGGTATTAAGACCACGTATATTCCATGTTAAACATGTATACGTCTCACCCATTTCCAATTTCAAGTGTAGTCAACACACCCTGATTACCGTCCCATATGTTATTAGCGCCACCAGTAATAGGGGTACCATTTGCAACATGTATTCTGATCACAGTACCTTCACCTGTAAAGAAAAAGAACCCAGTCCCTCCCCCGCCCACTTTAGCAGCCCCAATTTGCCAAAGACAGATTCCCAGACCCAACAAAAACAAATTACTGTGAACCATAGTGTGGGGTATACCCATTGGGGGACGTAGTGGCAGAGTCCACTCCCTGGTGAGATCGGGAGGGGGCCGCCGATGTAATGCGAGAAACTCCTATCCCTAAGCCATCCAACCGGCATAGCAGTGGGGTCATAATGGGTGACATTAAGAGCAAAGGCAATTGGCTTGAAATTATAGCTATAGGGACCGGAATACCCCAGATATAATGAGGCAGCCAGCCCAATGGGCAAAGAGGATAACATTCCACTTTTATACAATGGGCATAGTGTAAGGACGCGAACCCAACAAGAAGATTCAACATCCGGAAACCACAGATATGTAATCTCATAAGCCTTAACCTACCCATGCCCGCTTAGTTTCAACAGATCAACCACACACTATAACATGATGTCCCCTTTATAATCAGTAACATGTTGATAGCAGCATAGGTCAAACAGACAATACCATGAAGCATACATATTACTAAGTCATCAACATCTGACGTATTAGCTGCAGAGTTCCGCTTTCGACACAGGGATTTGGTATATTTCATAGCCTGTTTAGGAGACGTGAAGATATTAGCTTTGTCAGCAGTCGCTAAACACAAATGCACTGGATAGAGCATGGCATATTGAACTTGCTCCTTCATTAAAAGCTTTTTGACCCCTTGGAACTCCTTTCTCGCCGCCTGCACCGTGGTAGTAAAGTCCGGATAAAATGATAGGACGTTGCCCTGGTAGTTGATCGTACCTTTCTGGCAAGTGACACGTAGGATATTGTCCCTGTCTCTGAAATTCAGTAGTTGGGCAATGATCGGTGTAGGGGGGGCCCCGGGAGGCGGGCGTGCTGCCAACGACCTCTGAGCTCATTCTATAGCAAACATGGTGGAGAGTTGATCAACCCTGCAGATATCCCGGATGAGGGTCTCGACATAGTCCTCCAGTCGGCCAACATTCGTTGACTCCGGCAGGCCCAAAATTTGCAAGTTATTGCGCCTAGAGCGCACCTCAATGTCCTCGTTCTTTGCCTGTATGACAGCCAGCAACTTCTCCATGTCTGTAGTTTTGTTTGTAACTTGCTGGAGACCGTCTTCTGCATCTGATATTCTCTGTTCCGCTTCACCAATTGTTGCAGCGTGTTTATCTAATTTGGTAGAAAAGTGGTCCATCCTGCCATTGAGTGCCTCTATTTTGCCACCTATAGCCTGAAGACTGGCCTGTATTGCAGCTAGCGACTTTTCCAGCGCCGCAAGAGCCAGGGCAGCAGAATCCAGCTCCGAGTCTGAGGCCGCAGTCTGTGAGGACTTGCTGCCCCTGCGTGACTCGAAATTCAGTCGAGATTGGCTTTTGTCTGGCTTACCCATTGTGGTGACGAATAACTTAGCTTCTGTATATTAAGATCAAAGCATTTACACTGGTGGGGGACACTCCCGCTGGCGGTGGACAGTGATGGAGGGACCGCAGGCTGAGGGGAGCGGAGGAACCAGCAAACGAAACACAGCGCACATCAGTCCGGCATGCCACACAGAAGGACCACACCACGAGGTCCGTAGCCGTCACTATGGTGCCAGAATTAATATAGCAAAACCAAAGGAAATGATGGACGGAGTGTTGAACATTGCAAGCACTCACCCCCAGTCAACTGATCTGGGTTTAATCCATCACCAGAATTAATATAAGCACCCTCTCCTAGCCCAGCTCTGTGCAGCCGCAGCTATACACCAGCTGTCCCCGGCTTACCACAACAGGGAGCTCAGCGTGTCACAACTCACACCACGGCAATTCGGTGTAGTGGAGCGCCACCTCCCGCCACAGAAGCAACACAGTCCAGGAACCCATGTGCGTTTCCACTGGGCCACAGCAACAACAGGCCCATATGTCAGTGGCCGGTAGCAATGAGACGGGGTTGACGTAAAGCAGAGATGAATATGCTAATGGTAAGGCCAGTTGGAGATCCAGTGAATCAGCACGATTAAGCCTGCGCTCAACCGTTTGCAGCTATCTTCAATCTGCGGATAGAGCCCGTCCCCTCGCGGCCCAGACACTGGAAAAATGCCGATCTTCAGATCGTGCTGGGTCGTTTTGCAAGCAGATTCCTGAGCCGCTTGCAGGGCAGAGTGGAGGACCGGTAAGTAAGGGGGCCCCAAGCAGCTACAGGGTGCAGCGTGGCAGGGCAGGCCGGCGGCTGTCACCTTGCATAGGCCTACCTGCCAGGCCGAAGCCAGCCCCTCGCGTAGTAGAGCCCTCCGCTTCCGCCACAGGTCCAGCCCCGGCCGGGAATCTCCACACTCACAGTAGCGGTGGAATCGCACGTCCGGCCGGGAAGGGCTTAAGCTTGGAGTGCAGTAGCAGTCGTCGTCGCGGTTCCCAGCACGTACCAGAGCTCCGTCAGTAGTGCCGCCATCCAGGTCAATCGCACCGCAAAGTCCGCTCTATGGTGGCACTGCATCTGCCATCATGGCCGCCAGCTGAATTTGCGACAGGCTCTCCGCTAGTCCCTGGGGCTGGTCTGCTCTCAAACAGCACACCGCTGACAGACCCCCAATGCCAGCAATCCCGGTGGTGCAGGCTACTCCAGTGGATGGCTCGCCAGGAACAGGATAGTTGAAGGATTAGTTCGGCAGCCGGCAGAGCCACACTACATTGCGGCCATCTTGCTGAGCGACCAGGCCATGCCCCCATTCTGAAGACCAATTAGGGAATTATACGCAATGCAGACATTTTTCTTTAAGGTTTCAATGTTTGTCTGATGTTAAAGCAGCTTTACATGAATTAACAAATCTTTCAACCTGATCAGCAATACCAGGCTATCAGTATGACTTGCTCAAAATCTTCTGTGCAGCAATAACACTAGGAGGTCCACTATGTCCTACTGCAATAATTCATTCATGCAAAGACAAAAGTGGAATAAATAAACCCTGATGCAACAAAACATCCCCTTTAAAAGACATTTCTGAAACAAACAGTGCAAAAGTTCATAGCTGACTATCCAAAACTTTAAAATGTAGCCATCCACTTAATCAAAAAATCTTTGATTTCTTTTAACATCATTTAATTATTGCAAGCTCTGATGGATCTAGCATGTTGTTGTCTTCTTAGAGAACAACAACCTGCTAGATCCATCACAGACTGGCTTTGGAGCCAAATGCAGCACAGAATCTAAACTCCTTGCTGTGCTGGACAATATCAGATTGGAAGTGGATCAGTGCAAAGCCACCGTCCTGATTTTATCCAATCTATCCGCAGCATCTGATATCATTTCACTTAGCTTTATGATCAAAAACGTTATGATATTGGGCATCATTCCAAAACCCTACAATGATTTGGCTCCTATTTAAGCAAGAGAACACAGTCTGCCCAGCTAAACACCTTTAGATCAGCCCCTATGCATCCAAATGTGGAGTCCCTCAGGGCTCCACTCTGAGCCCAGCACTTAGTGATGTATATGTGTCTGCCTGCCCTTTGTTACCATAGGTAATTTGGAGTCAAACCCTGGAAAGGGAGAAGGTTAGATAAAAGGGGCCTACAGGCTGTAACTGGGGATAAAAGTGATACCTTCAGAAACTCTCATTAGAAAACTCCTGAACCTGTGGAAGATTCAGAAGAATGCCTTGCTGTCGGAGGAAGGAAGATTGGACCTTCTTGCCTTGAACCCAGACTCCTCAAAAGCGACTTCAAGGGTCAGTTGGCTGACATCCTGTTTGAGATACAGGGACACAACAAGCTTCCAGAAGCCTTCCTGCAACAATCCATCTAACCAGCACTAACTGGACCTGCCGCAGTCCTGCTGTTCCCCAAAAGCAGATCCCCCGGTCCTGGGTCATTGGCTGTCAACGGAGCATACTCCTCCTAAATTCAAGGTGAAGCTAGAGAGGGTCTGGGCTCCTTGCAACTGCAAAATGGCCTCTGTGCACTGAGAAATGACTACCTGTGATAACCCCCAACACGAAGCTCAAGCCAGATCTGCACTTTATGCCATCAACACAGAGCTCCAGCAACACCCGCCCAGACTCATTACAGTGACAATAACCTTCTTGCAACCCCCACCAATGTGAACGGAAGCCCCTCGCGTGGATTGGAGAAGGTAACTCTTCAGCGGGGGAACCTAGTCCCTGTGTATGACTAACACTCCATCGTGGTCGGCCTACCTCTGTCCAGTGCAACCAAATAATCACCAGTCACACTTTGAGCTATTTTCACCTGACCCTTTCGAAACTAATATCTTTGGATCTACTCACTAGATTTTTGCTGTTTTGGCGCCATTTTATTTATTAATTTTTTCTCTATTTATTTAAATTGGTTTGGGCTTTTTCTTGTGTTGTGTTTTACTCTTTGAGTGCTGTATAAATACATACTTTACACATTGCCTCTAAGTTAAGCCTGACTGCTTTTGTACCACGTTCTGAGAGTTAAGGACAGGTTTATTTAGTGACTTTTGTGATTCACACAGACAAGGATTGTGTTTATTATTTGAGTGGGGCTGCCACCTCTCTCAACTAATACCTATTTGTTCGTGCAGTATAGGGTGCACAGACAGAATATCGAGTTTTAAATGTCGACATGCACAAATATCGAGTTGGAAATATCGTGATGCAGAAATATCGACAGAAAGAATATCGTGGTTAAGAATATCTACTTGGAGTTAAGAAATATCGTTTTTGAAAGCATCGAAGTCATTAATATAGTTTGCAAAAAAATAGTTGTTTAAAATATCGATGTTTTACATAGGGGCCGATTCCAATCCGGGTCGGAAAGCACTCTGACTGAGCCGGATCCGGAGTGTTTTCTGACGAGCCGGAGTCCTGCAGTCCGACCGAGCGAGTACGATGCGGCCGTAGGCTGCCGGACTCGGTTCGGTCGGACTCCCATAGAAGTCAATGGGAGCCGGTCGTACGACGCGTACATGGGCTCCCTTTGACTGAATGGGTACGTCGCGGACAAGTGCACCCCTACAGTGGGTACGCGTTGGTGCCATCCGCACCGTACATGCCTGTGTTGGGGAGACCCATGTTTCTCCCCCGTGTCCGAGTAGTAGGGCTGCGGGTGACAGGGGGTCCGACACGGACCCCCAAAGGCAACCACCCGGACGATGTGCGAGCTGGACACTCTGGCTCGCACAGGCTGTCCGACGCGTGAATCGTACTGGCTCGGTTGTGAATCGCATCCATTGCATGCCACGGTTAGCTTACGACCGAGAAGTACGGAGCGGTTCAGACCCGGAAACGACTCGGTCGGTGAATTTCATGTAGCTCGCATCGTACTGGCTCGCACGTAGAGCTGTATGAGTCGGCCGGAAAACACGAATAAGGCTTATAGTTTTTCCGTCCGGATCACATTCGGTGCCCTTCCGATCCGGATCGGAATCGGCCCCTTAGTGTTAGGTATTTTAGAACGTATTTTAAAAGTAGGCGAACAATTTTTTTGTATAAGTATTGCTTTTATTTTCAATATAGGTGTTACATTTTTAGTAGTTATTAATTCTATTTTCATTAAATTTGGTTTTTTTTATTCTGTAGTGGGTTGTGGGTTTGTAGGGGAATAATGTGGGAAGTAAATTAATTATAATAAATTAATTATTAGTTTCTATTTATTCAGATTAATTTAATTTACATTTTATAGTGTTACTTGTAGGAATTAATGTATTATTAATTATGTATTAATTGCTTGTTAATTAATAATAATAAATACATTCGTAATTAATTATGTTAATTGTGTTATTTTGTTAGGAGCGGGTGGTGGGGTTCAAAGGGGAATAGGGGGGAAGTAATTTAGCTATAATTAATTATTATTTATTTGTTAATTAATGCCAATAAATTAATTCAAATTCAAATATGGCAACCGTGCAATTGATTTAATATGGGAGTTGTGGGGTTTATAGCGGTAAAGGGCAGAAAGTAATATCTTTTAAATAGATTAATGTGTTGTTGTTAATTGATATTAGTTTATTAATGTTAAATTAGTTATGGAATATGTGTAATGATTTTTAGGTCTGGGTTGTGGTGTTTATTGGGGTAGAGGGTGGAAAGTTATTTATGTTTAATTAATTAATAATTAGTTGATTATTAATATTAATTCATCAATTCATAAATATGCATGGTAGTTGTCTATTTTTATTTTGTGTGTGGGTTTTGGTTTTATGGGGTAACGTTTGGGAGTAAATACATTTTTATCTGTTTTAATTTGTTTTTTAATTAATTATATTTATTTAATTGATAATTAATTCTGTTAAATATGGAGGTACATTTTTTTTAATTTAGATGTGTGTTGTCAATTGTGTGGTATTATAGGGTAGGAAATAAAAAAGATTACATTTATGCAATAATTAATGTTTTTGATTATAAATGATTTCTATTAAAAATAGTTATTTGTTTGTAAATTATTTATAAATTTAAAAATAAAATCTTTCTAGGTATTTGTAAGATCTTTTTAACATTATAATATGTTTTCATCTTTTGTAAATTGTTAATATTTTTATATATGTTTTTCTTTTTTTGTTTTTTAAAATCTATAATTTGTTGTAGTTTTTAATTTTGAACTGACTCCAATGGGAATATAAATTTGTACCCCTCTGCTATCCAACACTTCACTTACTGGAGTGGGAATAGTAATTTTTACCTCTCCGCTATCTAACACTTTCCCTACTGTTGCACTCACTGGTGTGTGAATAGTAATTTTTACTCCTCCGCTATCCAATACTTTCCCTACTGTTGCACTAACCAGAGTGGGAATTGCAATTGTTTCACCTTCGCTACCCAGCACTCTCCTTACTGTTGCACTCACTGGATTGTGAATTTTAAGTTTTACCCCTCTGCTATCCAACACTTTTCCTACTGTTGCACTCACTGGAGTGGGAATAGTATTTTACCCCTCCGCTATCCAACATTTTCCCTACTATTGCACTCACTGGAGTGGGAATAGTAAGTCTTACTCCTCCGCTATCCAATACTTTCCCTACTGTGGCACTCACTGGAGTGGGAATAGTTATTCTTACCCGTCCACTATCCAACACTTTCCCTACTGTTGCACTCACTGGAGTGTGAATTTTAAGTTTTACTCCACCTGCTATCCAACATTTTCCCTACTGTTGTACTCACTGGAGTGGGAATAGTATTTTACCACTCCGCTATCCAACCTTTTCCCTACTATTGCACTCACTGGTGTGTGAATAGTAATTTTTACTCCTCCGCTATCCAATACTTTCCCTACTGGAGTGGGAATATTTAATTTTTACCTCTCCGCTATCCAACACTTTCCCTACTGTGGCACTCACTGGAGTGTGAATTTTAAGTTTTACCCCTCTGCTACCCAACACTTTCCCTACTGTTGCACTCACTGGAGTGGGAATAGTATTTTATCCCTCCGCTATCCAACACTTTCCCTACTATTGCACTCAGTGGAGTGGGAATAGTAAGTTTTACTCCTCCGCTATCCAACACTTTCCCTACTGTTGCACTCACTGGAGTGGGAATATTATTTTTTACCCCTCTGCTATCCAACACTTTCCCTACCTTTGCACTCACTGGAGTGGTAATAGTATTTTTTACTTCTTCGCAATTCCAACATTTTCCCTACTGTTGCACTCGCTGGAATGGGAATAGTTATTTTTACCCCTCCGCTATCCAACACTTTCCTTACTGTTGCACTCAATGGTGCGCTTAATGTAAGTTTATGTGTATGTATATATATATATATATTTATTTGTAAATATTTATATATTTGTACAATTTTAAAATAAATTAAAATTAATAGTTTAATGCTTGTTTTAAAGTAAATATATATATATTACATTTTTTATATGTATGTTTACATTTTTTTAAAAAATTACATTCATTTCTTATATTTGTTCAAATGTATATTAAATCCCCCATATTTTTTTGAAATAATTTATTATTTAATATATTTAAGATTATTTCTTACCTGGAGATGCACGAGCGCACAAAACAACATGGCCGCCTCCCGGTGAGCTCTGTTTTCCGAATTCTTCTCAAAATGATGTATCTTTCTTTCGAAACGCTTACATTGTGCCGTGAGGCTTTTCTAGGATTTTATTTCAATGGAAGTGGCTTTTCCATCTCTCCTGCTCCTTCACCCAGCTCTGCATTGAGGTACTGCCCAGCTTGTCTGCCAGTGGGGCGGAGTAACGTCTCAAGAGAGGGCCTGGCTTTGGCCTAACCACTCCCACAGTCTGTTGTAGCCTGCTGCACCAGTCATTTTTCAAGCATTTTTGTCAGCAATAATCTACCTTTCCTTATTTCTGCATTTCTCTGCATCATTAATTTTTAATAAAGGAAAATGGAAATTAAAAATGTGCAAATACCTCATAATAAAAGTAAACAACAGGTTTCTCCACCTCCAGTTAAATCTAAAGTGGTGGAGTCAAGTGAACCCTCTTTGACGTTAATTCTTAACAAAATTCAGGCACTTTGTGCGAACACAGATACAAGTGCGTCAGAGATTAGAAATTTGCATAAAAAAGTTAAAATTGACACTTTCACTCCACTTGTGGTGAAAATCTCTCCTATGTCTGCCCTCCTTCTGGATTTGGAAAACTCCAACAGACAATATAATTGCACATTTCCAACTTACCAGAGGATGTTGAGGGTTCCAATTGCAGATTATATTTAGAGAATCTGATTCCTGGCCTTCTGAACATCAATTTTCCAGAACAATTTGAAATTTATAAGGCACATAGGATTCCATCGCATCGTAATCCTCACAACACAAAGCTTCGACAAATGATTTTTAAAGTTCTTCGCCATCATCATTTGGTTTTGATAAGAAAAGCAGCATGAGAAATTCCTTCCTTGATGGTCAATGGAAGTAAACTTTTTTATCCACCAAGACTTTGCTAAAGATACTGTTTCAATTTGCAAGGAATTTACTGCTCTTCGTCCTCAACTCAAAAGTCTTGGATTTAAATATGGTCTTTTTGACCAATCAACAATGCGCATTTGGAAAGCTAATTTCTCTAAATCCTTCCATCGACCTGAAGATTTAAGATTGTTCCTGGATCAACATTCGCAGCACTCAATGGATACTTATGACTCAGCTACTTAAATATCAGTTTCATCAATATTTCTGACAAATTTATGGTTTATATTTGCATGGGACTCCAACGGTTTTAGTCATGCTTGTAAAGTGTGTGTGCATTTCAAACATGTTATAAATGTTTAATGTTTGTCGTTTTTTCTATGTTTTTTTTATTTTCTCTTTTACCTACTCTCTCTTTTTCGCCTGTTTTGGAGCTACTATTTTTCTCACTCTCTCTTTACCTTTTTCTCCTCTTCTTGATCTTCTTTTTCTTTCATTTTTAGTATGGCTAGTATTCATAATATTAAGATAGTCTCTTTAAATGTTAATGGGTTACGCCATCCTGTTAAGCGTATGAAAATTTTAGATTATTTGGGTAGTTGCAAAGCAGATATTTGTTTTATACAAGAAACACATATTGATGATAAAATCTTAGATTATATGAAAAAATGGGTTGATAGCATTGTCTCTTCTCCTGCAAATGGCAAACAAATGGTGTCGCTATCCTTGTTGCAAAAAGATTACATTGTCAAATTTTGAGTACATTTTCAGATACAGATGGAAGATATGTTATAGCTAAAATTAAAGTTCATGATTTGGATATGTTTTTACTAGAAGTTTATGGCCCTACTGCTGATGATCCTATTTTTTGGTCTACTCTGACAACTGAAGTTCTTAAATTGGGTAAAGTTCCTCTCATAGTTGTAGGAGATTTTAATATTATGTATGATCCCTTATTAGATAGATTATCTCTTACTAAATTTCGACCTCCTAAAGCTTTTTTTGCTTTTAAATCATTTCTTCACACTACAAAGCTAGTTGATATTTGGCGATTACACTTTCCCACATAAAAAATGTTTACATTTTTTTCTAACCAACACAATTATCATTCTAGGCTTGATTATCTATAAATTTCTAGACAACTAAGTAACTCTGTGGTCACTCCCATTATTGGTGATATTGATATTTCAGATCATACCTTAATTTCTTTTATTTTGAAATTGAATTCTAATGTTACATCACAATCCAGATGGTGAATGAATGCTAGTATTGTTCTTAATGAACAAAATAAACCTAAACTCTTAAGTGCTATTCATGATTACTTTGTTCTTAACCCAGAAGGCTCTACTTCGTTGGTGAATAGATGGGACGACTTTAAAGCTTATATTAGAGGTGCTACTATTTCTCTTATGGCCCATGAAAATAAAACTTTTAATGCAAATATTAAAAATTTGGAGAAACAAATTGCAAAATATGAGAGACTTTTTATTACTTCTAATGATCCTCAATACAGATTCAAATTCAAAAACTTAGATATGTGTTTAACTTAATCCTTCGCAGAAGAGCTGGTATTCAGCTTTCAAATTCTAAAGCCAAATTTGGTTTAAATGCTAACAGATCTGGAAGATTTTTAGCCAATTATTTGCACATTAAAAAAGATAATACACAAATAAATTCAATTCATGGCTCTAATGGTAAAATTGCTTTATCCCAAAATGATATTGTTAATGAATTTCTGGATTTTTATACTACTTTATAAAACAAAACAAACTTTGACAATGCATCTTTAATTGATTCTTTTTTAAAAAGATGTGATTTACCTAAGATTTCCCAATCAGATAAAATTCAACTTGATTTGCCTTTTACTCAAGATGACATTTTATTAGCCATAAAATCTCTTAAAAAAATAAGTCCCTTGGTCCCGATGGTGTTCCCGCTGAGTTTTATAAAGAATTTCAACTACAGCTTATTCCTCATTTATTTCAACTTTTTACCTTTTTGGTTCTATGGGAATTACTACGGGTTCTTTTACTGAGGCTTTAATTATTGTACACCCAAACCTAATAAAGAGCCTACACTTGTGTCAAATTATCGTCCTATCTCTTTAATAAACCAAGATTGTAAACTGTATGCCAAAATACTTGCTTCTAGATTATGCTCTGTGTTAGAATCTATTATTCATCCAGATCAATCTGGTTTTATGAAGAATAGATACTCTGCCAATAATACTAGAACTTTGTTGCATGTAATTGAACAAGGATACACTCTATTGCTACCATCAGGAACTCTCGCATTAGATGCTGAAAAAGCTTTTGATAAAATTCACTGGCAATTTTTATTTCGTACTTTATTATCATTTAATTTTGGTGACATGTTTATCCGTATGATTTCTGCTTTATACTCTGCTCCTACTGCTTGTTTATTTATTAATGGCCAAATTTCAAATCAATTTCCTCTTTTCAGAGCTGCAAGTCAAGGATGTCCCCTGTCCCCGCTTTTGTTTCTTCTCGGTATCGAACCCTTACTTGTTTCTATAAGAAAATGTGATAATATTACGGGAATCAATATCAAGGAAGTTATTATTAAAACTTTAGCATATGCTGATGATGTACTTTTATTTATTAGTGATCCTTTATCGTCATTCCCTTCCCTATTAGAAATGATTTGGTTTTATTCCACAGTTTCTGGATATAAGTTAAATACTAATTAAACTGAATTATTGCCTTTAAATATTTATTGTACTCCTGATATGCTACCCATGAATGAAATTATTTGGCAAAAAGATTAATTGAAATATTTTGATATTGTGTTCTCTTCATCCATGAAATCAACAATATCGCTGAACTGTGACTTTATCTATAATTTTATTAATGAAAAAATATCCAAATGGTCTTCACTTCATCTTTCATGGTGGGGTAGAATGGATTCTATAAAAATGACTATTGCACCAAAAATTGTTTGCCATGATTCCCACTCAATTTCCTTTAAAGTTTTATAAAGCTGTAGATAAACTCCTCTCCAAATTTCTTTGGAATAATAAGTCATCTCGTATCAGTTATAAAAAATTAAAAATGCCCAAATGTAATGGGGGTTTTGGATTACCGGACTTTTTTCATTAGCACAATGCTTTTATTTTAAAACAAAGCTCTCTTTGGTTTAACCATTCTTTTTTGAGTAATCCCCCTCCTTGGCTTCTTATTGAAAAAACTTTAATAGAACCTTTTCCATTACCCCCATGCTAACTATGTCTAATACATCTAAATTTTTCATAAATCTGTTATTGTAAAGTCCAATAACCTAGTAATTTTAAATGATTTGGATTTAATCTTTCAATCACCTATACCCACTACCGAAGATGTCATTATGGTATAACCCAATCATAAAACTTAATAAAAATGTTAGATTTTGGTATTCATGGATTAAAGCTGGTATTTGTTATTTTAAGGATGTTTATTACAATAATGCTTTATTATCATTTGAAGCTTTACAAACAAAATTTCTTTTACCTCCCTCAGATTTGATCAAATATGAATTATTATGTAATTCTATTATAGATTCCTTTCCTCATAATATTCCTTCTAATGTTAAATCAGACCTAACAATTTATACTCAATCAATCAATCAATCAAGCATTTGTAAAGAGCACTACTCATCCGTGAGGGTCTCAAGGCGCTAAGGGGTGGGAAGCTGTTTCCACTCTACCTCATGGTGTTTCTATATTATATAAAAAAAGGTCCATCTCTCAAGGAACCAACATTAATGTGATCTCAACTTTTTGGGATAATGAACTTTCAACCTCCTTCTCTATTGATACATGGAAAGTTATTTGGCTTAACAGTATTTCTAGTTTGTTACTTGTTTCGCTCTATCAAACTAACTCAGATATTTTATATAACTGTTTATGGACTTCATTACATTTATTTCAAGCTAAACTTCTTCCATCTTCAACTTGTTGGCACTGTAATTTACATACTTGTTCATTACAACATATGCTTTATGATTGTCCTTTTGTTTTTAAATTTTGGACCGAAGTTTGGGAAATTATAAAAAAGATATTTAATATTCATGATGATGTTTCATTCAAACTGTTAATCTGCAAATATGTTGTTCTTTCACAAAAAGTAAATGACTTTGAAGGTAAGCTTTTCAATTTTTTGTTATCAGCAGCTTTAAAATCCATTACAACATGTTGGAAAGATGTTTCATTATTATCTGTTCACGTTTGATGGTCATGGGTTATTTTTACTAGAAGAGGAGCTCTGTTATCTTTGAATGGTATTAATCATAATTCTAATTCTTATCTCTCTTTTTGGAAACCTGTTGATATTTATTTATCTTCTTAAATATGTATCTATTTCTAGTTATTGTTGCTATAATAGTCCAGTATTCACGTTATAGTAGCTCTATTTAATCATTATTATAATATATTTCTAGATGCTCCCGTCTCCCACTCCCTCCCTTTTGTTTTCTAGGAATATTATATTTACTGTTTTTACCTATTGTAATTTAATGCTGTTCTCATTATCTCTCTATTGTAATTTGGTATTTCAAGGTACTATTTTTGTATTGTCTCTTGTTATAGTTTAATATGAAAACTCAATAAACCATTTTGAACATAAAGATTATTTCTTACATATATAAAAAAAATCGATATTCTGTACATCACTATTTTTACATCAATATTTTTTTCGATATTTTTATAATTACCATTATAAATATAGGATGTTGATATTTTTGACATCGATATTTATGACTCGATATTTGTGTATTGGGATATTTTGGGTGTCGATATTCTATCAGTGAACCGCAGTATGGCTTTAGCATGAACACTGGGTTGGAAACCCAATTATTCACTGCTCTTACATCACAGCATGAAAAAGCAAAGGTTGCTTTTCAATTGTGATGTCACAGGGAAGTACTCTTTCCCAAGCCTTTCCCACTCCTCATCTGGGCCTTCAGAGCCCCAAGTGAAACTATGACATGACAGATGCAAGTCTGTTACCTCACCCACCTTCTCCTACCTCTCTCAGGGGTATATTCACAAGAACATGTGCTAAACATCACCGAAAAATGCTAACGCAACTTTACACATCACAGCCTATCGCGGGAAAATAACCCCGTGTCAAAGTGGAATTCACAACACGGCGGTACAATGCGATAGTCCACCAAAAACGCGGCCAATGTCCACGATACAACCACCTTGACGGAGATAAAAACACAAACCCCAACGTGAAAAATCATGCGATGGGCCAAAGCGCGATGAGGAAATCAGCGATAAGCAGCGCCAGGCCTGCAATACACACATGGCAGGCAGGAAAAATCACTATAAAAGTAGAAAAAACACTCAAACACAAACTGACCAACACCCAAGCACCATGGAGGCAGCTGGAGCATGTGCAGAGGACGAGCGCAACCCCACAAGCACGACCAGTCTGGGACCCCGAGGATAGGGAAGGGCATGGACAAGAAGAAGAGGAAGACGAATTTTAGTCCGCAGGAAAACAGAATCCTACTCACGGAGGTGATGGAACACCATTAAGAACTGTTCGTCACCTCCAACGTGTCGTTGGGCACCAAAAATGGAATATGGCGGGACATCGTGGACAAGGTGAATGCCTTCGGAGAGTACAAGAGGTCAATGGACGACGCCAAGAGGTGATGGATTGACATCAAGCGGAAGACCAAGGAGAAACTCGCAGGCAACCAGAAGGCAGTAATGCAGACTGGAGGTGGGAGCCCAGCGCCACAGCTGGTGCTGGATGACATGGAGGAGCTGGTGTCAACAGTCATCAGTGTGGAGACTGTGGCCGGAGTCAGGGGACTGGTCACTGCTCGACAGGACACAACACAACCGCAACAGGGTGAGTGACCACCAGGTACTGGGGGGATGGGTGGAGATGGCCACAATGGCACACATGCACAAACGAGCAGAGCACAGTGCACACCCACAATGACTCTGGGTCATGGCCCTGATCCACGACTGTCACAATGTACAATGCCATGCTGTCTGAATGTCAACATGTACCATGCGGCTACATACATGTGGACACATTGTAATACACCATCTTCCTTTCACATTGCAGGGGCACTGTCAACACCTCCTGCAGAGCAGTTCCAGCCACTCTTCACTGATGACGAGGTGGACACCCCCAGCAGCGACACCCAAGCCCTCCAAGACATCATTGACATCATCCGCAATTCACCTCCAGGATCAGGGCAGCCCAGCTGCATCAAGGAGACCCCACCCACAACCCAAACCACCCATCAGGAGGCACCAACAACCCCAGCAGTCTCCCAAGACCACCAGGGACAACACATGGCCTTCCAACGCCGTATGCTGGAGGGCCAGAGAGAGACGGCTGAGCAGGTGTGGGCGGGGTTCAGCATCATGGCTACCAAACTGGATGCCATCCATGGGTGTATAGGCCCACTCCATGGTCTCCAACAAGCCCTGACTGACATCGCTGGAGTCATGACGTGGAGAGAAGAACACCTGTCTGCTCAGAGTGGCTCCAGCGATGCCAGCCGTGAGCTGGCACACATGCGGAGGCTCATAGAGGACATGGTGCGGATGGAGGCAGAAAGGATGGCAGCCACCGCTGCACATCAGCGATATGTAACTGGGATCTACCATATCCTGCAGATCCTTATCATGGCATTGCTGCCACAAGGCATTGCGCAGATGAAGGCTGCTGTCCCCACACCAAACACATCTCCGCCCACTGCTGTGTTAGTGCCTCACAGTGCAGCACGTATATCCACTCCGGGACCTGATGTGTCACTGCCACACAGTGCGGCCGACAATCCTCCCCCGGCCCCTGATGTGTCAGTGGCAAACAGTGCTGCAGCCGGTTCTGAAAGACCCACAGGTGGGGCAGAGCACACATCCGAGGACATGGATGGGTTTGAGTTTGAAGGAGGCACTAGCATTCTTTTCCGCCACCTGACCTGTGTCTGCTTGGTGACGCACATGGCCCCATGACCTTCCACTGACCCCCGATACACTCCACTGCACTCACAGTGGCCTGCGACATGGACTGCCATTTCCTGTTCGATGACCAATGACACGGCAACCAGACTGCGGACTGTACCCTTCCTCTTCCACAGTTCTTGTCATCCATGCTCTGGCTGGCACTCCACTACGGGCTCATATTGTGTGGTGTGCTTGGCATTGCCCTGTACCGCTCCAGCTGCAAAACTCCACTGGATTTGCAATAAACATCCAATATCGCACTGCTGTGTCATGTCTATCATCATTCATGTATGAATGCGTGGATGGATGTAGGGACAGTGATTCCTCTTACGTCAATGATGCTCATCTAGTGGGATGCCAGTCACAGTGTGCGACATTGCCTATTGTGTTCCAGGTGCCGTGGACACTACAGCAGGGAAACACGCATTAGTGATTTCCTTGTCCGGACATGGACTGAACCACGTCCAGAGCCCCCGAGTCATTGTTGCAATCCCTGCGCTGGCCTGGCGTACGCTAGGCCAGTCTACTCCACTTACGCTCTGAGGGGGGCCCACATGGCTACCTGTCACAGTCGTACTCACTGGTGGTGTGCAGGTCACTGGTCTAGTTGTCAGCATGTCACAGCCACTCCCTGAGGGCAGGTTTGTGCACACACCACATCCATCTGGCACAGTCGTCACAGGCCATGTTACCCCGCAAATATAAGGGGTCGACAACGTCACATTCCCCTCTGCCAGTGGTGACTGGATGACGGACGCTCCACGGTTCTCAATCATAACGGGCCCATGAGTTGTTGCGCACAAGGTTAGTGGCACCTGATGCCTTGCGGCCGTCACGGGCTACCACCACATGACACTGACTGGGGTTGCACAGGGTTACTGGCACCCAAAGCCTTGCGTCCGTCACAGGCCTACCACCACGTGGCGCTGACTGGGGTTGCACAGGGTTAGTGGCACTGAAACAGCTGAGCGGGTGTGCGGCCTGCGATGATGACGTGTGCACTGATGTTGTCTCCGCCATTGATGACTCAGGACTCAGCATCATATGTGGGACCTGCTGGGCAGGTCCGCATGATGTTGACCATGCCATGGTGGCAGGATCGGGGCCTGGAGCTTGCATGGGCACGTGGTGTGCCCACTGATGGACACACCGGTGGCAGCAGCAGGTGAGCAGTGGGGCCTGGCCACGCAGGGCCGGCGGTGTCTCTCTCTCTCCCTTCCCTCTCTTTCTCTCTTTGGCTTTCTTTCCTTCTCTGTTTCTCTGTGTCTTGCTCCTTTGATTTGCGCATGACAAACGTCCTGATTTTGTTCTTTATTTTCCAGGCTGTGATGTCGAGTTGTCCCTGACGGACCCGACAGGAGTCTTCTGCATTGGTGTTTTGTGTTGTATTTCAATAAAGTTTTTGGTTGTTACTTCAGTGCTGTGTGACTGTTTTTCGTTCTTCTGGCCACACATGTGTGTTTATTTTTGGCAATGTGCGTCATCATGTGCTTTTTTGTGGCTCATCTGTTGTGCACGGTATGTGTATGTCCGGGGGTTGGGGGGGCTGGGTGTGGTTGCGGTGGGTGTTGTAGCCCTTATGGGTATCTGTGTTGCATGATCATTGTCTTCATGGCCTCTGTGGGTCTTCCGGTGTGGCTCTTGGCTGGGCTCCCTTTTATGCTGCAGGTGGCCGTCCTGCTTAACACGAGCAAAAGGCAGGTGTTAATTCCCTGGTGCTACCGCGGCTTATTGCCTGTTTTTGGTTCGCATCGCAGATCTGGCAGTTCGTTGTGAAAGTGGTGTTGTGGTTTTTTTGTGTATTTTTGCACGGGAACGCCTACTCTGCATCTCATTAGGGTTAGTTGGTGGCGTCCACCGTGGAGATAAATTTTGGAGCAGTTATCGCAGGAATACTGGCGATGTCTGCAGTTTGCACCGTCTTGTGAATAGGGTGTTAAATCTGTCTCCACTTTTGATGCGTTAAGGTGGAGATAAATCGGAGTAAGTCCTTGTGAATATACCCCTCAGTTCTCTCCTGATCTCATGAAAGTAGAAGATTGTGTGCTGTACTGAGGGACGATCATCCATCATTTTCCTTGTGTGTTGGTGATATGCATAGATGTGAATCCGACATGGATTTCAGTTTATGTTGAAAAGCAGCTTTTGAACAGCTGCTATTAGTACAATGCTACCTCTCCTGAGGAGCACAGCTTCAGATGAAGAGGAAGAGGGAAGATGCAGATGTAGATGCTGGTAGGGTTGGGTGGCAGGACATCAGTTATATCCTTTACATTTACTGTAGGTAAGGTATTTGTAAATGCTTTCTTAAATGAATGTTGTAGGAAGATTATCCTTTTCACATGGTCTCTCAAAATGTTTCACTTTTACGGTATTAGATTGCTAGCCTATTTTGACACTGGGCACCGAGTTTACTAAACTAGACAGATTTATTAAGGAGTTGTGTTGTGGCAAGGCAGTGCGATTCCTTATTTAAGAGTTACAAAGCTACATAGGGGGTGATTCGGCCACCTTGGGTGACTTTGTAAAGAAATGGAGCACAAAGCAGCTGCTTGCAATATGTTACATTACATTGTGAGCTGAGATGAGTTCCATGGTTGAGGCACGGACGTTCCCATGTATCTACCCGTATATCTAATGCAATTCCAGATTTACAAAGGTTTGTAAACCAGGGATTGCGTCAAATCTGCACGCTTTGTAGAGATTGGTGTAAAGAGGAGATTTGTTTTTCTACTTGTTATTTTCTCTTTGGATTGTTCTTGTTCAGGAAGGTATCTATTTCTGCACAAAAACAATGCTGCCCATAATGCAGGCAACCTTGCACCTACTGTTCAAGAGGGCCTGAGTTGGTGTTAGGCAGCACACTGTTTGTCAATGTAAGGAGAGACCAGAATATCTTTGCAAATATGGAACATTTCTGCTCTCTCCCTTCCAGGCAACACACAAGTTACCTTGCTGTGCCGTGTTGTGTGAAATTATAGCAAATGTGCCCCATAATATTTAAATGTACAGTAGCTTTGTATCAATGTTTTCTTGATAAGCCTTTTCTATGATCTCTGTAGGGTTTCACTTCTGCGAGGCTTCCAATACTAAGGTGGACAAGAAGGATAAGGGATGATGTGATATATCTACATTTCAGCCATACCCACATTCAACTATTAACAGACAATCCTACATAGGTAATCTTGGCTTACAATTTGATAACTAGCCAAACTCAGGACTTAATGAAATAATGCAAGTTTGTGTTACTTGAAAGCATATTTAACTTCTAGTAAAATGTGAATACAACAATAGTGAAAATTAACTTAATACCACTAAGTGGTTGAGATGAAACTACATGTAAGTGGTTTAAAAATTAAATTAACCATTCAATAGGATGTTGGATTAAGATCCCACAATAACCCACAATAAGGGATTTGTTTTAATGGCCCTCCTACATCTGCGATATTTACAAATAATACAAAACATGTTTAAATGTCTCTGGTATTTTTCAGTGGGACAAGGAAATATGCCAAACAAAAGAGTGTGTGGTGGTGTTTCACCAGACAGCTACACAAAGTGTCCATTTCACTATAAAGAACTTATGCAGCATGTATCCCAGGACAGTCCAGTTTGTAGAAAATGCAATGGTTTGAATAGTCCGTTATCTCATCGAAAAATCTCTGGAGGAAAGGCTCTCTTACTGGGGATTAAACCAAGGGGCATATTTACTAGAAAATGATGCAGCGCAGTGCTGCAAGCCATCTTGATGCGCTGAGCTGCGTCTTTACGAAAGTGAAGGGAAGCATCATATTTACAGCAATACGACGCATCCCTGTGCTTTTCTCTGTGCTGGAGCACAATTGGCTGCCCAGCACCAATGCAGGCACCGTTGTACCATGGTGCAAGGGTGCATGGGTTGCAGGAATGATTGTTTTTGTGACGGAAAGGACACCTTCCTGCACATAAACAATCATTGATGGTGTGTTCCTCTTTTTATAGAAAGAGCAAAAAATGAAGAGAAATAAAGGTATTTTTCCATGTTGCACCACTGTAGCCTCCCCTGTAGCAATACAATACATCCTGTGCTTTCCTCGGCGCTGGCACATAATTGACTGCCTAGCACCAATGCAGGCCCCCGTGCAAGGGTGTCTGCGTTGCAGGGGGGATTGTTTTTGCGCAGGAAGGGGCACCGGCACAAAAACAATAATTGTTGGCATTTTCCTCTTTCTATAGAAAAACGAGGAGAAAGAAAGGAGTTTCTCCTCATTGCACCACTTTAATAACATCTCCCTGGAGAAGACGTTAGAATTTGACGCATTCCCAGGTTTACGAAACATTTTAAATCTGGGAATGCGTCAGAATCCATGAGTGTTGCAAGGGAACACCCACAGCAACACTCATGGAACGCCCCTTTCACGCAGAGTAATGAGTGAAAGGGGGCCATATTTATAAGGCCATGAAAAACCACGCAGGGTGACTTTGCTTCGCCTTGTACATATGGCTCAGTGTTGTGCGCCATCGGAGCATCAAACTAAAAAGTGATGCTCCGGTGGCGCAGGGGCCTTGTAAATAGGCCACCAAATGTTATCTGATGAGGCAGCATGGATTTTGACTATTTTGCCAATATCTAATTCACTCTTTCCATTTGCCTATCAGTATTGGGATTGCAGGCATTGGAAAGATGTACATGTATGCATATTGCAGTGCAAACTGCACTCACATTTTTTAGATGGATTGTGATTTCTTGCTGGAGCCAAGAGTAGAGAATAGCTCATGCCACCAGACAATCTGTCGTTGCAATATCAACGATAACGATAGTCTAATTAAAAGGCTCATTTTGTTGAGATTGTGTAGCGAGCTCTATGTCCCACTCGCCCTGCTCTGTTTTCCTTCCATAGATGCAGCTTCTGGGCTCCTGTCTCTTGGTTCTCTTCCCCAGTCCATTTTCCTACTAGATTCCTAGAGGTTGTTTGTGCCACCTGCTTTTTCCCCTACCAGAAGTGATTTTTTTTATCTGAGTTCACTTATCAATTGTTGTATCTATTGCATTCATTTGGTACAGTGGCTATAGAAGAATCACCCTTTCTTAGGAGTCAAGTTTCCTGGATAAATATATATACATCACAGCTGGCTATTGACATGTTAATAACAATAACGTGGTGAACGCACTCTTTCTATGAGGGTCTGGAAAACTAGAGCAATACGGTT